>NC_137147.1:175931318-176531318 GCF_951394435.1 Stenella coeruleoalba | reverse complement strand
CTTTGAGCGAGGTGGGGGACATTCACATCCTAGCTATGGAGGTACTGTGATGATCGTGAGCCCATAAACTGTAAGGCTCTCAAGCCAAACAAACTCCATTTGTTCAATGATTAAGTAACGTCTATATAACCTGAACAGGCCACTTAGACCCATAGCAGTTCCCTCATCCAACCTCAACTGGATAAATCCGTGGGTTTGGCTAAGTCTGTCTATCTGTCTGTCTGTCTCTCTCGCTTTCCCTCCCTCCTTCTGTGTCAAATTTAAAGTAAAAGGTACAGAGGCTGAGCCAAGTGCTAGCTGAGTTTCCTTACTGGTGAAGCATTAATTTGAAGGTCCATGACCCTGAACTCTCAGTTGTTGAAATACCCCAAATTACATTGTTGACAAGGGCTGGCTTTTTCCCCTCTTCCTTGATTTCAGTGAAGTCTCTAGGCTTCTAATAAATTCTTTGCAAAGTAATTTGAGCAGGTTTAAGCCCCTTGCAATGAAATATTCTCTCTGTTGCAGTAGCCCCTGCCCTCAAGGAGCTTAGAGTGAAACTAAATAATTAGCTCTTATCCTGTAATCTAAAAGCTTATGTAACCAGTTTATGGACCCAATTTCTTGGAGCATAAAAATGAGATGGTTTATTATAAATGAAAGCCTTCCTTAATCACATGGCCAAATTTTATACTTTTTCAGACACGTGCAGTTATCTGAACCTTCTCATTGTAGTATTTAAGATTCAGTTCTATTAAAAATGTTTAGTTTCAGGTCTGCCTCAAAGTTCTCCTTGTCTCTTCTCCATAGAGAAGGCAGAAAGCACGTGATCTGGCGCTCAAACACCTTCCTGCCTTCCTCTTCTAGACCCCTGTTCCTTCTCTGTGGGGGATCTGTGAGAGGGAAGAAACAGAAAAGGTCCCTTAAATCTGCACTGACCTCAGCTTACTGCCGCTTCTGCTCCACCTGAAACTGATTGTGGTTGTTCTCTGTGTGGCCGGCACATTGTTGACGCCCACTGTGTGGTGGGCGTGGTTCTGGGTGGAATGTTCAGGTTATGTAAATGGCCACACCCATGTAGCGCTCCTGCAGGAATTCCCCCACTACTCAGTTTCCTGACTGGGGAGGCCTAGTTCCAGTTGAACCACCATCCTCCCTCTGCTCCACAGCTCACAGCACAGGTGGATTTTCCTACAGCTTTTAGCTGCTGGGTTCTTCCTGCTCTGCAACGCTGTACCAGCAAGTTGGGTCAAATCACATTCCTCAGTGTCCACTTGACCCCTGGAAAATCGCACAGGTTACCATGTGATGTAGAGGGAAAGCAGGCTGTTTTAATGCTGCTCCGTAGTCACCTTTGGCATCTGTCTCTTTCCCCTCTTACTGCACAACAGAATTAGTTCAAGAGAATTAGTTGAACTAATTCAACAGAATTAGTCATTATACTCAACCAAGTGGAATAGGGGACGGTTCAGAAACTCAGCAACTTTACAAGTGAATCTCCTGGAGTCTACCTCCCTTGGCTTCAGGAAGGGATATCCTTCTTCCCTCCCCCTGAAAGAAGTGAGGTCGGGGAATGCCCCATCACACAGGGGAATGCAGTGGCTCATATAGACCTTCCTGAAGGGAATGAATGACTAAGTAGAGAACTGAAACCTAAATCATTTCCCAGGAGAGGAAAGAGAACGGCTAAGTGGCAAGGAGATGAGAGAAAGCACAACATATGTACCCCATAGCTTCGATCTAAAGTCTCTCTCCCTCCAAATCCCTATCACTGCCCCTGGCACAAGCAGGCATCCTAACCATGTATACTGACATCAGCTAGTCACCCTCTAGGAAGGTTTCCAGGATAATTAGTCTGGCTGTTGTTTGGGTACTAAAATGTTCATTCACACACTCAACTACGATCACAAACATTCTCCCCCCAGCCACTGGTGAATTCTTTTTTTTTTTTAATTTTTATTTTATATTGGAGTATAGTTGATTAACAATATTGTGTTAGTTTCAGGTCTACAGCACAGTGATTCAGTTATACATATTCATGTATCTATTCTTTTATAAATTCTTTCCCCATTTAGGTTATTACAGAATATTGAGCAGAGTTCCCTGTGCTATACAGTAGGTCCTTGCTGGTTATCTATTTTACATATAATAGTGTGTATTTGTCAATTCCAAACTCCCAATTTATCCCTCCCCCCCATCTTTCCCCTTTGGTAACTGTAAGTTTGTTTTCTAAGTCTGTGAGTCTGCTTCTATTTTGTAAATAAGTTCATTTGCAACATTTCTTTTTTTAGATTCCACATACAAGCAATATCTTATGATATTATATGGTATCTTTGTCTGACTTACTTCACTTAGTATGATAATCTCCAGGTCCATCCATGTTGCTGCAAATGGCACTATTTCATTCTTTTTAATGGCTGAGTAATATTCCAGTGTGTGTGTGTGTGTGTGTGTGTGTGTGCGTGTGTGTGTGTGTGTGTGTATACCACATCTTCTTTATCCAATCATCTATCGATGGACATTTAGGTTGCTTTCATGTCTTGGCTATTGTAAACAGTGCTGCAATGTATCCTTTCAAACCAAGGTTTTCTCTGGATATATGCCCAGGAGTGGGATTACTGGATCATATAGTAGCTCTATTTTTAGTTTTTTAAGGAACCTCCATAGTGGTTGTACCAATTTACATTCCCACAAACAATGTAGGAGGGTTCCCTTTTCTACACACCCTCTCCAGCATTTATTGTTTGTAACTTTTTCATGATGGCCATTCTGACTGGTGGATCACAAATATTCCTGACGATATTCTTGTGAACACCTTCTGCAGTAGGCTGGATCGTGCCCTCCAGAGATGTCCACTTTCTAATCCCAGAAACTCATTAATACGTGCCTTATATAGTAAAAAGGACTTTGTGGGTATGATTATATTAAGAACCTGCAGATAAATTAATTTATCTGCATTAAATTAAGAACCTGAGTCCAATGTAGTCAGGGTGTCCTTTTAAGAGGGATGTAGGAAGATTATAATCAAAGAAGACAACGTGGCCATGGAAGCAGAGGTTAAGTGATGGCCCATGAGCCAAGGAATAACAGCATTCCGTAGAAGCTGGAAAAAGCAAGATATGTGTTCTACTCTACAGCTTCCAGAAGGAACATAGCCCTACCAATACCTTGACTGTAGCTCACTGAGATTGATTTTGGACTTTTGACCTCCAGAACTGTGAGATCATACATTTCTGTTATTTTAAGCCACGAAGTTCAGGTAATTTCTTGCATTAGCAAAAATGAAACCAATACAGTTTTCACGTCCCTTGCCCCCTGGTGAATCTCCCGTCATGTTCTAAGAGTTTCTCTTTCCTTCCTCTCTTACTTCCTTCATTGTAGGGGTCACTTCCACCTACAGCTTGCTTCCTTCCTGTCTCATGTCGTTTAAGTTGATGATCTTATCAATGTGACAGTTAAATTCTACTGCTCTTCCCCACACTCCACAATTTTCACAGGCTGCACGGTGCCAATTTTTCTTGTCTGACTTCTTCACCTGGAACTAGTGTCGCCTGGACTCAGTTTCACTGTTCAGTGTTAGCAGACAAAGCTGAAAGAGGGCTTTTCTTGTTTTGTTTTGTTTTTAAATTTATTTTTTAATAGATCTTTATTGGAGTATAATTGCTTCACAATACTGTGTTAGTTTCTCTTGTACAACAAAGCGAATCAGCCATATGTATACATATATCCCCATATCCCCTCCCTCTTGAGTCTCCCTCCCACCCTCCCTATCCCACCCCTCTAGGTCATCGCAAAGCACTGAGCCAGTCTCCCTGTGCTATGCGGCTGCTTCCCACCAGCTAACTATTTTACATTCTGTAGTGTATATATGTCCATGCTACTCTCACTTCGCCCCAGCTTTGCCCTCCCACCCCACGTCCTCAAGTCCATTTTCTATGTCTACCTCTTTATTCCTGCCCTGCAACTAGGTTCATCAGTACCATTTTTTTTTTCTTTTTTTTAGGTTCCATATATACGTGTTAGCATACGGTATTTGTTTTCCTCTTTCTGACTTACTTCACCCTGTATGACAGTCTAGGTCCATCCACCTCACTACAAATAACTCAGTTTCATTTCTTTTTAAGGCTGGGGTTTTCTATTTTGTTTGGTTTTCATCCTAGAGTTTTCCAGCTAGTGAAACACCTTTGACAATACCTCTCTTTCAGTGAAAACTAGACACACATCTCTTTCCTCAACGATAATGAGGGCGAGGGAAAAAATCTATCTTTAATGTGAAATTAAAGGTCTCAAATGGATCCTGTGAGTCTGTTGAACCTTCTCCAGTTCTCACTTATTTAATCCAAATGGTCTGAGTCAAAGAATAAATAGATTCAGGATCAAGCTGATAACAGGCAACTCGGAGAAGAAAATAACTAACCTTGTCAGAAAGTAAAGCTCAAGGTCAGATAGTATTTTAATTCTCTGCTATGCTTGTCTTTTGTTTTTACTATTAAGATTTGGAAGCTACCTTAGGTAGTATTTCTGATGACTTCATAGTCCTTGTTTCTCTCTTCTAATTAAAAATAATAATAGGGGCTTCCCTGGTGGCACAGTGGTTGAGAGTCTGCCTGCCGATGCAGGGGATGTGGGTTCGTGCCCTGGTCCGGGAAGATCCCACATGCCGCTGAGCCTGCGCATCCGGAGCCTGTGCTCCGCAACGGGAGAGGCCACAATAGTAAGACGCCCACGTACCGCAAAAATAATAGTAATAATAATAATAATAAAGGGCAAATTTTAGAGCTGATGGTAATCAGTTTTCTAGCAGTGAAAATCATCTCCACCATGTCCTCAAAAAATATCATCAGCATCTTCTTAAATGTCTCCAGTGAGTAGCCATTCATTGTCAGCCAAGGTTGCCTTTGTAAGAGATTGCAGTGTAAAGTATGGTGTTCTTTTTCACTAAAATTCTATGTCACTGTGACACATTTTTTCTTGAATAAATCAGTTATTTTAAGGAAATAGATATTTATACATATATACACACATATATGTAACTATATAACTATATATATTTTTTTCTTTTGTGTACTGTATTAAGCACAGGATCAAAGACGTACAAGTAAATACTTTGGAAATGCTCTCTGATTTCTAAAGTAACCCAGATGCCTGCTGAGGCCTCCTGCCCTTGAGAAATGCGTTGAATTTGGCCTAAAGCCCAAATCCATAGCCTGTGACAGTCTAGAGTCCGCCTCGCAATTTTGCTGGCATCCTAATTGAACTCCTACTCTTCTCTCTGCTCCCAGCTGGTTTCGTCCTCCTGAACCTGGACACAAGAAGTATCCTCCTTTGTCCACACCATGCATTCACCCCAACTGTTGTACGTGCTTCATAATTTAACTGCAGAGTTGGGGGATCGGGGAGAGGTCATCCTACAAAGCATAGAGCCTTTGTCTTTCCCTGGCTCTGCCCTCTTATTATTTTTCCCTTTCTTCCTCTTTCTTCCTGATTCAGTCAAAAGTCTCTCTCCCTGAGTCATTCAGGGCAAGCCCGAACTCCACTGTGGTCCATGCTTCGACATAATCCACCTGTTAAGTGATTTCCTCCAAACACAATGCTTTCCCTGAAGGGAGCAAAGAAACGGTAAATCAGTCATGTGTCTATCATCGCAGGGTGGACGTTTAACATTTCATTTTCTCCCACCTCATTGCTGTCATAGGCAAAGACATATCTCTGGTCTCAGCTGTGGCATCTACTGAAGATGGACCACAGTGAAGCAGAGTGCTGGGTGGCGAAGCCAAAGACCTGACCCCACCACAGACTTGCCTTGCTTTTCACCTTGAACCTGGAGCTTCTCGGAGCCTCCGAAATTCACAAATTTTGTTGGGAGGATGAAGTTATCTCCTGCATGTAGAAAGAATTTTAAAAGCACGCAGTACCATACAGGTGTCTGTTGTGATTATTCCTATGATGTTCATTTAAAGCAACAAACAGACCATGTGTAATTGAACACAGTTGTGTGCAGAAGACTCACAGTTTGCATTTGATAAGCTTCCCAGATTTAGCAACATCTTGGCTGCCTGTTTGGCCAGGAAACTCTGTAAAGATCTGTTTTCTGAGGGGAGACTAAGGACTTCCTTCTCTCTTTCAGGCTCAAATTTGTGAGACCGTCCTTTCTGGTTGTTTTTTTTTTTTGGTTTTTTTTTTTTTTTAACAAGTCCACCTCCAGTCCAGATGGTACAAGGAAGCACGGTGGCAGGACAAAATAACAAACAACAGCAATTACACTTTTTCAAATATTCCTCCATTTGTATGCAATTCGGGAGACTGGGAAATGTTTGAGGACAGCTTCAAGGATAAACAAGATCAGCGAAATATAGGATATCCGTGATTCAGATGCAGGGAATAATGAAGTGACCTTTATTTATATAGGGCTGGGATAAACAGTTTTATTTTAGAGTCAGTTCTCCGATTCTCTTCAGCTAAGACCCACAGGAGAACGTGAGGGGAGGGAAGCTGGATGAGCACTCCGTGAGTCTGGAAGACCAGTCTCGGAGGAGCAACCAGAATGGGCAGAAAGGAGGGTGGCAGCTGCCACAGGGAGTCCAGGAAGCAGTGACTCGTGTTTGCCCCATGGTCCTTTCTGCATACATTGAGTGGCCAGTCGCCATGGTAGCCCCCATCATCTCTTCTCTTTGCTTCTCTTCTTCCTGAGGTCATCAGTGACCTCCTAGTTGCTCAACACGAGAGCTTTACCTCCATTCTCGGGCTCTTTCATTTCTCCAGGGCACTTAACAATGAGGACTACCAATTCTTTGTGACATCCTGTCTTCCATCACAGATGTAGAAAACAAACTTCTAGTTACCAGGGGGTAAGGAAGGGAGGGATAAATTGGGAGATTGGGATTGACATATGCACACTACTCTATATAAAATAGATAATTAGTAAGGACCTACTGTATAGCACAGGGAATTCTACTCAATACTGTGTAATGACTTATATGGGAAAAGAATCTAAAAAAGAGTGGATATATGTATATGTATAACTGATTCACTTTGCTGTACACCTGAAACTAACACATTGTAAATCAACTATACTCCAATAAAATTTTAAAAAATAAAATAAAGTGCAGCTCAAATGCTAGAAAACAAAGAACAAGTCCTCTCTTCCACCAGCTTCTAGGTCAGCCCTCTCCTGCTTCTCCCCTGGGTCTCTTACCCACCCAGGCCAACGCTACATTGCACAAATTGTGCGAAGGACTTGCTATGATTCTTCTTCTTCCTCTCATAACCTTTATGTCCTTGGAAACTTAGCTAACTCATGTTTCCAGTAATCAATTCTATTGCTCTCAAACGTGATAACGTCATCCTTAATTTCTCTCTCCATTTTGTCCAGTTTCAACTACATCTATAATTGGATGTCTCACCAATAATCCAACTTACTCTTTAAAGTTAAACTCATCCTCTCCTTCCTGAGCCTCCTGTCCCATGTTCTCTGATTCTGTTAATAGGATCATTGTTCCCCAATCCAGCCCCTATTCCACCTCCAACCCATTCCCACATCGCCCTTACCTAACATAAAACTTTATTTTATTTTAATTTTATAATGAACATTTATTGAGCACTCGCTATGTGCTAGGCATTGTACTAAGAACTTTACAGAGATTAACTCATTTAATCATTACAGTCACCAAAGAAAGTGGGTAACATTATTATTTTGATTCTTCAGATGAGGAAAATGAGACCCAGAGAGGGGGCATAACTTGCCCAAGTCACACAAGCAAATGACTAAGTATTCTTAACTCCTGGGATTCGAATAAGATTCAGATAAGCTGCAGTGCTTCTTTAAATACTGTCAATCTGTATCATTTATTAGGGTGCAGTTGCTATTAAGGATAATCATTAATATTGATTTTTCTTAGTCGGATTGCCCCACTTAGCTACGGATAATTTACTAGTTAACAGAACATAACATATACACTTCAGTTTCATCCTTGATCTCTCTCTCTCTCTCTCCATGTCAAGAGTCATGAAGTTTACCAGCTCAGCTTCTTTTCTTTAATTTTTATTTTACATTGGAGTATCGTTGATTAACAATACCACGTTAGTTTCAGGTGTACAGCAAAGTGATTCAGTTATACATATATAAGTATCTATTCTTTTTCAAATTCTTTTCACATTTAGGTTATTACAGAGTATTGAGCAGAGTTCCCAGTGCTATCCAGTAGGTCCTTGTTGGTTATCTATTTTAAACGTAGCAGTGTGTACATGTCAGTCCCAAACTCTCAATCTATCCCTCCCCCGACCCTTCCCCCCCCCTCGCCCCCCGTAACCATAAGTTCATTCTCTAAGTCTGTGTCGACTCAGTTTCTTTAACTGTTTCCCATCTCCTCATTCAAACTGCTCTTATCCCAGATTAGGTTCACTAACTCTCTAATTTTTTCTTTTTAATTATGAAATCTTTCAAACTTTAACAAAACATAGAGATAAAAGTAAGAGATGTCTGTGAAAAAACCCAGATATTTCAAGTATTCATGTTTTATATGTTAGTACATAAAACATTGAAAATTGTCCCCTCATCTTCATTACGATCATTACTGCATATCCCATTTCCCTTCTCTGAAGTCACGACTTTTCTGAAATTGGAAAATATTCTTCCCAGTTTTATGCTATGAATAAATGTGGATACAATAATAATGTATAATATGGTTGTGTTTCTTTAAATTTCATGAATGACATACTGTACATATACTTTTGCAACTAGTTTTGCTCTCACTTAACATTATGCTTTTGAAACTAGTCCCATGATGATTCATTTGAATTAATATATCAGTTTCACTGAATGATGATACCAAATTTATCTATCACTTTATTGATTTATATTGTTCCCAGTTTTTCATTAATACAATGTGTATTGAACGACACACCTCTGTACACTTGTTAAAATTTCTTTGGTTTATGTATCTGGAAGTGGAATTACTGGGTATGTCCATCCTCAGCTTTACTGGGAATTACTGCCAAATTGCTCTCTAAAGAGTTGCATCAAAATATATTTCCGGGCTTCCCTGGTGGCGCAGTGGTTGAGAGTCCGCCTGGCGATGCGGAGGACACGGGTTCATGCCCCGATCCGGGAAAATCCCACATGCCGCGTAGCGGCTGGGCCCGTGAGCCATGGCTGCTGAGCCTGCACGTCCGGAGCCTGTACTCTGCAACGGGAGAGGCCACAACAGTGAGAGGCCCACGTACCGCAATAAATAAATAAAAATTAAAAAATATATATATATATTTCCACCACCAACACATAGAGATCCTATTCCCATGTATTCTTGTCAACATTTGATGTTATCGGGATTTAAAATTTTTGCCAATTTGATGAATGTAAAACTATATCTGATTGTTGCTTCAGATTACATTTGCATGCATCCTAGTGAGATTAATCCTCTTTTCATGCATTTATTGGCTGTTTAGGCTTTCTTTCCTATATATGCTCATACTTATCACTTGGTTATTTTTCTTTTGAGTTATTTTGTTATTCTTATTCATTTGTAGGATTTCTTAAACATTCTGTATATCAGTGTTCTTTTTGTTCAATTCAAACACAGTTCTGTAATTTTTCTCATTTGAAAAATGGCATGTAACATCCTTTGTTGCATGGAAAGTATTAACTTTAGTGAGGCCAGATTCCCCAGGTTTTCTTTCTGTTTAGGGTTTTTGAGGCAGGTATAAGAACTATTTCTCTATATAAACATAGCCTCCTCTACTTTTTAAACAATTTTTAATATTTTGCTATTCTTCAACACTGGTTTGTAATACTGTCTTTGTCACATGATATATGTATGTGTATGATAGGTAATATACATCTTGGCATCCAGTAATATACATCTTTCAGTTGTATTTTCTTCTTTAAGATTTCTCTATTCTTAGACCTTTGGTGAAAGCATTTTGCTGGTCATAAAATGTAAATTATATAATTAGCTTGTCAATTTCCACACACACACGAAAACTAGTTATATTCTAGTATGGAATTAATTAATGGTATGGAATTAATTTTATGGAACATTTCAGGAATAGTCACTATTGACTATCTTCGGATAGTTGATAGAATGTTGAATCTTCGGATCCATGAGCATGGCCTTTTCTTCCATTTATTTAGATCTTCTTTAACTCTCACAATAATATTTTGTAGTTTTTAGTGTAGTAATATAATCTTTTGACATAATTTGTTAGGTTTATTCCTATTTGATATTTTAGATGCTACTGTAAATGATATCATTTTTATAAATTTTGTCAGTGGTATATAGAAATACAACTGATTCTTGTATTTTAACCTTATGTCTAGGGACTTTTGTGGGTTTGTTTATTCATTCCAGTAGTTTGTCTGTAAGCACAAAAATGTCATCTATAAATAATGGCCTTTTTCCTTCTTTGTAATCTTTTTAGTATTTGTCTTATCTTACTCTACTGGCTAAGATCTCCAGTATATTAGAATCAACTGATAATAGCAGATAACTGTCTGATTCTTGGTTTCAGAAGAAAATCTTTGAATTATTCATGATTAAACATGAAGCTTTCTACTGGTTTTATTTGTAGTTATTGAAATAGAAATTTTCCTTTTATTCTCAGTTTATCAAGTATTTTTATCATTAATGAGCCTTGAAGTTTAAGTACTTTTTCTTCGTCTGTTAAGTTGATCATATTCTCCTTTTGTCAGTTAAGGTGATCAACTAAATTAACCAGTTATCAAATGGTAAGCCTCCTTATATTCCTGAAGCAAGTCTCACTTGGTACTGTCATGTTATCTTTATTTATATCTCTGTATTAAAGTTACTAATATTATATTGGGATTTTTGCATCTAACATCATGACAGGGAATAGCCTTTACTTTCGCTTTTTTGTAATGTCCTTTCAGGCTTTACTGTCAAGTCTATTCTAGCTTCATAAAAAAAAATTGGTAAGTGTTCCTTCTTTCCGTATTCTGCAAGAGTTTGTATATGATGTGGTTTCTTCCTTAAATATGTGGAATAACTCACTACTAAAGCCATCTGTTTGTGAAGTTTCCTTTAGGAGATGATTTTTAATGATTCAATGTCTTTAATATAAATAGAGCTGCTTGAAATTTCTATTTTCCTCAAAATTTTTCAGTATCACTTAAATTATTAAATAATTATGAATCATAAATTTGCTCATCTTTTCCCATTACATTTCTGATGAAAATTGTATCTGGAAATTTTGTCCAGATACAATTTTTTGTCCAGATACAAAGTTTTGTCCAGATACAAAGTTTTTCATTCCTAATATGATAATTTATGATTTTACTTCTTGTTAATATTTTCAAGGAATCAACTTTAAGTTTGTTGAATTTCTTTATTTTATGTTTTCTATTCTTATTTCTGTTGTTATTTTTATTTACCTCTTTCTGAATTGTCTGGGTTTGTTTGTAGGGTTCTTCTTCCCTAGCTTCTTCAGATAGAAGCTGAGGTAACTCACTTTTAGTCTATATTCTTTCTAGGAAATGCATTTAAGATTATAAATTTCCTTCTAGGTACTGATATCCCATATTTGAAAATCATTTATTTCAATTATTTTCTAAATTTCCCTTTTATTTCATTTTTTGTCCTTGGGTTATTTACAAGTGTATTATTTCATTTCTAAATAGCTTGATATTTTTTGTTGTTTTGAACATCAATTTCTAGCTTAATTCTTCTGTCATCAAAAAACATGCTATAAATTATTTCAATTAAAAAATTTTACTAAGGCTTCCTTTCCAGCTCAGAATATGGTCAATTTTGGTATATAATACATGTGCACTAGAGAAAGTCTATGTTTTCTGTCATTATTTCGTGCAGTGTATTAATTGTGCTGTTCAGGTTTTCTGTATCCTTATTGAATTTTATTTTCTCATATAAACTCAAATTTTTGATTCCTGTTTTTGGAATGTAACAGGCTCTTCACTGTTTACAGGGTTATATCTGAGTTATAAAAAATTTTTCTCCCTTCCTTGGTGTTTTTGTAATTCCTATATTCCCCCCTTCAACCTTGGCTGCCATAATCAGACAGAAAATGCAAGACAAGATTTTCATGCATCTGTAGGGAAAACCTAGCAGCCAACAGTAACTACTCCAGGTCTGTCAGATAGATGCATTTGACTTTGTTGTCTGCTTGTTCTCTCTTTATTTTTAATGACAAGTCTGTTATAATTCTTAACGCTGTTTCTCTGGATGTAATCTGTCTTTTTTCCAGATTCTTTCAAGACTTTGGTTTTCAGCAGTTTGATTGTCTGGGTATGTTTCTTGGGTATTTGCCCTGCTTGGTTTCCTCTAAAGCTTTCTGGAATTGTGTTTTGGTGTCCTGGTTAATTCTGGAAAATTCTCAGCCATTATTTCTTCAAATACTATTCCTGCCCCATACTGTATCTTTCCTTCTCAGATTCCAGTCACACATATGTTAGACCAGTGGTCCCCAACCTCCTTTTTGTCACCAGGGGCAGGTTTCATAGAAGACAATTTTTCCACGGACAGAGGGGCGGGGGGGGGGGATGGTTTCGGGACGATTCAAGCATATTACATTTATTGTGCACTTTATTTCTATTATCATTACATTGTAATATATAATGAAATAATTCTACAATTCACCATAATGCAGGATCAGCGGGAGCTCTGAGCTTGTCTTCCTGCAACTGGATGGTCCCATCTGGGGGTGATGGGAGACAGTGACACCCGAAGTGTGTTTCTTAGGTCCAGTCTACTCCATAACCTCATTTTGGTTGTTGTCACTGCAGAAAACCCTGCTTCACAAAGATAGGTTGTTGGAAATGGAAGCAGGCTTTTCAGTGCTTTTGTGGCAGTCTCAGGATATACCACCTTGACTTTAATCCAGAATGTATGGAGACTGAAGTTGTCTGAAACATACTTTTAAGACCAGTGTCATTTGCGATCTCAAGCAGTTGATCCTCTTCTAGCACGGGCAAAGGCCATTCACCTGGCTTATTCACAATTGGGTTGCAGATGCATTCCTTCCCATTCCTTCCCTTTTGTGGTTGGGAAGTAATGCTCAAATTCTTTTGAAAGCTGAGATAGGTGATCGTGCACCAGCTGGGAGAAAAAAGGCCCTGGCTCAGTCTCTTTCAAAATCTCTGCTAATGTTTGAAACATGTCAAAAATCCCAATGTTCACTCGTCGCCCCCATAATTCCAGTTTGGCTTTGAATGCAGCCACTTTATCTGCCAACTTGAACACAGTTGGCATTCTCCCCTGAAGTGACAGATTGAGTTCACTGAGCAGGTTGAATATGTCACATAAGTAAGCAAGTTTTGCGACCCATTCTGTGTCACTGAAATATGCTGCCAGAGGTGACTGCTTTTCTAAAAGAAATCTCTGGAGTGGCTCTCATAACTCAGAAACTCTGGCCAGTGATCTACCTTTAGAAAGACATCTCACTCTGTGTATAAGAGAAGACGTGTGTGTTCTGTGTCCATCTCCTCATGGAGCTGCGTGAACAGACATGAGTTAAGGGCATGGACTTTAATATGGTCGATAATTTTAATCACATCCTGCGAAACGTTGTTAAGTTCAGGTGACATTTTTCGGCTAGCCAGCGTTTCTCTATAGATGACACAGCGCGTAGACTCACGTTCACAAGTGACCTCTTTGGCCTGAGTAGTGAAACCAGAAGACCATCCAGTCATGGCAGCTGCTCTGTCCATGCCTATACCGACACAAAATGACTGATTCAGTTTCCCTGATACGTAATCATTCAAAGACTTGAAGAGTTCTGCAGCTGTGGTGTTGGTTGGCAACAAAAGTGCATATAACACATCCTCAGGCGCATCCCCCTGAAAAACATATCGCACAAAAACAAGCATTGTTGCCTTGTTGTCCACATCAGTAGACTCTCAACCTGGATTGCGTACCACGGTGACTCGTTAATCCTCTCTAACAATTGTGCCTCAGTATCCTCTGCTATTTCATCAATTTGTCTAGTTACGGTGCTGGCCAAAAGGGGAACACGTGCCACCTTCTGAACTGCAGCCTCTCTTAAAAGTTCACAACAAATGTCCTTAGCAGCAGGCGGGATCACCTCTTCACCAACAGTGAAGGGCTTCTTAGCTTTAGCAATGCGGTTAGCCACTAAGAAGGATGCTGTCGGTGCAGACACATTTGATGAAGTGGTGGCCTTCGGTAATTGCTTCTGTTCTTCGTGTTCACCTTTTTTCTTTTGAAAATCTCCAAAGGCTTGTCTTGTAATGCAGGGTGCTTGGTCTCCATGTGGCAAAGCAGTTTTGAATGTTTCATGGCTTCATTGGGTAGCCAGTTGCCACGTATTATACAAAGCAGGCTTGGAGAATGTGAATCGCCTGTTGCGATGAACCCGTAATGTAAGTAGGACTCTTGGTATTTTCTTTTAAATGCAGCTTTCCTTTTGCTGGCAGTCTTAGAGTCTTCTGCTGTCTCATGATTCGGTCTTTCCCCCTTTTTAAAGAGGCTCTCCAGCGACATTTGTTTTTTACTCATTTTGGCTAGGGTTAGCTTGTGGGCTTACCAAAACTGTGACTGAGACAAGTGCGCAGTGTGGGAAAGAGGCACGGATGGTAGTGATAAATAAAATACAGGGTGGGCCACGCGCAGATTAACATAAGTGTTGGATTCTGACTTAAAGCCTTCCACCAGATGCAGCTATACAATTGAAGTACATCAACTCACTTGCCACTCTAAAGCCTGCCACCAGGTGCAACTTAATTGTCACTTGCCACTCACTGTTGGGGTTTTGATATGAGTCTGCAAGCAATTGATTTATTATGGTCTCTGTGCAGTCAAACCTCTCTGCTAATGATGATCTGTATTTGTAGCCGCTCCCCAGCGCTAGAATCACCGCCTCAGCTCCACCTCAGGTCATCAGGCATTAGATTCTCATAAGGAGCACACAACCTAGATCCCTCGCATGTACAGTTCACAGTAGGGTTCGCACTCCTATGAGCATCTAATGCTGCCGCTGATCTGACAGGAGGCGGAGCTCAGGCAGTAATGCGAGCGATGGGGAGCGGCTGCAAATACAGATGAAGCTTTGCTCGCTCACCCACTGCTCACCTCCTGCTGTGCGGCCTGCTTCCTAACGGGCCACGGACTGGCACTTGTCCGTGGCCCAGGGGCTGGGGAACCCTGTGTTAGACTTTCTGATATTGTCCCACAGCTGCTGGATATTCTATTTCATTTTTCACTCTTTTTGGTTTTTGTACTTTGTTTGGGTGATATATATTGACCTTATCTTCAAGTCACACATTCTTTCCTCACCTGTGTCAAATTCTTTCCTTCTGATGAGCCTATCAAAAGTGTTTTTCATTTCTTTTGTTGTGTATTTTGTTTCGGCATTTTTATTTAATTTTTTCTTATACTTTTCTTCCCCTGTAACTCCCCATCTGTTCACATATTGTCTGTCTTTTCTACTGCAAATCATGTTAATAAGTTAATGATAGTTATTTGAAATTCCCTGTGTGACAACACAAACTTCTGCATCATATTGGAGTCTGGCTCTGTTGATTTCCTTGACAGTGTGTTATTTTTTTCTTGCCTCTTCATGTTTGTCATAATTCTTGTTTGAATGCTAGACATCTTGTATTGCACAGTAGTGTATTAGGTAAATATTAATTGTGTGTGGAAATGGCACATATTTTCATTTGGTACATTATTAGGCTGGGGGTTGAATCAGTATAGCCACGACTTGACCTGGATTGGGGTTGCTTTAGCTGTGCTCACCCTAGTGCACCTCAGATTTAAATTCCTCTAGTGGTACTTCATGCTTAGGTAATGGCTGCATTTCTGAGTTTTTGTTTTTTGGGGTTTTTTTTTTTTTTTTGGCTTTCTATTACTTTATTCTGTGTCTTTATTTATTTTAAATTAATTTTTATTGGAGTATAGTTGATTTACAATGCTGTGTCAGTTTCTGCTATAGCAAAGTGAATTAGTTATACGTATACGTATATCCACTCTTTTTAAGATTCTATTCCCATATAGGTCATTACAGAGTATCGAATAGAATTCCCTGTGCTCTACAGTAGGTCCTTATTAGTTACCTGTTTTATATAGTGTGTATATGTCAACCCCAATCTCCCAATTTATCTCTCCTCCCCTTCCCCTTGGTAACCATAAGTAGTTTGTTTTCTACAACTGTGACTCTATTGCTGTTTTGTAAATAGGTTCATTTGTACCAGTTTTTTAGATTCCACATAAAAGCAATATCATATAATATTTGTCTTTCTCTGTCTGACTTACTTCACTCAGTATGACAATCTCTAGGTCCATGGAGTATTTTTTATTAATGTTTCTGTTCTACCATGAGCCTTAGGCTTTCCCTATGACCTCAGCTCTCTAATGCATTCAGGAAAGACTAGGATTTTGTAGATTAGCCATCTTTTTCTTATTGTAAGAGTGGTAGCAAAATTCTTTCCAGCATTCTCCATTTTAAGTAGAATCCCTGAATATTTGGTTTTTAAGTTTCTCTCAAACTACAAGATTCTGATACCAGGAAATCTCAGAAGAAATTGTCCAGAACACTTCAAGAGAAATTGGACAATGTATCGATGGACTGTGTTTTGCAAATGTTTGCCAGGTGACCACAGTTTTAACATACGTGACCATAATTTATGAGGATCTGGTAAGAAAATCCAGCTATGAATTAAAATTAATAATAGCTAATATTTATCAAGTGTTTAAAATGTACTAGGTACAATGTAAGGTGTTTTACATCCCTCATGTCATTTAATTATCTTACCATCACAGGATAGGAACTGATATGATCTCTACCTTATACCAGGGAAAACTGAGGTTCAGAAAGCAAGTGACCTGTTCAGAATTACACCACTACAAAGTGTTCTGTCAAGTTCCAGAAGCTCTAGTCTTGACTACTATACTGTATTCTTTCCTTTTGGTGTTATCAGGCTGTTTTTTCCTCTTGTGAAAGTACTCCCCTTACCTTCGTTTCCTGTATTCCTTTTTTGGTATCTGTTAAAGGAGCAAATGCTTAAAAGAGTTTGGCAGAGTGTCCTGTCTCTCTCTGGTTTTGACTTTGTTTTTCTGTCACAAAAGATTGATGAATTGTCTACTTTTTAACCCTTGTTCATTATTTACTGTATGATACAAAGTTGGCAAAAGTTTTGAGAATGGGGTCCAGAAAAGGTCTCTATTCTGAAACTATCATGTTTATCTCTCGGTTTTAGGAGAGTTGGGCTGCTCATAAATTCCATCACTCTCTTGCTGCTGTTTCTGTCTAGCAAATTATTTCTTTATTCAGGAGGCAATGAAAGGTCACTGGAAAGCAGAATATAATATTCACTCTCATAAAATAAAGTTAAACAGTATTTAGCATTTATATCTTTCCAGTGTAGTAAACAAAATGTGGTTTATTTGACTCAATGAAGACCTATGATACCAAAAAAGATAAATCGAATGATTTGTTTGAATACAGGAAGATAAATCTTGCACTGCATGCCCTCAGTGATGACATGTTACCATTGTCCTAGTTCTCCGTAATATTAGACAGAGAGGCAAAGCAGGGCTGGCTTCTTGTCCAAAACGTCCACAGCCTATAGGGCTACAGTCTAAGGAGACCAGCTGAACAGAACAATTCATTTCTTTGTTTACTTGCTTGGCTTTTTACGCTGCTTATTGAACTAAGATTGACATGGTGTTCTATATTTGCAAGAGAGGGTAGGAAAAGAAAAGGTCAATTGTTCTTTTTAATTTGCTTTATTTTTCACTGAGTGTCTGAGAGAATGTAAAATTTTCTGACCTTTCTTCATAGATGTCACAAGATAATTATTTCCTTTTTTTTTTAGACTTTCATATCTGTGGTTAAAAATTTTAGCAGGTGCATTATGAACACTGAGTTGGGAATCTCTTACAAGTGAAAATTTATCTTTTTATAAAATTTCTATAAATTGTACTTATAAAGTGAATTTTTGTGCAAAATATTTTCTAAGAAAATGTTTCTTTACAGTTCCAATCACTTTTGTTGCCATACTTCAAATCATACAACTAAAATGCAGTAAGTTAGTTAGTGCCTTTGAGAAATTCAGATATCAAAATAATGCATTTCTCCTTGTAAACTACATGGCTTTACATACTTTTATGCAGAGTTCTTTTGAGTAGGAATGCAGTGATGAAAAAACTGGAAAAGAAAAGAAAAGAAAAGCAATAGAAGTAAATGTTTCAAACTATAAAGGGGTCAGCTTTTGTACCCTATTTATCCATCTAGGCATTTCCACAAGGTTTTGATGCTTTTCTATATAGTAAGAGTAAATCCAGTTTCAAAATGTGCTAATTTCCTCTAAAGTTATTTACAAAAAAAAGAAATCCATCCATTGCTTACAGTCTTTTTTCCAATTTTTCTACACATTTTGTTCCTCTGTCTCATGTTTTTAGAAGGCTTTTATAAAGGACTTCCTTTAATGAACGGCCGAATGTGACCTTTTCTTTCTATCTCTCTAATTAAAACATTGCAACCTGGGGAAGCTATCAGTTAGTTCTCAGTAAATGGCACTTTTTTTTTTTTTTTTTTTTTTTTTTTTTTTGCGGTACGCGGGCCTCTCACTGTTGTGGCCTCTACTGTTGCGGAGCACCGGCTCCGGACGCGCAGGCTCAGCGGCCATGGCTCACGGGCTCAGCCGCTCCGCGGCATGTGGGATCTTCCCGGACCGGGGCACGAACCCACGTACCCTGCATCGGCAGGTGGAGTTTCAACCACTGCGCCACCAGGGAAGCCCCAAATGACACTTATTTTGATCTCCTCTGGTAGAGCAAGAAAAATGGTGACGTGAACAGAAATGTCCTGGTCCCTAAAATTAGATATAAGTCCACTAATATGCAACCTGCCGAGCCCTCTGGGTCTTCAGAAATGGCACCCAGGAATTTATTTCGACATAAATCATCTTGCTTTCACTGTACAGCTCAGCTGTGCTGAGATCATTTTTCAAAGGAACTTAACAGTTTAAGATTGTTCAGGCCTTCTGGAATCCTACATCTATATTTTCCTTCTTAACAGATTCTCTGAAGTTTGAATCAAAGACCATACATCATGATATAACTCCAGTACTTACCAAACTCATCATTCTGGCTACCATTTTGTATTTTTTTTTTTTGCACGAAGCCTTATTGTACTTGGTTAACATGATTGTCGGGGATTATTAGGTTTTTGGGCTTTTTGTTGGTTTGTTTATTTTTTGCTTTCAAAAGAAAAAGTCTTATGCTCTATTGTCAAAGGCATAGGCAAGATCTTAATAATTGTACAAACCAACGCCTCTATATGTTTTTCTGTGTCCCGAGGGTATCAATAAGGTCATATGTAATGGACACATTGACCTAATAATGGTTTGTTTTTAAAAAGATTTCTTTCGAGGTAAATTAACCCTAATAAAGAATGCAAAGCAAAGAGTATAATCAGCTCATGTTTAGTGAACATCCATTAATATTATGACTGTTTAAGTGCAAGATAATTCAGAAGCAGTTTCTCAAGAAATTTAGTTTCTAGCATAAAGGGGCCAGGCAGGTGTTTAGAGAGATAATATGCGTTTGCATGGCTTGTGTATAAAATTCATGTCAAAATTTTGACAAGAATATGTGATAAAGGATAACTACTAGACATGTGAGAAAACTAGCATAACTGATAGTTGTATAGGAAGTACTCAATTCATAAAAGTTCTTTACTTAAAAGTGGCCAAATTGATTTTATATAAGAATGTGAGCCCTAGTTCAGAAAGTAGTGACTTCATGAAAAGGAAGCATTGGATTTAGTTATGAAACTTGACTGTCATTCCTAGACTTGTGCACTGAAAACTACAAAATATTGATAAAAGGAATTAAAGATACAAATAAATAGACATCCCATGGTCATGCACTGGAAGATCTAATATTGTGAAAATAGCTATACTTTCCAACACAATCTACAGATTCAGGGCAATCCTTATTAAAACCAAGTGGTGTTTTTTATAGAAATAGCAAAAACAATTGTAAAATTCAGATGGAACCACAAAATACCCCAGATAGCCAAAGCCATCTTGAGAAAGAACAACAAAGATGGAGGCATCGCACTTCCTCGCCTCAAAATAAATCACAAAACAACAGGAATTAAAACAGTTTGGTGCTGGCACAGTAACAGACATATATAGCAGTGGAGCAGAATAGGTAGCCCAGAAATAAACTCACATATATATAGCCAAATGGAGATAGGATAGTCTCTTCAAAAAATAATGTTGAGAAAAAAATATATATGTATATAAAACTATATATATCCACATATAAAAGAATGCAGTTGGACCCTTATCTAACACAGTACACAAAAATCAACTCAAAATTAGTTAAAGACTTTAACACCTGAAACTATAAAAATCCTAGAAGAAAACACGGGAAAATCTTCATAACATTGTCTTTAGCAGTGACTTTCTGGATATGACACCAGAAGCTCAGGCAACAAAAGCAAAACTAGACAAGTGGGACTACATCAAACTATAAAGCTTCTGCACAGCAAAGGAAACAATCAACAAAATGAAGAGACAACCTACACAGTGGGAGAAAATATTTGTAAACCATGTGTCTGTTAAGCGGTTAATTTATAATAAAGACCTAAAACTCAATAGCAAATTAATGATAATCGTAATAATAACAACAACCTGATTAAAAAAACAGGCAAAGGGTTTAAATAGA
Source organism: Stenella coeruleoalba (assembly GCF_951394435.1). NCBI lineage: Eukaryota > Metazoa > Chordata > Mammalia > Artiodactyla > Delphinidae > Stenella > Stenella coeruleoalba. Next base: position 176,510,673 of record NC_137147.1, on the reverse strand, counting down.
TATTTCTCCAGAGAAAACATGTGAATGACCAATGGGTATATCAGGTATGTGGAAAGATGTTCAGCCTCTCTAATCAGAGAAGTGTAAATCAAAGCTACAGTGAGAAACCACCTCACACTTGTTAGCATTTCTATTATATGAGAAAAACGATACTAAATCTTGACAAGGATGTGGAGAATTTGGAACCCTTGGACATCACTGGTGGGAATGTAGAATGCAGTCGCTGTTATGGATAGCAGTATGGAGGTTCCTCAAAAAAATTAAGAGTAGAGCTACCCACATGATCCAGCAAGCCGTCTTCTGGGTATATGTCCAAAAGAAAGAAAATCAGGATGTTGAAGACTTATCTGCATTCCTGTGTTCATTGCTTCATTATTCACAGTAGCCAAGATTTGGAAACAGTATGTGCATTTACAGATGAATGGGTTAAGAAAATGTGGCATACGCATACAGTGGAATATTATTCAGCCTTAAAAAGGAAGGAAACCCTGCCATGTGCAATAATGTGGATGAACCTGGAGGACATTATGCTACGTGAAATAAACCAGTAACAGAAGGACAAACATTGCTTAATTCCACTTCTGTCAGGTATTCAAAATACTCAAACTCGTAGGAACAAAGAGTAAAATGGTAGTTGCCTGGGCATACAGGGAGGAGGAGATGGGGAGCTGCTTTTCAACGGGGATAAAATTTAAACTTCCAGTTATGCAAAATGACTAAGTTCTAGAGATCTCCTGTACAACACTGAGCCTAGAACTAACAGTGTTATACCAGGCATTTAAAAATTTGTTAAGAGGGTATGTCTCATGTTCAGTGTTCTTACCACAACAAAAAAGAAAAAAAGGAGGGGGGGAAGAAGAAATTTATCTAGTCCCATTCTTCTCTACTTGCCCATGAGTGAATTAGGGGAAAAAAAAATCTCGATTCATCTGTGTTGTAAAAACCCATCCACCCAAGCATCAGCCAGAAAACTCCACCTGGATACCCCAGGCAGGTTTCCTTTCATCTCCATACTTGTCACAGTCTCTCATCCACACAGGAGACGGTGGCTACCAGTCCCACCAGAAGGAGGAGTGTTGCGCTGTCTTAATGCCGTCTCATCCTATAACGTAGTACCTCCTGAGAGGAAGCAAATCAGAATATGTGGCTGTCTGTGAACTGCTTGGGGTTAGCACGGGAGACCTCCCATGAAATGTCGATCTGATAGCTAAAGTCCATTTGTGGTTTCCTAGCAGTCTCTGTGGAAAGTTGCTGAAATCACCAACACGTAGTTTGCTTATGATGTTTCTGTTGGGTCCACACAGTTATCATAGGGAGAGGGCGTGTAACTTTTATTTGCCTGATTAAATTTCAAACCCCCTTCATTCATGCCTGAGAAAACTCAATTTAAAAATGAGACCTGCTGAAAGGTGCCCATTAACCCTGCTAATAAGCAAATATAATTTTTGTCACTTGCAGATGACACTCAATATTTCAGAGGAGACATCCACATGAGGTTCATTCTAGTGGAAAAAAATGCTTCCTGACTCCTGACCTGGAGCAGCTCTCCAGGATGTGCCTGTTCTGTGGCAGATGGCTGTGTCCATCCTCAGGGGCTATTCATAAAAGCAGATTTCTTTATCTGAGAGGCTAATCTCTCATGATGTTTGACCATCCCTAGACATGGACAAGGCATAGACATCTCTGCTTTGTCTGCAACCTCTCCTGCAGAATCCTATGATTTCTCTATCTTATCTTGTGAGTGCTTCTCCTAAACAGAGAACGAGGTCTACCAATATTCCCCATGCAGTACTGAACACACCATCAACCTTCACGAAAGCATCTGTGTGATCATGATGTACTGATGATGTCAGAGGAATTCACTAAGAGATCTTAGGGTGTCCATGACTAAATGAAAACTTCAGAGGAGGTGAAAAATAAAATGGAGTAAGAGAGTATCGTGTATCATCTAAGCAAGATCCCTGCCCTCATTCAGCTAAGGGCATCTCTCCATATTACTAATGAGACAACTTCCTTCTAAATTAGAACTGAGATGAGTTTTTCAACATCACCCGCAAAATGAAGAAATTAACAACTTAACAACTCAAGATTTTCGAGAGAACGGTTTCAACAAACCACTGGGGCAGAAGCCCAATTACAAAGGGCTTGAGAAGAGAAAGGAAGGTAGTTGGATTACATCATTTTTTAAAGAATTTAGGAAAGCAAAGGGGAAAAATGAATTAGATCATCGTAAAAGAAGTAGCAGCATCCAGGGAAGGATTTTCTTTTGTTCATGGAGAGCAGAGACATGATTTTATTACAAGAATGGAAGAAACTCAAAGAAGAGATTGGATACAAAGGAGGTGGAAGAAACTCTGGATGGAGCAGAGAAGGAACAGTATCAAGATTAATAAGGACCTTTTCCCCAAAAGAGTACATCCTAAGCTAGAAAAGCCCAATCATGGTTTCTCATAGTCATTTAGGAAAAAATAAATATAAAATATTTTTCAGAAATTTTACAGCAAGAAAAGAATCTGATAGAGAAATCCACCACATAAAAAATTTGTTTAACAAGACCTTGGTGTTAGTTAGAAGCCTACAGAACCATGCAGGGTCCATATCCCAGTTTCAAAAGAAGATACTTCCAGCTAGGATTATTTGATGTTTCAGTCAAACAAACAAACGAACGAAACCTGCAGAAGAGGCATTGCAATTTTATCTCTTAAGTTGATGAAAATCCATTCATGTTTCCTCCCATCCAAAAATGATTTGTAAGTTTAGATCCTGGTTCCTGCTCTATTAGGTGTAATTGGACAGTGAGGTGTCCTTGCTAGGTCTCTCCATTCTTACAAGATACAAAAGATGCCTCAGGCCAAAAGAATAAGACAGCCAGCTGAGAGCACAGCTGGAGGTCTGGACTGTCTGCCCTGGCTGTCAAGGATCAAATATCCTTCCTTTGTACTCTGTATTTTTTTTTTTTTTCTTCCAGGCAAGCACCCAACACTTGAAAAATGTTTTGATTGGAACAGTGTTTTGATGGGAATATACCCATCACTATCTTGAAAGAGAAGCCTTCCAACAACCATATACTGGCTTAAACATAGAGTGTAAACACCACAGGAATTGTTAGGGACTTAAGAGTGGTTTGGGGACTTCGCTCGTGGTACAGTGGTTAAGAATCTGCCTGCCAGTGCAGGGGACATGGGTTCGAACCCTGGTCCGGGAAGATCCTACGTGCCATGGAGCAACTCAGCCCGTGTGCCACAACTACTGAAGCACACGTGCATAGAGCCCGTGCTCCGCAACAAGAGAAGCCACCGCAATGAGAAGCCCGTGCACCGCAACGAACAGTAGCCCCCGCTCGCCACAACTAGAGAAAGCCTGCACGCAGCAACGAAGACGCAACACAGCCAAAGATAAATTAATGAATGGATTAATTAATCTTTAAAAAAAGAGTGGTTTGGGAAAATCTAAATAAACCTTCACAATTTGACTTCACTCATGCCTCTCTTCTCAATGCATTTTCTTGAAGCATGGTTCCTGATGGTGAAGCTGGGGATGTACAAAGCCTGGGCTATCCAGAAGGCAAACTGAAATAAAGGAGTTAAAAATCGACTGTCCCAAGACACTAGGGCTCTGGTAAATAATCGAGCATTTGTTTGTTGTTTGCTTTTTAGAGAAGGCTCTTTCTGTCTTCCTTTGAGGAAAAAAGAAAGCATGAAAAAAAATGAAGTTACCAATATGCCATGTTTCATTGAATCGAAAATATAATTGATTGGAACACATATACCAGTTTCAGATATGTTAAACTTGGGGGGAAAAAAGAAAATGAGTCTCAGAACCAAAAAATCATGTTGTCTTGAGATGGTGAGATTGAGAGTTGATGCGATTCAACGTCAAATTGTCTTAATATCCTCTAAGAAAGAAGACCGTGTTGCAAGCTGAGAATGAGATGCCCTTAGAACACGATGAGGGTTGAAGAGAGCAAGACCTGTTCAGAACAGCCTTTGATAGAGGTGACAAGGAATAAGAACAAACGTTTTCCCACTGAAACTCCTCTTTCTCCTGACTTTGAAGTACTACCTTCTACTCAGGCACGCAAGCTAGAATTTGAGGTTGTCTCTCATTCTTCCTTTTCTCTCTCCCATACCTTCCTAGTCACCAAGGTCCATTAATACTGTGCCTTAAATATTTACCAATTCATTCTCTACTTCCTTCCTCCACTGCAATTCCTATTGTTAAAGGCCCTCATCACTTCTGGCTTAAAGTATTGATATAACCTCTTGTGTTAACCAGTCTCCAAGATGATACCTCGTGATCCCTGCCTCCTGGGATTCACTCTTGTGGACATGCCCTCCTCATATCAAAGCGAACACTAGAACATGGTGGAAGTGAGAGAACGTCACTTCTTGCCCAAGTCATAAGAAACATTGTTACTTCTGCCTTGTGCTCTCTCTCTCTCATTTTCTCCTCCCTGCCCCCTGCCCTCTCTCTGGGATCACTCACTCTAGGGGAAATCAACTTTCATGTCATAAGGGCACTCTGGCAGCCCTGTGGAAAGATCCATGTGGCAAGGAACTCAGGTCTCTGTGAAGAGCCAGTGAGACGCTAAGGCCTCTTGTCAGCAGGCATGTGCATGAAATGGGGAGTTGATCCCTCACCCCTAGTTAAGCCTTTAGATAACTGTAGCCCCAGCTACACCTATTTAAAACAAAAAACACCTTATTGAGTTATGATTGGCATGTAGTATATACATTTAATGTATACAACTTGATGAGTTTGGGGATAAGTATACGCTTATGAAACAATCACTACCATCAACGCCATAAATACCTTCATCACCTCCCAAAGTTTCCTCCTGCCCCCTTTATTTTTTTGTTTGTTTGTTTGTTTGGGGTATGGTTGTTTTACAATGTTGTGTTAGTTTCTACTGTACAGCAAAGTGAAGTAGAGTTCTCTGTGCTATACAGCAGGTTCTCTTTAGTTATCTATTTTATACATATTCGTGTATATATATCAATCCCAATCGCCCAATTCATATCCCACCCACACTTCCCCCCTTGGTGTCCATACGTTTGTTCCCTACGTCTGCATCTCTATTTCTGCCTTGCAAACCAATTCATCTGTACCATTTTCCTAGGTTCCACATATATACGTTAATATACGGTATTTGTTTTTCTCTTTCTGACTTACTTCACTCTACATGACAGTCTCTAGGTCCATCCACGTCTCTACAAATGACCCAATTTTGTTCCTTTTTATAGCTGAGTAATATTCCATTGTATATATGTACCACATCTTCTTTATCCATTCGTCTGTTGATGGACATTTAAGTCGCTTGCATGATCTAGCTATTTTAAATAGTGCTGCAGTGAACATTGGGGTGCATGTGTCTTTTTGAGTTATGGTTTTCTCTGGGTACATGCCAGTAATGGGATTGCTGGGTCTTATGGTAGTTCTATTTTTAGTTTTTTAAGGAACCTCCACACTGTTCTCCATAGTGGCTGTATCAATTTACATTCCCACCAGCAGTGCAAGAGGGTTCCCTTTTCTCCACACACTCTCCAGCATTTATTGTCTGTAGATTTTTTGATGATGGCCATTCTGACCGGTGTGAGGTGATACCTCATTGTAGTTTTGATTTGCATTTCTCTAATGATTAGTGATGTTGAGCATCCTTTCATGGGTTTGTTGGCACTCGGTATATCTTCTTTGAAGAAATGTCTATTTAGGTCTTCTGCCCATTTTTGGATTGGGTTGTTTGTTTTTTTGATATTGAACTGCATGAGCTGCTTGTATATTTTGGAGATTAATCCTTTGTCAGTTGCTTCATTTGCAAATATTTTCTCCCATTCTGAGGGTTGTCTTTTCGTCTTGTTTATGGTTTCCTTTGCTGTGCAAATGCTTTTAAGTTTCATTAGGTCCCATTTGTTTATTTTTGTTTTTATTTCCATTTCTCTAGGAGGTGGGTCAAAAAGGATCTTGCTGTGATTTCTGTCATAGAGTGTTCTGCCTGTGTTTTCCTCTAAGAGTTTGATAGTGTCTGGTCTTACATTTAGGTCTTTAATCCATTTTGAGTTTATTTTTGTGTCTGGTGTTAGGGAGTGTTCTAATTTCATTCTTTTACATGTAGCTGTCCAGTTTCCCAGCACCACTTACTGAAGCGGCTGTCTTTTCTCCATTTTATTTTCATGTCTCCTTTGTCACACCTGCCCCCATCTATTTTTTGTGTGTGGTAAGAACCACTTAACATAAAATCTATTCTCTTAGCAAATTTTAAGTATACAACACAGTATTGTTAGCTATAGGCACTGTGCTCTATAGTAGCTCCAGAAATTATTTATCTTGCATTACTGAAATTTTGTGTACTTTGAAGAGCAGCTCCCCACTGACCCCTACTCCTAGCTACTGCAACAACCATTCTACTCTCTGCTCCTATGGGTTTGACTATTTTAGATTCCACATATAAGTGAGATCATACAGTATCTGTCTTTCTGTGTCTGGCTTATTTCACTCATATAATGTTCTCCAGGTCCATCCATGTTGTCACCAACATCACTTCTTCTTTAAGACTGAATAATATTCTACTGTATGTATACATTTTCTTTTTTATTAGTTTTTTCAGTATTCTTGAGATATAATTGACATACAGCACTGTGTAACTTTAAGGTGTATGGAATACTGACTTACATGTAATGTGAAATAATGATTGCCACAATAAGTTGTTTAGTTAACATCCATCATCTCATAGAGGTACAAAACAAAAGTGTTTTTTTTCCTTATGAGGAGAACTTCTAGGAGCTACTCTCAGAAGCTTTCAAATATACCATACAGCAGCGTTAACTATAGTCCTCATGCAGTACATTATCTCCTGGTAGTGACTTACCTTAAAACTGGAAGTTTGTACCTTTTGACCGCCTTCATCCAGTTACCCCACCCCTACCCACTGCCACTGGTAACCGCAAATCTGACCTTTTTCCGTGAGTTTTGTTTTTAGATTCAACATGTGAGATCTTACAGTATTTGTCTTTCTCTGTCTGATTATTTCTTTTCGCATAATGCCTTCAAGGTCCATCCGTGTTGTCATAAGTGGCAGGATTTCCTTCTTTTTTATGGCTGAATAGTATTTCAATGCACATTTTTACCACAACTTCTTTATCCATTCATCCATTGATGGACATTTTAGGCTGTTTATATGTCTTAGCTATTGTCAGTAATGCTGAAGTGAACCAAAGGGTGCAGATACCTCTTTGAGATGGTGTTTTCATGTCCTTCAATAAATACCCAAACTGGAATTGCTGGATCATATAGCAGTTCTCTTTTTAAATTTTTTTAAGAACCTCCATACTGTTTTCCAGAATAACTGTACCAACTTACAGTCCCGTGAACAGTGCACAGCGGTTCTCTTTTCTACACACCCTTGCCAGCATTTTTTATATCTTGTCTTTTTGATGACAGCCACTCTTATCAGTGTGAGGTGATATCTCATTGTAATCTTGATTTGCATTTCCTTAATGATTAGTGATATTGAGTGTCCCTCCATGTACCTGTTGGCCATTTGTATATATCTTCTTTGGAAAAATGTCTACTCAGGTTCTTTGCCCATTTTTTTGATTATTTGGTTTTTTGCTACTGAGTTGTATGAGTTCTTTATATATTTGGGGTACTAACCCCTTATTAGATCTAGGATTTGCAGATATTTGTCCCATTCCATAGGTAGTCTTTTCATTTTGTTGATGATTTCCTTTGCTGTTTAGAAACCTTGAAGTTTGATGTAGTCCCACTTGTAAAATTTTTGTTTTCTTGCTTGTACTTTAGGTGATACCAATGATATCTAAAAAAATCATTGCCAAGACCCATGTCAGGGAGGTTTTTTCTATGTTTTCTTCTAGGAGTTTTATTGTGTTCAGTTTTACGTGTAAACCTTCTATGAATTTTGAGTAAGTTTTTATGAGTAGTATAAGTTAGGGGTCTAGTTTCATTCTTTTACATGTGAATATCAATTTTCCCAGCACGATTTATTGAAGAGACTCTATTTTCTCCATTGAGTACTCTTGGCTCCCTTGTCGTATAAGTTTACCTTATATGCATGGGTTTATTTCTGGGCTCTTGTTTTGGTTCCATTTGTCAGTATGTCTGTTTTTATCCAAGTACCACATTAATTACTATAGATTTATAATATAGCTTGAAATCAGGGAATGGGATACCTCCCACTTTGTTCTTTTTTTTTTTTTTTTTAGAATTGCTTTGGCTTTTCACAGTCTTTTGTGGTTCCATATAAATTTTATGATTGTTATTTCCACTTCTGTAAAAAATGCCATTGGAATTTTTACCGTGACTGCGTTGAAGCTATAGATGTCTTTGGATACTATAGACATTGTAACAGTATTAATTCCTCCAATCCATGGCACTTGATACCTTTCCATTTATTAGTGTCTTTAATTCCCTTCCCCCATGTCTTATAGCTTTCAGTGTAGAGATCTTTTACCTCCTCAGTTAAATTTATTCCTACGTGTTTTATTGTTTCTGATGCTTTTGTAAATGAACTCATTGTCTTTACATGTTTTTCAGATAATTAGTTGTTAGTGTATAGAAGCTACTGATTTTTGTGTGATCATTTTGTGTCCTGCAATTTTATTGAATTCATTGGTTAGATCGAACAGCTTTTTGATGGACTCTTTGGGATTTTCCAAATATAAAGTCATATCATCTGAAAATAGAGACTTTTTATTTTTCCCTTTCCAATTCTGCTGCCTTATTTCTCTTTCTTTCCTGATTGTTGTGACTACGACTTCCAGTATTATGTTGAGTAGGAGTGGTGAAAGTGGGCACCCTTGTCTTGTTCCTGATTTAGAGGAAAAGTTTTTAGTTTTTCACCACTGAGTGTGATACCTGTGGACTTGTCAAATATGACCTTTATTATATTGAGATATGTTCCTTCTGTACCTAATTTGTTAAGAGGTTTTTTTAATTAATTAATTTATTTATTTTTGGCTGCATTGGGTCTTCATTGCTGCACATGGGCTTTCTCTAGTTGTGGTGAGCAGGGGCTACTCTTTGTTGTGGTGTGCAGGCTTCTCACTGCAGTGGCTTCTCTTGTTGTGGAGCACAGGCTCTAGGCATGCGGGCTTCAGTAGTTGTGGCACGCGGGCTCAGTAGTTGTGGTTCATGGGCTCTAGAGCACAGACTAAGTAATTTTGGCACGCGGGCTTAGTTGCTCTGTGGCACGTGGGATCTTCCCGGACCAGGGCTTGAACCCATGTCTCCTGCATTGACAGGCAGATTCTTCACCACTGCCCAACCAGGGAAGCCCTTGTTAAGAGTTTTTATCATGAATGGATGTTGTATTTTGTCAAATGCTTTTTTCTGCATCTATTGAAATGATTATATTTTTTTTCTTTCATTCTATTAATGCTATGTATCACATTTACTGATTTCTGTATCATGAACTGTCCTTGCATCCCAGGGATAAATCCTACTTGATCATGGTGAATGATCCATTTAATGTGCTACTGAATTCAGTTTGCTGGTATCTTATGAGAATTTTTGTAGGAACGTTGGTCTGTAGTTTTCTTTTCTTGCAGTGTCCTTTTCTAGCTTTGCTGTTAGGGTAATGCTGGCATCATAAAATGAGTTGTGGAGTGTTCCCTCCTCTTTGATTTTTTGGAAGAGGTTGATAAAAATTGGTACTAATTTTTCTTTAAATATTTGGTGAAATTCACCAGTGAAGCCATCTGGTCCTGAACTTTTCTACGTTTGGAGATTTTTGGTTACTGGTTCAATCTCTGAGTAACTGAACTGTTCATATTTTCTTTCTCTTTCAGATTCATTCTTTGTGGGTTGTAAGTATCTAAGGATTTTTCCATTTATTCCATATTTTCCAGTTTGTTGACATATAGTTCATAGTAGCTTCTTATGATCCTTTGTATTTCTTGGGTATCAGTATGACAATTCCATTTTTATTTATAATTTTGTAGATTTGGGTTCTCTTTCTTTTTTCATTGGTTAGTCTAGCTAAAGACTTGTCAATTTTGTTTCTGTTTCCAAAGAACCAACTCACAGTTTGGTTAATTATTTCTATTGTTTTCCTTCCCTCTATTTCATTTATTTCCACTCTAAGCATTATTATTTCCTTTCTTTTACTAACTTTGGACTTAGTTTGTTCTTCTTTTGCTAGTTCCTTGAAGGATAGAATTAGATTGTTTATTTGAGATCAGTTTATTTTTCTTTTTTAAATGTATTTAATTTTTATTATATATTGGAGTATAGTTGATTTACAATGTTGTGTTAGTTTCAGATGTACAGCAAGGTGATTCAGTTATACATATACATATATCTATACTTTCACAGATTCTTTTCCCATTTAGGTTATTACAGAGTGTTGAGTAGGGTTCCCTGTGCTATACAGTAGGTCTTTGTTGGTTATGTATTTTATATATTGTAGTGTGTATATGTTAATCTGACCTAATTTATCCCTCCCCCAGCTTTCCCCTTTGGTAACCATAAATTTGTTTTCTAAGCCTGTGAGTCTGTTTCTGTTTTGTAAATAAGTTCATTTGTATCATTTTTAGATTTCACATGTAAGTGATATCATATGATATTTGTCTTTCTCTGTCTGACTTACTTCACTTAGTATGATAATATCTAGGTCCATCCATGTTGCTGCAGATGGCATTATTTCATTCTTTTTTATGGTTGAGTAATATTACATTGTGTGTGTGTGTGTGTGTGTGTGTGTGTACACACACCACATCTTCTTTATCCATTCCTCTGTCAATGGACATTTAGGTTGCCTCCATGTCTTGGCTATTGTAAATAGTGCTCAATGAACATTGGTGTACATATATCTTTTCAAATTACGGTTTTCTCCAAATATATGCCCAAGAGTGGGATTGCTGGATCAAATGGTAGCCCTATGTTTAGTTTTTTAAGGAACCTCCGTACTGTTCTCCATAGTGGTTTTACCAGTTTACATTCCCACCAACATTGTAGTTGTGTACATGTATGTTTCTTAATATAGGCATTTATTGCTGTGAACATCCGTCTTAGAACTGCTTTTTCAGCATCATGTAAGTTTTGGTATATTTTGTTTCCATTTTCATTTCTCAAGATACTTTTTTATTTCCCCTCTAATGTCTTCTTTGATCCAGTGGTTTTTCTGGAGAACATTAATTTCCATGTGTACATCAGTTCTCCAGTTTTTCTTCTGTTATTGATTTCCAGTTTTATACCACTGAGCCAAAGAAGGTAATTGGTATGAGTGCAATCTTCTTGAATTTGCTAAGACTTGTTTTGTGGCCTAACTTATGGTCTATACTAGAAAATATTCCTTGTACATGTGAAAAGAATATGTATTATGCTGCTGTCAGAATGTTCTGTATATATCTATTAGGTACTTTGGTCTGTAGTGTTGTTCACATCCCCTGTTTCCTTATTGATTCTCTATCTAAATGACCTTTCCATTGTTGAGAGTGGGGTATTAAAATCCCCAACTATTATTGTATTGCTATTTATTTCTCCTTTTGGCTCTGTTTTTACTTTATACGTTTGGGTGTTCCAATATTGGGTGCATATATATTTACATCTGTTATATCTTCTTGACAACTTTATCCTTATATAATAACCTTCTTTGTATATTTTTATCATTTTTAGCTTAAAGTATATTTTTTCTAATATAAGTAAGATACCTCTGCTTATTTTTGGTTACCATATGCCTGTACATACATTTTCCATCCCTTTACTCTCAGTCTATGTGTCTTTAAGACTGAAGTGAGTCTCTTGTAGGCAGCATATCATTGGATCTTGGGTTGTTTTCTTTTTTTTAATCCATTCAGCCATTCTGTGACTTTTGGTTGGAGTATTTTATCCATTTACATTTAAAGTAATTTTTGTTAGATTAGGACTTATTATTGCCATTTTGTTTAATTGTTTTCTGGCTATTTTGTAGATTCATTTTTCTTTGTTTCTTATATTGCTGTCTTATTTGTGTTTTGTTTTTCTTTTGGTGTTAATATTCTTTGACTTATTTATCATGTTCCGTTGTGTACTTTACTGGTTTTTCCCTTGTGGTTAGCATGAAGCTTACAAAAATAGCTTAAAATTATAAAACTGATTTTAAACTAACAACTTAACTTCTGTATCATTCCTAAACTTCTCCCCCTAGGGGATTTAGGTTATTGATGTTACAGTTTACATATTTTTATATTGTTTACTCAACAACATGTTATTGTAGTTATGGTTATTTTTACTATGTTTGTTATTTAGCTTTTAAGCTAGAGTTGCAACTGAATTATGTACCACCATTATAGGTCACAGAATCTAACTTTCACAATATATTTACCATTACCAGTGAGTTTTATGCTATCTTCTTATGTTTTCATGAGGTTAATTAGTGTCCTTTTACTTCCACTCAGGGAACTCTCTTTAGCATTTCTTATAAGGCAGGTCTTGTGGTGATCAAGTCCCTCAGCTTTTGTTTGTTCAGAAAAGTCTTTATCTCTCTTTCATTTCTGAAGAACAACTTCTCTGGGTATAGGATTCTTGGATGATCAGGTTTTTTCTTTCAATATTTTGAATATATCATCTCATCCTCTCCTGGCCTGAAAAGTTTCTGTTGACCAATCTTCCTCAGTCTTGTGGGTGTGTTCCCTTGCATGTAACTTGTCTCTTTTCTCTTGCTGCTTTCAAAATCCTTTCTTTGTCTTTGACTTCTGACAGTTTAATTATAACAAGTCTCAGTAGTAGACTATTCAGGTTCTTTGGGCGTTGTGAATCGGGATGTCCATTTCTCGCCCCAAGTTTGGCAAGTTTTCAGCTGTTGTCGCTTTAAACATACTTTCTGTATCTTTCTTTTTTTCTTTCTTTCTTTCTTTTTTTTTTTTTTTTTTTTTGTGGTACGCGGGCCTCTCACTGTTGTGGCCTCTCCCGTTGAAGAGCACAGGCTCCAGATGGGCAAGCTCAGTGGCCATGGCTCACGGGCCCAGCCACTCCGCAGCATGTGGGATCCTCCCGGACCGGGGCACGAACCCATGTCCCCTACATCAGCAGGCGGACCCTCAACCACTGCGCCACCAGGGAAGCCCTGTATCTTTCTTTTTCTCTTCTCCTGGAAGAAATGGCTTGTGCCTCAAGTTCTTTGGCCAAATGGGGATACCTGCTTTGCTCTGCTGCCAGTCAGTGTTGTTACCTGGGCTTTCATTTCAAGAGCTATGTTCAGGAATTGCTTTGCTGGGCTACACACCTTCCCAGATGCTCAGACCAGGCTTCCTGGTTGGGTGAGGCTGCAATCTACATACTCAGTGATATTTAGGGCTAAGACTCAGCTCACCTGCCTAGATGGAAATAGGGGTGGGGGAACACCAGGCTCCAGGGCCAGTATGGCTCTTCATTTGAGCTCCAAATCAGACATACCTGTGCCCCATGGGGTTTCCAGATCAGACTGTACCACCATCTCCAAAGAGCAAAGATGCTGGTTGGGACTACCATTTAAGAACTGCCAGTTGGAATTCACTCTGCCAATATCTGAGTGCTGGTTGTTGCAAGTCCCTCCACACTTCTCCATTGCAGTCACATTCCCAGTGGTCAAGATGCCAAAGAGCCTTGCCAGCCTTGTAGTTGGTTCTGCCACCTCACCCAAGCAAGGGAGCTAATTCATTGCCTTGTTCACTGCTGTGGATAGCTTTGAGCCCTGCCTGACCAGAAACCCTGTTCAACTGGACAGTGCTGGTATATAGTAAATATTGATCAGGGATTTTTTAAATGTAAAAGTCTTTTCTCCCCCCTTTTCCCTTTATCCAATCTATAATCTACTCTTTAAATTATATTTTAGTTTAACTGTGAAATATATCATATTTGCAAAGTATTGTGTATAACTTTTATGTACAATTGAAAGAATATTAATTTTAAAAATACCTGTCACAAAGCTCAAGAAGTACAGTGTTTCCAATCCTTTGGAAAATTCCATGTGACCATCCCTAATCACAGTATCTTTCTTTTCCCTCAGAGTTAAATGCTATTTTCTGTTAATAATTTTCTGTTTTCCTTCCCGATTTTATTTCCTATGTGTACAACTCTAATCAATCTATTTAATAGTTTTTCTTCTTCCTGAACTCAGATAAATGTATATATTTCTGTGTATTTTTCTGTTTCTTAACATAGGATTCATGCACATGGATGAAAGTCATACTTCATTTCATTTTTCACTCTTGCATAGTATTTCTGTATTTGGATATTCCACAGTATAGTCCCCCCAAGATTTCTGTCATTAAGCATTGTGGTTTTGTTTTGCTTTGTTTTACCATTACAAACTGTGCTGTTAGGAACTGTGAGGATACAATTTCTCCATGAATCTCTCCTGTTGCTAAACATCTAAGCACTAGCACCCCATTTGCTCCAGTAATATCATTTTAGCAATATTGGTATAAGCAAACAGCCCTGGATAGATGGAGTTAGTGACTTGTTCTGGAATGAATTCATTTATGTTCCCAGGTAATAATATAGACACGTCCCCTTCCCTGAAGACATTCTGAGGTAAAAGAGATACAGAGGCCTTGCTCCTCTCCCAGAGAGATTGCTTACGTTTCAGGCTAATAAGATCATGTCACTCACTGGATAGGAGAATAGGCAGGTTTGTGAGCAGCCCTTATATAAGATCACAGTCTCTTTATCTCAGGGTTTCTGAGCATAATCGATTTTCATTGCTTATACAAGAAACACCTAGCCCTCACCACAGCATCCTGTGGGAACTGGATGGGAGATGCCTACAGCATTACTCTGACTGTTACTTTTGCTGTGAACAGTGAACTATCTTTCGTCTCTAACCCTCGTACTTCATGTATTTCTACCAATATCTATAAAACTGACTGGTTAACTTGTTATTGCAAGCAAGATGAAATCTCAGATGCTTTCACAGTTCCTGACTTGATGGTTTAACATGAACACTCTTGTACATGTCTTTTAGAGCACTTGTTCAAGAATTTCTTAAGGGGTATACCTAGAAGCAGAATTGCTAGGTTATAACTTTGCTGGGTAATGCCAAGTTGTTTTTTAAAGTGGTTAAACCAATCTACACTCCACTCAGTGATATTTAAGAGTTTTTGGTTACATATCTTCACCAATACTTGGAATTCTCATTTTATTAAGTTATTATCAACCCGTTAGATGTGAAAAGGCATCTAGTTGTGGTTTTAATATGCAATTTACTGATCTAATGTACCTAAGTAACTTTTCATATAAATATATAGTAGCTATTTTGTTTCCTCTTCTAAGAAAGGCCAGTTCATGGTGTTTTTCCATGTTTCTACTAGGTTGATTGTCTTTATCTGGTTAATTTCTATAAATTCTTTATATTTTTTGGAGCCTAGTCACTTATTAGTTACATGGCATGTACATATCTCCCCCCAGTTTTTGCTTTCATTTTTTGTATCATGTCTTTTGATAATCAGAAAATTTTAATTAATATTTTGACTTTAAAAAATTTTTTTATTGGAGTTTAGTTGATTTACAGTGTTGTGTTAGTTTCAGGTGTACAGGAAAGTGAATCAGTTGTACATATACATATATCCACTCTTTTTTTAGATTATTTTCCCATATAGGTCATTGCAGAGTATTGAGTAGAATTCCCTGTGCTATACAGTAGGTCCTTATTAGTTATCTATTTTATATATAGTAGTGTGTATATGTCAATCTCAATCTTCCAATTATCCCTCCCTCCCTTACCCCCTGGTAACTCTAAGTTTGTTTTCTACATCTGTAACTCTATTTCTGTTTTGTAAGTAAGTTCATTTGTACCATTTTTTTTAGATTCCATATATGAGTGATATCATACTATATTTGTCCTTCTCTGTCTGACTTAACTTCACCCAGTATGACAATCTCTAGGTCCATCCAGGTTGCTGCAAATGCTGATAATCAGAAAATTTTACCTTTCATGTAGTAAAAAGTGGCAATGCTTTTCTTTATTATTTTTGTTTGGGATCTTATTTAAGAATCATTTCCTGCACTCAAGATTATAAAAATGTATATTGTCTTTTGAAATTTAATGTTTTGTGTTTAACTCTTAAATCTTTGAACCATCTAGTATTGATTTCTGTGTATGTAATAGGGGAAGAATCCACTTTAATTTTTCCCGTGTGGATAAGAAATCATTGGAGTACAGTTTATTGAATCGTCCATCCTTTCCATGGTGAGCATGATGCCAGTTATGTCATATATCAGATTTTCACATATACATGAGCTTGCTTCTAGGCTGTTGTGTTCCATAGGTGTATTTGTCACTCCCTACCTCAATATTAATTACTGTATATTACTGTAGTTACATAATTCCTGTAACGTTATAATAGCTCTTGTTAGCTGGTATGGCAAATTTGTCTCTAATTCTTCTTCAGATATGTACTTGGTTTTCTAAATATATTTTAGAATCAGCTTGTCAAATTCCACAATAAAAGTGAGCTATTTTAACTAGATTTTGATTAGAAACCTATTTAATCACACACTCATTTGGAGAGAATTGCTATATTTATAATATTGCCTATTGCTAACCATGAACATGCTATAGCTCTCCCTTTATTTAGACTTCGGCAATAACATCTTTCATCTTTTGATAGATTTGCACTGATACTTTATTTTTGATGTTGTTGTTAGTGTTAAAAATAACATCTACTTCTTAGATTGTATTTTCTAACTTCTTATTGCTGGAATGTAGAAGTTAATTGAACTTTGATATAATGATATTGCTAACCTCTCTTATTAAGTCTAATAATTTTTCAGTTATTATGAATTTTCATGTAAATCTGACCCAGGCTGCACTGCTTTGGTCAGATTTGCTTTTAGATTGGTTGTAGCTACAAACAATTAAAAGAGTCAGGGATGACCATAAGGTTTTTAGACTGATAAACTAGTCAGGTATCCATTTACTGAAATGGTGAAGATTGTTGAGTGAGTAATCTTCCTTTTCTAGAGTAAGCACAGAATCAAGAGTTGAGGCAGTATAAGGTTAAATAACTGATATTTTGATGAAGATTTCAGAACTGGCAAAATATGTACATATAAATCCCAAATTAGAGTCATCTATTTCAAGGTAATCACCTTGGGAAATCTTGCATTTGTTCCAGTGATGCTGGCATTTCCAAATCTTTTGGGGACTTCTTTTTTAAAATGGCCATCAAAACCTTTGGAATATTTTTAATGTCCTCTGGAGCAGTAAATCTCTGGTCTGTGCAAGAGAATTTGCTTTTTAGAAAGAGTGAAAAAATTTAGTTCTGAGCCGGTTGAAAATGGTGGTTGGTAAAGGTAGGGAATGATTGTTTGAGATCAGAAGTGTGTATGACCACAGTTTAATGACTGACATTCTATTGTGATGTCTACTGCATGTGCAGATTTCAACTTAGGTGATCTGTATGTATTTATTGATGATGAGACTCTTTACAGCATGACCAGTGACCCTGGCCAGAGTGTCAAAATCATGCACCATAAATCTGAATGAGTAATTGTGGGGAGATAGAAGGATTCCACGCATTTACTAATATATCTCACCCCTTTGTTTATCCACTGGAGCTCCGGCTAGCTCTATTGAGGATAGTGCTTGTCAGTGGTGCCGACTTTGAATGACAAAGTCTTCACATAACCTTCAAGCAAAGCCTCAGTCCAGACCTATCACAGGCGGCCCAGGGAATCCCTCAGCAGCAATAAATGTCTCATATTCATTTTTCACCAGATAACACTATGGTTCTCAGTCCTGGAAGAAAATCGCACACAGCTCTATTACATTTTAAATGCTCCCAATTCCCTTCCTAACTGGCTTCCCTTTAAGGAAAAAAAGGAGTTCTTTTTGTCATTTATTTTTTAGTCATTTGTGTCCTTTTTGTTTCCTTTTCAGTTCAAACGTCCTAGGTAATTGTATTGTAAATAATCTTAAGTGATTCTCACCTCCACTTTAACGTGATTTTCATGGACTTCTTTATCTATAACAAATATATCTGTCTTGGCTTTTGTGACATTGTTAATAATTTTGAATCATTTTAGCATTAAATTTGTGATGCTGGCAATTATAATAAAATATTTCTACTTATCTATTTGTATGATATGTATTTTAAGAGAAAAACTGGATTTTTGCATAACAGTAAGTTTCTAATGCAAAGACAGCAAGGAATATGATGTCAGACTTTCTGGACTGCATAAATCATGCATTTATAGATAGCTGAGTGATTTGTGTTAGACTTAACCAAGTTGTGTTTCTATTTTTTCTATGGAAAGTCATAATGGTTCTGAGCTGGATTAAGAAATATAAAATTAAATATCCCAAAGTGATCATAATTACATTTAGAAAATAATTTCTTAAGATGCTATATTTTAATAGTTAAAATGTTATTTATATTCAATTATAGTTAATTCTCATATTTCTTTTTTTTAATTGAAGTATAGTTGATTTACAATATTATATTAGTTTTAGTTATACTACATAGTGATTCAATATTTTATAAATTATACTCCATTTAAAGTTATTATAAAATAATGACTATATTTCTCTGTGCTGTACAATATATCCTTATAGCTTACTTATCTTAGACATAGTAGTTTGTATCTCTTAATCTTTACCCCATCTTCCCCTCCCCCTTCCTTCTCCCCACTGATAACCACCAGTTTGTACTCTATAACTGTGAGTCTGTTTCTCTTTTGTTATAGTCATTCATTTGTTTTATTTTTTGGATTCCACATATAAGTGATAATATACGGTATTTGTCTTTCTCTGTCTGAGTTATGTCACTAAGCATAATACCTTCTAGGTCCATAAATGTTGCTGTAAGTGGCAGAATTTCATTCTTTTTTACTACTAATTTTCCATCGAATATATGTACCACATCTTCCTTATTCATTCATCTGTTGATGGGCACTTAGGTTGCTTCCATATCTTGGCAATTGTAAATGATGCTGCTATGAACATTAGGGTGCATGTATCTTTATTTTTATTATTTTTAACATCTTTATTGGAGTATAATTGCTTTACAGTGGTGTGTTAGTTTCTGTTGTATAACAAAGTGAATCAGCTATACATAAACATATAACCCCATATCTCCTCCCTCTTGCGTCTCTCTCTCACCCTCCCTATCCTACCCCTCTAGGTGGACACAAAACCCCGAGCTGACCACCCTGTGCTCTGTGGCTGCTTCCCCCTAGCTATCTGTTTTACATTTGGTAGTGTATATATGTCCATGCCACTCTCTCACTTCATCCCAGCTCACCCTTTCCCCTCCCTGTGCCCTCAAGTCCATTCTCTACATCTGCGTCTTTATTCCTATTCTGCCCCTAGGTTCATCAGAACCTTTTTTTTTTTTTTTTTACATTCCATATATATATGTGTCTCAGCATATGGTATTTGTTTTTCTCTTTCTGACTTTTTTCACTCTGTATGGACCTAGAGACTGTCATGTATCTTTTTGAATTCAAGTTTTCTCTGGCTATATGCCCAGGAGTGGGACTGCAGGATCACATGGTAGTTTTATTTTTAGTTTTTTGAGGAACATCCGTACTGTTTTCCACAGTGCTTGCATTTACATTCTTACCAACAGTGTACGAGGGTTCTCTTTTCTCCACATTCTTACCAACACTTGTTATTTGTAGACTTTTTGATGATAGCCATTCTGACAGGTGTGAGGTGATATCTCATTAAGGTTTTGATTTCTCTTTCTCTGATGATTAGTGACATTAAACATCTTTTCATGTGCCTGTTGGCCATCTGTATATCTTTTTTGGGAAAATGTCTATTCAAGTCTTCTACCCATTTTTTAATCAGTTTTTTTTTTATATTGAGCTGTATAAGCTGTTAATGTATTTTGGATCAATACTTCATCAGTCATATCATTTGCAAATATTTTCTCCCATTTATATAGTAGGTTGTCTTTAGAACAAATAACCCTAACATTTACATAGAACCACAAAAGACCCCAAAAGCCAAAGCAATATTGAGAAAAAAAAACAAAGCTGGAGGTATCACACTCCCTGACTTCAGACTATGCTACAAAGCTACAGTAATCAAAACAGTATGATACTGGCACAAAAGTAGACACAGATCAATGGAACAGAATAGAGAGCCCAGAAGTAAACTCGTGAACCTGTGGTCATTTAATCTACAACAAAGGAGGCAAAAATATGCAATGGAGAGAAGACAGTCTCTTCAATAAATGCTGCTGAGAAAACTGGACAGCTACATATAAAAGAATGAAAGTAGAACATTCTGTCACACCATATTAAAAAATAAGCTCAAAATGGATTAAAGACCTAAATGTAAGACTGGAAACCATAAAACTCCTGAAAGAAAATGGACAGAACACTCTTTGATGTGAATTGTAGCAATATTTTTTTGGATCTTTCTCCTAAAGCAAAGGAAACAGAATCAAAAATAAACATTTGGGACCTAATTAAGCTCAAAAGCTTTTGTACAACAAAGGAAACCATCAACAAAAAGAAAGATTCATAATTCTTTTTTTTTAATTTTTGGGATTATTGCTATATGGAATATAAAATGAACACTGAGAATTTAGCAAAATTCATGTTCTAAATTGCACAGAGATTCTGATGCCACACCAACTCCTTGTACACATTTCAGCAACTTGTTTTTTTTGGTTTTTGTTTTTCTAAATTTATTTTTGGCTTGTTGGGTCTTTGTTGCTGCATGCAGGCTTTCTCTAGTTGCAGTGAGCGGGGGCTACTCTTTGTTGCAGTGCGTGGGCTTCTCATTGAGGGGGCTTCTCATTACGATGGCTTCTCTTGTTGCGGAGCTCAGCCTCTAGGCATGCGGGCTTCAGTAGTTGTGGCTCACAGGCTCTAGAGCGCAGGCTTAGTAGTTGGGCCTCCTGGGCTTAGTTGCTCCACGGCATGTGGGATCTTCTCAGACCAGGGATCGAACCTGTGTCCCCTGCATTGGCAGGCAGATTCTTATCCACTGCGCCACCAGGGAAGCCCAGTAACTTGCTTTTTAATTTAATTTTTATTGAAGTAGAGTTGAATTACAATGTCAGGCTAGCTTCAGGTATACAGCACAGTGATTCAGTTATATATATATCTCTGAAAAAGAATATATATATGTATTTTTCAGATTCTTTTCTATTATAGGTTATTATAAAATACTGAGTAGAGTTCCCTGTGCTATACATTAGGTCCTTGTTAGTTATCTATTTTATATATAGTAGTATGTTTATGTTAACCCAACCTCCGAATTTATTCCTCTCCCTCTTTCCCCTTCAGGAACCATCAGTTTGCTTTCTGTGTCTATGGGTCTGTTTTTGTTTTGTATATACGTTCATTTGTATCATCTCTTTTTAGATTCCATATATAAGCAATATCTTATCATATTTGTCTCTCTCTGTCTGGCGTACTTCACTTAGTATGATAATCTTTAGGTCCATCCATGTAGCTGCAAATGGCATCATTTCATTCTTTTTTATGGCTGAGCAATATTCCATTGTATATATACTAGATCTTCTTTATCCACTCATCTGTCAATGGACATTTAGGTTGCTTCCATGTCTTGGCTATTGTAAATAGTGCTGCTATGAGGTGTGTGTATCTTTTAGAATCATAGTTTTCTCTGGATATATGTCCAGGAGTGGGATTGCAAGATCGTATGGTAACTCTATTCTTAGGTTTTTAAGTAACCTCCATACTGTTCTCCATTGTGGCTGTACCAGTTTGCATTGGTACAGCTTTTTAATTGTAAACACAACTTCTGTGATAAACTGAAAAGACAGAAGAGAGAATCCAGGCACAGATATGGTTATAAGGGCTCATCTTCACAAGAAGGGGTACTGGACTTCTAAATGCTAGTGGCAAGGGGTTATGGGTATCAGATCCAAGGAAGCAAGTCTTCCTCTTGACCCTCAGGAAGGTGAAAAGTAAAGAATGGAAAGTAAGTGAAGGGAGGTGACTTGACGTGATTTCTAATTTCATAAGTAAATTCCTAGTCATGGTCAGTCTGTATGCTCCGAGTGTGTAGAAATACATGACATGGACCATGTCTGCCTCTTCAGTACAAGATGAGCTACTCTACTCATCTACTCTGATATATAGTTGTTTTCAAAATTTTACATGAGAAAATCAAAAAATTGGAAATATGTAGGTAATGATGTTTTCTAAGAGATATACTGAAATGTTTATGAATTTCGATACACACTCACATAAGCACACTTCCTTGTGCACCTTACACCAGATACAAAGGACTATTGATTCACTTCAGTTTAATAAATAACCATTAAGTAGTTAGGAAGGAAAGAAATACAAATAAAAGTGATTTTAATCCATTCTTCAATGACAAACTTTTATAGAATGATGAAAATTAGCTATGAAGAGACATACAAACATAAACATATATTAAATACAAAATGTAAAAGTCCTCATAAATTTGAGTGAAAGTATGTAAACTATACATAATTATAGACAAGAACTAGAAGGTCATATTAAAAATAAGAAATTACAGCACAATTACATATGAATTTATTCTTTAATCTAGCAATCCTATTTTAAGAAATCTATCCCAAAGGTACACAGGCAAAAATGCAAAAAGGCATATATATGAGGATATTTATTGTGGTCTTATTTAAAATAGCAGAAGAGTAGAAATAACCCTAACGTTCAGAGAAAGAGGACTTCTTTTTTTTTTTTTTTTTTTTTTCTTGCGGTACACGGGCCTCTCACTGTTGTGGCCTCTCCCGTTGTGGAGCACAGGCTCCGGACGCGCAGGCTCAGCGGCCATGGCTCACAGTCCCAGCCGCTCCGCAGCATGTGGGATCTTCCCGGACCGGGGCACGAACCCGTGTCCCCTGCATCGGCAGGCGAACTCTCAACCACTGCTCCACCAGGGAAGCCCAAGAGGACTTCTTGAATAGACTATGGGACATCCACAAATAAGAATATTATGCAGCTGTAAAGAGGAAGGCATGTAATTCTCAATATTGATGTGGGGTAATCTTTAAAATATATTTTTAATGAAAAAGCAAGGTGTAAAATAGTGTTCATAGTTAAGAAACTGGAAAAATATCAATGTATTCATGTATGGTTTTGTTTCACTTATATTTTTTAAAAACCTCACTGGTGAAAACTAATAAAATTGGTGACCTACACTGAGAGAAAGAGAACAGGATGGAGGGCGTACAGAGTGAATTGACACTTCTATGAAAATAATTTATTTTTTTGGCTTTGGAATCATGTCCATGCTTTATGCAAATTAAAAAACATAAAATCAAAAGGAAAGAAAAATAATTCCTAAATACAAAAACAGACTGAAATTATTCTGTACATACAAATAAAATATAAAGTTAATGGGATAACCATACTGACAATTGAATTCCTTCAATTGACTTTAAAACACAGTATTTTCGTGGAGTTCTAAAGACGTTGCATGGAACTATGCAATCCACCATGGACTCTTCCTATAAATAGTTTTTGTGCACCCACTTTTAGTCTTATAATTATATAAAACACCAATTTCATGAACTTCTAGTAAAATAAAACACTCAAGACATAATAGAATAGTTTGAAGGACAGGAAAAATTGGTGACCTTTTGTTAGTATTTCATTCAGAGACTACAGGTTTAAAATAAAAAGTTATTATTTTCAGACAGTAAAGCCAGTGTTTCCCCCGGTAAAAAATAATCCTCACATTTATGTACATTAAAAATGTTGCCTTGGGGCTTCCCTGGTGGCACAGTGGTTGAGAGTCCGCCTGCCGATGCAGGGGACACGGTTCATGCCCCGGTCCGGGAAGATCCCACATGCCGCGGAGCAACTGGGCCTGTGTGCCATGGCCGCTGAGCCTGCGCGTCCGGAGCCTGTGCTCCGCAACGGGAGAGGCCACAACAGTGAGAGGCCCGCGTACCGCAAAAAAAAAAAAAAAAAAAAAAAAAAAAAAAAAAATGTTGCCTTATGTTAATTCTTCCTTAAGTAAGAAATAAAATTAAGCACCAAATCAATATTAATAGAGCAGGAATCAGAGCCATAATTCAACTTATGACTGCCCAAATTAGATAGTCATTTGGAGCTTTAGATATAATTTATTGACGAAATCATTTTCAGTGTTTCTCTGGGATCTCATTCCTTTAGAACCACCTTAATTTTTATTTGAAATGTTTTAAAATGGGCCTTCATCATCTGTGCTTTGTCCTACCCAACATTCATGTTCCAACGTGATTTTTTTAAACATGTATAAAATGACAAATCAGTTGGTGGAGGTATACTTTTAAAAAATCATAAACCAAGGCAAAAAAAAATTTTTTTAACATCCAAAAGAGAAAATTAAAAAGGACAAAATAATGTAATAGTAAAAAGTATCAAACTAACCTTTCAAGAAAAAATACAATAAATATTTTGGAGATTGTTAATTTAATTTTTTTTTTTTTTTTTTTTTTTTTGGTCATGGTGTTTATGGCTTGCCGGACCTTAGTTCCCCGACCAGGGATCGAACCCGGGCCCTAGGAGTGAAAGCGCTGAGTCCTAACCACTGGATCACCAAGGAATTCTCAATTTTTTTTTAAGTCACTAAAACCATTAGTTTAAAAACCTGTGGAAATTTCTGATAAACATGCCTTTAAAATGTCTAAATTTCTTGATTATGGGAGTTAGCACTTTAAAGTACAGAACCCAAGTGTGTCCCTGAACTAACTGCAATTAATTCAAGTTCTAAATAATGTCACAATGTAAACATCTCCTGCTGACTTGGTATCTAGGTCATTACCTTCCAAAGCAAAACAAGCAAGCCTCCAAAGACAAACAAAAATTTTGGCTTCCAATGCGCTTAAAAATCTGGGCGTCTGTCTGATGTAAGCAGAAAAGAAATTCCTTAGGAAGGGTAGTAGGTAACCCACAAAATGGCTAGGAGGACAGAAGAGGCATGGGGGCCATGCAGCCAGGAAAACCACTGACAGGTGTGTTGAGGACACCGCTGCTGCACTACCAGTGCCCCAGCACTGTTCTCTCCTCACTGCCACCAGCACCACTACCAACAGCTGCTCCCACCACAAAATAAATGGCGGAGGCATTCCTTTGGAGGAACTTAAATCAGGGATTCACAACCTATCTGCAAGGGAGGCTGGGAAAGGAAAGATCTCGTATGTTTAACAGTGGGAGAGAGGCTTTTCCTTTTACCAAGACTTATAACAGAAGGATTTCAGATGTTGGGTTGACCAAAAAAAAAAAAAAAAAAAAAGGCAAATACCCATTCCCAGAGGATTCTGGCAGGGCCCCAGCAAGACACCCAGATGCATAGTTACAATAATCTCTTACCAGGATGTATTATTGCATTATTTATTTACTTGTGTTTCCTCCACTAAATGTAAGCTCCTTGAAGGTGCCAGCTATGTCTCGATCACATGTGTGTCTTTCATGCTTAGTACAGAGTCTGATAGTCTCAAAAGTTTTGTTGAGTAAGTAGAGAAACGAATGAAGGAAGGAAGGAAGGAATAGGTAGATAGATATGACTAGCATTCTTACTTCACAATGGCCCTATTGGCCAAAGGTGGCCCAATGATACCTAATTAAGTTTCCCAGTAAGTTTACCTGGCATGGTTGTCCAGAGCAAAGGTTGAGCTTTGAAAATCCAAAGACATTTTGGAACACTTAATGGTGATAACTGTCTCTTCTGTGATGGGTCAGAAACTCTGGGACATCAGCCCAGAAATTTAGACATGGAAGAATAAGAATCAATAAGATAAGGGCCTCTTGAAGCAGGAGCTACTGGACAATATACAGATCTTCTTTCATTTCTGATAGAGCCTTGCTTCTTATTACCTCTTCCTAAATGATCCATTGCAATTTGTGTTAGAGTGGGCTCTTTGGTCAAAATTAATGATTGATGACCAAAAAATGGTTCATTACACATTCACACCAAAAGTTCTGATTAGCATGTGACTAATTGGTCCTCTTCCCTTCAAAAGAAAAAACAGGGCACATAGAACTTTTGGGGGATCAAGGCAAGCAAAATATGTGACTTTGCAAATTCATCTCGGAAAGTTTGCTGAAAATTGTGATTAGATGTTTTCAAATATTTCATCATTCAAGATTAGACAGACTAAAAATAAGTATTCAAGGGTGGCTTAAGGGTCATCGTAAGGGACCTTGAAAAGGGAATCTGTTACTCAAAGGTTTGATAGAGATGATACATAATTCATTTTAAAAAGTAATTTGCAAATCATATTAGGTTGAACCTGTAGAATTTTAGAAATAATGTAAAAGTGTTTTCAATTCAGGAAACTCTATTTACTTAGATATCTAGCTGTAGCTGAAAATTCACATAAAAATGCATGCTGAGTAGAGAATACAACCACCGGCACAGTCTTTGCAACTTAAACAGTGAAAGTATTTAAACTCCCAAAGATAGCCTTGGCAAAATATTTGTTAGTCTTTAATTTTAAAGCACCCCCTACTGAACTACCCATTTAATTCTTATAGTTCTTTGTAGCTAAGAGGCAGTTCAATCCAAAAATCTCAAAAATAAACTAGAGAACAATTTGTACTTTCAGTCCTATCCCATGTTCGCTTAATTTTGTAGGGTAAATAATTGGTTTTTTCCCCAAACTGAATTTGTATGAGTTGATCATTTTCTTCATGACCAAAAGGACACAGAAGCTTGGAGAAATATGTTACATGGGATTTATTGTCTGCTTGAGGAGTCTACTTCTGGTTTTGTCCAGCAGAAAGGTTTAGGTCAGTAACCTTAAAACTCTGACTCAGGCACGGACATAAGGATTCTCTCAATGATAAGAAAGGGGGAAAGGAAGATGTGGGCAGGGGTAAGAGAAGTAGCTGGTTATTTATTAGGATGGATTGAAAGAGACAAGGACTTGGTACAAGTGTGACTTGCAGATGCTTTGTCTATATCTCTACTTTCCCCATCTACTTTCCCTTTTCCTGTAATTGAATCCTAGCCTTGGAGGATTCTTCAACCAATACCCAAAGACATAAGAACAGAGGAAGTGAGGGCAGCAAGGAGATTCAACTCTTCCACGGAGTTTTGCTGCAAAGGGAAACAGAAATGGGTATTTGTAATGAGGCATATGGAAGCACAGGAAGGTTCTCTTTTTTAAAAAGGGAGAACAAGGAGATTCTTGTGGTGATGTCTCTAAGTAGGCAAGAGGGAGTGGGATCCAAAAACAAGTGGAGGTGTTGGCTTTAAGTAGGAACATAGACAATTCATCCATGGAAAAAGGAGGTAAGGCAGGATGGGAGCTCATGGTTGCTCTCTTCTGATTATTTCTATTTTGAGAGGGAGATAGGAAGCAAGATCATCTGAAAGAGTGAGGATTGCTAAGGGGTTGCTGAAGGTTTGAGAAGAGATGATTAAGTACAAAATGATCAGGAGAGAGAGAGAGAGAGAGAGCACACACACAGATGGACAGGGCAACACAGCATTTCCAGGCATCATTTGAGGTTGGTGGTCCAGTTAGCATGACTGGGTGTTTTTCTCCAGCAGGTCCAGCAGCACAGGTGTAGACCTTGAATAGGGAAGTCTGAGTTTAACCAGTGTTGAGGTTTTACTCTTAAGGACATTGGGATGGCGTGAGGAGAACATGGTAGCTGAGGGTGTAAGCAATGGAGTTATAATGATGGACTATGGCATCCAAGCTGGGTAATAAAGAAGAGAGTTGAGGGACATTGAAGAGTTATTAGGGCCACTGAATTGCAGGACCAGAAGGGTTGAAGGATTGTTGGATATAGGTTAGTGAAGAATGTGAGCTGCAAAATGAAAGGTGGTGGTCAAACAGTGACCCTCGAAACTGAGACTATGGAGGCTGTACAATTATTGGTAACGATAAAGTCTAGGGCATGTCTACAGGGCCTGGGGGAGAGGAAGAGCAAGGTCATGCACAGAAAGGAGATCAGGCACTGAGAGGTCAGGGTATTCAGAGGATGTCTATTTATATACAAAAGCACTATGAATTATTACAGGAATAGTATCAGAAACAGCAACAAGGATCTGTAAGCTAAATTCCTCAGGAAAGGAGAGGAGGATCCCAGAATTCTATAAATGGCTAGAGCAAGGAGGGTTTAGTGATATGAACTCAGATGATGGCATGAGTGTGAAGACGATGAGGATGGGTAATTGTGGGGTCTGGAGGGAGAGGAATTTGAGAAGAGCAAGACGCCCAGTGGTATAAGGCATGGAAGGGAGAAAACAACCACCTTCTGAGGGCCGCGGAGAAAAGAGTGTCCTGCAGAGGAAGCAGATTTCATTTCCGGTGAGGGCGTAAAGGAGACGCACAGAAATGAGCTTGAGGATGCAGAGCATTTGATGATGATAGACTGTGAATTCCAGAGGACACAGGGGAAGGGTTTTGAATGTTGCGGATGTATAGGGGTAGGGTCAGATTGGAGGATGTACAGAACCATATTGAGGACAAGGGTTCAGATGACAAGGGAAGATGTGAGTACCTTGAGACCCTTGTGGTGATTGAAGTAAACAGATGCACATAATGGAAATGGTCTTACCATGTGTTCCCTTGTAAATATTTCAGTGCTGCAGGAGTAGAAATGGCCTCTGCAACAGCACAGAGGACCCTGTGGTGTGTCTTACTCCTGCCAACGGCAGTCTAATGGCCTTCGGTCCACCTCATGCTCTCACTGGATATCATCCCGTTGCACTAAATTTATGGCGTCATGCCAGTTACCTCTGGAGAAATGGCAAGCATCCTGAATGTCTACCTATAACACATATGGTTTTGAAAGCTACAACCTGAGTGAAGTTCCTGAGGAGGTGCCAAGTACTATGCTAAGCTTTGTTTCATTTAATCATTATCACAGCCCTATGAAATAGCATTAATATGTTCATGTTATATAGCTAAGGAGGCTAAGGCTTATAATTCTATTTAGATAATTTATTCAAGATAACAGAGCTGTTCAGTAGTAGAGCCAGGATAAGGACTAGATGGGTGGGACTTAGTAGACACTAAGTTTATTACTTCAGAAGCAGGTTTTGTCAGCGAGCATAGGCTGGGTTCTACAGCGGTAACACGCAGCCCCCAAATTGCAGTGCCTTAAAATCACAAAGATTTCGTCTCACATCCATCTTGGATCAGCTGTGGGTCTGTGCTGTGCTGCTTCCATTCCAGACTGCCCCAGGCTAACGGAGCAGCCACTTTGTGGAATATTGCCAGAGTAGAGGGAAAGAAGAAAGTATAGCAAATGCCACACTGGGTCAGAGAGCTGCTTCCTAAAAGTGACATCACTGCTTCTGTTCCTATATGATTGGCTAACGTAAGTCACGTGACCAATCCTAACTCTAAGGGGTCAGGGAAGTGCAATCTTACCAAGCTTAGAAGACAGGTAACATGGTAATTAGCTTACTTTTAATCATCTTACTTAGCCTGAAGGCTTCTCAGAGATGCATGGATTCTCATTTCTGGCTCAATGCTATTCTGTTTAGAAGATGCATTCCGTTTAGCTTGGAACTGGAACACTTTTATGGTCAGAACCTGCTGATCATAATATGATTTTAAAATAGTGAATATATTTCTAAATCCTTATTTAAATGGTTGCATTATATCACTCTTCCATTAATCATTGAACAATTCCCTACAGTTAGGCTTGTCATTTGGTATCAAGCTTTCACTATTTCAACACAGAGCTATTATAAATATTTGCTATCAGGGGCAGTTCATGTTGTTGTGGTCTTTTTATTGGTTTGACTGTTTGATATTTAGTTACTAAGAGGCTTCTCCTGTCATAAGTGTTGCAAATAGTTTTCATGATTTTCTCTTCGTCTTTTAAGTGTAATCATGGTACTTTGGGACAGGAAGGATTTCAAGAACTTTGTTGGATCAGCCACATATGAGTAAATGAGCGCTCCATTTCCATCCTATACATCATCTCAATAGTCAGAGCAAATGAAATCTGATTATGAGCTTTGGGGTCCTAACACCCATAGCTGTCTTTATCTTCTAGCATTTTTGTTCGCTTGCTTTTCTTTTAATTGACTCCTTGGATGCTCTGATCTTTATCTCTATAAACAGTAAAGAATAATAAATGGAACGCATGAGGACAGAAACCAAGAGTCAGTATTACTAAAGGAAAAAAGAGAAGAACACTAGATTAGAAAGACAGATAGGAAGAATAGATATCCCTAAATGATGCCAGAGGCAGTAAGACACAGATCATATTTCATTTCTCCAGGTCATTTCTCCAGGTCATTTCTCCAGGTCATTTCTCTAGGTTTTGTTTTGTTTTGTTTTCCTCATTTTTTTCAAGTGTACCTGTCTTTCAGCTTCAAAACGGAACTTCAAATGCGCGTATTTACTGACATTAGATGACATTCGAGTACAAGTCTAACATTTCATTCCTTGATGAAAAAGCAACTTCGTCGTCCTCTAGTAGTGCAAAAAAGTTTTAAACAAAGACTTCTTTTACTATCAATATGTCCATCAAACGTTGAGACATCATGGGATTTAAAGAGAACTGGGGTTTTTAACTTTTTGTTTGATGTATTTTTGTGCCACTTGTAATCTTTACAAGTGTTTACATTTATTTTTACAAGAAAAATTAGTATGTGGTTAAGGTATATAAATGAACTTATGAATTAATTTTTAATTGAAAGCTTAATATCCTTAACTCTTTTGTGTGATGCTAAGAAATTTCTAAAGATAAATACAAATGGCTTTAAAGTATGATGGTGGTTTGGAGCAAGGTGGAGAAGATATCTCTATGTTACTCTAAATGAATATAGTTAAAGGAGTTTCAAGGTTAAATGAAATCTTGATTTGACCATAATTCGTATGACTTCTTTGAAATGCATTACTTGGCCTTACCTTGTTCATGATTTTTCCTGTAGAAAACGAAACACTGAATTGACCCAGAGTATCTATTCAAGAATTGCATTGTAGAATATACTTTAAAAGTAAATTTAATTTAAAAGAAGAACAAATTTTGCAGATGACTTAAGGAATAAGATATAGTTATCTATTTACAAATCACTGACACCGAATTTTACTTAGTATATATATTATCACCAAAGGAATTTGTTAGAAATTATATTCTGATTTTTAAAAATATCTCTTATTGGAAAAGTGAAAATGAATTATGTTTTCATCACAAGAGAAAGGAAAGAAATATTCCATAGATGTCTTGAATGCTGTTCAACAGAAAACTTCCTGCATCATCCTATGACTAAGAAAGATCTACAAAAAAACAGGATTTGGGATAAAATCAGTCATCTCCTGAGAACTATTTCATTACTAGATTCAACTTCTCTTGACCTTATGGGGATTATGATACAGTTTTACGAGGAGGTGTAAAAGTATAGCGGCTCCCTGAGGTGTGGGGTGGCGGAGCCATTAGAAACTTGACTACTAAAACTACTTTATTTTAAAATAGTAGCACAGAATTATGGCAAAGGTTTCCAAAGGATAAAAATCACAAATATTTTTAGGACCCTGATTGATGGACATTTTTTCATCATTTTGAGGTTTTTCAAAATGGGTAGTAGATTTTTCTCTAGGTGAAAGCTATAACTTGAAGTTAAAATGCCTGAAGCCTCAGGTCTGAACTGAGGTACAGGAGTATTAGGTTAAGGCACCTGGAGGAACCATTTCCCTAAGAAAAATGTAGTGTACCTTTTCTTTTAAAAGAGACCCACTTATTACATAGCTTAACTTGACTTATCCTACTGAGGCCCCTCGAATCAGAACGGACCGTGTATGATAGCAATACAACAACACCTCAAAGACACAGACATCATTTTTCTAGTCACTTTCAATTATCTAGAAAATGACAAACATCAGGAAGTAATAAAGGTATTTGAATAGCCAAGACAGATAACGTACAGACCAAATTTTATCAGCTGTCTTCTCACTGAAGAAATATTTAGGCCTTTACTCTCTGCACCTAGCCCTAACTCTAGACATAATTTTAACTGCTTTGTATATTTGCTTTCCCTGTCTATAGCAAATTAGAAGCAATAAATTAAAAGTTGGAACCATTGAAGGCAACAAACTGACAGCAGGAATAACTGGTACCATATAGCCTGAGCAAAGGGATGAGACAAAAAAATTAGAGCATAGATTCAAAAACCACCACTACCATTCAGTACTCTGTAATGGCCTATACGGGAAAAGAACTTTAAAAAGAGTGGATATATGTATGTGTACCACTGATTCACTTTGCTGTACACCTGAAACTAGCACAACATTGTAAATCAACTGTACCTCAATAAAAGTTTTAAAAAAAGGAACCATCACTACTACCACCACCATCACCAATGACAACGATAATAGTAATGGCACTCTGTTGCCATTTAGTAGGCCATAAATGGCCCTTTTGTCTACGATAGTGTAGGTGAGAGAAAGGCAGAGAAAGTCTGAGGTGTGTGAAGTATTCCTATATGAGAGATGTAGCATCCTCTATGGAGAAAGTATGTCTCCATAAACTCTCACCAGGAAACATTACCGAAGGTTTAAACTCATCTGTGGTCACCAAGGAATTTTCTACTAGCTTCCCAGGAATCTTGACATTGGGAAAAGGGATGATGTCCTTAGGAGATGTACGCACCCAGTCACTGGAACTCCCGCATTACAATTAATAAATTGACTTTCTGATGTACAAGTGTCTTATTTAATGGAAGTCCACTACGTATCAAGTCATTTTTGATTTCACTAATGAAATCCAGTGTAAAGACCTTCAAGTCTGGGCTTCCCTGGTGGGGCAGTGGTTAGGAGTTCGCCTGCCAATGCAGGGGACATAGGTTCGAGCCCTGTTCCAGGAAGATCCCACATGCCACGGAGCAACTAAGCCTGTGCGCCACAACTACTGAAGCCCACGCACCACAACTACTGAAGCCTGCGCGCCTAGAGCCCATGCTCCACTACAAGAGAAACCACTGCAGTGAGAAGCCCACGCGACGCAGTGAAGAGTAGCCCCCCTCACCGCAACTAGAGAAGACGTGCTCACAGCACCGAAGACCCAGCACAGCCAAAAATAAATAAAATACAAAATAATAATAAATTTAAGACCTGCAAGTCTAAAGAAATGAGCCTTAGTTTCTAGTAAAATTTTGAAGCCCTGCCAGTAGCTGAGGTCTCTGAGCACCAACCTCTTCCTGTATCCCCCAATATAATAATTTATCTTCAAGCAAAATTTTAGCAGGAAGATCCTGATTTAAAAGCTTTTTCTATATCTTCTTGAGGAAGTATTTATTTTCTTAAGGAAATCCTAAGAGTAGCTTCCCATTTGCATGAAGCAAAAACATTCTTTAGTAAGTCACAGGCTATGACATTCTTACAAATGACCCAATTACTGCTCTTTAGGATCTTTAAACATTCATCATTAAAGAATTTCTGGTCACACATACAGACATGTTTTCTAATTACGGAGAAAACTTTTAAAAGCTTCTAGAAGCAAAAATAAGACTTTTGATACACAGAAGAGACAAAGTTTTTTAGGATTTATAAATACTTTTGTGATTTTAAAACAGCTTTTGGAGAGGTAAAATTCTGAGGTAGCATTGCAGGCACTCTGTCCAGAATAAAACTGTGAGCCTGAAACATTTATCTGTAAACAGAAACCATGAGAGATGGAGTTTCCATCGGTCTCCTAGCATCGTAAATATTAACTACTGTCTTTCTGTGATTTTTCATTGGTGCAGTTCTGGGCACTTTGCAAAGTTATATTAAAGAGTCATGGCTTAGATGCAGAGAGAACACACTGGTGATTGCCGGAGGCAGGAAGATGGGGGGACTGGGAGAAATGGGTAAAGAGGGTCAAAAGGTACAAACTTCCAGTTATAAAATATTTAAATAACTCATGAGGATGTAATGTACAACATGGTGACTATAGTTAATAATTCCGTACTGCATGTTTGAAAGTTGGTAAGAGTAGATCTTAAAAGTTCTCATCACAAGAAAGAAAAGAATTTCTTTGTTAACTATGTAAGGTGATAATATTAACTAGATTCATTGTGCTAATCATTTCCTAAGGCATACAGATATTGAATCATTATGTTTTATACCTGAAACTAATACAATTTTATATGTCAATTTGATCTCAACTTTAAAAATTTTTTTAATTCTTTAAAAATCAAATTTA
The DNA here is from genome assembly GCF_951394435.1 of Stenella coeruleoalba. Taxonomy (NCBI): domain Eukaryota; kingdom Metazoa; phylum Chordata; class Mammalia; order Artiodactyla; family Delphinidae; genus Stenella; species Stenella coeruleoalba. The sequence goes on along the minus strand of NC_137147.1, from coordinate 176,476,641 downwards.
AAAATTGTCATGCTTACTTCTTATCACCTCAGTCAGACTTTACAAGTACAATCATATTTTAAAAGCACACCTAGACAGCGGCTAAGAGTGGATTTGCTTCTCTTGTTTTTCTCTGAGTGTACTTATGAGAGCTGCATTCTTTAGACAGGGTCAGGGCAGTGAAAAGTGGTTTTCTCTTTTTCAATCTATCAGACAAGACTTCATATTGATGTTAAGAGGAAGAAAAGGGGAGGAACTGTTCAGTCAACTGCTTGACGTTTCTTCCTTATATTTGAGTCTGTAAACCATTTAACAAAGATGCTTGCACAGAGCTGCCCGTGAAAAGTGGCAAAGAGTGGGTGTCATTCAACAAATGCAGGTGTATATAATCACACCCACAATGTGAGAAAACATGCCTACCTAGACAACCTCATAAGATGTGGTCCCTGTACTAAGAGTGAAATAAAAACTAATGAGAAAGAAACTCAAGTACTGCCCCTTCCAACAAACCCTCCCCCCGGATATATTTTCACTTATCTGAAGACATGTTTAGAAGATGATCTCATGCACCATCATCTAAAAGCACCTTGTAGACAAAAGTGCTAAACTGCAGATCTAGAAGCTAAAAACCAATGGCAACCCTGCAGAGAGCACAGCAAACAGGACGGAAGCCCAATGTCAGTGTCTCTTTGAGTTCTTATTAGTTCTGCTTCTTTGTCAAGCCTCTGTTAGCAGAAGAAAGTACAATATGCTTTGTTCAGACCATTTTTAGTGATTAGCAAAGCATTACTTGAATCTGGGCTCTGCCCTTCACAGCTGGACACTTAACTTCCCTATGTATCAGTTTCCTCATGTTTAAGTGGGTGTAATAATGCCTACCTGCTGAGACTGCAGTCAGTACTATAGGTGATGTACATAATACACTAAGCATAGTGCCTGCCACAGTAGATTCTCAGTAAATGGAAGCTGTCGCTCATAGCATTTTATGAAGACTTCATCTCCTGCCTATTTTTGCTCTCTAAGCATCATATCCTGACTTAACAAACACGTAAAATGTTGCCAACTTTGGCAACAAACACATGAAAGAATGCTCAACGTCATTGATCATTAGAGAAATGCAAATCAAAACTACAACGAGAGGGCTTTTCTGGTGGCGCAGTGGTTGAGAGTCCGCCTGCCGATGCAGGGGACACGGGTTCGTGCCCCGGCCCGGGAGGATCCCACGTGCCGCGGAGTGGCTGGGCCAGTGAGCTATGGCCACTGGGCCTGCGCGTCCAGAGCCTGTGCTCTGCAACGGGAGAGGCCACAACAGTGAGAGGCCCGTGTACGGCAAAAAAAAAAAAAAAAAAAAAGAAAAAAAAAAGAAAAGTCATTGCCATAAAAACATAAATAAATAAAAAATAGAATAAACTGTTGCCAACTTGCCTTTTTTCATGGTTTATCTACTTATAAAATGAGGCTAGTAGGTCAGAGAGCATATTTAAATCAGAGATAAAAATTACATTTGTAAACTGTTTTTAACCACTTGAGAGAAAGACATTCCAAATTGCACCCTTGGTATCTTAGTAGGAATAAAATGCTGCCTTGGCAGTAAATTTCTCCTCCTTTATATGACATAAAACATTCTTCCGTAAGGCTTAGTGCATCGACAAAGTCTTCCTTGATTACCAGGAAATTGTTAAAATAGCACAATCTGTGGCAGAGAAATAAACCATGAGAGAAATAAACCATGACACTACACATTCATGACTTTATGTGTAGGTGGAGTCCAAAACAAACCTATGAGAAAGTTTGGAAATCAAAGAGCAAAAGAAAGAAACAGCTCAAAATAGATTTTCTTGGTGTTTTCTTCCTCACTTGCTTCACTTTTTCTCATGCAAGGACACAATGATTAGAAAAATTTAAAAAGAAATGTCTATTATTTTGTCAACTATGTGTTGCCAGGTTGGATATCTGTATAAATATTCTTATGTGAATAAATAGTAAAAACTGATGGTTATAATAAGGAGAAGAAACTCAGTAACAAAATTATTTTATAGTCAGGATTCTCATGGTGTCAAATAAATTATCTTCTATTTTTATGATTTTTAAAAGTAGCTGAACCCTTCAAAATACAACCAGTCATTTAGTTTCATAAAAATTATTTTAAACACATTCAGAACTCTTTCTAAAAATTATGTTGAAAATATGAAGAAATAAAATTATATATTAAAAGATATGGGGACTTGAAGATCAGATGACAAAGTCTGTGTTTCATACCATTTAAATGAAATGTAGAGACAATTAAAGGGAATTTTCCACCTTATCTAGCCTAAAGAAGAGGACAAAAGGGTAGATAGTCCAGACTACAAACAGTGACCTATAAGATTAAAAAGAAGTCTCTTGCAATTTTATCATTACTTGTAAGTGATAAAGTGCCAAAAGACAGGCTTGTGGCAGAAGCAATACATTTTCTTCGAGGCAGTAAAATCATCAGCAAGGTGTCTGTATATATGTAGCCCTGCTTGAATATGGAAGCAATTTTCCAGAGCCCCGTAACTTAATTCTATTGTTTTCATCAAGAACGAATATTCTAGATCACAGTTTTCAGTGACTGATTGTAATGGACACAGCTTGAAAAATGGATGAGGAAGCTCCCCAAATGATTACTGGACAAGAGTCCAATACCATCAGCAGCAATATTTGCATTTATCTAAAAAGAGATTAAATGCTAACGGCACCGCTGTACATTTGTCTGCATAGCATCGTTGCACGCTTTTTCTATTAAAGTAGGGAAAGGGCAAGATTAGAGTAGAACAAAAAAGAGGAAAATCTAAATAAAACAGACCTTAGTAAAAATCTAAGAGGATGTTACACAGTAATACGAAAATTAATATATACATTAGACTAAAACACTGAATTTTTTAAAATATTCCATTCGTAGAAATAAAACAACTCCACTAAGAAAATGTAAGTGCTATTTAATTACATCACTTTCAACAAGTTCATTTTAGGCTAAGTTTTTAAGTCTAAGGCAAATCCAAAGTTGGAAAATATTAACATATCACCTTTAAATATTTAATTCAGTTATGACCAAAGGCAATTTTAATTATTTAGTTTCTCAAAGGTTTTATGGGTAATTTTATGGTCAACAGTTTTGTGAGAATGTTGCTTAGAAAAGAGTAATAACTTTTATGTGTGAAGAAATAAGAAGATTGTTGTGGGTCAAAAATTCGTTGCTCTGTCTGCTCTTTTGTACCACTTAGTATGATTAAGTTCATGCTTTGGAGGTTTTCTTATCCTCGGAAGGGCTTTTTGTTGTTGTTGGTAGTGCCACAGAGGGACATCCATAAATGATGATCTCAAATCAGGGCTTGATGATACTCATTTTACGGCATGCATAAGTGTGTGTACTTAAGAAATTGGCAGGGGTACTTGAGTGTTTGTTTTAGAGACACGCAGGGGATAGCAAATGACAGGGAAGTTGAAAAGATTGTAGTACGCAGGGGAAAAGGAATAGCAGAATACTGATGGCCTGACAAGTTAAACTCAAATACTTTGGAAGATAACTAGGGAGAAAATAGTAGCATAGAATTCTCAGAACAGAATATGCTTCAATTAATTGAGTTTCCAGAACTCAAAATAAGAGTTTCTACAAGTCTGAAATAAGAAAGACCTTATTTCAGGGCTTCCCTGGTGGCGCAGCGGTTGAGAGTCCACCTGCCGTTGCAGGGGACACGGGTTCGTGCCCCGGTCCGGGAAGATCCCATATGCCGGCGGAGTGGCTGGGACCGTGAGCCATGGCCACTGAACCTGCGTGTCCGGAGCCTGTGCTCCGCAACAGGAGAGGCCACAACAGTGAGAGGCCCGTGTACCGAAAAAAAAAAGAAAGAAAGACCTTATTTCAGACCTTAACTTTGAAGATGTTTCTAACATAGGATGATTTGTTTCATTAATTAGCATATAAGTAGTATTGTTCCATTTTTCATTTGCTCTATGATGATTTAAGGTCTTGAGAAGCTCATTCTACACCTCAAATATCACTGTAAAAATTCTATAACTGTAGAGGAAAAAAAGGTGTAGAAGATTGGATTTAATGTGGGTAGACTTAGAACATTCCTCAAGAGTCAATAATGTCATAAACCCCTAATATCATCTTGCTTTTTGGAGATTTCCTTTCTGATTTTTAAAAACAGTATCGTGGAAAGATTCTCATTCATGGGGTTTTCCTATCTTTCAGATTTCATTTACCTTTAAAACCATGATAGGGAGAAACAAGCAACTTGATTTTGTCAAACACTCACTACACCAACCACACATTTGAAAAGTCTTGCTTCTATCAGTAACAGACCATAACGGTGAAGCTAAAACAATAGTCATATTTTTTAAGATACTGTCTGAAAAAAAATCATGGGAGCTCTATTCCTAAAAATCCTCTAAGCAATTAGGCAGTAGCCTGGCTGGAATGGTTTAGTAACAAGTGGTCCCAGAAAGAAAAGTGTGGAGCAGAGGAAACGTCAAGTAATCTCTTACATCTGGCTCTGTGAGTCTACCCTCCATAAAACAGAATTTAAATGCCTCTTTCATTTGGGAAAAAAAATATTTCTAAATTCTCTGTTATTCTGCCTATCCTTGTACCGATTCTTCAGAACCACTCTAACTCTGACTTTTTCGTGACCCATTTTTGGTAAGACTCATTCCTCTACATTAAAATATCGTATAAAAGTTAAAAACAAACCTGTTAATCATCTCATCTGTACTCTTCATTTTATAGCAAAAGGATCTGAGACAGGCAAAAATCAGATGATTCTTTCAAGACCACACAAATAATTCCTTGCATAGCCAGAACCAGAACCCCAGTTTTTCTCTGCTTAGTATATGAGTCTTTCACGTTTAACAAGGAAAGTGGTTCTGAGTTAGTCTATGACCAAATCACATATAATAGTGCAGGCAAAATCTACAAAAGTGTCCCTGCATTACATGACATATGCTTCTTTAAATTACGGCTGTCTTACTGCTCTAGCCATGAACCCCCCCACCTCATGAATGAGGTCAAGTAGCCCAGATTCCAATATATCAATAAAGGATTTGTCTTTCTGAAACGGTAACATAGACCACACTCTGGAGGGTGAGCATGTCCCTGAAAGAAATGAATATTATTCCTGGTACAGAAAATGAGTTAAACCTTTAGACTGGGGTAAGGAAGGATTTATTCCTCTCTGGATTAAATAATCTAACATAAAACTTTTCATTCATTAAAAGCCAAATATTTTAATTGATTTTGGTTTGATATATTAGTCCTAAGAGTTTGAGAAATAGTATACTTGAGAAGATAAGGAGGACTTCCCCAGTGGTCCAGTGGTTAAGACTCTGCCTTCCAATGCAGGGGGCACAGGTTTGATCCCCGGTCGGGGAGTAAGATCCCACGTGCTGCACGGTGTGGCCAAAAATTAAAAAAAAAAAAAAAAAAAAAAAGATGAGCTGGGTCAGTCGTAAAATCATCCCAACAAATACATGTGATTTTTTTTCATTTACCATTTGGTAGAAAGGATGATTTTCAAAATAGTGATTTTTTTTCATTTACCGTTTGGTAGAAAGGATGATTTTCAAAATATCAGATGTGGCGTGTACAAGCAAACTTTGCAGGAGTCCACAACCTGAGATGAAATATTTCATTTAGTGTTGTTAATAAACTGGGATTGTGAGGAGGGGAAGACTGTCTGTATAACATGCCCTAGGTTTGTATTTAAATGTCTGAGGAGCCACTTGATAAACACTCACTGCTAATCTCTTTATAAGAAAGATGTTTTCAGAGATACACTGTCTCTATTCAAAAGATCAGATTAACCCAGTGAAATGGAGCCTTTAACTAAAATAACTCTGGGGGAGAAGCACTTCTGGAATGCCAGGCTGAGGACCTCAGAATATTCACCCCTTCAAAAAACCAATGTGAATACCTGCAAGCATCAAAGTCAACATTTTCAGAATTCTTAAAGTTAACCAAAGCCTTACAATGATCTGAGGAGCATTCATTCAAGAAAACCAGCTGAGGCCCGGTAAGAACAGTGAGCTTTGTGGCATTTTAGCTCCATTTTCCCAGATCCCTCTCCCTAGTTCCAAAATCACCTTACAGACTGGCAGCTGTGGAACTAGGCTCACTGAGAATAGATACAAGCAGCCCAGCAGCCCCTGAAGGAGCTCCCACAGAAACCCCATTGCCACATAGCTATCACGATTTTACCTGTCTGGAAGCTCCCAGGAAAGGGGAGAACAGTACACAGGGCTTGTCTCTATTTGACCTCAATCAGAGATCACTTAGTAAGGGAGTCGTATCTTCAAATGTTAGTCCAAAACAAAAGAATTGTTTAATATCACCTGAGGTGATGATACCAGTGGGGGCAGCAAGAGGCTGCCCAAAAACCTTAAAAGGAAGGTCTAGGTGATAAGATGTCCATAGGGGCCAAGTCTCAACATAATCCTTAGGATCTATAGAGGGCTATGAGCATGTGTAGGAAGCATATGGGAAGGCCTACCCTCCCAGCTCTTTTTTTTTTTTTTAATTGAAGTATAGTTAATTTACAATGTTGTGTTAGTTTCAAGTGTACAGCAAGGTGATTCAGTTATACATACACATGTATCTTTTTCAGATTCTTTTCCATTTATAGGTTATTACAAGAATTGAATATAGTTCCCTGTGCTATATAGTAGGTCCTTATTGTTTACCTATTTTATATATAGTAGTATGTATATGTTAATCCCAAACTCCTAATTTGTCTCTCCTCCCACCCTGCTATCCCCTTTGGTAACCAAAAGTTTGTTTTCTATGTCTGTGAGTCTATTTCTGCTTTGTAAATAAGTTCATTCGTATCACGTTTTTTAGATTCCACATGTAAGTGATATCATATGATATTTGTCCTTCTCTGTCTGACTTACTTCACTTTGTATGATAATCTCTAGGTCTATCCCCGTTGCTGCAAATGGCATTATTTCATACTTTTTTATGGCTGAGTAATATTCCATTGTATATATACACCACATCTTCTTTATCCATTCATATGTCGATGGACATTTAGATGGCTTCCATATCTTGGCTATTGTAACTAGTGCTTCTGTAAACATTGGGGTGCATGTATCTTTTCAAATTAGAGTTTTCTCCAGATATATTCCCAGAAGTGGGATTGCAGGATCATATGGTAGCTCTGTTTTTTAGTTTTTTAAGGAACCTCCATAGTGTTCTCCATAGTGGTTGCACCAATTTACATTCCCACCAACAGTGTATGAGGGTTCCTTTTTCTCCACACCCCCTCCAGCATTTATTATTTGTAGACATTTTAATGATGGTCATTCTGACTGGTGTGAAGTGATACCTCATTGTAGTTTTGATTTGCATTTCTCTAATAATTAGCAATATTGAGCATATTTTATGTGCCTGTTGGCCATCTGTATGTCCTCTTTGGAGAAATGTCTATTTAGGTCTTCTGCCCATTTTTTGATTGGGTTGGGGGTTTTTTTGATATTAAGCTCAATGAGCTGTCTAATCTCTCAGCTCTTGCTGACCGTAAGACTTTGCACAAACATCAGGTGACCACTAAGGTAGAATTATAAAGTGCCTGAGTATTCAAGGCATGCATGAAAAAAGCACAGAACTCCTCAGCAAAGGGGGATTGACTTACTGGTTCAAGAAATTTAAGGAAATCTCCATCTAGTTATTAGCTGACCACTAAGCTAAGAGAGACTACAATGGCTGCACACTTTTCAGAATTAGTCCAGGAAAGTCACTAAACAAACAAACAATAGCAACCATCACAATCTCTAGAGATGGAGGTGAATCTGATTTTCAGATATCCACATTATGTCCATAATTCACCAAAACTTATGAGACATGCAAAGAAACAGGAAAGTACAAAAGCATACAGAAGGGGAAATAAAAAAAAAAAAAAGCAGTCAGTAGAAACTTTCCATGAAGGAATTCGTATAGTGGGCTTATTAGAAAAAGACATTAAATCAGTGGGAATAAATAGTATCAAAGAACTAAAAGAAACAATATCTAAATAATTTAACTATAAGGACAGTGTCTTGCCAAATAGGGAATATCAATAAAGCAACAGAATTTATTAAAAATAAATAACAACAACCAGTTAAAAATTTTGGAATTGAAAGGTATAATCACCGAAATGAAAAATTTACTAGAGGGCTCACCAGTAGATTTGAGCCAAAAGAAGAAAATACCAGCAAACTTGAAGATAAGCCAGTTGAAATTATCCAGTGTAAGGAACAGAAACAAACAAACAAAAAAAATGGAAAATAAACACAGCCTCAGAGACCTGTGGGATACTATCAAGTGTACCAACATACTCATAAAGAGAGTCCCAGAAGGAGAGGAGAGAGAGAAAAATGAGCAATGAAATAGAAATCAATAACATTGAAAAATTCACAAACATGTAGAAGTTAAACAATATACTCCTTAATAACCAATGTTCCAAAAAAGAAATCACAAATTTAGAAAATACTTTCAAATTAATTAAAATTAAAACACAAACTGCTAAAACTTATAAATGTAGCCAAAGCAATGCTTAGAAAGAAATTGACAGCTATAAATGTCTATATTTTAAAATTTAACATCTAAAATGATAATCTAATCTTACTCTTTTAAAAACTAGAAAAATAAGAGCAAGCTGAATCCAAAGCAAGTAGAATAAATGAAATTGTAATGATTAGATCAGAAATAAATAAAAGGAAAGAAAAACAATGGAGAAAATTAAGGAAACCAAAAGTTGGTTCTTTTAGCTGACCTTACAAAAACACAAAAGATTATAAACTAAAAACAACTTTATGTCAATAAATTAGATAATCTAGATGAAAGGGGAAAATTCCTAGGAAGAAACTATTAAAACTTAAGAAGAAATAGAAGATTTGTATAGACCTATAAAAAGTAAAGAGATTGAATTATTAATTTAAAAATTCCTGCAATAAAAAGCTCAGACCCAGGTGGCTTACTGATGAATCCTACAAAATGCATTAAAAAATTAATACTTATTTTCATAAACTCTTCAAAAAACACAAGAATAGAGAACAATTCCCAACTAATTCTCTAATGGCAGTATTACCGTGACACTGAACCCAGACAAAAACAAGACAGGAAAACTACAAACCAATATCCCTTATGAATACAGATGAAAAACTCCTCAACAGAATCAAGCATGACATAATAAGAATTATACACCATGACCAATAGGAGTTTATTCCAGAAATGTAAGATTGGTTTAATGTCCAAAATTCAATTAACGTACTGCACCAACAGTGGAAAAATGTACAAAAAATGATCATCTCAAAAGAGGCAGAAATAGGAAAATGCAGTCGTTTCATGGAAACAAGGATATCTGCTCTCACCACATTTATTCAACATTGTGATGCAGGTTCTATCTGGGGAAATTAGGCAAGAAAAAGAAATAAAAGATACCCAGATTAGAAATGAAGAAGTAAAATTATCTCTAGTCATAGTTGACATGATTTTACATATAGAAAATCCCAATGAATCCACAAAGCTATTAGAACTAATAAGTGAGTTTAGCAAGTTTGCAGGAAACAAGGTCAATCCAATATACTAGCAATGAACAATCTGAAAATAAATTAAGGAAATCATTCTGTTTACAGTAGTATACAAAGGAATAAAATAGTTGTGAATAAATTTAACAAAAGAAGTGCAAGACTTGCATACTAAGCACTACAAAACTTTGAAAAATTAAAGATTTAAATAAGAAAGAAATCCTATGTTCATGGATAAGAAGACAATATTATTACAATGACACTACTCTCCAAACTGATCTATAGATTCAGTGAATTTCCTATCAAAATCCTAGATGCCTCTTTTTAAAAAATTGACAGGGTGATCCCAGAATCCATTTGAAAATGCAAGAGATCTAGGAGTCAAAATGTCCTTGAAAAAAAACAAAGTTGAAGAAATTAAATTTTCTGCTTTCAAAACTTACTATAAATCTACTGTAATTAAGACAATATGGCACTGGCTTGAGGATACACGTATATCCCAGTGGAATAGAATTGGAGTTTGGATGTAAACCCTTACATTCATTGTCAATTGATTTTCAAAAAAATTAATGGGAAAAGAACAGCCTTTTCAACAAATGGTGTGGGGGCAACTAAACATTTACTTACAAAAGAATGAAGTTGGATCTTAATTTATATCATACCCAAAAATTAACTCAAAATCGATAAACCTAAATGTAAATCTTCATGGTCTTGGCTTAGGCAATAATTTCTTAGGTAAGACACCAAAAGCATAAGGGAAAAAAATATATATATATGTATATAAGTTAGACTGCATCAAAATTTAAAACTTTTGTGCTTCAAAACACGGTATCAAGAAACTGAAAAGACGACCCACAGAAAGAGAGAAAATATTTGTAAATTCTATATCTGATAAAGAATTTTTTTTCTTATTTTATACACGGATGTTTTTGCTTTTGACCACCTTCACCCATTTTACCCATCCCCCCACCTACCATCTCTGGGAAACACCAATCAATTCTCTGTATCTAGGAGCTCAGTTTTGTTTTGTTTGTTATTGTTTTTAGATTCCACATATAAGTTAGATGAAATGGTATTTACCTTTCTCTCTCTGACTTATTTCACTTAGCATAACGCCCTCAGGATCCATCCATGTTGTTGCAAACGGCAAGATTTCCTTCTTTTTTATGGCTGAATATTCCATTGTATATATATACCACAGTTTCTTTATCCATTTATCCATCATTGGACACCTAGGCTGTTTTCATTTCTTGGCTACTGTAAGTAATGCTGCAATAAACATGGGGGTGTAGATATATCTTTTAAGTTAATGTTTTTGTTTTCTTTGGGTAAATACCCAGAGGTGGAATTGTTGGATCATTTTATTGTTAATTTGTTGAGGAAACTCCATCTTATTTTCCGTAGTGGCTGCACCAGTTTACATTCCCACCAACTGTGCATGAGGGTTCCCTTTCCTCCACACCCTCACCAGCACTTGTCATTTCTTATCTTTTTGATAATAGACATTCTAACAGGTATGAGGTAATATATTATTGTGATTTTCTAAAAAAAATTTTATTGGAGTATAGCTGATTTACAATGTTGTGTTAGTTTCAGGAGTACAGCAAAGTGATTCAGTTATACATATACATCTGTCCACTCTTTTTTTTTTCTTAGATTCTTTTCCCATATAGCCCATTACAGAGTATTGTGTAGAGTTCCCTGTGCTCTACAGCAGGTTCTTATTAGTTATCTATTTTATGTACAGTAGTGTGTATATGTCAGTCCCAATCTCCCAATTTATCTCTCCCCTGCCTTATCCCCTGGTAACCATAAGTTTGTTTTCTACATCTGTGACTCTACTCCTATTTTGTAAATAAGATCATTTGTACCGTTTTTTTAGATTCTACATATAAGTGATATCATATGATATTTGTCTTTCTCTGTCTGACTTCACTCAGTATGATAATCTCTAGGTCCATCCCTGTTGCTGCAAATGGCATTATTTTGTTCTTTTTTACAGCTGAGTAATATTCCATTGTATATATGTACCACAACTTCTTTATCCAGTCCTCTGTGGATGGACATTTAGATGGCTTCCATATCCTGGCTATTGTAACTAGTGCTTCTGTAAACATTGGGGTGCATGTATCTTTTCAAATTAGAGTTTCCTCCAGATATATGCCCAGGAATGGGATTGCTGGGTCATGTGGTAGTTCTATTTTAAGGTTTTTGAGGAATATCCATACTGTTCTCCATAGTGGCTGTATCAATTTACATTCCCACCAACAGTGCAAGAGGGTCCTCTTTTCTCCACAGCCTCTCCTGAATTCATTGTTTGTAGATTTTTTGATGATGGCCATTCTGACCAGTGTGAGGTGATACCTCATTGTAGTTTTGATTTGCATTTCTCTAATAATTAGTGATGTTGAGCATCTTTTCATGGGCTTTTTGGCCATCTGTATGTCTTCTTTGGAGAAATGTCTATTTAGAACTTCTACCCATTTTTTGATTGGGTTATATCATTGTGATTTTTATGTGCATTTCTCTGATGATTAATGAAGCTGAGCACATTTTCATGTTCCTGTTGGCCACTCGTATGTCTTCTATGGAAAAAATGTCTCTTTAGTTCCAATTTTATGATTAGATTGTTTGGTCTTTTTTCAATTGAGTTATATGAGTTCTTTATATATTTTGGATATTTACCCCTTATCAGATATATAACTTGCAAATATTTTCTCTCACTTGATAGGTTGCCTTTTCATTTTGTTGATGATTTCCTTTGTTGTGTAGAAGCTTTTAATTTGATGTACTCCCACTTGTTTATTTTTGCTTTTGTTGCCTTTGCTTTTGATGTAAAATCCAAAAAATCATCACCAAGACCAATGTGAAAAAACTTATTACCTTTATTTTCTTCCAGAAGCTTCATGGTTTCAGGTCTATGTTCAAGTCTTTAATCCATTTTGAGTTAATTTTTTCATATAGTGTGAGAGAGTAGTCCAGTTTCATTATTTTGTATGTGCTGTTCAGTTTTCCCAACACCATTTATTGAAGAGACTGTCTTTTCCCCATTGTATATTCTTGACTCCTTTGTCATAAATTAATTGACCATATATGCATGGATTTATTTCTGGGCTCTCTATTTTGTTCCATTGATCTATATGGCTGCTTTTATGCCAATACCACGTTGTTCTGATTACTACATAGATTTAAAATACAGTTTGAAATCAGAAAATGTGATGCCTTCATCTTTGTTCTTCTGTCTCAAGATTGCTTTGGTTATTCAGAGTCTTTTGTGGCTCCATACAAATTTTAGGTTGTTTCTTCTGTTTCTGTGAAAAATGCCATTGGAATTTTGATAGGGATTGCATTGAATCTTTAGGTTGCTTTGGGTAGTGTGGCCATTTTAACAATATTTAGCCTTCCAATCCATGAGCACATAAAATCATTCCATTTGTTGATGTCATCTTCCATTTCTTTCATCAGTGTCTTATAGTTTTCAGTGTACAATTCTTTCACCTCCTTGGCTAAATTTATTCCTAGGTAGTTTATTCTTTTTGATGCAACTGATAAGGCATTGATATTCATAATATGTAAAGAAATGTTAAAACTCAATAATGAAGAGGTGGATAGCCCACTTTAAAAAATGGCAAAGAGGACTTCCCTGGTGGTGCAGTGGTTGAGAGTCCGCCTGCCGATGCAGGGGACACGGGTTCGTGCCCCGGTCCGGGAAGATCCCACATGCCGTGGAGCGGCTGGGCCCGTGAGCCATGGCTGCTGAGCCTGTGCGTCTGGAGCCTGTGCTCCGCAACGGGAGAGGCCACAACAGTGAGAGGCCCGCGTACCACAAAAAAAAAAAAAAAAAAGGCAAAGGATTTGAATAGACTTTTCTCCAAAGAAGACATACAAATGGAAAATAATCACACAAAAAGGTGTTAAACTTCATTATAATTAGGAAATTCAAATCAAAACCGCCATGAGATACCACTTCACACCCACTAGGATGGTAGTGTTCAAAAACAGAAATATTGTGTGTTGGCCAGGATGTGTAGATATTGGAATCCTCATACATTGCTTGTTTGACTGTAAAACTGATGCAGCCACTTTGGAAAATAATTTGATGATTTCTTAAAATGTTAAATATTGAGTTACCATTTAACTTAGGATTTCACTCCTAGGTATATACCCAAGAGAAATAAAAATATAATACATCCACTCAAAAACTTGTACACCAGTGTTTATAGCGGCATTATTATTAATAGTAAAATGTGGAACAACCTTAGTGTACGTCAACTGATGAATAGATAAATATATGTGGTATAGCCATACAATGGAATATTATTTCCTAATGAAAAGGAGTAAAGCACTAGATTTATTCTACAACATGGAGAAACTTCAAAAACAATAGTGTAACTGCTAGAAGCCCGTCACAAAAGACCATATATTTATGATTCCATTTATATGAAATGTATAGAAAAGGTAAACCCATAGAGCTAGAAAGTAGATTAGTGGGGGCCAAGCATAGGGGAGAGGGGAGAAAGGAGAGTGATGGCTAAGGAGTTTCTTGTAGGGGTGATGTAAATAATCTAAAATTAGATAGTGGTGATAATCGTACAACTCTGTGAATAAGCTAAAAGCAGTGAATTGTACACTTTAAATGGTTGTTTTTATGGTATATGAATTGTATTCCAGCAAAGCTGATATTAAGGAAAAAAATGATTCAGAAAAGTTACAGCCCAGACCTAAGGCCTAAATGTAAACAAAATAGAAAAATAAATCACAACATGGGAAATTTAAAATGTTAATAAAAGGCATTACCACCAAAACAGTGATATAGTAAAAAATATACCACAACACAACATAGCATACTATAACATAATATAATTCAATATAAGTAGAATGTAATAGTATGATACATACTAGATTATGAAGTGTTATTACATGACCTGACATGACCCTGGAATAGATGTGCAAAATACAGCTGGGAACAGATCACACCAGTCACCAGAAATTGACTGTAGAACCAGTGTTTTGGGAACCAGAGATGAGAGAACAGAGCTTCTGTCTGTATTTTGCCCCACTCTGTTTCTCTTCCTTGGTGTTATCATGGGATGAACACATCCAGAACCCCAAATAATTTTTCTGTGAAAGCCAGGTCGTAAGACGCCAAGCCCAGTGAGCTAGAAGCACCAGCCTTGGACCACTCTCCAAGGTGGTACAGCCAGTCTGTTACTCATAAAAAAACGGACACGCATGCCTTCAAACTCAGGCAGCCAAGACTTTTTTTTAATGGCATATAACAGTAAAATTAGAGTCTACTTAAAATACCTTTTTGTATTCAATTTTTATACATATATACACAAAATTTAGAACACCCCATATTTAAACTCCATATATATATAATTTTACATACATGCATAAGCATACACATGCTTATTTCTGGTATACATTTTTGGTTTTCTTTTCTGCTTGTCTCCTCCTTCCTTTATGCTTCCTTCTTCATTGATGTCAAATACCCTCCTCCAAATAATCCATGTTTAAAATCTAATACTATGTATATTTTTTTCTGTACTCCTATAATCCTATGTAGTTACGCATAGTCACACAGTGGGGATTATCTTGATTTTTAAAAATGAAGTCATAGTGGTCTGGTTCTCTACATCTTGATTTTCATCCTACAATACCTTGTAGAAATTCTTCCAAGGCATCTGATACGGCTTTTAATTCATTCTTTTAAAGCTACACAGTGGTGCTAACTGTCCACACTGTGGCTGTGTTATAACGTGTTCAGCTATTCCCTCCCTCAGGGAGATTCATTTTGCTTCCACTTTTTGGCTACTATGAAAAATGCTGCAATAAACAACTTCAGTTCTTAGAAATATATGTCCTATGTATGTTTTAGTTTCTAAGGTACAAATTCCCAGGAGTAGCATGAAATATATAATTATAGAGAGAAATATATAATTTATATATATAAAAAAACACAAATGGTTGTTCCCAGAAAGACTGTAATGCTTTTTACATCTACCTCAATGTATTTATGTATACTTTCCCCTACTCTCACCTATAATAGCGATTTTCATATTTCAAATTTTCATATTTGCTGTGTATATATTATCTATCCAATTAGTGAGGATTCTGCCCATTCCAGTTTTAAAAAGAGAGCTACCCAGCTGCTCAACCAAAAAGGGAATAGATTTGCTCACCAAGTTATACAATATTATCAAGACTTGGTTTCTCTCTCTTTCTCTCTCAGCTTCCTTCCTCCCTGTTGAGCTCATTCTCAGCTTGGCTCTCCCCCTCTGGTCACAGGATGGTGGCCAGCAACTCCTAGAATTGCCTTCCTCCAGCTTGAGATCCAACAGGAAAGAGACAGAGCCTTGCTGTAGCATTCACAGCGACAGTTCAGAAGTTGACCCCTACTAGACCAACTGTACACGTTTTTGAACATAACTCTGTATGGCTGTGAAAATGTGATTCCTTGATTGACTTACGTCTGGGTCACATGCTCTCCCAGGACTAGAGGTAGAGCCTCAACCAGGCTATCTGCGATGGGGCCGGCAGGCAGGGGGAAGAAGTCCCTTTAAAAACAGCAGGACTGTTGCCACAAAAAGACAGAATAGCCACAGAGTTGTCCACTACATCTTTCTTAATATGTGAATTACAACTGTGTCTTATTCATATTGCACTTGGTACAGAAGGATGTGTTCATCATCAGTCGATTATGGTTCACCCCTATAAACAGCTGTAAATGTCAAAATTACAATTTTAACCTTTTGTTGAACTTTCTACTGTAGTTTATTGTATCTTCACTGATAATCATATCATCTCCTCTGTTCTTATTACTTGAGGGTAATCACTAGGAGTGTCTGTTGTCAGAATAGGCTATATTCCAATATAATTAGGATCTATGGGAAATATAGGGTTATTGGCTTTCAATGTTATTTTCTTAATATCTTAGTCTTACTTATGTCTTTTTTGATTTCCTCTCTTTCATAATATTACTGTTCCCATCTCTAGCCTTTTCTACTTCAACTCTCCCATCCTTGAAACCTGCCACTTATAATATATACAAGTTGCCTGGGAAATAAGAGGTAAGAGTGAGAATTTAAGGTGTCTCTTCATTAGGAAAGTGCACAAGCTTCAGTACAAAAGCCCTGGGTCAGGCTGAGTCAGTCTTGATCACAGTCGTGTATGAGCACCTAGAGGCTGGCTCACTTATTTGTTGAATGAATAAAATTATTTAGGGTTTTCAGAGCTCTTGTTTGCTCAATTTCCTTAGTTTTATCAAAGATAGATGAGGTTGTCAGGTAACTAATTCAGGTTAAGTGAAGTTTTAGTGTCTGTGTGTGTACACAAGCACATATACTGTATTGTATATTATAAATATACAGATATAATAGGAGCGTGGACTCTGGAATCTATGTTCAAAACATGACTTCAGCACTAACTAGCTGTGTGATCTAGAAAATCCGCTAAACCTGTCTGCCTCAGGACTTCTATCTGTAACATAGCAGTAATAATAGTATCTACTTCAAAGGGCTGTTGTATTGAGATTCATCTTTGTGAAGCTCAGGAAGGTGCCTGGTATGTGATATGTTCCATTAGTGATAGTTGGTATCATTTGTTAACTTTTCCCTCCCCACTAGATTGTGTGTGATAATAGTCTGAAAACCTATCACAGTTCCTGGTATGTGATAGGTTACATACAAATATTTAATAAATTAGAAACTACGAGATACTTTGCCTCTGTTCCTAGATATGCACATGTATATTTACACCATCTCAGACAGGAACTATCTTAAAAATTGCCGGACTAGGAATCAGCAGGTTTAAAATGAAATGAGACTGTATAGGCCTGGATTTATAACAAAGCCGTCATAATTCCTGAAAATTGCGCTGAGAAGTCCCTGAAATGGAATTACATTTTCCTGTTTCCCTTTTAATAAGCTACTCATTTTCCTGATCAAAAATTCTTTCTCCAGCAATGTTTTGCATGGAGAGACCATAATTTTCAAAAAGACGAAGCAATTAAGAGGGAAAAGAGTGCCTAGCAGGTTGAGTACAGGAATAGCGGAGTTTTTCTTGTTTTTGGAAGCATTCAGATTCTGACCTGAGAGCTGTTCCACTTTTAAATAACATCGCCTCAAGTTACTGGGGGAATCCTTTCTGAACACGCTGACCCTGGAAGGTCTTCGGGATGTCTCCACTACATTTTCTACTGTAATTTCTTGCCCCATAGCCACACTCCCCCCAGCCCTCAAAAAGCACCAGGCTTTATTTAAAAAATCAAACACAAAGAAAATCACGATTCTACAGAGATGTTAAGAACCAGAGCTCTACCTTCAGCTTTCAATCCTCTTATTAACACCCTTGTCATGACTCTTGTCGAGGGAGTGGTTTGGTGTCAGTGTGCTCAATCAGTGTTCTCTTAGTCACTTTCATTACGAGCCATGTTTGCTTGACAAAGGATAACAAATGGACACTGTTGGTCCCTAATGTGCTTTTGACTAGAGATCCTGCACCATTTCTCCGTGAAGCAATTGCAATTATTTGTCATTTTAATATGACTTGGCAAGGAGGCCCGAAAAACATGGCTATTATTCATCAGTATGTATATTTTGTACTTATATTAATATTAGAATATCATTATCACTCGTCTCACATTGTATGAGTGAGACAAAATTACACCCTGTAAAAAATGCATTAAATTCTCTTCAGCTGCACTGATACAGCGCGAGTAAAGGTAATTTAAGAGCTTGCACCATTTATATGCTGAACGCTACCATTTATTATTATTAGTGGAGAAATACTTTTACCTTTGCACTAATGGAAAATATATCAATATGTTCCCGCTGTTAATTGGAAATAATATAGCTAATACTAAAACTCAAACCTTTTAAGATGGATCTATCCATCCTTTTACATCCTAAAATGTTCTAGTGCCTAATTTTTCTATCATGTTGGCATAATGTAAATTTAATTTTTATATTAGAACTTAACTCTTTCATTCTTTCATTCTGCATTCTTTCATAGGCTTTTGCATTTAAGATTAGTTTGAAACCTTTGAAATTCAAGAACTAGCTTTGTAAACAGCTACTAATAATTTATCAGGCCACCTTCTCTCAATGGATATAGTAATATTGTACCATAATTGTGATGAAAGAAGTTAAATCCCTATCCAGTTCTGGGTAGTTTTAAATTATTTCTGTAATTTTATCAGTCCTTTTTTCTAATTCCAAGCTAAAGCTAAGTAAAATTCAAGTGTGGTTCAAATAAGTAATGTTTTTAATTGCTACATGCTAAGCCAATGGAAGGAGAGGGAGAATTTACTAGAGTGTTTCTTTGAATTAAGGACAACACACACACGCACACACATATATGCACATGCACGCGCGTGCACACACACACACACACACACATATTCATACTGTGATAAGAACCACAGAAAGACCAATCAAGTAGATTTTCATGTTTCTAACATGAATAAGACCTGTATCATCACAGCTCAAAGTAAAATTAAACTTTTTTTATTCATTTAAATTTTTTCATTCATTATTTACTAAGTGCCTTAGAAAAGGCCAGTACATTTTTTAAATCACCTACTGTATACAAGGAGACTGTACTAAGGCCTGATTTCAATTCATAAAACTTAGAAAGTTGGAGAGCCAGAAAATGGCCTCTTAGCTGAGAAAGAAAGCAAAGGGCAGAAATCAAGGCAAAATATCACGCTTGTTTGTGTTGGTGGGTAGGACGGGTAGGATGGAAGAAAGGAAAAGACTAGAAACAATTAAGAGAGCATTGCCAAATTTCCAGTTATAAGATAACTGGAATGAAATAAATTGAGCTAAAGAGAAATACATACATTTAAGGATACTCATCCCATTACTATTTATAAAATAAGGGATTGGTTAAATGAAATATAGATCATCTATACAATGAATTGTCCAAAATTATTTTTAAAGAACTATAGGTATGAAGACACTTAAAATTATGTCTTAAGAGTATATTTTTAAAAACAGAGATGTAAAAATACATCAAGTAAAAATAGATTTTTTAAAGGAATTATACACACATACGTAACACAGATATATACATGTATAAAACAGTATGCTACAAAATATTTACTAAGTGACAAGATTATGGGTGATTTTAATTTTCTTCTTTATACTTTTTGTATTACTCATATTTTCTGCAATGAATGTATTACTTGGTCAGAGAAAAGTCACTCAAAGGGCATACTAAAATATTAATTAGAAGATTATTTTTTAATGTGTAGAATTTAAAACCTTTATTTTTACAACTCAATACTGGACTAAATTATGGGTTTCTGTTGAATTTATTAGGAGGCTTAAATTTGTGCTAAATAAACTTTTGGCCTTTCTTAATGATATTTAAATATTGACGCTTAATATTTTTTAAGTATCCATAGGAAAGGCTAAGCCTTGTAGGAGGTATATTAAAAACTTGCTCCCAGGCTAAGGAAATCACAGAAAACCTCTAGGAAATACAAAAACACTATTTTTTAAGATAAACATTAGTAATATCACCCAACTTTTTTCTAAACTGACAGTGTTTTTCTAAACACTGACAGTGTTACCCCAGTGTCAAATTTGAAACACAGATGGATTCAAAAACTCATGAAAACTAACGTAAGTTGTTAGTGAACACCTCTTGGGGAGACAGTGAAACATGAATCACATTGTACAACGCATGGCAAAATTTACCCCCAAATGCTCTTTGAGCATCTCTTCTTCACCTCAAATTTCAATCCCTGGCTTTCTCACCCTCCCAGGAGTCTTTACGGTTTTCTGCTTGTCTGCATGATTTCTCTATGCCAAAGTTCCTCCAACTTTCTCCTTCCTCTCGGTCATTCCCTTCCCACCCTCTGCAGAAACCTCCACTCCATTTTGATGGGAAGGTCATTTGTAGTCTTGCTTGGATTCTTCCAGTTTTCTTCTCCAACATCCATCCCCGTCAGCACCTTGGTTTACTCACCTATAAAAATGTGAATTTTATTACCAACCTCAGGATGGGTGACCAGGGTAGCCTGTCATCTAGTTCACATTCAATAAGTAGCAACTTACTCCGTTAACTATGATAGCTCTGTTTTAATCTTATCAATCTCTTCTCAACCACTTTTAAAGTAGTCAAAATATGATTGTGCATTAAGAGCCTTTATACCTCATTATCTTCTGTGAAACAAAGTTCAAACAATAGTTAAAACAACAAAGAAGGGACTTCCCTGGTGGCACAGTGGTTAAGAATATACCTTCCAATGCAGGGGACATGGGTTCGAGCCCTGGTCCGGGAAGATCCCACATGCCTCGGAGCAACTAAGCCCGTGTGCCACAATTACTGAACCTACACTGTAGAGCCCGCGAGCCACAGCTACTGAGCCTGCATGCCACAACTACTGAAGCCTGTGCTCTGCAACAAGAAAAGCCACTGCAATGAGAAGCCTGTGCACCGCAACGAAGAGTAGCCCCTGCTCACCGCACGCAAAAACAAAGACCCAATGCAGCCATAAAAAAAAATAAACAATTTATTTTTAAAAACAAAGAAGCTTCCAATTTCAATAGAATAGGAAATAGTCACAACACTGAACAACAATTCTGAAGAGCAGCTACCAGCCAGATACAGTAAAATTTGGAGTGAAGTGAGGGAGATATTAAGTGAAGGCTTAGATCTTTGATATCACATGCATCTCGCTTGCCAAATCTCCTGTAGTTGAAACTGCTCTGAAGGGCCTAGAAATGACCTTTCTCTTAGAACAGAAAGATGTTGGGAAAGTTTTAGCAATATCCGTGAACTGTGTTTGACCCTGAAGAATATTAGAAAAGGTAAGGCTGAGAGAAAACCCTCATAGATCTTTCATATGAAAGAAACGTATACAAAAATCCTTAAATAAAAACGGAGTGACCTAAGAACTTAATACCAAGCCCAGATGTCATGAACATTTAAAAACAATAGACAGGTATAAATTCTTATGACCTTGGATCAAGCAGTGGTTTCTTAGATATGTCACCAAAAGCACAAGCAGCCAAAGAAAAGAATAGATAAATAAGAATAAATGAACCGAAGTTTTAAATTTAAAACTTCTGTGTGTCAAAGGGTACCATCAAGGAAGCGAAAAGATGACCCATAGATAGAATTGGGCAAAAGTTTTACAAATCATGTATCTGATACGGAATTTGTATCTAGAATACCTAAGAACTCCGACAACTCAATAATAAACAAAGAACCCAATTAAAAAGTGGGCAGGGCTTCCCTGGTGACGCAGTGGTTGGGAGTCCGCCTCCTGATGCCGGGGACACGGGTTCATGCCCCGGTCCGGGGGGATACCACGTGCCGCAGAGGGGCTGGGCCGCACAGGCATGAGCCTACGCGTCCGGAGCCTCTGCTCCGCAACGGGAGAGGCCACAACAGAGAGAGGCCCGCGTATCGCAAAAAAAAAAAAAAAAAAAAAAGTGGGCAAAGGATCTGAACAGAGTTTTCTATAAAGAAAATGTGCAAATGGCCAATAAGCCCATGAAAAGATGCTCAACGTCATTAGCCATCAGACCCACCATGAAATCCCACTTCATAGTCATGAGGATGGCTGTAATGAAAAAGAGATAATAACAAGTGTTGTGGAGGATGTGGAGAAATCGGAATCCTCATACACTACTGGTCAGAATGCAGAATGGTGCGTTCCCTTTGGAAAACAGTGTTGCATTTTTCCAACAGGTTAGACACAAGAGTTCCCACATGACCCAGCAATTCCACTCCTAGGAATATACCAAGAGAATTGAAAACTTACATTCACACAGAAACTTGTACACAAATGTTCATAGCAGGACTATTCACAGTAGCCAAAAGATTGAAACAACCCGATGTCCATCAGCTGATGAATGGATAAATACAATACGGCAGCGGTTCCCAACCTTTTTGGCACTAGGGACTGGTTTCGTGGAAGACAATTTTTTCATGGATGGCAGGGGTGGGAGTGTTGGTTCAGGTGGTAACGCGAGCGATGGGGGGCCGACAGATGAAGCTTCACTCGCTTGCCAGCCGCTCACCTCCTGCTGTGTGGCCCAGTTCCTAACAGGCTGCAGACCAGTAGCAGTCCTTGGCCCGGGGGTTGGGGACCCCTGCAATATGGCATGTCCATGCAGTGGAATGTTATCAGGCTGTAGAAAGAAATAAAATACTGATACATGCTACAACATGGCTGAATCTTGAAAACATTGCGCTAAGTGGAAGAATCTAGTCGCAAAGGGTCACATACTGTATGGTTCCATTTATACAAAGTATCCAGAATAAGGAATCTGTAGAGACACAAAATAGATTAGTGATTTCCTAGGGCTGGGATGATGGCAGGATTGGAGGTGGCAGCTTGGAGGTGTGGAGGATCTTTGGGGGTTGATGAAAGTGTTCTAAAACTGACCGTGGTAATGGTCCTGCAACCCTATGGATATACTGAAAGCAGGTTAATTGTACACTTTAAGTGGTGAATTATAAGGCATATGAATTACATCTCAATAAAGCTTTTAAATAAAACACAATAGACAATTTTGATCATTCAAGGTCTCAGGGACTGTGGCAACTACAAGGCAGATAGTCTAAACAGATAGTCTATACACACACACACACACACACACACACACACACACACACACACACACGTGTCTCAAGAAACCTTGGATTGTATGAGAAACTGTATTATGAGGTTGGGGAAACAGGACCCAGACCCATTTTAGGAACATTTTTAAGAATTTCAGTGTTGTTTTTTTTTTGAGGATATTGTTTGACCTGTACTGTAGGCAAATTTGGGCAATAATAAACCTCTCAATAAAAGGTTTTACAGTTAACTTAATAGCCCTAATACCATATAAATGAATCTTGAAAATTCAGTGAGATATACCATAGATACCTAATTAAATACTATCTATAATACAGCTTAATAACTTACCTCGAACTTTTTGAACTTCTTAAAAATACTTACTGTCAGAGCATCACATTGGTTAAACTGGAGGATACCAGAATCTCTGATGAGAGTGTAAGCTGTAACACCAATGCCTTAATAGTCCTTAAGTCCAGTCATTACTTTTATGTACCTAAAATACTGATATGGAAATATCAGGAAACTATTGACAACAGAAATTTAGACACAAGTGACAGCTAAAAATTTAGAGCCTAGAATTACTGATTGATAAAGAAAAATGAAGAGAATTAAATATATACAAAATTATTTTTGCTGAATGATAAAGTACTGTGATAATTAGGAGTATTTTTAAATTGTGAAAAAGAAATGGATAGAGGCTTGTTTAGAATAATCCAAAGACATGATCAGTAAAATTAAAAAATGTTAATTTTTGAATGGCACTATAGGAAAACACTAATAAATTGATCACAAAGTTTTTGGTAATACTCCTGCAGAGCATAACTTGAGTCTTAGGCGTTTTTCTTTTCTTTTCTTTTTTAACATCTTTATGGGAGTATAATTGCTTTACAATGGTGTGTTAATTTCTGCTGTATCACAAAGTGAATCAGCTACACGTATACAACTATCCCCATATCCCCTCCCTCTTGTATCTCCCTCCCACCCTCCCTATCCCACCCCCTAGGTGGTCACAAAACACCAAGCGCTGATCTCCCTGTGCTGTGCGGCTACTTCCCACTAGCTATTTTACATTTGGTAGTGTATATATTTCCATGCCACTCTCTCACTTCGTCCCAGCTTACCCTTCCCCCTCCCCGTGTCCTCAAGTCCATTCTCTACATCTGTGTCTTTATTCCTGTCCTGCCCCTAGGTTCTTCAGAACCTTTTTTTTTTTTTTTACAATTCCAAGTATATGTGTTAGTATATGGTATTTGTTTTTCTCTTTCTGACTTACTTCACTCTGTTTGACTGACTCTAGGTCCATCCACCACACTACAAATAACTCAATTTCGTTTCTTTTATGGCTGACTAATATTCCATTGTATATATGTGCCACATCTTCTTAATCCATTCATCTGTCAATGGACACTTAGGTTGCTTCCATGTCCTGGCTATTGTAAATAGAGCTGCAATGAACATTGTGGTACATGACTCTTTTTGAATTATGGTTTTCTAAGGGTATATTCCCATTAGTGGGATTGCTGGGTCATATGGTAGTCCTATTTTTAGTTTTTTAAGGAAACTCCATACTGTTCTCCATAGTGGCTGTATCAATTTACATTCCCACCAACAGTGTATGAGGGTTCCCTTTTCTCCACACCCTCTCGAACATTTATTGTTTGTAGACTTTTTGATTGTGACCATCCTGACTAGTGTGAGGTGATACCTCATTGTAGTTTTGATTTGCATTTCTCTAATGATTAGTGATGATGAGCATTCTTTCATGTGTTTGTTGGCAGTCTGTATATCTTCTTTGGATAAATGTCTATTTAGGTCTTCTGCCCATTTTTGGATTGGGTTGTTTGTTTTTTTGATATTGAGCTGCATGAGCTATTTGTATATTTTGGAGATTAATCCTTTGTCAGTTGTTCCATTTGCAAATATTTTCTCCCATTCCGAGCATTGTCTTTTTGTCTTCTCTATGGTTTCTTTTGCTGTGAAAAAGCTTTTAAGTTTCATTAGGTCCCATTTGCTTAATTTTGTTTTTATTTCCCTTTCTGTAGGAGGTGGGTCAAAAAGGATCTTGCTGTGATTTATGTCATAGAGTATTCTGCCTATGTTTTCCTCTAAAAGTTTTATAATGTCTGACCTTACATTTAGGTCTGCAATCCATTTTTAGTTTATTTTTGTGTATGGTGTTAGGGAGAATTCTAATTCCATTCTTTTACCTGTAGCTGTCCAGTTTTCCCAGCCCCAATTATTAAAGAGTATGCCTTTTCTCCATTGTATATTCTTGCCTCCTTTATCAAAGATAAGGTGACCATATGTGTATGGGTTTATCTCTGGGCTTTCTATCCTGTTCAATTGATCTGTATTTCTGGTTTTGTGCCAGTACCATACTGTCTTGATTACTGTAACATTGTAGTATAGTCTGAAGTCAGGGAGCCTGATTCTTCCAGCTCCATTTTTATTTCTCAAGATTGCTTTTGCTATTCGGGGTCTTTTGTGTTTCCATACAAATTGTGAAATGTTTTGTTCTATTTCTGTGAAAAATGCCATTGGTAGTTTAATAGGGATTGCACTGAATCTGTAGGTTGCTTTGGGTAGTATAGTCATTTTCACAATGTTGATTCTTCCAACCAAGATAACAGTATATCTCTCCATCTGTTAGTATCATCTTTAATTTCTTTCATCAGTGTCTTATAGTTTTCTGCATACAGGTCTCTGGTCCCCTGGGTAGGTTTGTTCCTAGGTATTTTATTCTTTTTATTGCAGTGGTAAGTGGGAGTGTTTCCTTAATTTGTCTTTCAGATTTTTCATCATTACTGTATAGGAAAGCAAGAGATTTCTGTGCATTAATTTTGTATCCTGCTACCTTACCAAATTCATTGACTAGCTCTAGTAGTTTTCTGGTAGCATCTTTAGGATTCTGTATGTATAGTACCATGGCATCTGCAAACAGTGACAGCTTTACTTCTTCTTTTCTGATTTGGATTCCTTTTATTTCTTTTTCTTCTTGGATGGCTATGGCTAAAACTTCCAAAACTTTGGTGAATAATAGTGGTGAGAGTGGGCAGCCTTGTCTTGTTCCTGATCTTAGAGGAAATGGTTTCAGTTTTTCACCATTGAGAACGATGTTGGCTGTGGGGTTGTCATATGTGGCCTTTATTATGTTGAGGAAAGTTCCCACTATGCCTACTTTCTGGTGGGTTTTTATCATAAATGGGTGTTGAATTCTGTCAAAAGCTTTCTCTGCATCTATTGAGATGACCATATGGTTTTTCTCCTTCAATTTGTTAATATGGTGTATCACATTGATTGATTTGCATATACTGAAGAATCCTTGCATTCCTGGGATAAACCCCACTTGATCATGGTGTATGATCCTTTTAATGTGCTGTTGGATTCTGTTTGCTAGTGTTTTGTTGAGGATTTTTGCATCTATGTTCGTCAGTGATATTGGCCTGTAGTTTTCTTTCTTTGAGACATCCTTGTCTGGTTTTGGTATCAGGGTGATGGTGGCCTCGTAGAAGGAATTTGGGAGTGTTCCTCCCTCTGCTATATTTTGGAAGAGTCTGAGAAGGATAGGTGTTAGCTCTTCTCTAAATGTTTGATAGAATTTGCTTGTGTAGCCATCTGCTCCTGAGCTTTTGTTTGTTGGAAGATTTTAAATCACAGTTTCAATTTCAGTGCTTGTGATTGGTCTGTTTATATTTTCTATTTCTTCCTGGTTCAGTCTTGGAAGGTTGTGCTTTCCTAAGAATTTGTCCATTTCTTCCAGGTTGTCCATTTTATTGGCATAGAGTTGCTTGTAGTAATCTCTCATGATCCTTTGTAATTCAGCAGTGTCAGTTGTTACTTCTCCTTTTTCATTTCTAATTCTATTGATTTCTGTCTTCTCCCTTTTTTTCCTGATGAGTTTGGCTAATGGTTTATCAATTTTGTTTATCTTCTCAAAGAACCAGCTTTTAGTTTTACTGATCTTTGCTATTGTCTCCTTCATTTCTTTTTCATTTATTTCTGATCTGATCTTTATGAGTTCTTTCCTTTTGCTAACTTTGGGGGTTTTTTGGTCTTCTTTCTCTAATTGCTTTAGGTGTAAGCTTACATTGTTTATTTGAGATGTTTCTTGTTTCTTGAGGTAGGATTGTATTGCTATACACTTCCCTCTTCGAACTCCTTTGCTGCATCCCATAGGTTTTGGGTCGTTGTGTTTTCATTGTCATTTGTTTCCAGGTATTTTTTTATTTCCTCTTTGATTTCTTCAGTGATCTCTTGGTTATTTACTTGTGTATTGTTTAGCCTCCATGTGTTTGTATTTTTTCCAGTTTTTTTTCCTGTAATTGTTATCTAGTCTTATAGTGTTGTGGTCGGAAGAGTTATTTGATAGGATTTCAATTTTCTTAAATTTACCAAGGCTTGATTTGTGATCCAAGGTATGATCTATCCTGCAGAATGTTCCATGAGCACTTGAGAAGAAAGTGTATTCTGCTGTTTTTGGATGGAATGTCCTATAAATATCAATTAGGTCCATCTTGTTTAATGTGTCATTTAAAGCTTGTTTCCTTATCTATTTTCATTTTGGATGGTCTGTCCATTGGCGAAAGTGAGGTGTCAAAGTCCCCTACTGTGACTGTGTTACTGTCAATTTCCCCTTTTATGGCTGTTAGCATTTGCCTTATGTATTGAGGTGCTCCTCTGTTGGGTGCATGAATATTTACAATTGTTATATCTCTTCTTGGATTGATGCCTTGATCATTATGTAGTGTCCTTCTTTGTCTCTTGTAATAGTCTTTATTTTAAGGTCTATTTTGTCTGATGTGAGAACTGCTATTCCATCTTCCTTTTGATTTCCATTTGCGTGGAGTATCTTTTTCCATCCCCTCACTTTCAATCTGTATGTGTCCCTAGGTCTGAAGTGGGTCTCTTGTAGACAGCATATTTATGGGCCTTGTGTTTTGTATCCATTCAGCCAGTCTGTGTCTTTTGGTTGGAGCATTTAATCCATTTACATTTAAGGTAATTATCGATATGTATGTTCCTATTACCATTTTCTTAGTTGGTTAGGGTTTGTTATTGTAGGTCTTTTCCTTCTCTTCTGTTTTCTGCCTAGAGAAGTTCCTTTAGCATTTGTTGTAAAGCTGGTTTTATTTATTTATTATTTATTTATTTATTTATATTTATTTTTTATTATTTATTTTTTATTATTATTTATTTAATTTATTCAGCTGGTGCTGAATTCTCTTAGCTTTTGCTCGTCTGTAAAGGTTTTAATTTCTCCATCGAATCCGAATGAGATCCTTGCTGTGTAGAGTAATCTTGGTTGTAGGTTTTATCCCTTTCATCACTTTAAATATGTCCTGCCACACCCTTCTGGCTTGCAGAGTTTCTGCTGAAAGATCAGCTACTAACCTCATGGCTATTCCCTTGTATGTTATTTGTTGCTTTTTCCTTACTGCTTTTAATATTTTTTCTTTGTATTTAATTTTTGATCATTTGATTAATAAGTGTCTTGGCATGTTTCTCCTTGGATTTATCCTGTATGGGACTCTCTGCACTTCCTGGACTTGATTGACTCTTTCCTCTCCCATATTAGGGAAGTTTTCAACTATAATGTCTTCAAATATTTTCTCAGACCCTTTCTTTCTCTCTTCTTCTTCTGGGACCCCTATAATTCGAATACTGGTGTGTTTGAGGTTGTCCCAGAGGTCTCTGAGACTGTCCTCAATTCTTTTCATTTTTTTTTTCTTTATTCTGCTCTGTGGTAGTTATTTCCACTCTTTTATCTTCCATGTCACTTATCCGTTCTTCTGCCTCAGTTATTCTGCTATTGGTTCCTTCTATAGAATTTTTAATTTCATTTATAGTGTTGTTCATCATAGTTTGTTTGCTCTTTAGTTCTTCTAGGTCCTTGTGAAACGTGTATTGTATTTTCTCCATTCTATTTCCAAGATTTTGGATCATCTGTACTATCATTACTCTGAATTCTTTTTCAGGTAGACTGCCTATTTCCTCTTCATTCGTTTGGTCTGGTGGGTTTTTACCTTGATCCTTCATCTGCTTCATATTTCTTGTCTTCTCATTTTGCCTAACTTACTGTGTTTGGGATCTCCTTTTCACAGGCTGCCGGTTCGTAGTTACCGCTGTTTTTGGTGTCTGCCCCCAGTGGGTAAGGTTGGTTCAGTGGGTTGTGTAGGCTTCCTGGTGGGGGTACTGGTGCCTGTGTTCTGATGGATGAGGCTGGATCTTGTCTTTCTGGTGGGCAGGACCACATCCTGTGGTGTGTTTTGGGCTGTCTGTGAACTTACTATGAGTTTAGGCAGCCTGTCTGCTAATGGGTGGGGTTGTGTTCCTGTCTTGCTAGTTGTTTGCAGGGGGTGTCCAGCACTGGAGCTTGCTGGTCATTGAGTGGAGCTGGGTCTTAGCGTTGAGATGGAGATCTCTGGGAGACCTTTCACTGATTGATATTACAAGGTGCTGGGAGGTCTCTGATGGACCAATGTCCTGAACTCATCTCTCCCACCTCAGAGGCTCAGGCCTGACACCTGGCCAGAGCACCAAGATCCCGGGTCATCCCGGAGAAGGTGGCTGAAACCAGGAGAAAGCTAGAGGATGGGAGACCTGTCAGAAGGCTTGTTTGATGAAATCAGGCAAAGGATGGTGACATTCTGTACACAGGCTCTACTCACAAAGGGGAAATGGGTGCCTCAGGACGCTAAGTGTGCACTTCCATGGCCGAGGAGCATGCCTAGGCCTTTTTCTTTTAAGGTAAAGTTCAAGGTAACAAACAAGTAGGGCTTGTAAATAGGTAACCAGTGTTAAAAAGAAAGGCAAATTAAAATATAGTCGACCTCTAATCTCTTAAATGTAATAGACTGCCTTTGTTGAGCACTACACAGCCGTAGTGTTGTATGTGTGTATAATCTCTGTATGGGATGGAGAGTGTTTTAATTTCAAAAGTCAGTTATTTGACAATGAAAAGTGATACACTACTGAATTAGCAACACAGTGCATAACTCTTGGTGGAGCAAAATAAGTGCAGCAGTACAAATGCCGTAACTATCCCACGTGTATGAAATTCAAAAATAGGCAAAACTACTACTCAGCATAGGAATTTTAAGATTCATTTTGTTGTTGCGTTTATCAGTTGTTCATTCACTTTTATTGCTGAGTGGTGTTTTGTTGGGTGATCATTTCAGTCTGTTTATTCATCCACCTATTCTTGGGCATTTGGGCTACTTTCAGCTCTTGCCTATGACAAGTAAGGCTGCTGTGGACATTTGTGTATAAGTCTTCATGTAGACATATATTTTTTATTCTCTTGAGTAAAAACCTAACAGCAGAATAGTTGGATTCTATGATAGGTAAATGTATCAATTTTTAAAAAACTGTCAAACTGTTTTCTAAGGTGGTTGTACCATATTGTATTCCCATCAGCAACAAAATAAAGTTCCACCTGTTCTGCATTCTTAGCAACACTTGATATGGTTAGTTTTTCATTTTTTAGTCATCCTGATGAGTTTATAATATATCTCATTATGGTTTTAATTTGAATATCCTTGATGCCTAATGATGCTGAGCATGTTTTTAAATTATAGAATATCCAAAGTAATCTAAAGTGACAGAAATCAAATCATTCGTTTCCTGGGGTAACAATGGTGAGATAGAGGAAGGATTGGATTACAGAAGGGACACGAGTAGCTTCTAGGAATGACAGAAATGTTTATAATCTTTATTGTGGTGATGGTTTTACTGGTATAGATACATGTAGAAACGGATCTAATGGTACACTTTAAATGTGTATAGTGTACTTCAATTTTATCTTAATGTTTAAAACATTTTTTTTTAAAGTACAGGCAAAATTAGTCTATGATGATAGGCATCAGAACAGTGGTTATCTAGGGGTAACAGGGAAGGAAGCATAAGTGAACTTTCTGCGGTGATAGACGTGTTATTTCTCGATTGGGGTGTTGATTAGTCAGGTGTTTGTATTTGTCAAAACTCACCAAATTGTATGCTTAAGATCTGTGTAGCTCACTATATATAAATTTTCCTTCAATTTTTTTAATACATTGTTTGAAATTTTACTCCACAGTGTCCCTATAATATTTCAACTATTTTTGCAAGGTTGTGATCTTTTTTCTGACCAAACAATTAAGTTTTGTGTTCAATGTTTTATTTCTTACCAAGGGTAAATATTTGTATTTATATCAAAGAAGATCAACAAACTGGCAAATTAGTAGCAGAAGCTGCAGCATACAAAGAACAGTCTGACTGAATGACAGACACTGTTACTGCCTCACCAGAGGACTAATTCATTGACCTTAGAAGTCACTTGGAAAACACAGAAATTTCAGTTTCATAAGCAAGGTCAAGGAGTTACTGAAACATTGCAAAATCATTGCAAAATTGTGACAGTCATCATTTTCTTTCCATTTTTTAAAAAATTTTATCAAAGTGCAGTTGATTTATAATGTGTTCATTTCTGCTGTATAGCAAAGTGACTCAGTTTTATATATATATATATATATATATATATATTCTTTTTCATATTCTTTTCCATTATGACTTATCACAGGATATTGAATATAGTTCCCTGTGCTATACAGAAGGACACTGTTGTTTATCCATCCTATATATACTAATTTGCATCTGCTAATCCCAAACTCCCAGTCCATCCCTCTCCCACCCCCCTCCCCCTTGGCAACCACAGTCTGTTCTCTATGTCTGTGAGTCTGTTTCTTCTTTGCAGATGTGTTCATTTGTGTCATATTTTAGATTCAACATATAAGTGATATATGGTATTTGTCTTTCTCTTGCTGACTTACTTCACTAAGTATGATAATCTCTAGGTCCATCTATGGTGCTGCAAATGGCACTATTTCATTCTTTTTATGGTTGAGTAGTATTTCATTGTAGATATGTACCACATCTTCTTTAGCCATTCATCTGTTGATGGACATTTAGGTTGTTACCATGTCTTGGCTATCGTGAATAGTGCTGCTATCAACATGGGGCGCATGTATCTTTTCGAATTATAGATTTGTGTGGTTATAGGCCCAGGAGTGGGAAGCAGGAGGCAGTCATCATTTTCTGTGTTCATGTTTGATGCCACTCTACTGAATGCTAGGGCTCTTTTTTTGGAGGGATTCTTCCTTAAGTAACAGCCCAGTATTTGTGGCTACAGACTCAGAGGTTGCCCCCCACCATGATCTTTGCCTCTCGGTGTTCCCACTTTTGTGTAATCCCTTCCCCTTGAGTGTGGGCAGGATCTAAGACTCTCTTCTCACCAACAGAATATGGCAAAGGGTTGGATATCACTCTCGTGATTATGTTACATTACATAAGATTCCGTCTTTTTAGCAGGCTCATTCTAAAGACCCTCCCTTCCTAGCTGCACGTGAAGAACTTAAGGAGCCATGTTTGAGATTCCACTTGGCAAAGAGTTGTGGGTGGCCTCTGGATGCTGAGGGCAGCTTCTAGCTGACAGCCAATAGAAGCAGGGTCCTCGGTCCTACAACCAAAAGGAAACGAATTCTGCCAGTGACCTGAGTGAACTTGGAAGAGGGCTCTTCCTTGGTCAAGCCTCTGGGTGAGGATGCATCTCCTCCAACATCTTAATTACAACTATATGAGACCTTAGACAGTGGACCTAGCTAAGCCATGCCCAGACATCTGCCCCACAGAAACTCTAAGATGACAAGTGTGAGTTGTTTTAAGCCACGACCTTTGTGGTAATATGCTATAAAGCAATAAAAATCTAATACAGTGTTTTCTCTTGAATGTGCTAATTAAAGCTCTTCCAATACCTTCTGTGTTCCCTTGACTTTCCAATTTATTGCTGGAGCTTCAGTTCAGGTCACAGTCTAGGGGCTGTCTGTGCCTGTGGCAAGTGTGCTGATGTTGGCACAGAATATTCTGCTACAGCTTGAGCATCTAACAAGACCAGACATATCTCTTCAGTTCCTCTGAAGAGGTGAAATGATGGCTCCATCTCAGGCCAGGAAAATAATTTCCCTCCTGTACGTAATAAGGGCCAGGCTTTTATATTCGACTAAATCATGTTAGGAAGTAACCCCAGGCTAAATAAACTTAATAAAATAAATATGTAATATGGGAGAGAAATCAGGGAGTAATTTTGGCAGTTTAAAATTTTGAGTTGTGCATAGTTGCCTTCTTCCTCATTTAAATGACTTTGAAAGCAATTTCTGAAAACGATCTGTCAAAATTATCACCAAAAGAATTTGCATTATCACGTGGCTCACGTTTCAGAACTGCTCGTTTTGAGAGGTCAAAGGAGAAAAGCTACAGAGGAATTTTTATTTTCAATTTTATTTGTTTTACTTAATTTTTTAAAGTTCAGTACCATAAAAGAACTTTATTACCTGAATGTCCTTTTCTCCTCTTTAATTTAATGCAAAATAATGTTATCTTAGTTTTACTGAACTGGTTCTACATTCTTGTTGAAGTTCTTCAAATCCTGAATATTTTTCAGCTCATTTTTTAAAGCATTTAATTAGATACATAACACTTTATTTCTACAGATGTTTGATTTGCCTCTCTACAGCACTTCCAAAATCAGTGTTGAGTCTAGACTTGTTAGTTAATGTATATAATTAAACAATATAACTGCCAGTTTGTTTTACTATATATGCCACTCTAGAGATTACATTAGAATAACCAGAGCCAAAGGTTGAATTCTGCCATCTTTAGGTGTTGGTTTAATAAATCAGTCAGTAGGTATCAAGTTCTTATAAAGTACAACACTATGACACAAATGTATATGTGTGTTTCTAATTATATGGAACAAAGTTTTTAGTCTTAAACCTTATTTAGAGTTGATAAAGCAAATACAGAAGACTACCTGGGATAATGTAGGTGAATAAAAGAAATTCATTGAGTCCACGCTTTGTTTATATATTACATGGAGACCTTGGAATTGAATCAAACTGTGTCATTGACTCAAGCAATAACTTTTAAACTAAAGGTGTAGTCAATACATTTAACGTAAGGTCAAGAGCTAAATGTCTTTCTGCATAAGTGCAGAAAATGATAACCAGGAAGCCTGAATAAATTAAGTGTCTCCAAGTGTCTTCCTTGTAACCAGAGAGTAGTAAGGACTCTGGGGCATTTAAGTACAGAGTACACAGTGAGTATACTGTTTCTTAAAGTAGTGATCTGCAGAACATTGTTCAGGAATAATAGATTCATGGTCAAACAAGTTAGGGGCATGATGCTTGGTGATGTCTCTTGGTGGTTCACAATACATATACCCTGGCATTTTAAAGCTTTTGGGAAGTCCTGTAATAGGTGAACGTCTGTAATGTCAACACAGTATTTTCAAAGCATATTGAATATAGAACACTATCGAAGGCACATTTACTAACATGCTTAAGAACAATTTTCTGCAGAACAGTGTCTCATGAGACATGTATGGTCAAAACTAGAGTGTGGATGGAACACTGAACAAAGTTTAGGTCCACAATGATGTAAAGCTAAAACCAGCTTGTCCCTAAATTATTATAACATGAGAAAAAAGAGAAAGAAGAATACAAAACATGGTGATAAGAATTCAAACAAGGAAAACTAAAACTGAAAATCTAATACCAGGGTCTGCTGGGAATTGGTAATTGTACAGTCAATGGTAACACTATGCTTCATATTTTTTCCACCATTTTCCCAACATTCAGATACTTAGAGACTCTTACAATTTTACCTTTCTACCTGCAGGTGTTGTATTGCATAGTAGCTTCTGGATTATTTCTCCATGCTTACCCTCACTCTCATAGCCTCCCCATCCGCCAACTTTTCCCATCCTTGCAGAAAAATTTCATGATTTAGCAGGAAGTGAAGCTGAATCCGGCCTCTGTACCCCGACACCAAATTAAATCTTGGAGACAGAGTTTGGGGTAAAGTAGAAAAGAATAGCTTTATTGCTTTGCCAGGCAAAGGGGGCCACAGCAGGCTAATGTCCTCAAAACTGTGTCCCAACCTGGAGTAGATAGTAAGGAGTTTTATAGTAATGGTTCAAAGAAGGCGTGATCAGCTCATGGACATTCTTCTGATTGGTTGGTGGGGAGGTAAGTGGGAGTCGGCATCATCAACCTTCTGGTTCCAACCGGTCTGGGGTCTATGTGCTTGTGGGCAGCACACAGTTAACTTCTCCCACCTGGAGGGGGTTTCAGTATCTACCAAACAGCCCAGAGATATTGTTCTGTGTATCCCTTGAGGGGGAACCAGGACCCTGCCCCAAGGCTGCACTGTAGTTTCTTTTGACTGTTCCTCCCTTGTCTCCGCATCCCCTCCCTTCCCTAATTAGCAACTGTTTGAACCTTCTCCTTGGAGCTCATGGCAAGTCAGAGGCTGAATGAAGCTTATTTCCTATAATCAAGCAGTGGGGGGCACAGAAAGGCTTTTGTGCCCAGAAGCCCCACAGGATCCTGTTCCATTTCAGAAGAAAATGTCTTGGTAGTTAAATTCATATTCATATTGTAGAGCCAAAGCAACATTCTGAAGGCAGCTGAAGGAAGAATTTAGTACAACTGAATACTAGAAGTTAATATTTCATGTATCTTATCAGAGTCCCTAAGAAGCAGGGAGCTGGACAATGCTGGTTCTGTTGAACAGAAGTAAAATCAGGCTGGAAACTAGAGAACTGACCAAAACCTGTACGTCTCAACCTGTTCTACAATCATAGATCTAAGGAGGAATTAAAGTACCAAACATTCGAGCAAAGAACAAGATGAAAGGCAATTCACCCATAAGATTTGTCTAAAAATATTGAGTCCGGAAAGATTCCTTCATTTGAGCATGAGTAGGAGGTGAAGCAACATTGGGGAAAAAGGAAACTGAATTATATACTGCGGAACAGGAGGGCAGGAAGAATATCCATGTGCCTTTGAGACTAACCCACTATGTGATCCACAAGAAATTTCTGTATCGAAGTGTAAAACTGTTAGTGAACCCCCATAGAATGCTATATCCATTATATATAGGAAGCTATATCCATTAAGAAACAGGAATGGGGTGTCAGAATAGTCTGGGAATAAAACATAATAAGATGGGGGAAAAGGGGGCTAAAATAAAACAAAAAGAAGTGAATACAGGAATACTTGAAATAAAGTAGAAGACAAAACGCAGCGTGCAGAAAATTAACTGTAATGAAGAGAACAGTTATTATAAGTGCAATGGGGAAAAACAGTGAGTATAATGGGGAAAATGCAGTAGATATGAAAGACAGACTCAAGCAAGCCAATAAACAAGGACAGGAGGGGGTGGAGGAGAAAAAGCTGCTTCCCCTTCCTGCTCTTGTCCCCCATGCAAGAGCATGACTCACAGAATGCTGCTACCTTTTGCTTGTCAATCATCCCTTTTTCTCAAATGGAAGGGACCCAGCTGCCCACAGGAGGCCAATGTTCTGCTGTCTCATCCAAACCATAAGATTTAAAGAGATAGGCTCTCCCCTTAATGGGAAGTTTGGGGAAGGGGATAGTAAATTCATCTCATGGTGGTATTATAATCCAGCACCATGGGTAGGGAACACTGAGAAATACATAACGATTTGAATGTAGGGACTAAAATCACAATATAGAGAGGCCAAATTGGGGTAGAGAATACAGCTTCATTTTTGGACTTTAGTTAAGGACATGACCTTGGAAGTTTAGGATGATAAAAAATAAAGAGTGCTCCCCACCTAGCATAACAAACTGGCATTATTTTCAGGAAAATGACAAGTTACATGTAAAAATTGAAATTGTATTTTATTAGAATAAAATACACACGGATATCTGTATAATGTGGGAAGATCTTTTTTAAGCATAACACCAAAATAGCAATAAAATATTAATTTATAAATATTAATAAATTTGACCATAGAAAGCTTAAACTGATGTATATGTGAAATTAAAATAAACATATTTTATATATTTGCAATATAGATGACCAAGAGTGTCTTTAGTATACAATGTGCTCTCATGAATCAGCCAGATAAAAAGACATAAATAGAAAAATGGGCAAATATCAATGCATGAATACACAATTTACTGAAATAGAAATGCAAGTGACCACTAAGTATACACTGCTTAGCATCATAAATAATCAGAGAAATTTTAACTAGGAGAAGAGTGGAATTTTTTCCATTTATACTAGCAAGGATAAAAAGAATGATAATACCCACTGTTGGCAAGAGTGTGAAGAAATAACCATTCTCATACATTGTATGAACACAGCATTCAAGGCTTTCACAGTCATTATCGTACTTAATTTGTGTGGAAGAGAATTTTTATCTCGCTTTAATTAGTGCAATTACATTACTATAACTAAGTTACAGAGCTAGTTCTGTACCAAATTCTTAACATATCTGAATATTTATAAAAATTTGTTAGAGAAAAGTGCTATTGAAGTTTTAACCAGTTTTCTTTAAATAGCAGTCCTAAGTATCTGGTTAAGGAAGATATTTTCTCTCAAGTACGTATGCTTCCCATCAAACATGAAATAAGTTAACTAACATTTGTCCTGCATGCTATATTTCTTCCAAAATTACTGTGGAATTCAGGATTTCCTTCTGTTTCTATTAGTAAAGTCATTTGCCAGGAAAAAAAAAAAGTGCTAGTCATAGCAGGGACTCAAAAACATTGGAGGCTAGGTGGAAGGATGGATGGGTGAATAGATGGATGGACAGATGGAAGGGTGAATGGATGGATGATTGATAGGTAGATAGGAGGATGGGTGAGTTGTTAGATGATGAATAGGTGATAGAATGAATAGATGAATAGACGGAAGGACGGATGGATAAACGAATGAATGAACCAAACATGTTTCTTAAAAACCACTATGTTTATAGCCTCTCTCAAAGTCATGATCTTCTAATCGTGGCATCATAATCATTAAGCCATAGATAATTGGAAAATTCTTATCAAAAGAAAAGCAGTAAGAAAAGGCAGAAGCAAACCATTAGTGTCAATTTTATTATGAAAACAATTTTAACAGTTCTGTTTTCTGAAACTAAATGAAAAATATATTCTGGAAAGAAAAATTAGTAACAGCTATGCTTTGCATTCAACACTAAAAAGTCTTTTGTGATCAAAGTAGTACAAATATTTTTTAAACATAAAGGCTTTAAAATTATTTAAGTAGGGTTCCAAATAGATTTACATAAATCTCTAAATCGATTTACATCTCAATTCATAATGTATGTAAACATACTATGGCAGGTTTCAAATATTTTGAGGAATGTTTCATATAATAAAGGAATTTAAAGTTTACATTAGAAGAAATTTTCAGTGCTTTCTAAAATAGACCATAAAAGTAACACAGGCATCTTTTTGATCCTTATGAGTATACTTTATTTGTCCTTGGAAAAAATATATCCAATGTACCTTTCAGAATGATTTATTAGGTGTTATTGTTACAGTGTTCAATATTGTTCAATACTGAACTACTATACTGATTACCACTCTCCATTCTGCTTTAGTTCTATCATGTGCTTTTATTTACTTCCTGAGGCAAAAACATTTTAATTGGTTTAGAGGAGTTTGAACTCTCTTTTATCAACAACAGATTTCATCAAAATGGAACTAACCCAAGAGCAGTAGTCCCAGGGCAAAAACAAAAACAAAAACATGATCCAGTTTAAGTTTTAAGATGTATAAACCAAAGTTTTAAAAAAGAAAAATAAAGCCTTTTGTAATCTAAGAACTTTTTTCATGATATAAATGTATATACACACACATCAACACACATACATATTTATATACATACACACATTCACATATATATGTGTATGCATATATACAGACATATATACACATATACACACATATATGTATATATATGTATATCTATAAACACACACATATATATACATACACACATACTTATGTATATATATCTGTACACACAGATATGTATAGGACTCAGATATAATTTTACAGAAAAGTTAAGTATCAAATATATTATTAGACTGTCTATAGAAGTCTTTAACATGACAAACAGTGGTTTATACTTCTAACTTAGGGAAAGTAGATGAAACGAGTTGGTGCTTCTCCTGTTTTGTTAATAAGCTGCTTGCCGAACTATCCACACATTAAATTTATGGAACACTGCAGTCAGTTTTGAGATAATTTACAGTTATAGTAAATCCTGTAACTGCCTGAACTTAGGCAAATGCTGCATTATTTTAATAGGTCTATATTTCTTTAAGTATTCATTTTATAGTTCTCCATTATTTATGAACAATAGCACAAGAAATAATTTGCTTGTTGCACAGAAATTGTATTTATTTAATAGACTTTAGTTCCATATAGATGTCACTACTTCAAAACGAGAAGCTAAATTGTGATTTGCACTGAGCAAATCATTAATTCTAATACACATACATAACAAATACTACAAGTACCAACCGCAGTGATAGACCCCCGCTGTTGGTTGTCACTTCTTTTAAATTTTATTTTATTGTGATAAGAACACTTAATATGGGATCTACCTTTTTAACAAATTTAAGTGTACAATTTAGTATTATCCAAAAATATATATATACTAAATATAACAAGTACTGGTGAAGATGTGGAGAAATTGGGACCCTTGTACACTGCTGGTGGGAATATAAAATGATGGAAAACAGTATGGAGATTCCTCAAAAAATTAAAAATAGAACTACCAGATGATCAAGCAATCCCACTGCTGGGTATTTATCCAAAAGAAATGAATTCAGGATCTCAAAGAAATATCAGTATTCCTGTGGTCATATGGTCATTACAGCACTGTTCACATTAGCCAAGATGTGGAAAAAATCTGAATGTACACCAGTGGGTGCTTGGCTATCACTTTTGCCAAACGAGATGACAAGAATCATAAACCACTAAACACAGAAGGACCAACAGAAATAAATTCAAGTTCTTCCAACATTCCCATTGCAAATAGACACAGCCTATCCTTGCACTGAATTTTAGCAAAGTTGTTCATATATAAATCCACAGGCACTCTGCACATAGAAAAGGTAAAACAGGTTGTTTAAAGTCGATGGTCGCTTCTGTCTTTTCAGTGGATTTTCTGTCTATGCCCAGTGAGAGTCGTCCTTAGAGTTAAACTGTGCACTAATTTTTATTGCTCTGTCCAGTATGGATTTCTTTCTTTTTAATTTCTTTCTATGTCAAGCTGAGCAAAAGCCCTTGAGAGCCACAGACACTGACCTTAGTGTTTCCCCCTGCAAAGTTAAAGGCTTTTCCAGTACAGAAATTTCATTCTAAAGACTGAAGTCATCTCTTATTACCTAGTCGTGAAATAACAATGACTTCAGTGAGTTGGTGAAAGAAATTACTCTCCTCTAAAATGCAAATTTGTGGAATAGGTAGAAATGTAGGGTCATCTCTGTAATGTAATATAAAGGGTACAGAAAATTGATTTCTTTCACTCACAATAATTCCAGGACATTCACATATTTTTCCAATACACTGAATATGCACATGTGTCTAGATGCTTCATTACTTTGAATCAACAGATATTCTTTGTTAAAAGCAAATGAAAAAACATCTGTGAAAGTACCCTTTCAGTAGATAAACCAATCAAGTATTTACGGAGTGCCTGGGGATAATGAAAGATACAGACAAAATGTAAGACACCATTCCTGCTCTTAAGTAGCAGCTAAAAATTTGGTTAGAAAAAAACAAGATGAACCCATGAAACAACATCAAACAAAAAATGTCATATGGCTTGAAATTTTCATGGTCCCACCTGGGGGTCAGCAAACTATCTGCAAAAGGGCAGATAGTAAATATGTTAGGCTTAGGGGAGAACATAAGGTCTCTGACAAGATTACTCAACTCTGCTGTTGTAGCAGGAAAGCAGCCAGAGACAATCCTAAATGATGAATGTGTCTGTGTTTCAATAAAACTTTATTTATAAGCACATGTGGTGGGCTAAAATTGGCACATCAAGGTAGTTTACTGACCCTAGATCTATTCAGTAAATGTGTTTACATTATGCTAATGATGTCTTGGGAAGAACAAGATTTTTTTCTCTTTTAAAATTTTATTTTTTATTGAAATATATTTGACATATAATATTGTGTAGCTTTAAGGTATACAGTATGTTAATTTGATACTTTATATAATATGGTTACCATTGTAGCAATAATTAGCACATCTAGCACATTACATAATTATCCTTTCTTTCAAGTGGTTGGAATCATTATGTTCTAGTCTCTTAACGAGTTTGATGATTATAATGTTATATAGTTGTCTTATTGCAAGGTTGCTTATTGCAAGGTTGTACCCTTAAACTACATCTGCTTATTGCTTAAACTACATCTGTCCTATCCTTAAACTACATCTGTAGTTTACCCTTAAACTACATCTGCTTATTGCTTAAACTACATCTGTCCTATCCTCTATTCCCCATCCCCTGGTAACCACCATTTTACTTTCTGTTTTTATGAGTTTGGCTTTTTTATGTTAAGGGGTATCATGCAGTATTTGTCTTTCTCTGTCTGACTTATATCACTTAGCATAAAACGCTCAAGGTCCATACTTGTTGATGCAAATGGCAGGATGCCCTTATGTCTCATAGCTGAATAATATTCCATTGTATATATATTTTTTATCCATTCATCCATTGAAGGGCACTTGTTTCCATATCTTGGCTCTTGTGAATAATGGCGCAGTGAACATGGGAGTGCATATATCTCTTTGATATCCTATTTTCACTTCCTTTGGATGGAGATATATATATATATATATATGGAAAAGAGGAATTGATACATCATATGGTAGTTCTATTTTAATTTTCTGAGGGACCACCATACTGTTTTCCATAATGGTCAAAGCAATTTTCATTCCCACCAACAGTCTACAAGGGTTCCCTTTTCTCCACACCCTCACCAGCACTCATCTTCTGTTTTCTTGATGATACCCATTCTAACATGTGAAGTGATATGTCACTGTGGTGTTGATTTACACTCCCTAATAATTAGTGATGTTGAGCATCTTTTCATGTACCTCTTGGTCATTGGATATCTCCTTTGGAAAAATATCTGTTTAGTTCCTCAGCCCATTTTTAAATTAGATTGTTTGGTTTTTTGTTTTTGTTATTGAGTTGCATGCATTTTTTATGTATTTTAGATATTAACCCTTTATCTGTTATACGGTTTGCAAACTTTTCTCCCATTCTGTAGTTTACCTTTTCATTTTAATTGTTTCTTTTGCTATGTAGAACCTTTTAAGTTTGATGTAATCCCATTTGTTGATTTTTATTCTTGTTGTTTGTGCTTTTGGTGTCATATCCAGAAAATCATTGCCAAGACCGGTGTTGAGGAGCTTCTTCCCTATGTTTTCTTCTAGGAATTTTATGGTATTTCATCTTATGTTTAAGTCCTTGATCCACTTGGAGTTAATTTTTGTGAGTGGTATATATAAGGTAAGGGTGAAATATCATTGTTCTGCATGTGTTTATCCTGTTTTTCCAGCACCATTTGTTTTTCCCCATTGTGTGTTCTTGGCTTTCTTGTTGAATATTAGTTGACGATATGCAGAGGTTTAATTCTGGGCTCTCTATTCTGTTCCATTGGTCTATGTGTTTATTTTTATGCTAGTCCCATACTGTTTTTATTACTAAAACTTTGTAGTATAACTTGAAATCAGAAAGTGTGATACCTCAGGCTTTGTTCTTTTTCCTCAGGTTTGCTTTGGCTCTCTGGGGTCTTTTGTGGTTCCATAAAGATTTTAGAATTTTTTTTATACTTCTGTGAAGAATATCATGGGTATTTTGGTGGGGATTATGTTGAATCTATAGATGGCTTTGAGTAGTATAAACAGTTTATCAATATTCTTTCAATCCATAAACCAGGGTATCGTTCCATTTTTTTGTGTATTCAGTTCCTTTCCGCAAAGTCTCATAGTTTTATTCTGCAGATATTTCACTTCCTTGGTTAAATGTATTCCTAGGTAGTTTATTGATTTTGATGCTATTGTGAATGAGATCATTTTATTTATTTTTTCAGATGCTTCTTTATTAGTGTATAGAAATGCAACTGATTTTTGTATGTTGATTTTATATACTGGAGCTTTACGGAAATCACTGATTATTTCCAAAACCTTTCTGGTTGATTCTTCGGGATTTTCTGTATACAAAATTATATCATCTGCAAATAGCAAAAATTTTATTACTTCTTTCCTATTTGGATGCCTTGTATTTCTTTGTGTGCATAATTTCTCTAGTGAGGACGTGCAGTACTATATTGAATAAGAGTGGTGAGAGTGACATCTTTGTCTTTTTCCTAATCTTAGAGGAAATTTTCTCTCTGTTGAATATACTGTTAGCTGAGCATCTGTCATATATGGCCTTTATTATGTTAAGGTATGTTCCTTCTATACCCAATGTGTTGAAGGCTTTTATCATGAAAGGATGTTGTAATTTTTTGACTTTTTCTATATAAGCAAAGGTTTCTGTTTTTTTTAATGAAGCCTATTTTATCAATTTTTTTTAATTTTAGGAATGTGATTTCTTTATGAAAATTTTTCCTAACCAATGCCACAATGAAGCCATGTTAAAAGGACCCAAATCAGCCTTAAGAGTATTCCACTGGCCAAAACTGTTACAGTTTTGAGCATTGAAAAGAATAAGATGATATGATTGTTGAATGTTTGATAAAACATTAAATCTGTAAAAATCCATTAATCTGTAATAATACCCCCAAAAAAGCAAAAAAATGGGGGGAAAAAGCTCATTGCTTCCTTTTACATTGGCTATTAAATCAATTTTTTCTTTGAAAATTAGAAATCAGAAAGAAAAATTAAACGCATGTATCTTTGCCTTTTCAATAGGAACTGTATTTTGAAGTAACCATATGACCCTAGTTCATGAGGAAAACCTCTACTTTACCTAAGATGACCAGCAAATAATCACAGAAGGAAGCATAAAATTAGAAAAGAGTCACCATTTTTCAAAGGCCAATGAAATTATGTATCCAGACAAGGATTACAAATTGATTTTAAAACCATTACACAAATCGTTGATTAAGAAATGGATGTGTATATAGTGCCAAAGTATACTACACAGATTATTTCCTGGTTAGAAAGGGAATTTTTAATGTGCAATAAAGGAACAAGGCTGTATTCTTCCTAACCCCGTGGCCAATTTTTATTTTAAAAAATGGTAGGACAACCAGATATTATGTGTTTCCAGATATAATGCATTATGAAATATACGACATCACTTATGATGCATTCTACCTAAAAATGCTTAACTCAATCTAATCAAGACTGAAACTAAATTCTAGGTTTCAGGAAATAGAAGCTATTAAATTATAAAGTTAAATTACAACATGCAGAAGAAATGAGGTAACGTCCATAGGTAGAATATTCCACAAGACGCAGTTAGGTTCCTGTGTCATGAAATAGTTTTTGATTAAAAGAGACATAAAATTCAATATGTGGCCCTGGTTTCAATAATGTTCATACAAACCAACTGTGAAGGACATTTGGGGAACCATAGGGGAAATGTAAATATGGATTGACTATTAGATAACACTAAGGAATAATTATTAATTTTATTAAGTATGATAATGTTATGTTATTTTGTCTATGTGGTATACTGTCTTTACTTTTCCAAAATGCATATTCATTTTTTACGTGGGAAATATTATAGCATCAGGAAATTGCTTTTAAATGCTTTTGAATAACAAGCATTAAAAAAAGTGCCTTGGGGGCTTCCCTGGTGGCGCAGAGGTTGAGAGTCTGCCTGCCGATGCAGGGAACGCGGGTTCGTGCCCCGGTCCGGGAAGATCCCACATGCCGCAGAGCGGCTGGGCCCGTGAGCCATGGCCGCTGAGCCTGTGCGTCCGGAGCCTGTGCTCCGCAACGGGAGAGACCACAACAGTGAGAGGCCCGCGTACCGCAAAAAAA
The DNA here is from genome assembly GCF_951394435.1 of Stenella coeruleoalba. Classification (NCBI taxonomy): domain Eukaryota; kingdom Metazoa; phylum Chordata; class Mammalia; order Artiodactyla; family Delphinidae; genus Stenella; species Stenella coeruleoalba. Next base: position 176,431,677 of record NC_137147.1, on the reverse strand, counting down.
AAAAAAAAAAAAAAAAAAAAGAGTGTCCTTATTCTAACTGCCCCACACCCTCCCAGGCACCCAGTCCTAGGTCACCCTCTAGCAAGTGTTGTGTTATTTTCTCCATGATAGTTGTCATTAGCTGTAAAGTCTTGGTTGTTTGGTTGTTTCGTTATTTGGTTGATTGGTTGCTCACTCATCTCCTTCCTTCAAAATGCAAGTTCTATGAGATGTGGGATCTTGCCTGTCATATTTACAATCGTACCCTTCTCCTTTGAAGAATACATGGCACTTAGTGGATGCTCAGTAAACATTGTTACAGGTCAAAAAGGGGAGGACACACTTGTACTAAATCACAATTGTTTGTGAAAATTTTCCTTGAAAGATTTCCTTTGCTTAGTTTGACAAGTGGTCTCCTTTGGAAGTATGTTGACAAAATCGGGAAGGGGATGCTTTTTCATTTAACATATGAATGAAGTTTACGTTGTGTATTGCCAGCTAACAAACAAAGGGCGGAAAAGGATAGAAAGATGTGAGATTTAAATGCAGTGCTCTTTGAAATCACATGTGAACGGTCCGCTGTGCGCTGCTGGAAGACATCCCTATGAAGTTCAAAGAGCTGAGTGTTCTAGCACCTGTTTCTGAGCTATAACCTGTTTACACGTTTCATAATAAGATGAAACCCAGTGTTTTCAGAAAGCCAGTACATGAGAGTTCTAAACATATCCTGTTGGAATTAAATCTTTGGTCCTAAAAATAAAGCTTGCAGTGCTCAGATGAAAGAAAATTAAAACGCTTTATTTAAAAAAACATGACACTGAAAATCATAATCCAAAGGAACTGTACCAGTGTTAATAGGAACATCTTTTCTACCTACAGGAGGCATATACTACAGTCAAGATCAGATTTAAATTTACAGGTTATAGAGACGCTTTGGCTCAAAAAGTATTAGTAACAGATTTTTGTCATATATAAAGAGACTGGATTCCAGAGAAAACTAATAATAAGACCATATGCTCATCATTTTATAACTTGACATTGAATCTGCCTTAAATAACAAAGGCGACCCACAGAAGTCCACTAGGTGACATGTCTAATGGCTCATTCTGTATCTCTTACTCTGATCAAAACATGGAGAATAAGCATCACATTTACTGCCACTGCAACAGAAAAGCACTGTTGCATGACATGTTTTCACCAGGTTACAAGTTCTTACAAATCAGAATTCTGCTTCGTTGTCATTGAAAGGGAAAATCATAAGAGGAGGAATGGAAACACTTAGAATAGGATCTAGTCAGTAATGAGATGGGAAACCTATCTTTTCCCCAGACATAGTAACCTCATCTAGTCAACAAATACATAGTGAGCTTTAACCACTTGCCACACACTGTGTTAGAAGCTGAGAATACAAAGAATAAAAGGAACATGGTACTTCTCAAAGGCCATATATTGTAGTGGAAATTGACCAGCAAAAGCTACGTAGGTGGGGCAAAATATATCCCAAAGCTACACAGAGATAGATCAAGAAGTCAAGGTTTTAATATTAGTACTTTTCTTTAGAGGTACAGGGTCATCAGTTACATAATCTGTTAATTCTATGGTCTGAATGTTTATGTGCCCTCCCTCCAAAATTCATATGTTGAAATCCTAACCCCCAAAGGTGATGGTATCAGGTAGGACTTTTGGGGACGTGATTAGGTCCTTCACTGGACAATATCAGTGACTCGATATCAACCTCTGAATTAAAGGACTCTCCTTCATTTTTTATTGAGCATCTACTGTATATCCGGCACACTGCTAAGCTGTGGATATGCAAAAGTTGATAAGAAACATTCCCCACCTCTAAGGAGCTCAGATGCGTAAGCCGTGTGGCAAATATGATGATAAGTAAGAGAGAAAGAATTATAAAAACTCAGCCTAGGATACAAGTGAAAGCTTCCTGCAGGAAGAGGGATTTTTTTTTTTTTTGAACATGGAAGAAATTGAACTCTTTTATGGCCTGGAAGAAAGGAGCAACAATCCTGGAGGAAACGTCAGAGTGCTGAATTAAAAGTAAGAAAGAAATTAAGAGTAAGAAAAAAAATAAGGTGTCATAAGCTAATTACATAGCTTTTTAAAAAAAAAAGAAATACTTAAGAGATACCTTTTGTTTACTTGGATGATGAAGAGTACTCTGAATTATTAAAGTCAGTTCAAGTGCTGCAATCCAGAAGGACTGTATCTCAGCCTGAGGATTTATTATCACTCAGCCATCTGCGACCAATAGTCCCTACAGAACTGTTCCAAATTTATTCTCCAAAGTTAAATGTATGATAGGAAACAAAAAACTGGCACCCTTTCAGTGGGTGAACATCTGGATTCATTTTGAACAGGTAAGAACCAGATACCTGATATTTTAAATTTTTAATGACCGTAAGGAACAATGTGGAAATAAATTATTCTATTGCAACAGCAGAAAAAAATTAATTAAATACATTGGAAGAATGCTGAAAGTGGTTGGAATACCAAAAGGTCTACAAAATTGCTGAATACAATTTGGAAGATTTATTTGTAAAACAGCAGGCTGGGGGGCGGGGGGTGGAAATTGTTCAATTTAGGATTCCCAGTCCCCAATTTTAAATTGAAAGACTAGTAATTTTAAAGTTTCTCATGAAAATACATTTCAAATTTTTCAAATTTATTTATTTATTTATTTGTTTTTGACTGCGTTGGGTCTCCATTGCTATGCTCAGGCTTTCTCTAGTTGCGGCGAGCAGGAGCTACTCTTCGTTGCGGTGCGCAGGCTTCTCACTGCAGTGGCTTCTCTTCTTGCGGAGCTCGGGCTCTAGGCGTGCAGGCTTCAGTAGTTGTGGCACGCAGGCTCAGTAGTTGTGGCTTGCAGGCTCTAGAGCACAGGCTCAGTAGTTGTGGCGCATGGGCATAGTTGCTCCGCAGCACGTGGTATCTTCCCGGACCAGGGCTCGAACCTGTGTCTCCTTCATTGGCAAGTGGATTCTTAACCACTGCATCACCAGGGAAGCCCGCATTTCAAATTTGAATGTCTACAAATTACACAGTATGCATATGATATGGTTGACAAAGGGGTGGAGTGGACCTTATTCTCAGAGAAAAATATAATTATGGAAAAGACTTCAATTACAGCCTCCCTTAGATCAGGGAACTAGGAGTATAAGAGTTGTCAGAGGCACCGAGTTGAATCTACTGCCATCCGTCCTGAACACTCGGAAAATCTACCCGGATGTCCACTTTTCCACCAGCCCTTTGTGCTTCCTCCAGTCCACTGTAGGGGTCAGTAGGATGGACATGTAGTTCCTAATCTTGACACCTCCAGTCTGTCTCAGTTGTCACCCTGAAAAGGGATGGAGGAAAGCATCCCTCTGCCCAGGCCACAAGAATAGAAGCAAAGTCGGCCTCTATGCCACTCCCTCCCCAGTGCACTAGAGACTGAATATTGGTGTCCACCCAGAAGTCACATGTTGAAACCTAATCCTCAATGTGATGGCATTTGGAGGCAGGGCATTTGGGAGGTGATTAGGTCATGAAGGTGGAACCCACATGAATAGGATCATGCCCTTTTAAGAAGAGATTCCATAGAGACTTCCCTAGAGGTCCAGTGGTTAAGACTCCGCACTTCCACTGCGGGGGGCGCGAGTTCAGTCCCTGGTCAGGGAACTAAGATCCCACATGAGACATGCCCCCACCCCGTCCCCCAGAAAAGAAGAGTCTCCAGACTTCGTGGATCTCCCTCACCCATTCTACCATGTGAGGACACAGTGAGAAGATGTCATCTACGAAGAAGAGGGCCCTCACCAGACACAGAATCTGCAGGTGCCTTGGCCTCAGCCTTACAGCCTCCAGAACTGTGGAAAATAAGTGTGTCTTGTTTATAGCCACCCAGGAGTGCTATGACCCCCATAATGTCATCCACACAGGAGGGCTGAGGATTAAGATACAAGGGAAGGGGGGCAGGGGGAGTAGGTCTCAATGGGAGGCAACAGCAGGGGCCAGAAATGAAGAATCCCATGTGAAAAGGCATACCTTGGGCCCATATTGCCTGTTGACCAAGAGCAGAAGAGGCCAGTAAGGGGGCTCCGAGAGTGACTTCCGGCCCCGTCATCAAGAACCGTGAACACCCCTTCCTTCCGCAAAACGTAATGGGATTATCTGCACATTGGCCTTTGTATGATTTTCTGTATAGCTTCTTAGCAAGAATTTATTAAAGGGCTCTTACTAGGTAAAGTGTAGAATTTTTTAAGGTCTGTAATATACAAGTAATATACAAGTAATATACAATATACAAATGTGTATATATACAAGTAATATACAAGTAATATACAAGTAAATATTGTAATATTTTAAGGTCTGTAATATACAAGTAATATACAATATACAAGTGTATATATATATATATATATATATATATATATATATATATACACACATATACAAGTAATATACTGTAATAACCAAGATCCTTCCTAGAGAGAGTGTACCAGTTCTCACACCCACCAACAGTCTATAAGTATTGCCAATAGTGAGCAGTATCTTTTTTTTTCATTGTAGCTAATAGGTGAAGAATTTTATCACATTGTTATTATAAAGTATATTTGTTACTAATGAGATTTAAATTGTTTTCACCTTTCTGTCACTTGTGAATGTGTGTGTGTGTCTGTGTGTGTGTGTGAATCAATTGTTTTAGACTACTATGCTTTTAAATTGGCTGTATCAGTATAATTTCATCTCTCTACATACTAATGTCATTTCACACTGAGTATAATGGAACTTGGTCATAAGATTTTCCAACATATGCCTTTCAACTGTTTAAAGGAGGTTTTAAAAACTATACAGTGTTTACATTTTGATAGAGAAAAATTATGAATGTTTGCTCTATCTTTTCTAGGTTAGTAAGTCAAAAAGCTTAAGAAATTGGTAGAGAAATACCCTAGGTTTGGTTTAAGGCAACCAGTCTTATAGATATCTAAGATTAAGTACACAGAATTTCTTTCTTTAAACAGAGTAGTTCTTATACAACACTTTTTCTGTCCTTTTCAAAGGCAAAGTACAATGAGTAGCATAGGTACCATCTTTGTATAACTTATTTCTTGATTCAACACAGTGCATCTTTTGCAATACACTTTTTTTCCTTGAAAGAAATCCATAATCATTCTGCAAGAGAAGTTTCTTAACCACATAATGTTTCTTAACCACTGAAAGAGTTATTTTAAGACACTTGAATATCTTTCAAATGTTCCCTCCAATTTTCATTTTTAAATCCTTAAGTTTCTAATTAGCACAGAGTTCTTTCTTACAACTATTTTCTTTTTTGGAATGACTAAAAATTCACTGTCAACCCATTAGTGCAATACTGATGTAGATAATTTATTACTGTGTTTAAAAGTAGTAATCCTTTGTATTGTAATAATTTAACCACATATTACATTTTGACCATTTCATTGATTTAACAACCACTATGAGTTGACAAGGCAAAAACTCTGCAATCAAAGTGCTTATGATTCAGGTTTCGAGATACCGTGTAATACAAGTTGAGAGGTGGGAGATCAGAGAAGGATTCATTAAAGAGTTGTTTCTGAATTAGGTCTCAAGCAAACAAGTCAAATTTAGACAAATGATAACCATTTCTGTTCCAGAAAAGGGGGAAAGCCTACATAAATGTGGATGGGAAAGAAAGGGCCAAAAATATTCTGGTAATGTAGTCCATTTTGACTAGCAAAGGAGTTCATACTGGGAGATACGTAAAAAGGAACATAAACAATGTATGTACAAGACCCAAGTTATAAATTATGAAGGATATACCACATTTCACTTCTAGGATATTTATTATAAATTCTAGGGTATAATAGTTCAGTAATATACTATAGGTTGGTGTTGGTATTTCTGCCTGGAAAAAAAGATGACTATTTATAGCAAGAGTTATAGCTCTCTCTACTGGTCAAAACTAGAAAATCCTCAGTTGATTTCAGAAATAAATGTAATGGGTTAGAACAAAGACTGGACATTTCATTATAAACTGCCTGGTAATGCTAGCAATATCTTGGAATATATTCTTTTAAGCTAAACATACGTTTTCTTTTTTTCTGTATACCACAATTCAGAAACTTGTTAGTAAGAGAAAAGACTCAAAAAGTCAGGGGAAGCATTTAAAGCCATTAATTGGAAAATGTCAAAGTGGTTAAATGAAGCTCACCAAAGTTCTTTCTTCCACACCACCCTTGCCTTTTCTGCCTAATCCCACAGAAAGTCACAGCAAACACTAAATCTGTTACTAGATTCATTTTCTAACTACCTAGAAGAGAGTTATGTATAAACGACTCACTCTGAGAGCTTATAAAAACCCTGTTTTTATCTCAAATCCACTAAAACACCAGCACTAGAAGAGGGACTTGCCAATGTGCACTTTTCACAATTGTCCCCGAGGGATTTTTCTCAGACCAGTTTGGGAAACACTTCTCCAGTGCAAATCTTCTTTAATAAACTAAAACTCTTCAGCTACTCACTTGCTGCTAAAGCAAGCGGCTCCCTATTGTCTATTAGATCAACTCTAAAACCTCCCCCCGGCAGGAATTCAGGCTCTCCATCAGCTGGTCTCATCACATTTGCTCACATCCCCATCCAAAGCCCCGATGCCAGCCGGGCTTCTCTTTCATTGGTCCCCACTCTGCCATGCATCTCCCCGCAGAACAATTACCCCTACAGGAAAATGTTACTTCTCCACTTCTTCTGATGTCTACCTCAAGTCTCAACACCTCCTGTACTGACTTTTATGACTTACCACGGTCTAACTCTCTGAATCCTGTATGTTCTTCATGTTTCAGTCTTGTTCCCAAATGCCGTAGAGTATTTACTGGTTTCTTATCAATTTATGGGCCAACGTGTATGCGCGCACCCCTGGCAGGCTAACGATTTGGCAGCCTTCTAAATCATACTAGTTAAAAATTAGTTCAACCATTTTGTAAAGGAGAGACTGATGTGTTACAGGGGAAGAATACAGGAGGACCACAGAGCCCAGCCACTGTTCTACTCTTCCCAAAACTGTCCTACCCCGCTCCCCAAAACACAAGCCCTGCAGTATGGCATGCCCTCTAGGGATCTCACTCCTGTTCTCACCATCAAGGAGTTACTCAAAAATATTTATTCCAACCACACACAGTGCATATTCTTAGAAAAGTCGTTGTAATAAGATCTTCTCAGTCTTAGAAATTTTCTGCTGCTGCTCAGCACACCCTACAGATGTAAGAGTGCAGTTGTAGGGCCAGCCTACCTCATGGCCAGTGCTATGTGTATTAGAGGCAGGTCTTGGCTACCCAGCTGAAATGTCCAGGTATTTTAGCTTCTGTGTACACCATGGGACCTATCATGATTTAGTGTACTCTAAATCTCTGTGATAAATACTGGAGGAGTTTACCACAGTCACGAGTGATCATCATCTGTTGCCTACTATTTCTAGTCCAAAGATATTAAAGGGACTATAAATTCAGCATTTTGATAATATCATATGAGTGTTTTCAGGCTGCTAGGGTACAGTGCATATATATATATGGCTTCAATAGAAGCATACTTTACTTAACTTAACATAAAGTCACTTCTTCACCAATTCTAAACCTAAAGAATTCATTAATACTTTCATTCCTAGCTATACAACTAACCAGTTAACCTGAAAATACCAACACTAAAGCATTATAAGTGCTATGTAAAAATTAGTAAATATCCTTTTGGATGTATCAAAGACAGCATTTTAAAAAATAACCTCCCATGTACCCATCACTTAGTCCAGCAATCATCAACCTATAGCCAACCCATGGCCTTATCCAAACTGCCATCCACTTCCCTCCAGCCAGTATTATTTGAAAGCAAATCCCTTATATCATCTATATGTATTTACATATGAATTTCTAAAAGGAATGACTTTTAACAAAACCAAATACAATATTACATCTAAAACATTCCTTAATATTATTAAATATCCAGTATTCGAATTTCCAATTATCTCATAATCGTCATAAATGGAGTTTTTTTGTTTGTTTTTTTAGTATTAGAAACATTTAGGTCTATTTCTTAAAAATAAGAGAAGATATTTTCCAAAAATTTTAAATGTCGGGCGTATTTGACACAGAACCGAACAGAACTTCAGTAATTATAAAACAAATGTACTTGCTACAGCAGAAGCCCCCTGAATATTCAAACGTAAAGGCTATCGTGTTGACTTCGACATCAAATGTTTGTCTGCAGTGTTGTCCCTGCTATTGTGAGCTAGAACACCAAGCTGTTCTGACTCTGAACATTATACTCAGAACTGAATTTCAGCCAGAACCCCACCTAGTGCATGAAATGTGGAGTATATTTGGTAACAGTTTGTTACTTTATTTTAAATGACCAAACTGCCTTGGACTAAGCATTGTTACCTAGTTAACCAGTATAAACTGGATGTGGGTACACCTATTTTCCATTAATTAAATTAATAAACCAAAACAGAGGAGAATATATGTATCTAATTTGTCTGATGAGGTTGCACACTAGCTCTACTCGTTTTCTGTTGCTGCAAAGCAAATTACTACAAACTTACTGGCTTTCGACAGTACCCATTGTTTATCTCCTGGTTGGGTAGGTCAGAAGTCTGGGACGACGTGACTGGATTGTGTACTTAGGTTCTCACAAGGCTGAAATCCAGGTATCAGCGGGCTGGTCCATTATCTGAAGGATCGAGGAGAATCCACTTCCCCGTTCATTCAGGTTGTTGGCAGAATCCAGTTCCTTTGTGGGTGTAAGACTGAGGTCCCCATTTCCTGGCTGGCTGTCAGCTGGGAGCCACCATTAGCTCCCCAAGGTCACCAGCATTTCTTGGCATGGGGTCCCCTCCATCTTCAAAGCCAATAATGATGCATCCAATGTCCCTGAAACTTGGGATCTCTGACTTCCTTTTCTCCCACCAGTCAGTTGACACTCTGCTTTTAAAGAGCTTGTGAAATTAGATTAGGCCCAACCAGATCATCTCCCTTCTGCCATGTAACATAATCATGATAATATAATCATGGGAGTGGTATCTCATGACATGCAGAGGTGTGACCACATTTAAAGGGGAGGGGAGTACACAAAGGTGAGGATTACTAGGGTCCTTCTTAGAGTCTGCCTACCTCATATGTCAAATTATGCTTTTTTTTTTAAAGACTGAGAATAAATTTATTAACTCAACAAACATTTATGACACGCCAACTCTGTACTGGGTGCTGTTGATACAAAGATTAGTAAACCATAGCTCCTTCCCTCAGGGAGATTAACTTCTGAATAAGTATTTACTGTGATGAATGCAGTAACAGCGACTCTAAAGGTACAACAGTGGAATAAAGAAGGGAGACATGGATCTGAATCTTGATGTAGGAGCTGGGTGAGTAGTAGAATAAGGTGATAAGATCTAAGCAACATACCAGACCCCAGGGGGCTTTGCATGTCAATGCTTCAGAATTTTTATTCTGTAGCTGAAACAGAGTCATTGGTAGTTACTAAACAAAAGAATGATATGAGATTTTTCCAAACACTTGACACCCAGTTTATGAAATTATCACTAGCAATAAATAGTATAACACCAGCTACACCATATGCGAACTGACTATTATCATTGCTGCATTTGGGAGAAGTGAATTCTAATAACCTAGGGACCAAAAATGTTAGTGCAGTTTTAAAAGGAGCCTAATTTATAACCAGATCATTGCCCAAGCACTGGGAAAATCTGACTCAGCCTGGCATCTACTCCATCAGTATTCTTTGACAAATTTCTAATTTGCCATAATCTACCATGTGATACTTCCAAAATTCCATGACTTTCCGCCCCACCCTCTGCCAGGCTTTCAACTACCCACCAGAAAATGTTTTCTTTTATAGACTGGAATTAAAGCTTTACACACATTAAAAAAAAAATCTGCACATTTTATACCTGCTGTTGCTTCCTGAGAAAAGGTTACAGGAACCTCAAGTAAATTTTAATGAGTGAGATTCTTAGGTCTTAGAACTGATTTATGTGAGGAAGTGTTTGAGAGTTTGTAGTAAGGGCATGGTTGACATGAATTATTGTGTAGGTGTACACCATTCCACATACATCGTCCTTTTATTTTAAAGAGTAGCCAAGTTACAGAAACAGAATCATTTTTAAATGTCACCATTGGATCTCTGCTAACTATAAAGAACTAAGTATTTAAAAAATCAAATTCCTGCTTCCTGAAATTGACTCATCATTAAGTTTCTTCTTGTCGGTGAAATATATTGTTCAAAAACATAAAAGTGGGGAAGGAACAACTACTTCCTGATTAAGAGGAGAAGAAAATAAAGTAAGCAACTCCCTCCCCATTATCTTCTGTACTGGTACATCTCTCCTTGTCTCCCTCCTGTTAGCAGACATGTGTATGACTCATGAGATTCTATTTGAAGTTTAAGCTCAACTATTCTTTCCCCAGAATGGAGTTTATCGTCAAAATCCATGAGGTAGAGAAATAAAGGAGCCTGAGCATTCAAGCTTCCTGAATTACAAAAAGATAGGTGAACATTTTTAAATAGGAAAGATCAAAAATCAAAGTATTAGTAAAAATTTAAAGAAGCATAATGTCATCTTCCCTGTAGATATAATTTCAGAAATTCATATTGCTATAAGGTAATGGGAAAATTTAGAGCTTCTAAAAATTACCTTCTGAAATATCTAAATTTCTCAAAAAAAATTTTATTTTATTCAACCAAAAATATTTTCTGAGGACCTACTGTGTGACAGTATTATACTAGGCATGGGAAATACAATAGAGAACAAGCCACCTTGTCAGATTCTGTTTTGGAATAGAGTGTTAGGAGTTCTATTCAACCTTCAGATGCCAGCCCACCATGGGAAGCTTTTTAAAAATATATTTTTTTGCTTTTTCATTTTGTTTCAGCATTATTGAGACATAGCTGGCATACAGTATTGTGTAAATGTAAAGTGTACAACGTGTTGATGTGATACACTTACATATTGCAAAATGATTACCACCATGGTGTTAGGTAACACCTCCATCACATCACATAATTGTTTTGTTTTATGGTGAAAACATTTAAGATTTATTCTCTTACCAACTTTCACACATATAAAAAATTATTATTGACTATAGTCACCATGCTGTACTTTAGACCCCCAGAACTTATTCATCTTATAACTGGAAGTTTGTATTCTTTAACCAACATGTCCCATTTCCCACACCCCCAGCCCCTAGTAACCACCATTCTACTCTCTCTTCCTATGATTTCAGCTTTTTTTTTTTTTTTTTTTTTTGCTGTACGCGGGCCTCTCACTGCTGTGGCCTCCCCCGTCGCGGAGCACAGGCTCCGGACGCGCAGGCCCAGCAGCCATGGCCCACGGGCCCAGCCGCTCCGCGGCACGCGGGATCCCCCCGGACCGGGGCACGAACCCGCGCCCCCTGCATCGGCAGGTGGACTCCCAACCACTGCGCCACCAGGGAAGCCCGATTTCAGCTTTTTTATTGAAATCATACAATATTTGTCCTGCTCTGTCTGACTTATTTCACTTAGTATAATACCTCCAAGGTCCACCCATGTAGTTGAAAGTATTTCCTTCTTTCTCACGGCTAAATAATTTTCCATTGTGTACATGTTTATACCACATCTTCTTTATCTTCGTCGGTTGAGGTTGTTTCCATATCTTGGCTCTTGTGAATGAAACGATCTTCCCAACCACATACTATATCTTCCTCTTCTGAAGAATCTGATTGATTTTTGCCTTTCTTAGAGCGCTTAGCCCCTTCTTTTTTGTATTCAAATTATTTATGTAATTGTCCTTTTAATCACCAACACAGTTCAGGACACCCTTCCCCTCTTCAAGAGTAAAATTCAATTCATTTAAGCTACCAACAAGGTCCAAATTCACAAAAGTTTAGTGCAGACTAGAACACCTATCTTTTAGTTGGAGGTCTGCTGTCTGGCAGATAGCTTCTACTCTTGCTACCAAGAGCAATGGAAGATGGTTTATGAGTGATTTTCTTGGTGTTGAGTACCTAATCTTACATTTTGCATGCAATATAGACATATTGAAAATAATGATATCATGCCTATACTGAGTCGGTTCTACTGTTCTAAGACCCACTCCTTGAAATCAGATAGAAGCCTTGTTCTATCAGCAAATGTTTTAAGAATGTCCTCTTTTAACTGAATTCCCTTAATATTAATCATTATTCATATTTTGGAAGAAACTATGCCAGAACACTCTTAGCCTAAGCCTTTGTTCATCAATGCCTGGCAAGAGAAGGCTTCCAAGAGGTGTCTTCTCTTGGAAAGAAGGGCAGGATGTTTTACAAGGATCTAGGGGGAGAACATCACCAAAGTCAGCTAGTGCTGGGAGTGAAGGAATTGTTCCTGCATGTTAGCAGCCATTGTTCACACAGCTTGATTCTATCAGGAGGAATGGAGAGGAATAGTTACTGGTTAAAGTCAAATAAAACAGAAGGGGGAGGGACAGCTGCCAGGGACAAAGACAGGTGGATGCCCCAGTGGAAAATTCCCAAGTCTCAAATCCATTTTGGGTTGATTTTTGCATATGGTGTAAGATAAGGGTCCAGCTTCATTCCAAGATTTCTCACAATGTTAAAAAGTATATTGAAAGTAAAGTCCTAAAACAAACTACAAAACTCAATTTTTAACAACATGTAACAACAGAACTCCACAGTAAGTGGATAGCTTCTAGCTTGGTACATTATTTCTAATAGTGGATTTTGTTAAACTCTTATCCAACTCCAGCTGAGTATAGGATAATAATTTTTGACAACATTTTGCAAAATGATGGAGTTACTTCTTGGTAGAAATCAATTTTATATAAGGGTTACATTAGGTCTTTTTGTGACTTAAAGCAATGTTAGCCCTGGTTACATGATTTCTATAGGTATTTCCGTTTTGACTGCCATGTAAACTATAGGATTAAGTTTTATTTTATGCATTTGTGTATTTACTTGTTCATTTTTAAAATGATTATTTATTAAACCACTCTTATAAGTAAGGAGTTTTGCTAGGTATTTGATTTGAACACTTTGATCTGCTTGGGATAAAATAGAGATGAAATTAAAATAGGTTAGCAATATTAATGAGAATCATTGGCACAAGATAAGTATCTATGTTTATTTTCCATACATGGATTTTAATTTATTTTACAACTAATGCATACTTATCATTTTAAGAAAGTAGAAAAACAGATAAGAAAAATAAAATGCATTTTTTAATTATCCATAATTTCACATTCTAGTGATAAACAGTAGTAAGGCTTTATTTTATATCTTTCCATTTTTTCCCCTACATATGTGGCAGGGAAAAAATAAAACATCAGTAGTTTTGTGCTGGCTCAGAATGTGTCAGAGGAACTCCTTGGTGCAGGGTACAGTCGTAGGAGACAGGAGACATGAAGGAAGCAAGATGGTAATATCACTTACCTCTTGTCTCCTTTTATTTCTTGTGCTTTTGGTATCATATTCAAAAAATCATTGCCTTAGACCAATATCACGAAGCTTTTCCCCTATGTTTTTTTCCAGGAGTTTTATAGATTCAGGTCATACATTTAATCTTTAAACCATTTTGAATTGTTTCTGTATATGGTGTAAGGGCCCAGTTTCATTCTTTTGCAAGTGGATGTTCAGTTTCCCCAACATTATTTGTTCAGGAGACTATCCTTTTCCAATTGTATTCTTGGTACCTTGTGGAAAATCAGTTGACAGTATATGCATTCTATTCTATTGGCTGATAAGTCTATTTTTATTCCAGTACCATACTGTTTTAGTTACTGTATCTTTCTAATGTATTTTGAAATCAGGAAATATGATCCCTCCAGGTTTGTTCTTTTTCAAGATTGTTTTGTGTATTCAGTGCCTTTTGTGGTTCCATATAAATTTTAGAATTTTGCTGGGTTTTTTTTTCTGTTTCTGTAAAAAATGCCATTGAGATTTTGATAGTGATTGTATTGAATCTATAGATCTCTCTGGTTAGTATGGACATTTTAACAATATTAAGTGTTCTAATCCACAACCATGGGATATCTTTCCATTTATTAGCCAGTCACAGAAGGAGAAATATTGCATGACTCCACTTACATGAGGTATCTGAAATAGTCAAACTCAGTAACAAAGAGTAGAATGGCGGTAGCCAGGGGCTGCAGGGAAAAGATAATGAGGTGTTGCCGTTTAATGGGTATAAAATTTCAGTTGCACAAGATGAATAAGTTCTAGAGATCTGCTGTACAACACCATACCCATAATGAACAATACTACATTGTGCACCTAAACATTTGAGGTGTTGAGAGTAGATCTAGTGTCGTGTTCTTACCACAATTTTTTTAAAAAAGAAGCAAGACTGATTTGAATGCTTTACATCAGAAAGGGCATTGAAAGAGAATGAAATAGATCTGGGATATGGAAGGAAAAGAAAAAGAAGATTGTATATAGAGAGAATTTAGATGGTCTGGAAAGAGGAAGGATAAAGTTTTTAGTATCAGGTGTGGGGTGTATGTATGGTGGGGGTAACTTTAAGAAACGTGTGCTGAGTATGTCACTATAAACTTTAAAATGTATTTTCAAATTGTTGGAGAATTTTATACTGCCATTTATTTGAATGAAGACCAATAGGTGATTCAGCTTTTTATTAATAATACATCTACATATTTTATGATACCTCCCGTGGGTTTTCTGCCCACCCATAATCATTCCCCTTTTTCAAGTGATGACATCAACTTTCTAAACCTAGTGGGCTCCTGGCAGCCACATTTGTCTGACACAATTTTATTCCTCTGGCCATACTTAATACACTAAGGAATGCCATCATATATTCATGTATTCTTAGACCAAAATCTCTCTAGGAATTTGGAGCTGGAATTTACAGAACACCAGGCAGTTTCTAGGTATAGCTGGACATTAGTATATAAAATAGGGAGTTCTAGGATAAACAAATTCATCACATGGATCATGGAGTAAGCACATAGGTATAGAGAAACAGAGATGAGAGATGAAGAATGTTTGTAAGTTTTTAATATGTGGTTCAGCCTTTTCCTAAGAAGTTTCTCCTAAAAATTAGCTTTGTTATCTTGGAGACATCTCTTTCTTTATGATAAATTCCCTTTCTTTTGCTTTAGCTAGCTCAACTTGGTTTCTTCCCTATGCAGATATATGTACACATACATATGCACACACACATTTAATAACCTACCCTTTATCTTTCAGTAATACCAAGAATATCTTTATATTAATAAATATACTTTTACTTCATCTACATTAGTTACTGTATAGTTTTGTGTTAATAAATGCTCCATAATTTATTCAACCAATTCCTATTTTTGTACAGTTTTTGCCCTCAAAAAATCCTCACATATATATTTTTGCACACTAGATAATTATCAATTATTTTATAATTTCCTTAGGATAATTTATAGGAGCACACATGCTGGATCAAAACGTAGGTACTTCTTGTAAGACTTTTGAGGCATGTTGACAAATTGTCCAAAGAAATGTGTAACAATTCATCAAAATAGCTATAAAGATTTAAAATTATTGCCAGTAGGAAGGAAGACAGTATCTTATTTTATGGTGTAGTCCTTTGATCTCTAGAGCAGTAGAGTATTTGTTCACATGAGGGTCATTTTATTCCTTCCTTAGTTACTAAGTTTTTTAGTGCCTTCCCAAGATCTGTCCCACCTCCTCTCAGGTGTCCAGGCCTATAACAAGGATAAGTCACAATATAACACAGTCAGGAACGTGCTGGGTCTGATAAAGGAAGAAAAGGCCTGTGCTTTGAATGAGCTGCAAGATACAGCTTGAATCTACTAGAAAGATCCAGGCCTATTTGGAGATGGGGCCTCTTAGGAGGTAGCTGTTCCTGGGACTTCCCTGGTGGTGCAGTGGTTAAGAATCCACCTGCCAATGCAGGAGACACAGGTTTGAGCCCTGAAGATCCCACATGCCGTGGAGTAAATAAGCCCGTGCGCCACAACTACTGAGCCTGCGCTCTAGAGCCCTCGAGCCACAACTACTGAACCCACATGCCACAACTACTGAAGCCTGTGCGCCTAGAGCCCGTGCTCTGCAACAAGAGATGCCACCGCAACGAGAAGCCCGCGCACCGCAACAAAGAGTAGCGCCCACTCATCGCAACGAGAGAAAGCCCACACGCAGCAACAAAGACCCAACATAGCCAAAAATAAATAAATAAATAAATTTATTAAAAAAAAAAGAAGAGCTAGCTGTTCCTGAAATCACTGAAGAGAATCACAAGGAACCTCAAAGTAATCTCTCTGTCAGTGAGTCCCAACGCCTTATTACCACCTTCTGTGATCATGCTGTGACTTTGACAAGCACCCTTGAGGAAATAACTTTGCCAGTTTACATAGTGAACCAAAGGCAGAACACGGAAAGGGATAAAGCCTTTCATTCTCTTTATGCCAGTGCATATGGGGTTGACCATTCCATTCCAAGCTGACCCTGCATGACTTGCTGCAACATGAAGGAATCTTCCCAGTGGTGTTATTTCTGGGAACACTTAACTAGAAACAGATCTTTTGACAGAGCTGTGACCAATGTAATATTTGAAAGCATCATTAAAAAAACATACACACACAAATAGGCATTGGGTATTGACTTGCTTTTCTCAGTATAAAAAAAATGAAGAGTTTTTTGTTACAAATACAAAGGAGTATTTTAAATATTATAAAATTATCTGTGACTTTGTCATATATGGCCTTTTATGTTGAAATATGTTCCTTCTATGCCTAATTTAAGAGTTTTTATCATGAATCGATGTTGAATTTTGTCACATGCTTTTTCTGTGCCTATTGAGATGATCATATGATTCTTTTTTTTTATTCTATTAATGTGATGGATCACATTGATTGATTTGTGTATGTTGAACCATCCTTGCATCCCAGGGATAAATCTCACTTGCTCACGGTGAATGATTCTTTTAATGTGCTTCTGAATTCTGTTGGCTAGTATTTTATTGAGTGTTTTTACATCTATATTCATCAGGGATATTGGCCTGTAGTTTTCTTTATAAAATAAGAACTTGTGATAATCTAAAATTAGAAAGCATTCATTGGTCCTGTAGATATCAGAATGCATAGCTATTATTTTTGGTTATTAATTGCTTTGTAAACAAAATAACACACATACGTCCTGTAATTTCTAGAAGTATAATATATATTAGAAGAATCCAGCCAAGATTATTCCACAAGATAATTTTAACAATATAAATTTTTTTTAAAGAAACCATAAAATCAAAGTTCTTAAGGTACAAAAGCAATGACAGAAGCCTCTAGAAAAGGGGAGATACTCATAGGTGCAACTAATCCAAAAGGGTTTCCCCCGCCCCCCCCCCCACAAAATTCAAACTATAGTACAGTGGCACCACCTGTTGGTGGAATGGCAGAATTGAAATCCTAAAATTACAAACAACGCAATATCAACTATTTATTGGACGTAAAAATCAAGTTATAGAACGTACATCACTGATCAGTGATTAGACGACATCTATCAGTGAGAGGGTTAGGTGGCAACTGATTTGCTTACATCAATTGTTCTTTGACTTTCTGGCATTCTGTGATATGGCACAGCATTTCTTCAAGAGCTGATCATTTCTTGATCATAAGACAATATATAACTACCAAATGTAAAATAGATAGCGAGTGGGAAGCAGCCGCATAGCACAGGGAGATCAGCTCGGTGCTTTCTGACCACCTAGAGGGATGGGACAGGGAGGGTGGGAGGGAGGCTCAAGAGGGAGGAGATATGGGGAATGTATGTATATGTATAACTGATTCACTTTGTTATAAAGCAGAAACTAACACACCATTGTAAAACAATTATACTCCAATAAAGATGTTAAAAATAAATTAATTTAATTTAAAAAAGAGAATATATAATTAAAATCAGTTTTCAATATTTTTAAACTGAAGTATAGTTGATTCACAATGTTGTGTTAAGTTCTGTTTTATAGCAAAGTAATTCAGTTATACATACACATGTATATATTCTTTTTAATATATTATTTTGCATTATGGTTTATCATGGGATATTGAATATAGTTCTCTATGCCATACAGTAGGACCTTGTTGTTTATCCATCCTATATATACAAGTTTACATCTGCTCACCCCAACCTCCCACTCCATCCTTCCCCCAACCCCCTCCCCCTTGGCAACCACCAGTCTGTTATTATGTTTTTGTTTCATAGGTAGGTTCATTGTGTCATATCTAAGTGATATCATATGATATTTGTCTTTCTCATTCTGACTTACTTCACTTAGTATGATAATCTCTAGTTGCATCCATGTTGCTGCAAATGGCTGTATTTCATATTTTATGGCTGAGTAGTATTCCATTGTATATATGTACCACATCTTCTTTATCCATTCATCTGTTGATGGACATTTAGGTTGTTTCCATGTCTTGGCTATTGTGAGTAGTGCTGCTATGAACATAGGGGTGCATGTATCTTTTTGAGTCATAGTTTTGTCTGGATATATGTCCAGGAGTAGGGTTGCTGGATCATATGGTAATTCTAGTTTAGTTTTCAGAGGAACCTCCATACTGTTTCTCAGAATGTAAGTTGTTACACCAACTTACATTCCCACCAACAGTGTAGGAGGGTTCCCTTTTTGCCACACCCTCTCCAGAGTTTGTTATTTGTAGACTTTTTAATGATAGCCCTTCTGACTGGTATGAGGTGGTACCATGCTGTAACTTTAATTTGCATTTCTCTTATAATTAGCGATGTTGAGCATCGTTTCATGTGTCTGTTGGCCATGTGTATTTTTTCCTTGGAGAAATGTCTATTTAGGTCTTCTGCCCAGTTTTTGATTAGGTTGTTTATTTTTTTGTTGTTGAGTTGTATGAGCTGTTCATCTATTTTGGAAATTAAGCCCTTGTCAGTTGCATCATTTGCAAATATTTTTTCCCATTCTGTAGGTTGGCTTTTTGTTTTGTTTATGGTTTCCTTTGCTGTGCAAAAGCTTATAAGTTTGATTGGGTCTCATTTGTTTATTTTTGTTTTTATTTGTATTGCCTTGGGAAACTGACCTAAGAAAACATTGGTACGATTTATGTCAGAGAATGTTTTGCCTACGATCTCTTCTAGGAGTTTTATGGTTTCATGTCTTATGTTTAGGTCTTTAAGCCATATTGAGTTTATTTTTGAGTATGGTGAGAGGGTGTGTTCTAACTTCATTGATTTACATACAGCTGTCCAACTTTCCCAACACCACTTGCTGAAGGGACTGCCTATTTCCCATGGTATATTCTCTTGCCTCCTGTGTTGAAGATTAATTGGCCATAGGTGTGTGTGTGTGTATTTAAGGACTCTCATTCTGTTCCATTGATTTGTATGTCTGTTTTTGTGCCAGCACCATGCTGTTTTGATTACTGTAGCTTTGCAGTATTGTCTGAAGTCTGGTAGAGTTATGCCTCCTGACTTGTTCTTTTTCTTCAGGATTACTTTGGCAATTCTCAGTCTTTTATGGTTCCACATGGATTTTAGGATTATTTGTTCTAGTTCTGTGAAAAATGTCTTAGGTAATTTGATAAGGATTGCGTTAAATCTGTAGATGACTTTGGGTAGTATGGCCATTTTAACAGTATTAATTCTTACAATGCAAGAGCATGGAATATCTTTCCATTTCTTTGAATCATCTTCCAATTCCTTTATTAATGTTTTATAATTGTCAGTGTATAAGTTTTTCACCTCCTTGGTCAGGTTTATTCCTAAGTATTTTATTTTTGGGGGTGCAATTTTAAAAGGTATTTTTTTTTACATTCCATTTCTGATATTTCATTTTTGGTGTAAAAAAATGCAACCAATTTCTGTATGCTAATCTTGTATCCTGCTAACTTGCTGAAATCATTTATCAGTTCTAGTAGTTTTTGTGTGGAGTCTTTAGGGCTTTCTATATATAGTATCATATCATTTGCATATAATGAAAATTTTACTTCTTCCTTTCCAATTTGGATACCATTTATTTCTTTTTCTTGTCTGATTGCTGTGGCTAGGACTTCCAATACTATGTTGAATAGAAGAGGTGAGAGTGGGCATCCTTATCTTGTTGCAGATTTTAGTGGGAAGGCCTTCAGCTTTTCACCACTGAGTATTATATTGGATGTGGGTTTGTCATAAATAGCTTTTATTATATTGAGATATGTTCCTTCTACACCCACTTTGGTAAGAATTTTTAATCATGAATTGGTGTTCAATTTTGTCAGATGCTTTTTCTGCATTTATTGAAATGATCATGTGGTTTTTATCTTTTCTTTTGTTTATGTGGTGCATCACATTGATTCATGTGCATATGTTGAAGCAACCTTGTGAACCTGGGATAAATCCTACTTTGTTGTGATGTAAGATTAGTTTTCTATTCTTTTTTATAGATCTTTATTGGAGTATAATTGCTTCACAATACTGTGTTAGTTTCTGTTGTACAACAAAGTAAATCAGCCATATACATACATCTATTCCCATATCCCCTCCCTCTTGCATCTCCCTCCCACACTCCCTACCCCACCCCTCTAGGTTGTCACAAAACATCGAATTGATTTCCCTGTGCTATGCTGCTGCTTCACACTAGCTAACTGTTTTACATTTGGTAGTGTCTATTTGTCGCTTCTACTCTCACTTCGCCCCAGCTTCCACCTCCCCCACCCCACGTCCTCAATCCATTCTCTATGTCTACGTCTTTATTCCTGCCCTGCCAGTAGGTTCATCAGTACCATTTTTTTTTTTTTTTTTAGATTCCATATATATGTGTTAGCATATGGTATTTGTTTTTTTCTTTCTGACTTCACTCTGTATGACAGAGTCTAGGTGCATCAATGTCACTACAAATAACTCAAGATTAGTTTCCTTACATAAATTTTAAAGCAAATTTTAGAAGAAAAATACTGTAAGGTTGATTTTTTTATATAACACATAGTGACATTGGATTGAACATTCGGAATCTGCAGAATGTTTAAAAATAACTTTATAAAACATACTCTCAGCAGCACACTAGTACTTGCAAGAAAATAAGAGATAACCCCATGGACCAAACCTAAAGAAGAGCTCCGAAAAAAGACCAATAATCCAATGAGTTGGATATTCCCCAGCTGTCCTGGAAGAAGACATGTGTGTGTTAGGGGTTGGGGTTTGCTTTCAAAATTCTTGGGTTTTCATAATTCAGAAAGAGTCATGTACCACAGTGTTCATTGCCGCACTATTTACAATAGCCAGGTCATGGAAGCAACCTAAGTGTCCATCGACAGATGTGGCACATATATACAATGGAATATTACTCGGCCATAAAAGGAACAAAACTGAATTATTTGTAATGAGGTGGATGGACCTAGAGTCTGTCATACAGAGTGAAGTAAGTCAGAAAGAGAAAAACAAATACAGTATGCTAACACACATATATGGAATCTTAAAAAACGGTACTGATGAACCTGGTGGCAGGGCAGGAATAAAGACACAGACATAGAGAACGGACTTGAAAACACGGTGGGAAGGGGAAGCAGGGATGAAGTGAAAGAGTAGCATGGACATATATACACTACCAAATGTAAAATGGATGGCTAGTGGGAAGCTGCTGCATAGCACAGGGAAATCAGTTCGATGCTTTGTGACGACCTTGCGGGGTGGGATAGGGAGGGTGGGAGGGAGGCTCAAGAGCGAGGGGATACAGGGGATACAGTGTACATATAGCTGATTTGCTTTGTTGTACAGCAGAAACTAACACAGCATTGTAAAGTAATTATACTCCAATAAAGATATAAAAACAAAATTCTTGGGTTTTTAAGGCATCAAATCAAAAGGTGATAACTTGGACTTGTGTGATGTCACTAATTGAAACTGAGACTTTCAAATGGCTGTACCTTTAGTGAAAGCATAGAATAAAAAGAAAATATGCCCAACGCTCGAAAAACAAATAAGTAAGCTTGTCTGTCTTGACACAGAATCTAGATGGATCAATAAAAAGTCAGATTTGAGAATTTGTGATAAGAGGTTTTCCTCACATAGGATGAAGTTCTTATTTCCACTATCTATGTTGTCCAGGAATATTTCAGCTCAGAAAGTAACTTAAAATTGGTCTATGGCTGCACAATACTCCAAATTCAAAATCTCTTTGGGGGACAAATACTCGATCTAGATAATACAGCCATACAAGGTTCCCACAAATAAAACTTAATTGAAAATAAGCTTGGGAGTTCCCTGGTGGCCTAGTGGTTAGGATTCTGGGCTTTCACTGCTGTGGCCTGGGGTCAATACCTGGTCAAGGACCTGAGATACCATAAGCCACACAGCGTGGTCAAAAGAAAAAGTCCTCATAATCCAAATCATAAAACTAACAAGAAAACATTTCCTCATAAGTGAATCAGAAAATACTATTATAAAAGTTCTGGAAAACAATCAAAGGTTTTGATTTGTATAAATAAAAATAAAATAATTGATTTAAAATTCAATTAAGCTGGCTAAAAGCAGGAAAGACAGAGGTAAGCAGAGATTAATAAATAGAAGACTTTATTTCACAAAATTATATATAATTTTGTGAGAAAAATAAACAGTAAATACAGAAGACAAGTTGAGACATAGAAGATGGAATGACTAAACCCAACGTATGTCTCTTCAGATTTCCAGAGAGGGACAATAATGACTGAGAGAGGGACTTGCCTGGTGGCGCAGTGGTTAAGAATCCACCTGCCAGTGCAGGGGACACGGGTTCGATCCCCGGTCCGGGAAGATCCCACATGCCGCGGAGCAACTAAGCCTATGCGCCACAACTACTGAGCCCACGTGCCTCAACTACTGAAGCTCACATGCCTACAGCCCTTGCTCTGCAACAAGCCGCCGCAACGAAGAGTAGTCCCCGCTCGCCACTACTAGAGAAAGCCCTTGCGCAGCAACAAAGACCCAACACAGCCAAAAATAAATAAATTTTTAAAATAAATAAATAAATAATGACTGAGAGAAAATATTAAAAATTAAATGGCTGGAACCTTTCCCAAATTGATGAAAGACCTGAATTTCCCATTTGAAAATGTACAACACCAAGCAGGATAAATAGAAGTGAACCATGCTGAGATAACACAATAGAAAACCAAAGATAAAGACATGTTCTCAAATACAAACAGAGAGACAAGACAGATTTCCTAAAAATAAATGACCATTAGATAAACTAAAGACTTCTCAAAAGTAACAATAAACTACAGACAACTGTAGAATGTTATCTTTAAGGAGTAAGAGAAAACAACTCCCACCTTATTCACTCTTTAGGACCTTACAAATGTTAACCCATTTAACGGACATAATTTAAGCCTCATAAGCCCATAATGTAGGTACAATTTTAAACTGTCATTTCACTGATAAGAAAATTGAGGAACATCGAAGTAAAGTAGTATTCTCAAAGTCATATAGCAAGGAAGAACCTGAACTTGTATTTTGTACCTAATGAAATTATCACTGAAAAAGAAGACATTTTTACAAACAAATATATAGTGACCACAAAAAGCTTCTCATTAAAAGAATTCAGAAAATATATGCTTTAGGAAGTAAGAAGTTAAATCCTAAAGGAAGGGATGGTAAACAAAAATAAACCTTAAGTATAAAAAAGAGAAACATAATTTATAGATGACTTAAACAAGGGAAAACTAAGTATTGGACACCACCACTACTTATTCAGTTCATTACTTACAGATAAAAGGATAATTTTCCAGATAGACATAACAATTCCAGATGTGTAAACACCTAATATATAATATAGGAATATATATAAAGCAATGCTTGGTATAAGAAAAAATACTGACAAATCTATATTAACCATGGGAGAGCTAACCTTCTCCTCCCCAGATGACTAATGAACTAGATTTTTTTTAAGTTTTAAGGCTGTGGATGTATAAAACAATGAACTGACATTTTAATTTACTAGTAATACACAGAAGCTTGTACCAAAAAATCAGAGAGCAGATATTCTTCTCAATCATGCACAAAACTTTTATAAAAATTCACCATGAACTAAGCCTGAAAGCAAGTCTCACCAAATACCAGAGTATCAGGATCACAGAAATGTGTGTCTGCTGAACAGAATATAATTAAACTAGAAATTAATAATAAATAGATTCCTCTAAGAAATATTTGAAGATTTAAAATTTACTTGGAAATAACGAGTTAAGAAAGAAAAATCATGGGAATCATTAAATATTTGAACTGAATGATAATTATGAACATGCTATATATCAAAACCTGTATAATTCTTAGATAGTAATTTTGTAGCACTAAATGCTACATTAAAAAGATTGAAAAATAATGAACTAACCATTCATCTCAAGAAGTTAGGAAAAAGAACAACAAAAAACCAGAACATGATCATTTTGCAACTCCTAATGAATTAATTGACTCACGCAAGGATTTCAGTGGATGCTTAACCATTAGATAAAAGGTTGACAGAAAATTGAATGGACACAGAGCTAAAGTAAAGCCTACAGATTACCCACTGGTGACACCTTACTCAAGTGATCAATTTTAACAACAATAATTAGACACCCATTCCTTTGATGTGATACAATGAGAAATACATAGCTTTATTCTTAAAGTATTCTTACAAAGAAGTGTTTTGCCATCGAATTAATTTATTCAAATTAATCAACTAAAATTTTTACCCCTAAACTTTCAATTTACAGGCAGTATCAAAATGTATAGTAAGGTACAAGTCAAATAATCCCCACAAGGAAACAATCATACACATTTTAAAAAAATCAGATATTCTAAAGTAAAATTGATCCAGTCTCTTCAAAACATTAATGTAATGGAAAAAGGAGAGAGAAGAGGAATATTCTATATTAACATATTCTTTAGAGAAATGCCATATATTGTCATTGATTGAACCATGGTCCGAAGCAACTAGCTTTAAAGAGCATTGTATGAACTAATGGAGACATGTGAGTAATGTGAAATAATATTATTTTAGGGAACTATTATTAATTTTGTTAGGAGTGATGATGCTGTTATGATTATGTAGAAAAGTATCTTAAATTTAGAGATGCATACTGAAATAATTACAGGTATCTTGTTACGATGTCTGTAATTTATATTCAAAAATTTACCAAAAATAGATGAAACAAATGACTTCATTGTTAAATCTAGGAGAGAGATATTTATAATCCTCTTCTTTTTTTTTTTTTTGTATGTTTAAAATTTTTTTTATAGTAACAAGTTTCACAAGTGAAAACCAAAGGAAATAGAAGCAGCCTTGGGGCTCCACTGTTGTTCGCTTTAGAAGGGGTTAATGTGAACCAGACCTCTGTCTGTCTAGACTCCAGTCTCACCTATGGCTGCCTCCCAATGTTGCAGAACGTGTAGCACCAAAAGATTCAGGAGAAGACGTCGTTCATCCTTCAGCGAGTGTGGCATTCTGCCTGAGCAGAAGCCCTGCTCGTCATCCTGACACTAAATGAACCAGAGAGTTGATGATCATACACCTTTTCCTCCTCTGGTTTTGTACACAGCATTCCAATGTCAACTCTGAGTCAAGCAGACTTGGTCAGCTCCCACTGAAGATATCCAGAAAAACTGCAGAGACAGTCCAGGATAAAATTAAAAGCAGCTTCAACTTAGGGAACCAATCTTCCTATCCAGTTTTACCACTGCTGACTTCATTTAAAACCAGTAGCATGTTCTTTTCTGGCTGTCCCGTTCCATCCAGTTTCTGAGCTTTACCCAACAGAAATTACCATTCTTCTTCCAGAATATAGATGAAGAATTAGATATTAGACTGGCAAAAATTAAGCAGCTCAATTCCATATTCATTTATTACAGTCTCAACCTGCCCAAAGGGGATTCAGTAAATGCTGTGAGGAACTCAGACAAGCCCTAGAAGAAATTACTAGTAACAGCAAGAAAGAAAGGTCTTGAGCATTAAAGGCAAACTGTGCTATAGAACTCCAGAAAAAAGCGCTATCTGTAGAATAAAACATGAGGCAGGCTATGAATAACGATAGTTTTGTTTCCACTTTATCAATCCTTTCATTTCTTTTTCTTGCCTTGCTGACTAGGACCTCCTTTTTGCGTTGAACGAAAGTGATGATAGTAGGCATCTGTAATTTGTTGCCAGTCTGAAAGGGGAAATGTTCTAGTTCCTCCACTAAGTATGATGTTGCCAAAGGCTTTTTTGTTTTCGGTACCTGTAACGGATGCTATTAGACGCTACCTAGGTTCCTTTCATTGAACCGGTCAGTGTAGTCATTCCCCAGCTACTGGAAATTATTGTCAGTTAAAGTTGACAGTTGCCCCTTTCTACAAAGAATTACCCTTGACCCAACTGGAACCCCTGGGGCAACCAGTGTCGAATGACTGACACACACGGGATTGCAAAGACTGAACACTTTGTAAATACCAATGAGACACTGAAGGACATGTAGGCTCATGTCCATTAATCAGCAATCTAAGACAAAGTATGCGACTCAAAAATTCTCCTAGGCAGCATTTAAAAAAAAAAAACCCAAAAACTCATTTTCTGCAATGAGGGAACAAACAAACCTGAAGGCCAGATATACAATTTATTTGTGAGAGTAGCTGAACTTCAGAGAAGGCCAAATTCTCCTTGCCCAAGTCAGGGCCCTGATCATAAAGAAGTGGGATTCAGAGATTTGGGAAGGACGTATCTAGCCTCAGTTCCTCAATATGTGTGCCTGTTCACAGACAGCCTGAGTATCCTCACATCATGGCAGTTGGCTTCCCACAAAGTGGAATGTCTAAGAGATCAGGCAGAACTGCAGTACCTTTCATGACTGAGTTTTAGAAATCACGTATCATTACTTCCACAATACTGCGTGGGTCACACAGTTCAGCCCCATTCAGTGTAGGATGGGACTACTCAGGGGCAGGGATCACTGGTTGCCATCTTGGAGGTCCCACAGACCACCCTTTGTCCTCTAATAATAAGTCTCTCCTACATGTAACATCTATTTATTCCCTGCCTAAAGGCCCTAAGAGTCTCATACCATTATAGCATCAGCTTGAACTCCATGAACCTTATCTAAATTAGGTGGGTATGAGCTTCCTTACCTGTAGTTTCTGAAGACTTGGGAGCTGAGACAAGTTGCCTGGTCCATACACCCGTCACAATGGTGGGGCAGGATAGGATAATCACAATAATCTCTTCCATCCAAAACTGGTAAAAAAGGAGGTATTCAGGAGTTATGGGCCCCTAACATTTCTGAAATATAGAAGGACACAATGGGACATCTGTTGATAGTTCCTTGATTTAGGACTTAAGTCCTGGGGATGGTTCGCTGTAGTTTTGGGTCTGCTCTCTGAGCTCTTGGTTTTTTTTGTCACCCTTCCTTTTACCATGAAAGGTATCTCATGTTTACAGCTAGGTAGTTTTCTCAGCCTTCTTCCTATATAAATTTAAGGGTTCAAAGTCCAACTTTTATTTTTATTGTCTCTATTCCTTCCTGTCTAAACTGGTGCTGTTTCTATAAGTATGATTATCTTTTAAACTTTGTGGGTCTCCTGTGAATCTTATCAGAGTTTAATCTATTGGAAAATAGTCAGCCTAGCCAGACTATGGCTCTCTTGGAGATAAGCCTTTTTCTAATTGGATTCCCAGTGAGGCAGCTGAAGCATAACATACTTAAGACTCTTAGAAGCCCTTCTGTTTAAAGTAGAAGATCCATGAGACACACACCCTTAAAATCTTCAGAGGGTCTTTTGCTTGCTTGATTTTTCTAAGGTTTTTACAGTCACATTCTTCTTTTCGTCTTTAGATCATGTGTTTTTACATTTCCCTGTATTTAATCTTCACCTGGAAGCCGTTTCTTAACTTTTACATTATTTGTCATGTGGAAAGTCTAGGGATTCTCCAAATCAGCAAGGCCTAGCTCTTTTATGCTTAACCATTATTTCCGGACCGTATTGCTCTCCTCTTGCATTTTACTACAGGTGACGAGAAGAAGCCAACTGGCACATTCAACACGGTGCCTGGAAATCTTCTAAGCTAGATCACCTGGTTCAC
The DNA here is from genome assembly GCF_951394435.1 of Stenella coeruleoalba. Lineage (NCBI taxonomy): Eukaryota > Metazoa > Chordata > Mammalia > Artiodactyla > Delphinidae > Stenella > Stenella coeruleoalba. The sequence continues at coordinate 176,403,657 of NC_137147.1, read as the reverse complement.
TAAGGAAATTTTCTACTTTCCGCATTACTGCAGGAGATAGCATGTTACACAGGGATCCCTTTCTCTGTAGTTTCCAATATTTTTCTCACTTTCCTCACTGTTGGTCTCCTTGGAACCACCAGGCTTCCACTAACAGTCTCTTTGCTACCATTTAGGCTTTCACTAACATTCCTTTTAAAGGCCTTCTATGTGGCACATATATACAATGGAATATTACTCAGCCATAAAAAGAAATGAAGTTGAGTTATTTGTAGTGAGATGGATGGACCTAGAATCTGTCATACGGAGTGAAGTAAGTCAGAAAGAGAAAAACAAATACTGTATGCTAATGCATATATATGGAATTTTTAAAAGCGGTACTGATGAACCTAGTGGCAAGGCAGGAAATAAGACGCAGACATAGAGAACGGCATTGAGGGCACGGGGGGAAGCTGGGATGAAGTGAGAGTAGCATTGACGTATACACACTACCAAATGTAAAATGGATGGCTAGCGGGAAGCAGCAGCATAGCACAGGGAGATCAGCTCGGTGCTTTGTGACCACCTAGAGGGGTGGGATAGGGAGAGTGGGAGGGAGACGCAAGCGGGAAGAGATATGTGGTTATATGGGGATATGTATATGTATACATAGAGCTGATACACACTGTTGTACAGCAGAAACTAACACAACGTTGCAAAGCATTTATACTCCAATAAAGATGTGAAAAAAAAAATTAAAAAGGCCTTCTGGGGCTTCCCTGGTGGCTCAGTGGTTGAGTCCGCCTGCTGATGCAGGGGACACGGGTTCGTGTCCCGGTCCAGGAAGATCCCACATGCCGCGGAGCGGCTGGGCCCGTGAGCCATGGCCGCTGAGCCTGCGCGTCCGGAGCCTGTGCTCCGCAACGGGAGAGGCCACAACAGCGAGAGGCCCGCGTACCGCAAAAAAAAAAAAAAAAAAAAAAAAAAAAAGGCCTTCTGCTTTTCCCCACTGCCTAGACTCAAAGCAATTCCTATATTTTTTAGAATTTTAGAGTAGCACCATACTCCCAGTATCAAAACCTGTACTAATTATCTATTGCCACATAACCAATTACCTTCAGATTTCATGATTTAGAATAAAAATAAACACGTATCACGTCCTAGCTTCTTTAGGCAGGAATTTGGGTGCAGCTTGCCTGGGCAATTCTGGCTGAGCGGTTCTCATGAGGTTCAGTCAGATGTCAGCTGAGGCTGCAGTGATCTCAGGACAGGAGTGGGACTGGGACATCCACGTCAAGGTGACTCACTCACACGGCTGCCGAGGTGTTTGGCTGCTGGGGGAACGTTTTAGTTCTTCTCTATGTGAGCCTTTCCACTGGACTATCCTCATGCTCATGACACAGTAGCTGGCTTCTCCCTGAGGTGGGGGGAACCTAAAGAACAAACGCGGAAACTGCAGTCCCCTTTATGACTTAGCTGCAGAAATCGCACAGTGTCACTTGTGCAATATCTTATTGGTCAGTTCTTGGAAGGGACTATGTAGGACATGAACAGCAAGAGGTAAGGGTCACTGGGAGCCCTCTTGGAGGCTGGCCGCCCCAGACATACTTGACATTCATCAGACTTTTTATATTTGGGTTTCTATTCACAGAATAAGAGTAGGAAAGGTCAAGTGGAAGCCCCTGAGACTTCTCCAGCTGAGACAGAACATCAAGTACAATATGGCATCCTAGGGGAATGTCAAAGATGAGTGCCACACTAGAAGACTTAAAGGATGCTGGGGTAATGGTGGCCAGCATGTTCTCCATTTCATTCACCAGTCTGGCCCCTCCCGAAACTGGATGGATAAAGGTGGATGTCAGCAGATTACTACAAACTTAGCTAAAGAGTGGCCCTGATTGCAGCTGCTGCACAGGCTGTGGTATCTTTACCACAGTTGATTTAAACGACTTTGGGTACATGGAAAATGGCTATTGACGTGATGAATGTGTCTTGTCATTACCTATCTGGAAGGAGGATCGGAGAGAGTTCACATTCACACAGGACGGACCACAGTACATATGCACTGTCTGGCCCCAAATTTGTATTTATTTTGCTGCTCTCTGTTACTGTATACCCCAAGAGATTGGGACTATCTAGAAATTGCACAGAACAGCACATGGATACAGTATATCGATGGTGCATTATCTGTTGCTGCGTAACAAAGGATCCCGAAGCTTAGTGACTTAAAATGACAATAAATATTTATTATCTCAGGTAGTTTCTGTTGGTCAGGAATTTGGGAGCACCTTAGCTCAGAGGTTGTGGCTCAGGGTCTCTGATGAGTTTACATTCAAGGTGTTGGTCAGGACGGCAGTCGTCTGATGCCTTGCCTGGTGGTAGAGGTCCCACTTTCACCTAGGCTCACACACATGACTGGTGAGTGGGTGCTAGCTATAGACAGAAAACCTCAGTTCCTCATCACATGGATCTCTCCTAAGGGCTACTTGAGTGTCTTTGTAACATAGCAGCTCGCATCCCCTAAGAAAGTAAGGAAGAAACTTTCATGACCTTGACTTGGGAATGATAGCTCTATTCATTGTGAAGAGGGAATACACACATGCAGGAGTAGCGGAAAGAGAGAACCACTGGGGACATCCTTGGAGGCTAGCTACTGCACAGGACATCCTGTTAACTGGACCTGTTAACTAAGAAGTGGCAAGTACTCTGGATGCCTGAAGAGGTTAAGAGATAAACTCTACAAAGATTCAAGGGCCTACCAAATCGGTGAAATCTTAATGGGTTCCACTGTCTGGGCATTTCAAGACATCCCTCCAAAATAAAGGACAAGTTATTGTACCTTACACCTCCTGCCACTGAGGAAGAACAATGCTGAGTAGCTTGCTTTATGCTTCAGAAGCAATACATTCCATACTTGAGTATAATTTCGGTCTCATTCATCATGTGAAACAGAAGTTTTGAGTGGAGCCTAGAGCAAGAAGATACCTTGCTGCAAGGTCAGGCTACAGTTAAAGCAACTCTGCCCCTTCCTCCATATAATCTTACAGCCCTTGTGGTTCCCAAGATAACATATCTGTGGGGAAGAAAAAAGCTGGGTGGACCCGCAATGCACCCCAGTAGGAAATTTGCAGCACAGAACAAAGGTCAGTTCCTCACTTGTCCTCAACGTCAGGATTCTCCTTGCAGCTTTGCCAACTGTCCTGGCAAACTCTCGATTTTTCTTTGCACTTGCTGAAATACTCCTTCCTCACACATCTTGGCTCACGCTTACACGCCTGCTTACACACCACTTTATTGTGAGTCAGGAATGGGCTCTATTTAATATTGCAGTCCTCTACTCCTCACCCAACACTCTATTCTTCTTTCTCTGCTTTGTTTTTTCCTAGAGAATTTAACGTAACACACTATATACTTCATTTATCTGTTTTTCTCCATGTCATTTGCATTAGAGCGTAAATTCAATGAGGGCAAGTATATTTTTCCATTTTTTTAAACTACTTGATCCTATATATATATATATATATAGTTATTGGGTGAATGACCCCAGATTTTAATTGCCTAATGAATATCTTCATCTCATTGCTTCCAAGACACTGATCAGTCATTATCTCCCATGCCCTGCGATAGGCAGAGGCGTGCACCCCTCCAAAGATGCTCATGTCCTAATCCCTGCAATTTGGGGGTATAACCTATGTAATTGGGGAATCAGCCTTCAGATAAAAATTAAGATTGCTGATTAGCTGACCTTAAAATAAGGAGAGTATCCCAGGGTAGCTGGACGGGCTCAATGTAATCATGAGTCCTTAAAGGTGGAAGACGAACAAGAGGAGGAGCTCAGAGTGACGTGATGGGATAGCAGAAGGACTCAACAACTGGGTTTCCGGCAGCTTTCAAGATGGAGGAAGGGGTGACAAGGCTTGGAGTGCAGGCAGCCCCTACAAGCTGGAAGAGGCGAGGAGATGAACCCTTCCCCAAACCTACAGAAAGGAGAACAACCTGCTAATGTTTTGACTTTAGGCTGCTGAGACCCATTTCAGACTTCTGACCTGCAGAACTAAGGTAATACATTTGTGTTGTTTAAGCTACTAAATTTTGTGGTAGGTTGTTAGACTGCACAGAAAACTGACACACTTCCTCCCCATTCTCCTCAGATCTGCCTGTTCTCCTCTACCCTCTTTATTACCAGGGACACACTTTTAGTCAGAGGTCGTAGCTTCCTTTAATGGGCAACGTTGTTCCCTCCCTCAACTCCAGTTTTCATGTACTGGCTTCAGTCAACTTCAGCCTTCAGAAGTCAACTTCCTGCTCATCTAATCCTATTCCCACACCTGGAAACTCCAGCTTTAATCCCCATTCATGTTTCTATTATGTTTCTGGTCAACAGAAATGCTAATTTTGTATTGACACCTAGTTGTGTTTTATTAACTTTTTAATAGCACCGTCTTTTCTTAGTCAATCACCAGGTTTTATCTGTTGTGCTTCTAAAATGTCCACGGAATTTGCCCCTCCTTGAAATCTCCATGGACTGCTCTAGTTCAAGTGCTAAGCATCTCTTCATGATTGCATTTATTCCAATAACTTCCTTCCTAACTGGTTTAGATGTTTCCAGGCTTTCTCATCTCACTGCCTTCTTCCAGGTATCATTATAAAATTGAAAGATGATGTTATCGCTCCCCTATTAAAAAATCTTAACTAGCTCCTGTTATATTTAGAATAAAGTTTGTTTATCAAGAACCGAGGCCGTAGACCCTGGAATCAAATCGCCTGTGTTCTGAACCTTGTTTCAGCACAGATTCTAGGTCAGAGAAACCTAGGTTTGCCTCCTGGTTTTTCCATTTACTGCATGATCCAGGGCAAAGTCCTTATGCTTCTAGGAGATCATTGTAGTACTTCACTGCGTTTTGAGGGGTGTGTACTGTAATACATGTAAGGAGCTTACTACAGGAACTGGAAGTTTGTGCTCAGTCAATACTTGCTTCTATAATTGTGTAAGATAGTATTCAACATTCTTAAGATTCTGGCTCTCGATATTATTCTATTCAGACTGCCCTAACAAAATGCCAGAAATTGAGTGGTCTAAACAATAGATATTAATGTTCTCGCAGTTCTGGAAGCTGCAAGTACAAGACCAAGGTGCTGTCAGCATTGATTAATGGTAAAGCCTCTCTTCCTGGCTTAGAGAATGCTGCCTTTTTACTGTGCCCTCACATGGCTTTTTCTCTATGTACATATGGAGACAGAGAGAGAGAGAGAGAGAGAGAGAGAGAGAGAGAGAGAGAGAGAGAGAGAGACAGAAAAGTAGAGAGAGGGAGAGACCTGGTGTTTCTTCCTCTTATTAGGACACCAGTTCTATCGGATTAGGGCCCTATTTTTATGACCTCATTTAACCTTAATTACCTCTTTAAAGGCGCGATCTCCAAATTCAGTCACACTGAGGTGAGGACTTCAACATATGAATTCAGAAGAGACACAATTCAGTCTACGGCACCCTCCTCAACCTGATATTCTTAACTCATCTCTCTCTAGTGACACAAATACCAGGCTCCTGCCACAATGGGTTATTTAATGCCTAAATGTACATCCTCCCTTTCTTCTCTAGTCAAAATTCTATCCAGTTCAAACTTCTCTGACGCCTTCTCCAGCTCAAATGCAGGAATAATTCATCTTCCACCTTTCCTCCGATGCTTCCTTGTTCAAACCATTAATATAGCTAATATAAGAATAGGATTTTTCATCGTGCATATATCTTTTACGTACTCTGTTAAATCCCATAATCACTGTACAATGTAATTCTTATTAATAAGCTTATTTTATATATGTGGCAACTGAGGCTCAAAGAAGTTATTTATTGGTACCATTAAAAAATGTGCTTTTGCTGCATCGCACGGGGAGATCAGCTCGGTGCTTTGTGACCACCTAGAGGGGTGGGATAGGGAGGGTGGGAGGGAGTCGCAAGAGGGAGAGGATATGGAGATATATGTATATGTATAGCTGATTCACTTTGTTATATAGCAGAAACTAACACACCACTGTAAAACAATTATACTCCAATAAAGATGTTTTTTAAAATGTGCTTTTTTATGGATAATGGCACCATTCACTGATTATGAAACATTGAAAGGGGAGCAGGTTTTATGGGGAAAGATGTTTGATTTGGCACATACTGAGTTTGAAGCACCTATGACACATCCAATTGTGCATATATTATGTACTCATCTAATATAGCTGGTTCTGGATTAATTCGCAAGTTTGGATTGGATCTTAAGTTAAAATGTTAGCACAAGTAAGTGATCAGTGGCAAATTAACTTCTTTTATTCTATGTGTTAGTGAAGAATAATGTTAAATTATTTGTTTACTCTTTATGCTTGCTCAACATTCTTTTCCTTCTCACTCCTTCCATATATTTAAACTTCTAAACAGCCAATTTTTTAAATCATAGAAGTTGAGCAGTATCTAAAGTAAATGGGATATTGAGATGATCAGTTAGTCCTCTCTATAGATGAAGAAAGCACAGTATGGCGAGTTAAGTGACTCATCCAAGGTCACAGTACCCAAATAAAAACTAACATTCAGTTTTCTAATTCCTATCAAAAGTCTATTCCATTATATCAGTGATTCCCAAACAGTATTCTGCAGAACATAAACTATGAGAAGCTCAGTGAACAAAATGATTCAAATGTGTCCTTTTTTTTTAATTGGAGTATAATTGCTTTACAATGGTTAGTTTCTGCTTTATAACAAAGTGAATCAGTTATACATATACATATGTTCCCATATCTCTTCCCTCTTGCGTCTCCCTCCCTCCCACCCTCCCTATCCCACCCCTCCAGGCGGTCACAAAGCACCGAGCTGATCTCCCTGTGCTATGCGGCTGCTTCCCACTAGCTATCTACCTTACGTTTGGTACTGTATATATGTCCATGCCGCTCTCTCGCTTTGTCACAGCTTACCCTTCCCCCTCCCCATATCCTCAAGTCCATTCTCTAGTAGGTCTGTGTCTTTATTCCTGTCTTACCCCTAGGTTCTTCAGGACATTTTTTTTTCTTAAATTCCATATATATGTGTTAGCATACGGTATTTGTCTTTCTCTTTCTGACTTACTTCACTCTGTAGGACAGACTCTAGGTCTATCCACCTCATTACAAATAGCTCAATTTCGTTTCTTTTTATGGCTGGTAATATTCCATTGTATATATGTGCCACATCTTCTTTATCCATTCATCCGATAATGGACACTTAGGTGTCTTTTAACCCTGAATATAATCCCATCTCTTGTTTAACTTTATTTAACCCCGCATTTAATGATAGAACCCCTTTTCCACCAGGTATTAATGTTCGTAGGCAATGCTTTGGGAAATGACACACTGTGTTATACTTGAGTATGAAAATGGTGGGTTTAAAAGGAACTTGGTATGCTTGATAGGAAAATTCTCCTGCTGAGATGAGGTTAGGGTCATGCAAAGGAAAGAGTTTCATTTGCTTGATAGATTTACACTGTTATTGGAAGACATAGGGCATATAAATTAAGTAGTTTTATTAATAAATGAGTAGGGGATTGTCTTAGCAACCTGCCTAGAACTTATTAATCTTATTGAAGGGCAGGTTTTTTGAAAGATTGATTTCTCCTAAATAAGTGGTAGTGCAAATACACTAAATTAGGAGTCAAGGGCTTCTAGTTAGAGAATTGTTCTTTTCATGATACTTGCTAAGAACCTGGTAATGAAGCTGTTTTGCTTTTAGTTGACAGGCAAATTTGGGGAAAGACAAAAAGATAATTAAGCACAGAGTTAGTGTTTGATAATGAGTAATTAATACTGCTTCTGTGAAGTAGTAAAGATGGCTAAAGAGAATTAATTATTATGGAAATCTAAGCCCAGTTTTATGGAAGTGCCCTGACTTGAATTTGAAAGAAAGAGAAATACCACAAATAAAACTTAATGTGTGAACAGGAAACTCTGTTTTAGGATTAAAGATCTTTTATGCAACCTATGTGCATCTTAATGAGACACATCAATTTAATCAAAACCATAGATGGTCCTAAGGAAAAAAAATAATAGTATGCTAAAGTATGGAGTAAGATAAATACTCCGAAGGAAATTTACATAATTTTCAAGTCATTATAAAAAAAGAAAAAGGCTTTATTGTCCTGTACCAGAAATATATGCAACAAACTTGACTGTTTGCAATTTTTATTTTTCTAGGTAATTACTGAATAAGAACATTTTAAAAGGCGATTAATTTGCATTTTTACTCTAATTTAAGCAAGTTCACGATTTAAATGCAGTAAGTAATGAATAATTAAGGAACATAAATAATTTAACATTAATCAAATATTCCTACTTAAAAATGTCCTAATTAAAAAATGCAGAACACTGCAAATAAAGACTACAATCTAAAGGTGGAAAGAACATACATATCAATGTCTACCCAAGATTTTGCCAGCTTCCCCATAGCCCGAAACTAAGAAAAATCACAGATCAAGAAATAATTCATTTTCAAAAATCTTTTGAAAGTATAGCTTTTTCTATCTATGGACAGTCAAATCTATAACTACTATCTGTATATTAATGGAAGGAAACCAAATGTGGCAAACACCTCAACTTAAGAGTTCTGCCACTTACACGATCTATCAACATTGACCCTTCTCTGTCTTTCAGGAAGTGAAATAATTATGCAAATTGTAAATCACCCATGCAAATATTAAATATTTAATTGGACCAGTCAATGGTACTTCCCCTGGTTCCCTCACTTACTGAAAGATAGTGAATTCTTAAGTTCCAATAAAGACAAGTTTCATTCTGTCATCTAACAGGTACTGAGACCCAGGTATATTCAAGGCTCTGTATTAGGTGCCATGAATAAGACAGCTCCTTGGCTTCCATAAACATATACCGCATGAGAAGAGTAAATAATTCTTTGCAAATATAAGCAAGTTATAGATAAGGTAGAATGAAATTTCAGAAGCTACAATTTTTCCTTTAGGTTTTAATAACTGGAGAAAGCTTTACTACAAAGTGCCAACTTATACTACGTCCTGAAGAATGGGTAAGATTTGGTTTGAAAAAATAGTAAGATAAAGGATATTCCGAAGCGAATAACAATTAGGAGGAAGGCTATGGGTATGGTTCAGGCACTTTGAACAGTTCCTTTTAACTACAGCAAGGGTTGCCTAAGTCGGAAATAAAGTATAAATTAGCACACCCTCTTACTTGCTACCTGAAAGAAACCCATCAGAGTTTGCCTTTTCGTTGTAAATTCAAAGCTCAGCCAGAATAAATTCCCTTCTTTTGAAGCAGCACAGAGAAGTTTTCACCCAAACTAAATTTAACTGAATGCTTGTCAATGATTTATAACCTGGTCTTTAGCCCACACACCCTACAGTCTAGAAAGCTGTAGATGAAATTGCACTACCATTTACAAACAGGCCGCTTTGAATCTGTTTTCCTCTAAGTAGCTTTGTAATTCTGCGTTAGACACCTGGGAGAGGCATTTCCAGTGCCCATTACGCGACATTTTTCGGTTCTGTTAATAGTTGGTTTGACTTTATATGACTGAGCAAGAGGCTGACAGCCTTCAATTTATTGGCGGCTCCTCGACACAGACACAGATGTTTCCTCCCGGAGATTCAACCATCGTCTCAAAGCTCTGGTTTGGCAGAATTAATATTACACATTTTAAGGTATAGGCCATGTTTCTGGGCCCTAGGGCTTGGGCCTCAGACACCCCAGCTAAGGCCAAAGCAGCGCGGACAGGAAGGGGGTACTCCAGGTGTAGGAATGTGCCAGCGCCCACGGGACGCGACGCTTCTCCCAACACAAAAGACGCCATCGCACCACCGGGCCCTGGGACTGAGCTCAGAAATTGCCAGGTACTCGCCAAGCCGCCCTCGGCTCTTCCCAACACCGCCCCCCCACTTCCGCTTCCGGGGAGGCGCCGCCTGGCCCTCCGGCCTTGGGGGCGGTAGTGAAAGAGAAGCCGGAAGTGGCCCCAGTACTTCCGGTGCGGGAAACTCCTCTCTGCGGCTCCGAGGGGGCTTGACAGGCTCGGTCCCTGCAAGTAGGTCTCTCTCCTGTTGCCTTCCTTGCGTCTAACCTTCCAGCTCGTTTGCCGCTGCCGTCCCGCCACGTCGGTCTCCGAAGCCGCCCCTTCCCCATGTGCCGGGGCAGGAGTCCGGAAAGCCAAGACCCGCTCGCCGGTACCCCATCATGTCCGAACTGACTAAAGAGCTGATGGAGCTGGTGTGGGGCGCCAAGAGCAGCCCCGGTCTCTCTGACACCATCTTCTGCCGCTGGACGCAAGGTACCCTGGCTGGACTCTGGCTTCCGGCCGCCGCTCCCTTTAGCCCCGCGAGAGTCGAGCCGTGACGCCGCTCGCGTGTCCCGGTTCCCCTGCTCAGCCCAGAAACGGGACTTCTAGAAAAGCCCTCCCTGCCTTGAGGGTTAGAGGCTAAGTAGGGGAACGGTGCCAGCGGGCCGCCAAAGACCGGAGGCGCCCCTGCCACTCCCTGGGCTGCCTTTGGGTTGGAGAGGAGGAGGGGGCGGCTGCCGGGCTGCAGCGGGTGACACTGAAGGTGTGCCCTGTGCCCCGGCGTCCGTTCCTCCAGCAGGGCTCCGGCCGCCTGGATCTTTACCCGCTAACGAGTCTGGTCGTTTGGTCTCATTTTGGAGAGAGGGAAGTCCACGTGAAAGTCGCAGTGGTTAATTCCAGAAAGCGATTGTGTTGCTTGTATTTAGTTAGGCGGGGTTAGGCGTGGTACTCGGTGCAGAAATGTAATGTTGCGGCTGCAGAGTGTTTGTTCCCTTGACCCGAAGTGTCCCCGGTTTTGAGGTGGTGTGGGATCTGTTCCAGTTCAAAGGAATATGGTCCATAGGACTTCCTGGGCCGATCTAATTACCCAGACAGGCTTTTGAGTTATATAAGAAGTTTTGTTAATACTGCGAGTAATTGTGAAATGAAAAAACACCATCTATTTATATTTATTAGTGATCATCCCTAACTCGTAAGTTTCAGTATTAAAACACAACGAGCATATTACTTTCAGGTGACTTAAAAGGGACAATGGTGAGGTTGAAGTTAAGAGCATAGTGTTTGGAGTCAGGAGGATGAGTAATGGACGTATGTAAAACATCCCAAGCACACAAATAATAGCTAGTTAGTACTATTACTAAAACATTTTGTTATTAAAATATTTATTTAGAAAATACCGATTCTCAGAGGGTTTGGGGGAAGTTTAGCATAGTAAATCTAAGTCCTTACTTCGTAATGTGTATTTAGGGTTTAAGTAATCCCTTCCTTCCTCCCAGATACTGGTAAAAGCTGGTAAAATTAGAATCGTAATATATTACAGCCAGGTAGGTTATTTAGTTCATTACTCTTGTTCTGAAGATGAGAAAAATGAGTTGTGAAGGGTTAAATGACCAGGCCAAAGATGCACAAATTGATAGAACTGGGAACGAATTCCAACTCTCCCATTTCCTAGTTCAGCTGCCTTTGTTGTTTTCCTTTGTGTGGCTCAACCAGGCATGTAATTAGTTTGGCTTTTTTTTTTTTTTTTACAGATTTAATTATGTCGCTTAACTAATATTTTCTGAAATGTTGGACATCCACATTTGCAGATTTTAAAATTTATTTTCCAGTTTGTCTTACTTATCCTAATAGTGAACAGCCCTAAAGTACGCAAGACTGTGAAGGATTGAGAAAAGTTTTCCTTCCTGTTAACTAATTAGTAATACAACACAGAATAAGGTGATATTCAGCCTCATTTATTTTAGTACTCTGATGCAGAGGCAAGGAGAATTCAGAGAGGCAGTTCTAATAATGGTCAAGAACAGGCTTTGGAATAGGCATACTTGGGTTCTAGGTTCAAGGTTTTTAGCTTACTTAAGCCTCAGTTTCCTTCTCTGTAGAGTGCAGATAATAGTAGTGCCAATCTTACAGGGTTGTTGTGAGGATTAAAGGCAGGTGAATTCGTTTAGGCACTTAGCACAATATCTGACATGGAGTAAATGCTCAGAAAAGGGTAGCTTGATTTAAAAAGTGTTTAATTGCAAACCAAGCGGAAGATCGCTCTCTGGCCATGCCCTGACAGTTGCAAGAAGTTATTGTTAATTTGATGGATAATCACTAAAAGAGAACTTCGTAATGACATATGAGAATGCTCTGACACCTTGTAGTCATACAGAAGTTCCTTTACAAGATTTGTTCAATCAATACCATTTCAAAATAAAGGATTATTGCTCTACAGAGAATGCGGTTATATTGTGGCTGTGTAATTCTTCAAGGTCTTAAAGTGATCATGATTTTTAAGGCAACCAAATATGTACTTTTAAGTTGTCACCTCTGACTCAGAGGGATGTTGTCATCGATCTTGCTGTGTTAACTTTGTATTCATTTATCCATTCTTAGAGGAGGCAGCTGACGATTGCTGTGGCCGTGACTTGGGACTGTGGGAACGGGCACAGGACACTGCTTTGGTGCGCTTGCCTTACTGCGTTCGTACTGTGACATCAGCTTTGTCTTTATTTCATCATCTATCTGTGCTTTGAATTGACAGCTGTAATCTCATTAGTCTTTTGGAAGCAAGTTATAGGTGTGAGGTGTTTGGGGTAAAGAGACATAGAACTATGTCCAGGGATATTCCATTTATTGATTGGTCATGTTAAATGGTCATGTTAATTGGTCGTGTTAAATTCCTTTGATATGTTAAACAGCTGCAGCAGTTGGGATTTTTGTTTGTTTTTCTCTCTCTTAATGCTACGGCAGTTTTAGATAATAGGTTAAAGCAGTAAGTGCAAGAGTGGCACATAATATTTTTTTGTTTGTTTAAAATTCATTTGACAGTTTTAGATAATTCTCTTCTGCAAATACTTTTTCTTAAGAGAAGAAAAAAATAGGGTTTTGGTTTGGGTTTTTTTTTTTTTAACAGTTTTTAGTTTAAAGGCAATAAGTCACATTATTTAAAGCTTTGAAGTTGTTTTGTTTTTTAACTTGGAAATTTACTCCCTACTCCTGCCTGCTTCCCTCCTGCTCAATTGCCTATAATACTTTTTAAAGAAAAGCGTATATTTTCTACCTCCTTATTTGTAAGCACATTTATCCTTCTTTCCCTTCTCCCACAAACTGACCAGTGTTCCAGACCTAGACTTGAAAGGGTGGGAGGGAAGACAAATGATAAACATAATATAGCATAAGTTAAGCATATATACTAGAAGGGAGAGAAATAAGGAATTACAGGGTAAAGTAGCCTGGACGGGCCTCATTTTAAGGTGAGATTTGAGCAGACTATTGAAGTAACTGAGTTAGTCATGCAGGTATCTGAAGAGTGTTCCAGGCAGTGAGGATGGCCATCGTAAAAGACTTAATGACTTATGCAGAATACGTCTGGCTTTTTGTTCAAGGAACAGGAAGGAGATTAGTTTGGCTGGAGAGGGAATGAGGGAACGGGACAGTGATAAAGATGGTGTAAGAAATAATATGGCCTAAATCACTAAGATTTTATAGGCCGTTGTAAGAACTTTGGTTTTTCTGCTAAATGAGATGAGAGGTCATTGGAAGGTTTGGAGCAGAGGAGAGACACGACAGGACAGGTTTTTAAAGGGCTGATCTGACTGCTAAGTTTGAGGATAGACAGTAGTGTATTGAGTGAGACAGCAAGACCAAATGAGAGACAGTTGCAGTAATCCAAGGGTAAAAGACGGTGGCTTAGACCAGGATAGTAGGAAATGGTCACATTGACCTCATCCCAGCAGAAGCAAAATAAGAGTCATCTAGATCTAACAAAAGTAAGTGTTAATCTTATTACAAAGGCAAACATTTTGACTTATTGAGAACTTGTTTTCTTTTCAGTACTGATTGTCTAGCCAGTGTTTGGCAAATGTTTTCTTTAAAGGGCCAGTGCCTCTATTGTCTCTGTCTCATCTCTGCCATTGCAGCACAAGCAGCCCTGGATGATAAGGGCGTGGCTGTGTTCCAAAACTGCATTTAAAAAACAGGCCAACCCTGGTCTAAATTATAAACTCTGAGAACCCATTTCTTCCTTTTCTTGGCCCCCTTCCTTCAAGTTTTAAGTTACTTCGTTGTTTCACCTAAAGATTAGCTAGAAGAGAAGCCCAATTTGTCAGTTTATAGCAGTTCAGTGGTGTTTTGGGGTGGAGATGGGGAGGGAGCTGTAGTGGATTGAAATTAGAGTTTTGGACTTTCCGGTATAGGACAATTTTTGTTATGTAATATGGAAAAAAAAGATTCTAAGTAACTTTGGAAAAGTGAGGGATCAGTTAAAATATAAGCATAAATTGTATGCAGGAGTTAAAGCATTTGGATTAAAGTCCAAAAGTATGATGTCTATTATCATGTGATTTAACATTTTACCAAATACTAAAATGATACGCCAGTATCGTTAATTTGTCTTCCAAAGTGAAGGTAAATTAATATTGTGGGTCATATCATTTCAGAGATTTTGTTGTTGATGGAATCCTTTTATTTCAAATATAGGTTTTACTTTCTCCCACCTACCTACATCATATGTCACCTAAAAACCAATTTTTTTTAAACTCACAATTTGGAAGCTTATGTGACAAAGTTAATTTCTTGGTACTTTTGAGTACATAATGTGTTTTTCAGCTCAACGCATCTATCATAATACCTTACGTCTGTATTAGGCTTTACAGGTTTTGAAAATCTTACAGCAACCCCAAGAGGTAGCAAAAGATAAATGTATCAATAGTTATCCTCCTTTTGTAGATGAGGAAACTAAGGCTCAGTTCAGATTCCACTCAACCAGTATTATCTGACATATAGTGACAAGTGAAGTCTTTCTGTGGCCTTTTGTTAACATGGAAGGCTAGAACTATAGAGGCAGTAGTTGTCAAACTGGTTTGAATAATTTAAGTCAGTCATATGAAAATAAAAGACTGGGAAATTGCAAAGAGGTTCATGACTCAGGTTTAAATTAGTTATGAGCTGTAGAACTGAGAAAGACTTCTATGTCTGTAGTGCTGTGGAATGTGATACAAAATCGTATATTTAAGATCAGATGCTTTAGATGGCCTATTTCAGATCTAATTAGGAAGACAGCCATTTTGTGATAAGTTAATTCCTCTTAAAACTAGGAAATAAGATGAATATGAGAACACTTGACAAGAAAAATAACTCTGTATCCTAAAAAATTCAAACTCAAGTGAAACCTTATTATAAAAGAGGGTGCCTACTTAGCATTATCCTGTTTTAGGATAGAATAATTTCCATTTGTCTAACTTTATTTCATTTTTAAGCTCTAAGAGCCTTTGTTCATTATCAAATAACACACTCAAGTATATATACTGTAATTAAAGGGAATTTGGCATAAAGCAGATGTGCCTAGAATTCTCTCCCTGGGGTTTTTATCTCTAAAGTACAAAAGCAACTTATCAGAATTCATTTCCATCTAAAAGCCCCACCCATGGATCTTGAAAATTGAGTTACATTATTAGTCATTTTAAGGAAGGCAAGAATCCATTACTGAGACCTGTTTATCACATAACGCTGGAAGTTTGAAAGAGCCTAGTTTCACCTCTGCACTTAGGCCCAACACCAATGACCCTTTCTTCCCAGTAGGAGAGGTAGACGAAGAGCAGAGGCCCCTTGGCTTCACCTCTTGTTTCTAGATTGGCTCTCAGATTTGGTTGTCTTGCTGTGATAACCAGCACCCTCAGTTCTCATTTGTCCTTATTAAATTTGCCCCATCCACCATACCTATTTCTTATCCTGCATTTTTCTTATCCTCTATTCTGTTTCTCCCAAGGTGGTGGTGTGTGTTGCTGGGGAAAATTGTGGTCAGCATCAATACACATGTAGGAATTAAACCTTAGCTGAGCCCTCAGTATTTCTCTTAGTTCTTTATCCTGTCTGCTTTTCTTATGTGTTTTGGAA
Organism: Stenella coeruleoalba; assembly: GCF_951394435.1. Classification (NCBI taxonomy): domain Eukaryota; kingdom Metazoa; phylum Chordata; class Mammalia; order Artiodactyla; family Delphinidae; genus Stenella; species Stenella coeruleoalba. The sequence continues at coordinate 176,387,792 of NC_137147.1, read as the reverse complement.
TTAACATTCTCCTCAATTTTCTATGCCCTCATGCCCCCCACTCGCCATCAGCAGCATCTCTTCCCTTCCTCTTTGCCTGCATGTCTAACTTGGAAGCCTGCTAAGATTTCCTGTTTCTCAAGTTTGTTAAACTCAGGGCCCTGTTACATTCTTAAAAACTATTACAGGCTTCAATATGAAAAATAAAAAAAAATAATGAGGCCTGTGGCATTATTTTACATTTTAAAAAATCTCTTCAGTGTCTAGCTCATAGGAAGACAGGTGGATTCTCCCACTTGCTTCTCCGTTCTGTCTTAACAATCTGTTACAATATGTTGTTTCAATATGTTACAATATATGTTGTTTTGGTTGAAGTATCTGCGGAAAATCCAGCTTCACACAGATATGCAGTTGGTAATATAGGAGTCTTGTAATAGTCTTTTCAGATAATTGTGGATATTCTTCTTTGATACTACACCAAAACTCAACAAGTGGTAGTTTCTTAGCAGTTACTTGAAATACAGAATCTGAAGCCACATCAGTGAACTTTTCGTCCTCTGTTAAATTGAAATTCATTGGTTTGTCTTGTACTTTGACTGGATCTTTTACCCATGCGTTAATTTGTAACAGCGTGCATTGGTCATTTGGAAGTTATCGGTCTGCTGGTTTATGCAGATCTTCTAAATGTTAACACATATAGTTATACCATATCAAAAGTCACATTATTTCTGATCTTGTCAGAAAAATCTCTGAGTATTGAGAAGCTGTCAAGCTACAGTGCTGGACGTGAGTTTTCCAGAAGTTTAGTTGTTACTTGAAAGCTTGAGGTTTTATCACTGGCAGAAATACTGTCAAGTTATTTTCCTTGAAGTATCAGGCTCACTTCATTCACTTCTGAGAAAAAGTCTAAATAATCATAATTTGTTAGTAGCTCTTCAAAGTAAAAACAGCATTCCACAGAAAAGCTGTTAGCTCAGCTCACAGTTCAAAAAAATTACACATGTGCTTTGAGAATCTGTCAATCATCGCTCAAGGTATGTAGCAGAGGTGCTTTATGGGTAGTTCCCATTTTGTCACACAGACTATTTTTTTAAAGTACATTGTATTCAAAGTCAAGATTTAATAAGATTAGCATTAGTAAGGGCTTTTTAAAGTTAAATTGGCTTTTTTGTGTGTTTGAGAGCATATTGTGGTGTTTCCTAGTACAGTGACTGCTGGTACAGCTTAATGTCACTTAATGTGGGCTAAGGCACCAATAATGTAACCTGCTGTTCATTTTGTACCATCGCTGTGAATATCAACACAGTGAAAAGGGCAAATATGTTAGTATTATAATAAAAATGATTTTCACCTCTAGCAGGTCCCCTAAAGGGTCTCAGGAACTTCCCAGGGTCTGTAGGCCACACCTTGAGAACCTATCTTTATTCAGTCCACGACCACCACCACCACACCGCACTGTCTCAGTTCTTTCAGGACTTGGAGTCCTTAAACTCTCTCTTTCCCATTTAATCACTCTTTTCCTTCTTTTAAACTCATGCCCTTCCCTCTGTAAAATAATAATGCTTTATCCAACTACCCTTCAAGCCATCATCCTTTTCCCCTTCACTTGTTTAACAAATAGTTTGCCTTTTCTCTTTCTCCTTGTATTCTGAATCACGCCTCAGCCCTTTAAAATTTGGCTGCTCTTCCCAGCATTCTAAATTTCTTTTTTTAGTATTCCCAGTGACATGCTTAATCCAGTATTTTCATTTAATGTTTTTATTCCACTCGGCATTTGTAACAGGTGACTGCTGATTTTTCCCTTCTAGGACCTCAGTGTGTTTTTTCTCTTACCTTTCAAGTCTTTGTCAATCTCCTTTGCTGCTTCAGTGTCTGCTCACTTTTTTTTTTTTTTTAATGTTAACCGGCTTCATTATCTGTGTTCTACATGTTTTCATTCACTTTAACTGCCATGTTTAAGGTGACTCAACTTGCTATCTCTAATCCTAAACCCTGCCCTGGGCTCCAGACCCATGTTTCCCCAACCAAATTGTTGTTTCACATTTTAGAGACTGAATTTAGAAACAAACATCCCCATTATCTTCACTCCCAAAACTTCAGCAAGCATTTATTATTAACTGTATAACATACTAGGAAAACAGTTAATAGAGCAGGCAAGATACTTGTAAGGCAAGACAAACAATAAACAAGTGAACAATCATATAATTACAGATGGTGATAAGTACTGGTTGTGCTGAGGGATGGTGGGAAAGATCTACTTAGATAGGCCTATCAGGGAATATCTCTCTGAGGAGTTAATACCTAAACTGGGTCTTTAAGGATGAGAAGGATTCAGCTATTTGACAAGAGAAGGAAAAAGAGCATTTCGTGCAGAGGGAACAGCAAGCATCAAGACCCCAGGTAAAGACCTTGGGATGTTCTGAGGGCCTAAGATCACTGTAGATGATGAAGGTAAGAGTGAACTGAGGGAAGGTGGGGTTGATAGATCGTACAGTGTCTCTTAGGCCATGAAAAGGAGTTTTATTGCAATTGCAATGAGAAGCCATTGCAGGCTGTGACAAAACCTGATGTCTGTTTCTAAAATATTTCTCTGGTAACTATGGTGAATAAATAAGGGGTGGGGTGGGAGTGGGAATGTGGGCAGAATGGGGGGACCTGGTTGGAAACTCTTAACAGTGTTCTAAGTGAAAGATGATGGTGGTTTGAACCTGAAGGTGGACTAGAAATGGGGTAGAGATATGTTTTGGGTCCTTGAACCAAGAGGACCTTACCTTAAGGTGAAGCCTTAAAGATAAGTCCGATTTTTTCAGAGAAAGTGTTAGCAAGTGTTTCATGCGGAGGGAACAACATGTTCAAAGTATAAGAAACCAGAGAGAAAATGGACATTTGAGGGCCTGGAAGAAGTTCAGCATGCCTAGAGCCTAAAGAAGGAGAGTGGCAAAGGATGAGGGAGGACGTATAGGCAGAAGCCGGACCATGCAAGACCATGTCGAGGAATTTGGATTCTGTCTGTGTCTGGAGTTCTCATCTGAGCTCTATTGGGATTATCACCCATAATGGAAACCTTGTGAGTAGATGAGTTACACAGGGAGAATGCAAAGAAAAAAGATTCTAAAGCCAAGACCTGAGGAACATTAGCATTTAGAAGGAATTGATCACCGCTCATACTGAGAAGAAACAGAAAAGGAAAATTTGGAACAAGATGTACCACTAGAGCCAAGGGCCAAAAGATTTTCAGAAGTCAGTGGTCAGCATTTCAGATGATTCTCTGGGAGATTCATCTGAAATAAGAAAGACTTGAGAAATAGCCTGTCTGGTCATTGATGAATTTGGTGAGAATGAGTTTGGTGCAGTCACAGGTTGAAAACCAAATTATTGTGGGTTGGGTAAATGAGGAGGTAAGGAAATTGAGACAGTGCATGTAGACAATTAGGTGGGCTTTGAGAGAGTGGTGTTTGGAGTTTTGGGTGGAAGGTGGTGGTGGTTGTTTCTATGGTCAAATGATTTTTTAAATTAAGACTTTACTTTTTAGAACAATCTTAGGTTCACAGCAAAACTGTGGGCAAGATACAGAGATTTCCCACATACCTCCTGCTCCCTCAGCATGCACAGCCCCCCACCCCACTGTCAGTGTCCCCCACCAGAGTAGTACGTTGGTTATTACAGTGTTGAACCTGCGTGGACTCATCATTATCACCCAAAGTCCACAGTTTTCATTCTTGGTGTGGCACATCCTGTGGGTCGAGACAAATGTGTAATGGAATGTATCCATCGTCATAAGATCAGAGTATTTTCACTGCCCTAAAAATCCTCTGTGCCTTGTCTGTTCAACCCTTCACCCACTCCCCTCCTCTTGGCAGCCACCGATCTTTTTACTGTCTGCATAGTTTTGCCTTTTTCAGACTGTCATATGGTTAGAATCATATGGTATGTAGCCTTTTCAGATTGGTTTCTTTCACTTAGTAATATGTAATTAAGGTTCCTCCATGTCTTTTCACAACTTGCAAGCTAATATTTTTTAAATGCTGAATAATATGTACTATTTATCCATTCACCTACTGAAGGACATCTTGGCTGCTTGCAAGTTTTGGCAATTAGGAATAAAGGTGCAGTAAACAATGTGTGCACGTTTTTGTGTGTGGACATAAGTTTTCAACTCCTTTGGGTAAATACCAAGGACCTTTTGGTAGAATCTTGAAGAGAATTTTTTTTTGTTTTTAAATATGTGAGATACATTTAAATACTGTTTGAAAGAGAGATTGAAGGGTAAAGAGAGAGGAGGTGGGATGGAATGGGAAGCTTCATACTGTTTCTTATCTGTCCTGCTATCTAGTGTCTCAAGCTAGAAACGTCAGTCAGTTCTAATTTCTTATGTCCCAAGCCTTTCCCCACTTGCACATATTCATCAAATATTAATTTTTACCTTAGAAATACTGTTTGGATATAGTGTCTTCCCTCCACACTTAAGTTTCTTTTATTAGTGGTATAGGTGTGTTGAAACGGCCTCTTCCCCATTCTGGTCCTTTAAAAAAGAAAAAAATACCAGTATGATTGTATTACTCCTTTAATTAGTACTTGTCATGGTGTGGCCCTTCCCAGTATTAACGTCCTGTCAGCTCTCCCTCCTCCCCTTTCCCATCTCTCCCGTGTGCCTCCATACTGCCCTTTGGCTGCATTAATGTTCCCTCTGATCCATAAACTTGTCCTGCTCTTACGAAACCTCTTTCCTTTAATAGAGGTATTTTCTTTACCTGAAAGTCATTCTGCCACCCTTGCCTCTCTGATAAATTTCTGTTCAAGGTCAGCCTTAAAGTTAGCTGGCATGACTTGACTCAGATCAAGTCACTACTTTGTGTATCCTCAACACTTCATACTTCTGTTATAACATTCGTTTATCCCTTCATCTTAGTAATTATTTGTTCAGATGTCTGTCTTCACCTGGACTGTTGGCTTCTCCAGACTAGGGACTTTGTCGTTCACGTCATTTATATATCGTAGATGCTTGGTATAGTATCTCAGGGTCATTAAATGTTTGTTAAATAAATGTAAGAATTATGACCATTAGTGAAATTTCACACATTCCTAGCATGTTGGAATTGGAAGTGATCATTTTAAAGCTAAGTATGAGGCCTAGGGGGGTGAAATGATTTCCTGAAGCTTATACAGATAGTAACTCACTTCTCCTGACTTCCGGCCCCAAGCTCTCTGCAGTGTGCCGGTGCTCTCTGCAGGAACTTGTACTAGATACTCAGTCAGTGCTAGTTGGGTAGTGTTTAAATTAAGATAGAACCAATATGGCCACATGCACTGTGTATGATGTTCTTTAATTTTTAGCTTAGAGAATGTGACTCAAAGATTGAAACTAAAAAAGATACTTTCTGAAAAGGGTCCTAAAATATCTGTTTAAATTCAGTATGTAGACTGTCAAGTCTTCCTTTCAGTAAATTATTTAAAAATCAGATTTAGTGTCCTTTTACTGAAGGCCACACTTTATCTCTCTGGTCCACTTAGTGGGGTCCCTGGATGCAAAATTGTGTGTGTGTGTGTGTGTGTGTTTATGTGCATTTGGCAGGGAGCCTAGGTTCCATATCTTTTTTTCAAAGAGCTCCTTTATCCTCCAAAAGGTTAAGAACCACTGCACTTGACTGACTTGAGGATATTTTGCTGTTGTGATAAGTGATCTTTCTCAAAGCAAAGTACATTAAAAATTCTTTTAGCTACTACTTGAATTACATTTTTAATCTTTGCTACTTGCTTTCATTTTTAGGGTTTGTGTTTAGTGAATCAGAGGGATCTGCATTAGAACAGTTTGAAGGTGGCCCCTGTGCTGTTATTGCACCCGTTCAGGTAACATAGACTGCTACTTTACCAACTCCTTAGAGGGACGTGTTCAAACGTTTCATGCTTTACTTTCTGTTTTCTAATACCTGTACTCTGTAATCATGAGGCATGATCAGTTACCTCTTAACTTTTGTTCTTGTCAATTGCTTTAAATATCCAAAATAAAAATGATTTCAGAACATGAGTAGGTTACACAGCAATAGCCATTTGGCTCTCTTTATTTCCAAGGAAACATAGTAGGTGTTCTCTGACTTTCAGAAAATTTGGAGTTAATGATCATGGCATCTTTCTTATACAGTGATCTGTTGAGTAATAACATTTTATGCCAAAGATAGTGACACCGTAGCAGTGGTACTATTTACATTTGTTCTATCTTTAAAAACGGTTTTTCTAAAAAGTTGAAGATGCATTAATATTTTCATGGCCTAAAACTTTATCAAATTTTAAAATAAGTTGACAGTATATACTGTTTTAGGCTCTAGCTTTGGTCTTTAAAATAAAAGTAGTAGCAACGAATTTCAAACAGAATCCCCAAAATAAAAAAAAGGTTTTTTCTTTGGGCAAAAGGTAGAGTGAATCTCAATGTATGTATTTGATTTTGAATCTTTTTGTGTTGCATTGTTTGAAATTCAGAGGCTGATTTGCTATAAACCATTACGTTATTAAAATGGAGAATTGAATTTTCAGTTTGCTATAATATTTACAATGTCTGAACAGGAGTGTAACTTTAGAACTGTTATAAAAGAAGCTTGAATTTATTGTTTGTTTTAATCAGCACATTTTGAAAATACATATTTAATGTGGTATTTATTATTCATTGGGCATAAAGAATGCATTCCTGAACTGTTAGCTGCAAAGTAAATTTGTCTCTCAAACCTTATACTCCATACACTTACATTATTAAATTTAAAATGTATTTTCTGAAGGAGAAAAGAAGTTTTCCTTTATGGTTCATTCTAAAATATATCCTTTGTAGGTCGTTGTTTTATTTCTTTGAAGAGTAAAGTTGATACATTTTTTTTCATTAGTAGATTTACAAAAAAAATTTAAGAAAAACTTGAATGTTTGAGCTTTACCTGGGGATTACAGAGTATAAAGAATAAAATTTAACTATAAATTAGTTATGAGGCTGTTATTTTGAGTAATTGAGACAGATTTTGGTTGCTAGTAGGAATCTTACCTGAATTTGAAGATTACTTGTCCTGTTCATATGCATGTTAGATTATATTAACATAGACCCTCTTGGACCATAATAATAATACCCTTAGGGTCTTTATTTCAAGTCTTTGAATACAGTTAAATCAAAGTAAACCACAGCAGTTTCATGTTTATAAAATTTAGTATATTCCAAAATGGTAGTTATTTTTACAAGTGGGGTTGCTATGTAACAAGGGTTAATTGTAATGTTCAAAACCGTGATGTATCTTTGAGGTAGTAATTTAGCTTCATAGTCATATAAATGTTTTCATTCATAGAAGAATTTTGTTTATATTAATATTTCAATGTAAAAGTCAAAACTAAATTACTAAGAGTGATGAAGGGAAATGTGCGAGTCCAGATATTAAAACTTTTTTAAACTATATAAACTAGAACATGACACTTTTGCTAGAAGAATAGGCATATTGTGGAACCCGATAGATAATACAGTAGTAGACCACATTACATATAATAATTTACCAAGAATTAATCACATACCATGATAAGAAGGAATATAAATCAGTGGTGAAATAAAATGTTTACTAAGTGTCACTGATAGGACTGGTTGATAATTTGAGGGGAAAAACTGAATTTAGGTCATTTGTAGCATATACCAAGTTTATTCTTGATATAATAAGCACAGAAAGCTGAAAATAATGCATTACCAACTAAGATAAAAGATGAGTTCCAGGCTCAGAAAAAAATGTGAGGTAATATTAGCAATAAATCAGTGTCTTTCTTATACAGAGAACTACAAATTGGTTAGAAAAACACTGAAACTTCAGAGGTGGAACGGGCAAGTGTATGCAGTCATGACAGGTGGTATGATGCTGGACAACCAAGGAATCGAGATGTCCAACCTCGCTAGGAATCCAAGAAAGTACAAATAAAACTTTAACTAGATTCTATGCTTACTCTTTCTAATCTTTATGAAATAATTGGCAGTGCATTTAAGGGTAGGGTGATGCTGGCATACTCAGATACCTCTATGTAGTACAAATTGGTACTTTGACCTAGAGAAGGAATTTTACGTTATAATTGGAACCATGATAATGCAGATTCTTTGATGAGAATAATTGTACTTCTGTGGATCTTTCCTAAAGAAATAATCCTTAATATGGAAAAGGTTGTATTCAAGAAGAAGCTTTTTTTAGAGCAAGTCCAGATATATTTTATATATATTTATATATATATAAAACATATATTTATATATATATTATATATTTTATAGTATAAAAAAATTGCAAACAACATAATGCACAGTAATGTAGTTTAAACATGGACTAATGTTTAAATAAATTTTAATAGCTTGAATAGACATGTAGAGATTAAGAGTTAAAGTTATGAATTGTGTGGGAAAACAGAAAAGTGGAAAACAATCACGTACCCATTATGCTTCTCACTTAAAATAAAATTTAAAACAGGTATGAAAGGAAGACTGGAAGGAAGTATATCAAAATGCTAATGGTGGTTCTATTAGTGTTGAAATAATGGTTGTCCCATTCACCATTCCAAAGTTTTCAAGTGTAGTTATATTAGTTTTATGGCTTTTGTTATTGGGTGGGGAGGGGGATCAGAAGCACTTGGTTGTAGTATTTGTAGATTTTATTTCAACGTGAATAGTACAGAACGTTACTTATTTTTTTTTAAAATACTTTGAATTGATTGCTTATTAGGTACCAGGTACTGTGCTAAGTGTATTAATAGTTTATCTCATAATCCTCACTACAACCTTTTAAAGTTTGTGCTATTATTATTTTTAATTAGTAAAGTAATGAAACCACGATTCAAATCTAGGTCTGTCTGACTATAAGCAGTCCTCTTATCTGAATACTACTGTTTTCAAACACCTGTGAGTAAGAATCACCATAGTAACCTCTTTTTTCTTGAATCTGCCCCCTAGAGATAAAATAGGTGGAGTGTCAGAATCTGCCTTTTAAATAAACAAGTCAGGTGGCTAGGATGCAAATAGTCCTTGAGCTACACTTTGAGAAGGAAACACTGTTACACACTGAACTGTTATCTATCAAATCACCAATGTAACATAGTTGGCTCACTTAAGGAAAGGTTAGAAATGAGTTTGTTTTTTCTTTGGACTCTTAAAGCTTTATGAGTTAAACCAGGAAGTTAGGACTCCTTATAACAAAGTGATGACCCACACCTTGGTCATCTTGTGTCATAAATCAGAGCTAGGAGAGCAGAACCACTTTTGCATTTAGATTTCTTTTCCTCTAAGGAATCAAAGAGAAATACAGATTTTTTCCTGGTCTAAAGGGCCTTCACTCTGTGAATGGAGCAGTAAATTTCTTTAATTTTCCAGTTATGTGGTTATTATTTTGAGTCAATTTTTCTCTTTGACAGAAAATATGTATTATAAAGGAGGAAGAATTGTATGCATGTAGAATCAAGCTTATAGTAGTATATTCTGAGTAAGTAATTATGCTCAGTTACTGTTGAACGTGAAGGGAAGCCATTTGAAATTTTTATAGCACTATTCAAAAGATCAGAAAGGAGGTGCAAATTAGTTTTATTTTCCATTTTAAAATAAAAGAATGATGTAAGGTATGCTTATAATACATTCTAATAATTATTGCTTTAATTGTATAAAGGCATTTCTTTTGAAGAAGCTCCTGTTTTCTTCTGAGAAGTCTTCTTGGAGGGATTGCCAAGGTATGATAGCTGTCTTTTATCAAGTTTTACTCCATCTTCTGTTTTATAGATGATCCATGCAGTATTCATTGGCAGTAATTTAGTTGAAATTATCTGTCTTAAAAAGTAAACTATGAGTGGGTTACTTTTTCCTGAGATTTACTTTTTAAATGTCTCAGAAAGTTTCATGGATGACTTCAAATTTTAAAATGTATATTTCCAAATTTGTCTTTCCTAAGAGGTATAAGACAGGATATTACACTAAGGGAAAAATCCTTTGGGGCATTTCCCTGAACTGTTAAATGATAGCATACTATAAGGACAGTCATTTATGTTTGTTTTGTCTTATTTAGCTTTGAGCAAAAAGTCAGAATTATCTTTGTATTCCTGCATCTTTTAGTATAACGCCTTACACAATTCAGATAATACCTCAAGTAATTCTGAATTAAATTGCAAATGAAGCTTTCATGGCTTCTGCAATATGATTAAGTCAGAGAACTGTATGTGCTACCTGATAAGAACAGACATTTGCATCCTGCTTGGCAGTTTACAAAGATATTTCCTTCACTTGCACAGTTTTATGTGAACTCACAGTAACCGCTGAAAGAAGGTGGGATATATTATAATTGCGGTTTTGTATATAAGGGCAAAACACCTTCCATTCCAAACCATGCAGGTAGACTCTACTAGTGGTTGTGAACTTGAGTTAAAAGTGTCACTGTCATGTATTTTTAATTAATTAATAGCCAAAATGCAAAATAAATTTGAGGAGAGAAGAAACTATTCAAAAAATACTATTATTAACATGAAGATTTTATTAATAAAATTTATAATATTCCTTGCACAGAAATATATTCATATGGATAAAAAAATTTATGTAGCATTGTCATAAATGTCGTAAACGCTCTGGTGGCTAGAGGGTGAATGGCACAGTTCCTGTCTTTAAAGAACTTTTAATTAGGAGAGCGAGAAAGCTTGTTCCGGCATAAAATTTTACATAGGATGTGTATACATCTTATCCCCTTTGTTTGAAAGTTTCAGAAAATGGTACTACTTCTGGAGATTAATACTGCTTGAAAGGGGGAGGGTGGCTAAGGTTCAGGAAGAAATTGTGCATTTGTGCTATTTTCTGTAAATGTCTAATGCTCAAATCACTGCAATACAGTATCGGTGGTTTCTGTATTATGCAGCATAACCGCTGTGGCCTCTGCTAATGTAACGGATGGTGGTATTGTGTGTGCTGACGGTGTGTTATCTTATTATCCTTACCCCTGTGGGACTGGGAGATTAAAGACGTTAGACTAATTCAGAAATGGGGAAAAACAGAGGTCTCAGCAGGCCCATACGCTGGCCTGGTTCTACAATAAAGGAATCCGCATGGCTGAAAGGCTCCATTTGCAGCCTAAGAAAGGGGCGTTCAGTATCAGGTTATTCCACGTAGCATATTCTTTCTTCTTATGTTTAATTCTGCATTTTCCAGGATTCTTTTTCTCATTAATGGAAATATTTAACAGAGGTGACATTTTAACCCTCAAGCACATTTTTCTGAACTGTAGTTTAAGATCGGTGGTTTATGGATTTTTCCTCCACTAAAAATGCTTGATTTTCACCATTAAATTAATGCATTCTTAATATTGTTATTTATGACAGGATTTTTTTCCCTACAGACAACCATTATAACTTACCCTTTGGTTATTTTTAGAGGGAGAGCGGAAGGAACTCCTTTGTCACACCTTATGTGCTATTTTAGAAACTGCTTGTTGTAGCGACTCTGGCCCGTACTGCTTGGCTTCATGGTTAAGAGGAAAGACGGCTGAGGAGACTGCTGGTCTTCCTGGGAGTCCTGCACAGTCTAGTTGCCAAATGGACCATTCTTGTAAGATACACTTTGATTTCCTGAAGTAATTTCTTGTATGTTTGTTTAAATAAAACTATTGAAAATTTTAAAGGAAAAAAGCTTTAAACATTTTATAAGGTCTCTTTTTTAGCCTAAGCTTAATTCATGAGCTTTGTTAGTATTTTTCATTTCCCTTTTGATTATTTTAAATTAACTAGAGGATGTTACATTGTTTATTTTTTCTTTCATTTTTGAAAAAACAGGAAATGCATCTCTAAAAATAAACTTAGGTAAAATTTCTAGTTGACTTCTGCTTGATGACAATCTCTTTTGAGCTTTGGAACTCTCGTTTAGAAAGCTTAAATAACATGTTTCTATATTCTTTCATTTCAAATACCTTAATGTTTTCTCTGGTATTGGGGAAAAATGAGATTTTTTTTTTTTTAACATTGGAAAATGTCTTAAATATCTTTAGTTGTTTCCTAAAGTAAAGAAGGGGACGTTTTTCTTCACTACGTGTTGTTTCTTTTCCTCCTGAACTTCTTGGACATGGTTACTATGGATGAATTATTTTAAGATAGTTTTAATTATGAGTTTTAATTTTGCATTCATTTAAGTTTTTCATACTTTGAAGATTTCTCTTTAAGATAAATTAAATAACAGCTGTTCTCATTCACAAGAATTCTATGGTCTTTAGTATTTGAAAATTCTTACATAGTTGACCTAAAAACTGCCAAAATGAGCTAGTAAAATGGAGACTTCTGATGGTACAGAAACTAGATAAAAAGAGTTGCTTTTCTGGTTTTCTTTGCAGGAATTAACTTGCCAGTAGGTTGCTTTTGATAATTGGTCGTTCCAGGTGCTTATATTGAATAAGTGACTTAATCTACCTGTGGTGCAATCCATTAACTATCATCTCTGCGGAACTTGTTTTTAGAGAAACTAGACACCCAGTTTCTAGAAAGTAGATTTCAGTTGCTTGAGACGCACACCTGGCTTTCCTGGTGGGATTGTGAGGCACATTGCCTCCTTGAGCTGAACCATCTCTGTGATGTCAGCGCCTTCTCTCTCTCACCTTTGCAGTTACAGTGGCAGATTCTACTAATAGTGCATTTGCAAGGAAGAATTTTTAAAATTTAAACAGTTGAATGGCATTTCCTTTTCAGGCCTTTCAAACATAGCCTTTCAAAGAGAATTTAATATATTTTTACAGTTGATAATGACAATTGAAGAAAACAAGTATTCGCAAGGTTGATGGTCAAAAAATGTGTCATTGACACTGGTTTTAAAACACTTTCCAGGTTTTACTGGCTTGCATGTAAGCATGGTTAAAAGTGTTGTTTAAGATACTAAAATTTTAATAGGAATGATTGAACTAGTTAGAAGTGGTTTTAAAGAATATGCGCTTAAAACTGGTCTGCGTATTAATTTGTAAGAAAATAGTGAGATCTTTTCTTGTAACATTTTTCATTAGTATCCTAGTATACTGTGTGCTCCCTGGGATGTGCTGTACATTTCTGTGTTGATAGGTTAAAAAGCTTTAGGTTAAATGGCCTCATGCTTCATTAACTTCGGCACTTCAGTGATTCATTTAGGTGGGCATGAATTCCCCTCCAAAAAACATAGTTTAGTAATTTTCCAGTTTACTTTGTCTCATTTTAAAAATGGACATGAAATGAAGCTATATTTGATATTCGTTTTTAATGTGGTATAAATTTGAAAAGTTTTGGTAACTGAAAATTTGAAAATTCACCTTAGATGTTGACAATGAAATGAACTTATATTAAAATTTTTATTCCATATAACAATCTGTTTTACCTGTTCCTTCCTTTATTCCCAGCTATGTTCTTTTTCTTGTGTTATATTTTTCCACCATCCTGCCTGCTAAGCTTTTTATTTTGCTTGCCTCTTTTCTCTAAATTACTATCTTGATGTCAACTTTCATAGTATATACCCAGTAAAATGATTCAGATAATCAGGCACTGCAGAACAATTACAGTTTGGAAAAGATTAGGTAGAATTTTTATTTTATCCTGAAATTTTAAACATGAACTGTTTTCCTCCTTGTCAGTATTACATTCTGTACAAACGTTAATTTCATTGGCTTGTGTGGTGTGTAGTTTTGGCTTTTGGTAATGCACACTTGTTTGCAGTAGTGAATATTCAGGTTCAATTTCAGTTTGTTTCCCACACACAAATCAAAAGATTATTTAAATTAATCCTTTTGGACTTTTAAAGATTTAAAAAAGTAATTTGAAACATTTGAAAATTAAAACTGGACTTTGGAAGGCTAGAATAATGTGACATTTTACATTGTAAATCAAAATTTTAATTTTGATTTCATAATGAATCAATTCAGTTCTCTAGTGAGAATTAATATTTGAAAGTACTAAGATTTACTGTATAAAATATATATGAAATTGTTCATTGTGATAAATGAGAGTAGGCATTTTGATCCGTGTAGGATATCTTTAAAGACTTCATCTTTGGGCAGCTGAGACTATCTGGGTTCGGATCTCAGCTCTGCTGTTTATTGCTTTGAGCTCTTGGGAGGATTCTTCTCTGGGCTTCAGGTTCCTCCTCTGTAAAATGGGGTAATAGGGTTGTTTGAGGATTAAATAAGGTTAAGGCCCGTAGAGCATTTGGAAAGGGGCCTGGCACTTAGAAAAGTGTTAAGTAAACTTTACCTTTGATTTCTTAAAAACTTACAATTGTACTGTATTAATAAACGTAATCTAAATAAGTTACTGAAAACTTCCCAACAGTTATACAAATAAATACGGAAACAAACTTATAGCTGTCGTTGAACCTGTGTACTTTCAAAGTGCTCTGCCTTTTTATATACATCTGTTTAATAATTAAGCGTCAAGCCTAAAGATTTTATATTATGTAGGAGGAAGGTTAGCTATGAGGATTTTACTTGGCGCTATGAATTGAAAGATTATTTAAAGCGCAGAACACATTACAACTATGTGTGAAGCACTGTGATTGTCAATAATTTCTCATATTTTAACGATTTCAGCACAACTGAATTAAAAAAGAAATGTTTATTATTTAATCACCCTTCTCCATCCTCAGTATTAAATCCATTTTAGTTATAATCATGGTAACTAAGATGTTGAAATATAAATTTATGTTACAGTAAGGTTGAAAATAAACTGAGAACTTTAAGGGAGTAAGGAAAGAGGGAAACTTTTAATTGCTTGAAAGTATTTACAGCCTGCTGTGTGTATCTTGTGTCATTTATTTGCCATGTGTAGTGCTGAAAAGTGTCTTTTATGTATAGCTGCCTTGGCTGTCGAAGAGCTTGGCTTTGAGCGATTTCATGCATTAATTCAGTAAGTAACGTTGGAACATTTAAAATACTTACCTTCTGGACACATTGCCATTTTAAGTCTGTTTGTACTGTGGAAAGGTAGTTAGATTTGTATGCTTGAGGATTAATTTGTTTTCCGATTTCAAAAAAAGAATAATTTGTAAATGTGTACTTAAAATATTCTGATTCCCAAATTAACTATGGAAATATACTCTTTCATAACATTAAAAGCTTTTTCATCATTATAATGAAAAAATCATTTTAGCTTAATGTTTCTGTCTGACTGAATATAAAGATTTCTAGTGTGATAAATACTTGATTCTTATTTATTGTTTGCCAAAATACGCTTTCTATAATTTTCATTAAAAGCGCCATATTTTCATCAGAGTATTTAAATTTTTTGTTATAAAATAAAAGGTAAGGGATAGCTATGTTGATAGAATTACAGGTGGCATTTGATTTGAAATATAACATTATGTTAAAAGAAGCCACAAATGTACACCTTATCCTTGGTGTTCAGATATTTGTTAAATAATTTTCAGGCTTTAAAAAGTCAAGTTTTCTTTGTTCTTAACCATATCCTAGAAGACGGCCACCTCATTCCTTAAATAACTGTATGATCATTGAAGAAGTTGTTGCCAGACAGTTCGCCTGAGAGATGAAGAGGTCCCTACTACGTAGGCATTCTATTTTAATGGTATCTATTATAGATAGTGACAGTTGTCAGCAGTAGCTTTTGCCTTTAATGGCTAAATTTGTATTTGAAAATTTGATACACTTAAAAAAAATCTCCTATTTGTATGTATGCATTTTAATGTAGAAGACAATTAAAAATTTTTCCTATTTATGAATGTAGTCAGTCTCATCATGTTGTTAATACTTAATTCTTTTCCCCCTCCCCAGAAAAAGATCATTCAGAAGTTTATCAGAATTAAAAGATGCTGTCTTGGACCAGTATTCAGTGTGGGGAAACAAATTTGGAGTATTGCTTTTTCTGTATTCTGTGTTACTGACAAAGGTTTGTTGAAGAAGATACTTCTTCTGTTTTTTATTAGTTTGAGTTTAGTATTTTTCCTGAGGTGAAGAGAAATTTTATTCTTCATGTTGTTTCTAAATCTCAGAATTAAAATCTCTTATGCTGATAATGAGGAATTGCCTTCTCTTTCTTCACTCATCTGTTACTTAACCACTTTCCAGCTTTCACCCATGATCTTCTGGACTGCGGAGGTTATCAGTAATGTTCTAATTATGAAGAACAGTCAGTTCTTTGGAATTTTATTTTCTTTGATATTAGCAGTTTCTGGCACTTGGCCCCTTAACCCCTTCTGGAAGCTCTTTCTAAACCCCACTCCCTTCTTAACTTACCAGATACATCACTAGTTCTCTTTCTATAATGCCTCATAATTACATTTTTGCTTATAGCTTCATTTCCATCTTTTCCTGTTGTTTACCTCTTTTATTCTCTCAGCTTACCTTTATGTGGTTAATTCCAACATGTACACTTCCAGTCCTACCCTTTTCCCCAAATGCCAACCTCACATCTCTAGCAGCCTGTTAAGTCTCAGTTATCCTGCTAGATTTGCTGTATCTGAAATCAGACTTCATTCATTTGACAGATGTTTATTGGGCATTGACTCTGTGCTAGGAACTAAACTTACAATATGGGATACAGTTTTTTTAAATCATTCCTCTTCAGTGTTGTAAACAGACAAAAAACGTGGACACATTAACAGTTACTTCCATCATGGCAGTGTGTTTTGGTGTTTATTTGTTTGTTGCATGCACAAAGCATGGTGGGAAATAGGTGAAGGGGTGCCAGCGTTCATTTGGTGAGGTCAAGGGCAGACCTTGTATTGTAGGGATCATTTGCTGGATGAGGAGAAGTTTTCTGGACGGAATAGCTGTGGGAGGATATTCCAGGCTGTGGGAACTGCAAGTCTAAAGGCGCACGATTATGCCTTTATAATTGGGGATATAACACACATTTGGGAAACTCTAAGTAGTTCAGTATTAGTGTAGCGCAATGTACCAGAAAGGCAGTTGTGGAAGATGAGACTGGGCATTTACGTAGAAAAGACTCAGAATATGAAGATCCTTGGATACTGTGCAGAAATACTTAAGATTTCCTTTCATGTGGCCAAACTTAGAACAAAACAAAAATTGTGAACAATGGGGTAACGAGATCTTTTTGTTGATAAAAGATTCTTTGAATTGGTATCAGAGTTGTACTGGAGGGGGTTGGTGTGTGGAGTACCAGACTAGAGTCAGGAAAAAATGGAAAAGTAGTTACTGAAATAGGTGAACCTAAGCCAGAGCAGTGACCATGGAAAAGAAAAGGAGCGTGTTTTAAACTTAGAAATTTTAACACATTTAGGGGAATATTTAAGAGAAAGAACTTGAAGTACTTGGTAGTTCATTAGCAGTTGGGGAATGGTAGTCATGGAGGTATCTAAGATGACTGGTTTCTTATGAGTTCATCGTGACCGTTCAGTATTCTCCCAATTTTTTATGCTCAGAAATTTTGATGCCTCCTCTGTCCCTTGTCCTTTACAGCCAATAAAACCATCATGTCTAGTTGTTCTCCTTGAGCTGGTCTTTAAAATGATGAGCCCTTTCTCCCCAGTGATTATGTCATTTGTTCATATTATTCATCATGGCTGTATCATAGTCTGTTTTGTGTAGTTGTTTACAAAGAAGGCCAGTGCAAGATCTCACACTTGTTTGTATCCTTCTGTAATATTTACACAATCGTTACTATTTTGATTATTGATTATCATCTCTTTAATTCTTAGAAATGGCCTGTTATCAGATAGAACCAAAGGTTGAAGTTAGGTGAATAGCACAATGAATGGCAGTTTATCTTTGTCATTTTGGAATTGATGGAGTTAAAATGCCTAGCTCTTCTTGTACTTATCCAGTATCTAGACTTCAGGGATTTGGATGCTCTTTTGGGGGGTTAAAAATATCTGAAAATTGGCTTTCAGGAAAAATAGGAAGCTTCCTGCCCCCCCTAGTCTACATTTTATTTTGTCAGTGCACGTTTGAATTACCAATATGTAAGAACACACAATCAGAAGCAAACCTTCCATTTTCTTATGTACCAGATATACCTTTTGTGTATTTAAATTCATATCTTTATTAGCATTCATGTGTGTATGTATTTAGTGCCAATAAGTTTTTTTAATGATCTAAGAAAATACATCAGACGCCTTAGCAGGTATATTAGGTTTGAATACAGTTTCACCTGAAGTTAAGTGAGTGTTAACTTTCGAATACAATAATTTTCTCCTCCCTCCTCTTGAAGCTTAAACATTCTTTTTCTCTCTCTACCCCTTTAACCCACATACCAACATTGGATCTGTTACCTGTTCTTATGTAGGGCCCATGGAAGAAAATAAAAGATTCTTAGACTGACTACTACTCACCATTATCATCTCAAATGCACCCCCCATTTCAAATCTGGGTAATTCTTTGGGAGAAAAGTTAATTAAGTAATTGTGTTTTATTAATTTATAGTATAAATTGATCAGTTTTTAAACTACCATAATTTTCATTTTTAGTTTTTAAAATAAGCCAATGAATTCTTGGTTTCTTTAGGGCATTGAAAACATAAAAAATGAAATTGAAGATTCAAGTGAACCTTTGATAGATCCTGTGTATGGACATGGCAGGTAATTAACTAAAATCTATTATTTCCTCATAGGGACTTCGGTTTTTAGGGACTTGACCTAAGATGAAACACTACTGGGTCAGATGATTTTGTCTGTCAGTGCTAGCAGCATAAAGCCTAGGAACTTGAGCAGTCTTATGCTTTATGCAGTGTTTGCTTTAGGTATGAAGCGTTAATTTCCACTTTAGGTTTATGTGTGCATTGGATTTATTATAGGAAATATTTTGTTTTAAGATGACACTGGGGATATTTTAACAAATTCTGCTTAATATTCTGTTCATGAAATTTTCTAATAGATGAAATTTACTCATTTCGACTTAGAAATAAGTATACCCTTATTTGTAAATGCTTTCCTGCTTGGGTGAAAAAAGATTTTTATTTATTTTTCTCTGAGAATACCCTCCCTCTCAAGCTCTTTATAGCTATTTGTAGTAAAATTAATAACACAGTGATCGATTGTTAACTCACTCTAAAACATAAGTCCTTTTCTTGAGATCTTTCTGCCTCAGAGGTTAAAATTCACGTATCTTCCATCAAACACAAATTTTACAATTACATCTGTATTTTTTAAGGCGATTATAAATATTAAGTAAAGTGTTAGTCTAAGTATCATTTTTTTTCATCCATTTAAATGTGATGTCTTGGATAAAGTTGTTAAGTTTATATGCACATGTAGAACAATAGATACGATTGCGGTGATACAGCAAGTGACACATTTAGCAAGGTGGTTGTTCAGCAAAGTACATAAAATGAGAACTATAAGGTTTCTCTCTAACTTGGTTTTCTAAACAATATAATTTAATGTAAAAAGTCATTATTTTATGCCTTACCTTAGGAATCATTTGTTTTGAATATTAGTGTATTCATATTTTAATTACTTTTTAATTTTTATTAATAGCCAAAGTTTAATTAACCTCCTTCTAACGGGACACGCAGTTTCTAACGTATGGGACGGTGATAGAGAATGCTCAGGAATGAGTAAGTATGTTCTTCATTGTGTTTATCTCGTTTATGATTAATAGTTCACTAGAATACAGTTGATGGTTAATTAATCTGTTTAGTGGCTCTGCATTACTTAGAGGTTAAGATAAATGCTTTGTTATAGGAGAATCCCTTACAGTTTTCAAGGTGCTGTAACGTGAAGAGCATAGACTTTGGAGGCAGACAAACTTGGGTTCAAATCCCAAGTGTATGACCTGAGTCAAGTTACTTCTCAAGCCTTTAGTTTTCTCTAGTATAAAACTAGGATTGTAGGACTTCTTTAGAAAAAGTAATAAATAGTCCTCTTAGTATACGTAGAGTTAGTACATATTTATCCAGTGGTATCTGTGAGTCTGGAACACTATTGCATTTTGCTTGAAATTGAGAATTACAAGTATTGTGATTTGAAATATTTGCTTTAAGAGACTAGTGGGTTTTTTCCAGTATTACTTTTAATGTTCGTAATTTCCTTTAAAATGTGGGGCACACTTAAGGTTATCCGAGCATTTTAAACCACCATCGCCTCCATTTCTGGCCTTCATCATTTCTTGCCTGTAGCTTCATGTTGTTGCCAGGGATGTTGGCATGAAACCCCTTTGGCCAGGCCGTCCAGTAGGCAGGGCTGACACACAGCCCCGAAGAGATTCCCTTTGGTTTGTTCTTACTCAGTCAGCCTGCTTTCATTTCTACTGAATAACTGCCGTGTGCCTCCTCTTGAAGTATGTGGTACAGAACAGAAAGCATCATGGCTCCTGTGGTTCACAGGGAAATTTATTTTTTCTTCTATAGTTAGATAAAACTGTCACCAAATGACGGAAGCAAAGATTATGATTGAGAAAATAATAGTTACTGCTTTTTGCTCCCATTTAAATGAGTGAATCTTGATCTTAAATTTGAAGTGCTCTCAAATTTTAGAAAGACACATAGTTAACAGAAACATGAAAGAATACAATATTAAGGGAAAAAAATCAGTAAAAATTAATGAATTTCAAAATTAAAAAGCACCATAACACAATCCAGCCCTTCATTTTACTGTTTAAGAAATTTAAGAGCTACCCTTCTTTCCTACGTTAGATAATATATGCAAAATTATCTGAGTGATGAGGTTAGAATTAGAACCTAATTTAGGTGATTTCTGGTAAAATTCACTGACAGAAAAAGTAGCCAGGTTATCTTGCTCTATTTTTTTTTTTTTTTTTTTTTTTTTGGTAATTGAGCCCATCGCCCATCCTATTCTTGAGCCCTCATTCTGATTGATAGCTGAAAGTATTTAATCCTGCTGGTTAAAGGCTCTTCTTCATGCTGTGTACTTCCTTTACAGGATATTGATCAATTATTCCAGTTTAGGTTCTTGATGTGTACTAATTCATCCTTTTCTGTTTCTTGAAATATTAGCTTTCAAAGCTGTTGTCTTGCTGTGGATTTTTTTAAAAGTATAGTTTAAATATCAAAACTAAGCAATAACTTTGAAATAATTATCTTGGAAAAGAAAATAGGCAGGGTATATTTCTTGCATTTTCCCTTAATCGTTAGGAATGTTGACTTAAGGTTGAATCTGATTTCAGTCACCAAACTTAAAATAAAAATCCATACATTCATTCAGCATTTATTAGATACTTTTCTGTCTGACAACATGGGAGGAGGTTGTGATATATGTAATATACAAAGAAAAATTATAATTAAAGAGTTACTAGTTTTATAAATCTTTAGGCGAGCTGCTTTACTTCTCTTGGCTAATAGGGAGGTATATCTTCCTCAAAGGGTTGTTAGATTGTAAAGACTAAGATTAAATTTCTAAAATGCCTCAGCTGGCCCATGGGAAGAACTTGGCTTTCCCTCAAAAGAGGAAAACAGGAACATGCACACAAATAACTATAATGCGAGGTAAAACGAAGCATGTTGAAATAAAGTGTTACACAATTCAGGGGAAGGAGAAAACCTTTGGGATAGGTGGAGAGCCATAAAGTAAGAGTTACCCTTTTAATGGGGCCATGTGGAATGAGAGAGAGGGAAAAATATAGGTTGTGTCTCTAGGAACAGGGAGACAGATGAGTCTGATTAGAGCAGTGTATCTTAATCCCGACCCTGTGTTATCACTTAGGGTGCCTAAGAGTAAGTCAGTGCTCAGGCCCCAGCTGAGAATAAATAAAGAAATTAGAATTTCTAGGTAGTGGGGTCTGGACGTGAATCATTTTAAAATTACCCCTAGATGAGTTTAATGTGCAGCCAGGTTTGAGGAGACAAGAGAATTGGCTTCTGTGAAGGAGACAGTGGGAGGGAAGATCGCAAACGTAGGGCTGGGTAAGAACCCAGAGGATCTTGATTTGAAGAAGTTTAAACATTAGCTGGCAGACGTTACGAAGAGAGCCATTGAAGATATTTAAACAGAGCAATAACGTAAGACACAAGATAAGAACACTAATCTGTCAGCTTGTAGAATGCATTCGAATGGGATGGGATGACAAGTCGAAAGCTATAGCACATAGTCAAGACAGCTGGGAGGTAACGAGATGAAATAGGCATGGCAGAGGAAGAGAAACAGAGCCACTAGGATTTAGGTACTTTGTGCTAAGCAGTATGTTTTGAATATGTATCTTCTCAACCTCAGTATATACAGGTAAGAAAACTGAGGCTCAGATAATTTAGTAATCCGCCCAGTGTCCAACGGCAGGCATACACAGCTTTTGACCATAGCCAAGGCCTGCACTCAGTCCCGCGTAGTACATTCTCCTCCTGGACCACTCTTCCTCTGTGAAAGAGCCTACAGGAAAGTAGAATTTGTAGAATTCAGCCATGATTTAGACAGATGAGGGTAAGGTACAAATAACCAGTAGGTTTTCAAATAAAGTTTATGAATAAATGAACACGGGAAAGAAACATCATGGGAAGTCAGCTTTAAGTCACTGTGTATGTGCTGGTGACGGAAAACAATCCTTTTCCTCAAGTATTTCATTTTCTTTAAAGAGCAGTTACAACTGTTGACGATTGTTAAGAACGCCCATTATGCAGCAGTGACACACATTATCTTAACAACGCCAAGCTCTGTTCTTAGTATTTAATGACTGTCTCTTTTTTTTTCCATTTTCTCACTTCGTTCTTATAACTACTCTATGAAGGTCATAGAATAAAGGAAAGTAAGGCACCGAATTAAGTATCTTGCTTCATCCATACAGTTTAGTAAACAGCAGAGCTGGGATTTCAACCACAGTAGTCTGGTTCCCTGCAACCAGCATACTTAATCATCATGATATACAGCCTCTTAAACTATACTTAACAGAGTCTTCAGTGTGAAAATAAATATGTAGGATGATGTGGAAGAAGTTGTTTTATTAAGTTTCACAGTAGCCCTGAGAGATAGTTATTTGCCTCATTTATGGAGGGAAGCTGAGATTGAGAATTTAATCCAAAGATTTTTGTCCATGACACAGAGTTAGTGAATGAGCTGTGCTGTATCCCTCAATCAAGGCGAATGAGGGCTAGGGGGAGGCTATGAATTTAGCAATTAAAAGAGCAATTGAGATAGAGGCCATATCATAGGGAGTAAATATTTTAGCAATGTAAGCAAGGAAATTTTGCTGGTGAAAGGATGGAAACAGGAGTTCACTGCCTGGTCAAAATAAGGCCAAGAGATGGTATACACAGGTATAGTTTTAAGGGATAGAAGTCACCTAAATTGTTTGTTAGAAAGGGAACTGCTTTTAATAGGAGAGATAGTAAATGGAGTCAAGAGTAACAGTGACCTTGGAAAGATGCACAGTTCTTCTAAAACAGGAAGAAAGACTGTGTTGAGAAAAGAAAAAGGCATTTTGAAATATGCAAGATTTGAATTGGGAGAACTCTTGAGAGTTTGAAGTTGCTGAGAATGAGTGGACAGAAAGTTAGAGGCATATAAAGGAGAGAAAGAGTTTGAATCAACTGCTGTAAGAAGGAATATAAAGATGGATTATGAAAGAAGTTTTTAAATGTGCAATCAGAATTAAGAGCTGAGATGAGGTTACATAGAATTATTTAGAGTGGATCTAACCAGTAAAGCTTATAGTTAGGCTTTTTCCTAGCAATAATCATCAATCTGGCAGTGGGAAAGAAAATGGACATTACGTGTTTATCCAGGAAAGGCCAAGAAGTTTCAATGAAAGATAAATGGGCAGTTTTCTCACCTTTATTTATACAGGATATCAATGCTTGATCTGTCATATATGTAGTAAACATTTTTTCCCCAGTTTGTCTTTTGCCCCTAGTTTATTTTTTATGAACGTTTAGATGGTACTACCATTTTTGGCTGTTACAAACAATTCTGCAGTGAACGTTTTTGTATATATCTTTCTGTTCAAATTCAAGTATTCCTGTAGGATAGATTCCTAAAAGCAGAACGTATGTTAACAAAATTTAGGCTTCTGGGTTTTTTTTTTTTTTTTAACTAAGTGGATTTATTGAGATGTAATTCACATACCTTACACATCTCCCATTTAAAATGTACAAGTCACTGGTTTTAGTTATGTTCTTAAGAGCTGTGCAGCCATCACCACGTCAATTTTAGAATGTTTGTATCATCTCCGCAATACCCCTTGAACCCATTAGCAGTCACTTCCCCAAAACCCTTAGCAGCCATAAATCTGCTTCCTGTCTCTGTAGGTTTGCCTGTTCTGGACATTTCTGGTAACAGAATCATGTCTTTAATATCTGGTCTTCCGTACCAGCTTCTTTCACTTAGCATAATGTTTTCAAGCTTCATCCATGTTTTAGCATGTACCAGCACTTCACTGCGTTTTATTGAACAATATTTCATTGTATGCTTTATACCACGTTTTCTTTTTTCGTTCATCAGTTGATGGACATTTGGCTTGTTTCCACTTGGTTGTGATGAGTAATGTGGTTAGGAACATTTATGTACAAATGTTTGTGAGAATATGTTTTTATTTTTCTTTAGCATCTTCCCAGGAGTGAAAATCCTGGGTCATATGATAATTCTGTGTTTATTTAACCTTTTAAGGAACGCTTGTTCAACTTTGATAGATAATGCCAGTTACCTTCTAAAATTTGCTTTACCAACTGGAGAAGTATGAACTTATGCTTCCAGCATGTAGGAGAGTTCCTGTTTTTCTGCATAGTGGCCAACACTCAGAGCTCTCCATCTTTAATATTTTGTCCATCAGTTTATTGACACCTGGTAGCTTGTTTTGATTCATGTTTCTCTGATTCCTAGTGAGGCTGCAGTTGACCATCTTTTCATAATGTTTCTCAACTTTCAGTGTTTCTTCTGGGAATTGTCTCTTTCTATTTTTTGGCATTTTTGGGGGAGAGGTTATTTATTTTCTTTTATTTACAATTTCTAGGGATGCTTTATAAATTCTTCGTTCTTTGTGTGTTAAATCTGTGTTGCAAATATTTTCTCTCAGCCTTTTCTGTCTCCTTTAACTTTGCCACTGGTATCTTTTATATACCAAAGCTTTTCATTTTTATGAGATTAAATCATTTGATCTCTTCTGTTATGGCGTTTGTTTTTAAATTTTTTCCTTGTATCTGTTTTATGTTTCTCCTACCCAAGATTAAAACTAATACTCTCTAGTATTTTCTTCAAATGCTTTTGTAGATGTTATTTTTCTTTTAATGTTCAGCTCGTTAATCCATCTGGTTATTTATTTATGAGTGGTATGAAGTAGGGATCTACCTTTTTACTTTTTCCCAAAGAATTTCCTAATTCCAGTCAGTTCTCCACAGATATGAAACACCTGCTTTATCAAATAACAGATTTTCCCATAGGTATGAGTCATTTTTTGGAGTCTTCTATTCCACCAATCTATTTGTGAGTTCTTATGCCAAAACTACACTGTTACATAGTTATATAATACACTTTGGTATTTATTAGCACGTTCCCTAATATTTTACTTTTTCAAATTTATCATGGTCTTTTCCATACTATCTATTCCAATTAAATGCTTTTCCAGCTTTTTAATTTCTAGTTTTAAGAAACCTCTAAACATTTTGCTTGAGCTTACAGTAAATTTGTGTATTATTTTAGAGAAGTGACATCTTTACAATATTAGGTCTTCCCATCTAGATAGTTTTTTATATCTTTAAATGAAAGTATATATTTTTGATCATATAGTTCTTGAATTCATGTACGTTATTCTACCTCAGTTATTAAAACTAGCTTTTGCTTCTGCCATAGAGTACAAATAAAACTGCAATAGAACTAATCACTGAATTCATTCTTGCCCACGCCTCAGTCCTTCGCAGTAACTAGCCTGGTATTTTAAACAGTAAATCAGATCATGATATTCTCTCACTTAAAACCATTCAATAGCTGGCTTCCCCATGCACTTAAAATAAAATCCAAACTTCTTAGCAGGGTCTTAAAATCCTTTTGTGGTCTGGCCCCTATTAACCTGCCAGATATCTTCATTTTTACTGTTGCCTGTATTTTGAGCTGAGGTTTTCTTTGATTTTATTTTCCCATAGATCAGTCTTCCCATGGCCTCCTTTCTTTCATAAACGAATCCCATAGCGTTTGCGTACCCTCTCTTTTTGTATGTATTGTACATTTATTGCTTTCGTATGTTTATTTGATGATTATTTTTATTTTAATGTTTTCTTCATTTTATGGGATAGAAATAGAGTCAGGTCTTATAAATCAGAAACCCACATTCTTCGTTTCTTTTTTCTTTTGATATAAATCACTATGGCAGTCCTTCCAGGCATAGTTAATTGAAAGCTGATAGACTCAAGATACATAGACAGTACGAGAATCTAAACTCTGAAGATTAAGATCATTTTGAAATTTTCATATTTTTAAGTAGTTAATGTGAATTGCAGTTAGTGGCCAGGTGCTATACAAATTTGAAATGTATTTGGTTTATCAGAATTTATGTGAGGAAAGGTCAGAAGTGCTCCTTTTCTCCAAATTCTATTAGTTGTAAAAATATATTAAGTTAGCTGGAACTAAGTTGCCAGACAAAATGCAGGACTCCCATTTAAATTTGAATTTCAAATAAACAATCATTTTTAGTGTAAGTATGTCCCATTCAGTATTTGGAATATACTTATACTGAAAAATTATATTTTGTATCTGAAATTTATATTTAACTGGGCATCTTTGTTTTTATTTGCTAGATCTGGCAACCCTGGCTAGACACCAATTCTCTAGCAACCTGACTTCTCAGCAATTCGACAGACAGCTAATAAGGGGGTTTTAAAAAGCTCCTCACTTCAAAAACAGATTTCACAAAGTTTATGGCTCAGATGGCATGTACCTTTACCTATAAGTGAGACAACCAAGCCTTTTTCTGTATTGTATTGCTTTTTGTTTTAGGTATTCTAACATCCTTCAAGTCCTTTTTTTCTTTTTTCCTCCATATTTTTAACTATAGATTCTTTACCTTACTTACTCAAGGACCCTACATAATCTCACCCCAGCTTAAGTTTTCAGCCATCATGAACCTGTGCTTGAACAGAATCATGCTACTTGCTTTCATTTCTTTGTTCATGCCGCTCCCTGTGCCTGAAGACCTGTATCCCTCGCGTCTGTGCCTGTCCAGTCCTTCAGCTCGCACTTCGTGTGCCCTCCCTTCCCCGGGGCACTCCCTGACTCCCACAGCTGCGGGTCATCCATCCTGCCTCTGAGCACTTTGCCCTCATGGCACTTACCACATTCTACTTTGGTTTTTTTGGAGGGGGCGGAGGGGTTGAATTTTTTTAACTGTAGTAAGAGCATTTAACGTGAGATCTATCCTGTAACGAATTTTTAAGTTTGGTATTAACTGTAGGTACAAGATTGTGTAGCAGATCTTTACGACTTATTCGTCTTACATCACGGAAAGTCTCTGTCTGTGGAACAGCAGTTCCCCACCCCATCTCCTCCTCCCAGCTCCTGGCAAAACCACCCTTGTACTCTCGGCTTCTAGGAGTTTGACTATTTTAGAAACCTCGTTTAAGTGGAATCATGCAGTATTTCTCCTTCTGTGACTGGCATATGTCGCTTAGCATAAGGTCCTCGAGGTTCATACATGTGCACATATAATAAGCTTCCCTTCTTTTGTAAGCCTGAGTAATATTCCATTGTATGGATATTGCATCCATTCATTTGTTGCTAGACACTTAGGTTGTTTCAGTTTCTCAGCTATTGTGAACAGCGCTGCAGTGAGCATGGGAATGCAGATATCTCTTTGAGATCCTGATTTCATTCTTTTGGACTAAATACACCGAAGTGGAACTGTTGGATCATATGGTGGTTCTATTTTTAATTTTTTTGAGGAACCTCCATCCTGTTTTCCATTTTAGATCCCCACCAACAGTGTACAAGGATTCAGATTCTACACACCCTCCCCAGCATTTATCTTTTGTGTTCTTGAGAATGGTTAGCCTAACATTGAGGTTTCAGTTTGCACCTCTCTGATGATCAGTGATGTTCAGCATCTTTCCATATACCGTTGGCCATTTTATGTATTCTTTAGAGAAATGTCTAAGTCCTTTGCCCAGATTTTTTTGTTTTGGCGTCTTGTTTTGCTTTCTGGGTTATTTGGTTGTTAGACCTGCGCGGTCTCCTAGGAGTTTCGACTCGCCCAGGAAACAACAAGAGTCGGAAGTCGATGCAAAACGCAAGAGGTTTATTGAAGGCCGGTGCACCGGGGTTCCTTGGTCCTCACGCAGGAGGTCGAAGAAGGAACCCCTTTTGGGCGGGAATATGTCAGTTTTATAGGTTCCCACTTCCCCGTATGTAAATTATAGATTTGGTTGTGTTCTCCTGCTGATTGGTCCCGGCTTAGGCTCGGACCAGAGAGGGAACTTATCCCCAGCTGCCTGATTGGTCTTTGACAGACACCTATTTTGTTTATCTCCCTCCTTCTCCCCAGCTGCCTGATTGGTCTTTGACAGACACCTTTTTTACATTTTGTTATCTCCCTCCTTCTTGGAAGGGGGCCGGACATCCTGGAAATTCACCCATTGTCTAAGAAGCCCCTATTGTCTGGAGAGTTCTTAATCATTAGCTGGAACAATGTCCCTCGAGTCCCACATTCCCCCCTTTTTCTTGTGACTATTGATTCCAATCATGGAATCTCAACCTTCTGTTCGTAAACTTTGGTACTGTTGTCTTAACATTAGAACTTGTACAGTACTGATACGTTCTCTAATAAATGCTATCAAGCGATTTAGAACACATGGTCCAAAAGTTAAAATCAACAATAAAACAATAAGAGGTCCCAACAGAGTAGAGATTAAGGTGGTAAACCAGGGGGACTTATCAAACCATGATTGAAACCATCCTTTTTCATTCTCTCTCTCCCTTTGCCTTTTATCTAAGCGTTCCCTTAGTTTATCCATGGTTTTGGTAATGCTTCCTGAATGATCAATATAAAAGCAACATTATTCTTTTAGAGCGGCGCATAATCCCCCTTCCTTAAGAAACAGCAAATCTGGGCTGCAACACCATTTCTGAAAGTGAGGTGAGTGATTCCTTTAGTTGAGTTATGGAACTTTCTAATGCTCGAAGGTCGATGTCTACAGCCTGTCTTAAACTTGCATAATACTGGGGTTGTTGTATGAGGGCTGTGGTTCCTGTTCCTATCCCGACAGATATTCCTAGTCAGTCAGTAAAGGCAGTAAAACCAAAATTATAAGTCTTAGGTTCGTAGAAGCTTGAGTTTGAGCGGGTTGTCGGTTCTTTGGGCCCGCCATCCTGATGATGCCGTCGCTGGTGCAGCCTTCACATGTGAAGCATGGATCCAGGCAGCGATGCCGTCCACTTTTATGGCCGTTGGGGTGGTGAGGAGGATGGTGTATGGTCCTTTCCATCGAGGTTTCAACATCTGGGTTCGATGCCAATGGACGTATACGGAGTCTCCGACTTGGAAAGGATGAGTTTCTCCCGGTGTTCCCGGTTGGTAGGCCTTGGCGAGTTGGGACCATATTTCTTTCTGGACCAATTGGAGTCCCAGTAGCCTAGCATATTAAGTCAGTGTTATTTTGACAATCAGGTTTTATTTCTTTTCCTAAAGTGAGGAGGGGAGGCGGGGCACCATATAATATTTCAAAAGGAGTAAGATGGTATCGGGAAGGTGTATTTCTAACCCGGAATAGGGCCAAAGGAAGGAGCACCATCCAATCGGTACCGCCAGTCTCCAAGGACAATTTAGTTAGGGTCTCTTTTAGAGTCCTATTCATTCTTTCTACCTGACCTAAACTTTGGGGTCTATAGGCACAATGTAATTTCCAATCAGTCCCCAAATATCTGGCCACATCCTGACTTACCTGGGCGACGAAGGCTGGACCATTATCAGACCCTATTACCTTTGATGCTCCAAATCGAGGAAAAATTTCTTCTAAAATCTTCTTGGCTACTACAGCAGCTGTTTCTTTCTTTGTTGGGAAAGCCTCTATCCATCCTGAAAAAGTGTCTACAAAAACTAAAAGGTATTTATTACCGTTCCTTCCAGGACGCACTTCGGTAAAGTCCACTTCCCAGTAAGTTCCTGGGCGGTCCCCCCTGAGTCTCTTTCCAGTTTTAAGTTTCCCTTTGTGAGCATTTACCTGTTGACATGGGACGCATTCCTGCACAATTTGTTCAGCTAATTTTGTCATTCCAGGGGTTTCGTACCTGGCTTTTTGTAACAAGGCTACCATCTTTTTAGTCCCCAAATGTGTCCACTGTGCATCTGTTGTAACATGGATTCTGCTTGCTGAGGGGACAAAGTTCCTTTTGTTGTGGCCGGGATGATTTCTTCATCGCGGCCTGGTTTTTCAGGAACTTTATCTGACAGTCCTAAAATGACTTCTCCCGATGCTATTTCTCGGGCCACTTGGTCAGCCATATTATTTCCCCTAATTATTGGGGCATTTCCTTTTTGATGTCCAGGGCAGTGGATGATACTGACTTTAGTAGGAAGCATGAGTGCAGTCAACAAAGCCACGATTTCGTCTTTGTTTTTAATTTCTTTGCCACCTGAAGTTAGTAGCCCTCTCTGTTGGTAAATGGCACCGTGGATATGAGCGGTAGCAAACGCATATCTACTGTCTGTGTAGATGTTTACTTTTTTATTCTCTGCCATCTCTAATACCCTCGTCAGGGCAATTAATTCAGCTCGTTGGGCTGAGGTCCCTTGTGGTAGTGCCGCTGCCCATATGACTTGTTTTCCGTCTACCACGGCTGCCCCAGTTCGACGCTTACCTTCCTCCAGGAAACTGCTCCCATCCGTGAACCAGGTGAAATCAGCATCAGGGAGGGGCAGGTCCATCAGATCCGGCCTACTGCCGTGTGCTGCGGCTAGTACTTCCTGACAATCATGTATGATGGTGGAGCCTTCCAAGTCAGGATCAGGTAGCAAGGTGGCTGGATTGAGTCCTGTGGCTGGAGCAAACTTGATGCGATCTGAGTTTAGCAACAGGGTTTGGTAATGGGTCATCCTGGCATTAGTTAGCCACCTATCCGGTGGTTGACGGACTACATTTTCCAGGGCATGAGGAGCTGTTATCGTTAGATTTTGTCCTAAAGTTAGTTTGTCAGCATCTTTGACTAGAACGGCCACTGCAGCGATTATCTTTAAACAGGTGGGCCATCCTGATGCCACAGGGTCCAATTTTTTTGACAAATAAGCAACTGGGCGATTCCAGGGACCCAATTTCTGAGTCAACACTCCTTTTGCAATGCCCTTATTTTCGGCCACATATAAATGAAAAGGTTTGGTTACATCTGGCAGTCCTAGGGCTGGAGCTGAAAGTAAAGCTCGTTTGATTTGGTCAAAAGCCCATTGTTCCTTATCGCCCCAAACGAAAGGAGTGCTGTTTTTGGTTAGGCGGTACAATGGGGCTGCCAGCTCAGCAAACCCTGGAATCCATAGTCTACAGAATCCGGCCGTCCCCAAAAATTCTCTAACCTGCCTGGCGTTTTTGGGAGTCGGAATTTGGGCCACCGTATCCTTTCTGCTCTCCGTGAGCCATCTTTGCCCCCCTTTTAATAGATACCCCAGGTAACTGACCTGTTGTTGGCATATTTGTGCTTTCTTGGCTGAGGCTCTATATCCCAGGGTTCCAAGTTCCGTTAACAGTTTTTCAGTACCCTTGATACAATCTTCTTGGGTCTCAGCAGCTAATAAAATATCATCAACGTATTGGAGTAATGTTACCTGGGGATTTGATTCTCTATATAATGCCAAATCCTGATGGAGGGCTTCATCAAAGATGGTCGGGGAGTTCTTAAACCCCTGAGGTAGCCGTGTCCATGTCAGCTGACCAGACATTCCCGATGTTGGATCTTTCCATTCGAAGGCAAAGTAGGGTTGGCTCAGGGGAGAGAGTCTTAAACAGAAAAAAGCATCTTTAAGGTCCAAAACAGTATACCACGTATGTTGAGGTGGAAGAGTGCTCAGGAGGTTGTAAGGGTTTGGAACTGTGGGGTGGAGGTCTGCCACCCGTTTGTTTACCTCTCGTAGATCCTGCACCGGCCGATAATCATTTGTTCCTGGTTTCTTTACCGGCAGGAGAGGGGTGTTCCATGCTGATTGACATCTTATTAAGATGCCCAAGTCTAGTAGCCTCTGTATATGGGGACGGATACCGTCTTTGGCTTCTCTACTCATGGGGTATTGACGGACCGTTATTGGGGTGGCAGTTGCCTTGAGTTCCCCTAGCACCGGGGGCCGATTTTTGGCCATCCCCATTCCTTTTTCTTAGGGCATTCTCTCGCCCAATGTCCTTTTTCTTTACAGTAGGCACATTGGTCCTTGTCTAATGGCCGCCTTCTGTCTGCCGTTCGCCCTTCCTGCCTATTTCTATCCCCTATATTTCTTCCTCCAACCACAGTGGCCAGTATCTTACTTAAATTTCTCTCCTGTCTCTTATCCCGTCTTATTTCACGGGCTTCCTGCTCTTTCTGCTTTCTTTCTTCCTTCTCTTCCTCTGTTTCTCTTTTGTTACATACTTTATCTGCCTCTTTTACTAACTCCTGAAGCGAAAATCCCTGCAAGCCATCTAGCCTCTGTAATTTCTTCTTAATATCAGGGGCCGCTTGATCTATGAAAGCCATTGCTATAGTAGCCCTATGTCCCTCCGAAGTTGGATCATAAGGGGTAAAGCGTCTAAAGGCTTCCATTAAACGTTCCAGGAACACAGTTGGCGATTCCTGGGGCCCCTGAGTTACTTCCCTTACCTTAGCCAAATTAGTGGGCCGTCTGGCCGCTCCATGGAGACCCGCCACCAGAGCCTGGCGATACATTTTCAGGCGCTCCCTACCTTCCGGGGCATTGAAATCCCAGTTTGGCCTGACGAGTGGGAAACCAGCATCAATCTCGTTAGGCAGCTGGGTAGGTTGCCCATTGGCACCTAATACATTTTTTTCTGGCTTCTAAAAGAACCCGTTGCCTCTCCTCAGTCGTTAGGAGAGTCTGGAGCAGCTGCTGACAATCATCCCATGTGGGCTGGTGGGAGAAAACAAGAGATTCTATTAAAGCGGTAAGGGCCTGTGGATTTTCGGAAAAAGTTGGGTTATGCATTTTTCAATTATAAAGATCTGCAGAGGAAAAGGGCCAATATTGGAGAGGTCTATTCCCTTGGCCATCGGGGGGGCCATATTCTCTAAGAGGTAGGGCAGTGGAGTCCGGGGAGATTGCCCTCCGGCTCCTAGTGCCCACTGAGGGACCCCTTTCTTCTTCCATCAGGGATGGTTCCCTTGGTGCCGAGGGCAGTGGAGCTGGGGGTCCTCTAGGTGGTAGGGGATTCGGGGCCGGAGGATAAGGGGGTGGGGAATCCAAAAGAAGCAAATCGGACTGCGGGTCAGGATAAATCGCCTTCGGTAGATCCGGGGCGTCGGGTAGCTTCTCCGTGTTGGGGTTTTTCTTTAAGGCTAATATCTCCGACGCTGCTGATGTATGCGCGGACGTACCTGTTGAGGAAACAAAGGGCCGGACCCACGGAGGTGGGGAGAGAATTAAATCTTCCCAGACCAAGACATATGGTACTTGGTCTGGATGTCCATGGGAATCTGTATTAAATATCTTAGATTTCAGCAGCTTAATCTTGTCTAATAAAAAGGATCCTTCGGGGGGCCATCCTATCTGAAATGTTGGCCATTCAGAGGCACACAAAGTCTGCCACTTTCCTTTCTTTACCTCTACCGAAAAATTATGGGCTCTGGCCCGAACTTCGGTCCAATAGCTTAGGGTAAGGGAAAGAGGAGTCGTCATAGTTTGTCCCATTGTCGTCCGTCAGAGAAGAAGAATAGACCACAATACAGAAACAGTTAAAACTCCACGAAACACATATACGTATGGGCCACCGCGAGCTCGCTTCAAAACCGAAACTTCTTCAGATGGCAGTTACCACCAAGGGAACTGCCGAAACCGAGTGAAGGGGAGACAGAGTTTGCCTCTCCTTCCAGATGAGCCACCAGGGCGTCCCCTAGGGCTCATGGACGCCGGCTATTAGCACGTCTGCCTAGCCAGAGGTCCGATACAGATTCCATAATAAGCCGATTCTTACGGCTTTCCTCCGATAATGGCCCACAAAGAACAAGGGACAAACAGACAATCAAGCTCGAGCTTACCTGGTACCTCCAACTCCCGATGTTCTTGTGGTCCGGGGCGAGTGGAATCCCGGACGAGCCCCCAAATGTTAGACCTGCGCGGTCTCCTAGGAGTTTCGACTCGCCCAGGAAACAACAAGAGTCGGAAGTCGATGCAAAACGCAAGAGGTTTATTGAAGGCCGGTGCACCGGGGTTCCTTGGTCCTCACGCAGGAGGTCGAAGAAGGAACCCCTTTTGGGCGGGAATATGTCAGTTTTATAGGTTCCCACTTCCCCGTATGTAAATTATAGATTTGGTTGTGTTCTCCTGCTGATTGGTCCCGGCTTAGGCTCGGACCAGAGAGGGAACTTATCCCCAGCTGCCTGATTGGTCTTTGACAGACACCTATTTTATTTATCTCCCTCCTTCTCCCCAGCTGCCTGATTGGTCTTTGACAGACACCTTTTTTACATTTTGTTATCTCCCTCCTTCTTGGAAGGGGGCCGGACATCCTGGAAATTCACCCATTGTCTAAGAAGCCCCTATTGTCTGGAGAGTTCTTAATCATTAGCTGGAACAATGTCCCTCGAGTCCCACATGGTCTTTTGCAGCTGAGTTGTAGGAGTTCCTTATATATTGTGGATATTAACCCCTCATCAGATACATGGTTTGCAGAGAGGCTCTTTGCTTCTTCATCTTCATATTCCCAGTGGTACCTTTGTATTCCTGCACTGTGCTTAGCATTGTTCTTTTTCATACTCGGCACCCAGAGCATGTTTGTTAAATAAATGTAGTGCAGTTATCTGCTTTCCAAGTCAGCGTCAAGTTTGAAAGGCCCAAGAAGGACTTCTGTAGACACCCTGACAGTAGTGAGAAGTGATAGTTGGGAGTGGAGGAGAAGGCTATAGAAAAGCAAACTCAGGAATACAAAACTCTGCATTTAGGTACAGTGCCACTGACTGAATGGAAAGGTTGGTAGACAATCACCATGATTAGTCTTAAATGCTAGGCTAAGAAAACGAAGTTAGACAGAAAATTCTGAAATGTAATGACTTAATTATTAGAATTTTCTGCAAATGTAAGCAGACTTCTTTGAGACTTATGAAGTCTCTTATAACTAAATTCTTTAAGTTTTAATATGAGGGTAGTGTATCCTCACTATAATTACAACTTTGTACAATAAATATTCTTAATGATGCACTTTAGCTATCAAAAGAAGATAAAAATTATAAGTACATGTCCTGTTTAAGGAAATAGGAGTTAACACATTTTTAAAAAGCTACCATTCAAACAACATACCTAAACATGTGATTACTGACCTAATCTGAACAATTCATTATTCAAGAATTATGAACAGCTAATTTGCTATATTTAGTAGCATGATATTATAAATATACTATTCTAGACATTTGTTTACAATTCTAAGGAAATAGATGATGTAGTTTCAAGTTGTAACACTAGGTGGTGATAACTGATTTTAGAAATTGAAGTGTGAAAATGTTTCTTAACATGTATCCTTTGAACTTGAAAACATTTAGTGCTGCTTACATTTTGGAAGGAAGAGGAGGAAAAAATTCGAAAGGCTGTGGAGGACCATCGCTGCCTGTTCGGGCTGCTCTTTTTCCTTTGAAGGCTGTAATTCAACAATTCTCAGAATTTTTGGTCTCATGACCTTTACACTATTAAATATAGTGAGGATCCCAAAAAGCTCTCGCTTATTTGGTTTATAGGAAAATAATAATCACTGGGTTTTTTGTTAAAAATTAAGACTGAGAAATTTTAAAAGATGTATTCATTTTAAAATTACTTTAAATATAAATATTTTTAATTTAACTATCTTCCCAAATAAGAAAAAAATTTCGTAAGAAGAGTGACATTGCTTTAAAATTTTGCAAGTCTCTTTAATGTCTAGTTTATTAGCAGACAGCTGGATTCTCATATCTGTTTATAGATTCAATCTGTTGGGAAATAACGTATCAGTTAGCCTCTGGAAAACCCCACTATACACTCATGAGAGCGTAAGAGTGAAAAAGACAATTAACGTCTTTTCATGTAAATCATTTCGGTTTCATGTAGTCTCTAAAAGGGACTTAGGCATCCCTAAGGATCATAACCAAAATTTGGGAACTATCACTATGTCTTCTCTGCCTGTAAGAAGTTTGTGAAAAAATACAAACTCTATGTATACGTGCCTTCTATTAATTTTGAATTTACAAAGCGTAAAGCTTAAGCAACAAGTTCCTGGTTTATACCATCTGGATGTTGTACTTCAGGACACACAGTAAACTATTTACAACAAAAGCAAATACGTTGATATTATTACATTAATTGATAAGAAAAACATAATATCCTAATAGGAAAATGGATGATATATAACCAGATGGTAAAAAGGATGTAGAGTTATATATACATTGTGTTTACAGTGGACATAATTTTTAACCAGAAAAAAACATGCTTTTTAGAAATATGTGTGGACCCAAATTACTATTATAGTGGTACTTGATGTACTTTAGCTGAAAGCTGTAGTCTGAAAAGACTTTATTACCATCACAGTTACATCTCTGATGTGGAATAATCTGTCTTTTCATTTTCTGTGCTTTTTCTATTCTTTCTTACCCATTTCCATGATGTCAACTCTCATCTCTATGCAGGTGATTCCCCAGACTTTACATCCAACCCTAATTTCTCTTCCGTGTTCCTGAGCCTTACTTCTAGTTTTGTATCCATCTCTAGCTAGAAGTCCTAATGGCGCCTCAATCCTAGCTTGTCTAAAACCAAACTCATATTCTCTCTTCACGCCCCTTTAGAACCTACTTCTTCTTAATTCTTTCCCTTAGTTAATCACCATTTATCAAGTTCCCCAGTCTAGAAACCTTTAAGGAAGCTTTGACAAATTCTTCACCCCTTAGATACATTGATTTATCATAGTTCTTTACCATTTCCTCTGCTTCTTGGCCTGGAAAATTCCTACATATGCTACAAGATTCAATTCAGATGTTACCACTTGTGTACGCCTTCCCTAACACAGTAAGCAGATGCTTTAATACAACTATAAGATGTGTGTGTTCATATAAACAGAGAGCACAAGTTTTTCATCTGCCTCCTTTGATAAGCTCTTAGCCTTTGTAAAGCAGTTACTGTGTTCTATTCATCCTTATTTCCCCAGTCTTAAGCATGCTGCTTGTGTTTGTTTATGGGAGAGAGGAATGGTATCAAATGTCCATCAAAAGTTAACATTGAATATAAAGTTTTATAAATACATTTAATGTACATCTGAAGGATCACATTACCCACTACCTAATTTAATGGTATTTTATAATGAGTAGTAGTGTCACGATGACTTGATGTGCACTCCTAACAATAAATATATGCTGAGCTTTAAAGTATAGTTTTGGGTAAAAGTAAAAGTTCTGGTGTAGAGTATATATATATATGTTTACATATATATTTACATTGAAGTGCTTTTCAGATTTATATGCTAATGCAGTGCTAACTTTTTTGTTGCAGAACTTCTTGGTATACATGAACAAGCAGCTGTAGGATTCTTAACACTGATGGAAGCATTAAGGTACTGTAAGGTAAGTTGATTTTTAAGATACTTTGAATGGTTTTTATTCACATGTCCACTGTTGCAGAGAGCATTTTTCTCGTGGGACAACGTATTTTAGCTTACTACAGACAGTGTGTACTCTCAGTTCTTTTCTGGCCACCCTTCCTGAACTGACAGGCTTATCGAGGATGGAGTTAAGCTGGCTGATCATGCTGAGTCTCCTTATTTTTTGAGGCTTGTTCCTTTTTGAGGGTCGGGGGCAGAACCCAGCATGAAATAATTTATAAAAACAGATATCCGTTATCGAATATAAATACAGTTTTGGGGAAACTGAGGGGAAAGAATGCCCTGTTTGTGCCTCACTAACAGTATGCTTCGCTGAAAAAACTGATAATACCTTATCAGGCAAAGAAAAAGAATCTGCTAAATGCCTGAAATTCTAACTTGTCTTTTTCATCTGAAAACTGATTTCACACTAGAAAGCAAAATCCAAGCACTTCACAGCATTAAACTCTTTAACACATGTGCTGGAATTAGGAACTGCCATGAAACTCTCATTTTTTGATATATATTTCATAGCTTTCCTGCACATTCTGAAATAACTATTGGATATTCCAAATAGTTTTAAATGGAGTTTAAATCGTTAATGATTTGCGCTTAATAAGATGTTCTGATTTGGGGGAAAGAAGGAAGTAGCTCTCATATTCTTTTCCATTTTAGAATGGTGGTTCCATAGCAGTGGTTGATTATTTTTAGTAACAATAACAGTGCCTTTCTTTCTTTTTTCCTTTCTTCCTTCCTTCCCTTCCTCCCCTCCCTTTCTTTTTTACCAGACAGCATTCCTC
Organism: Stenella coeruleoalba; assembly: GCF_951394435.1. NCBI lineage: Eukaryota > Metazoa > Chordata > Mammalia > Artiodactyla > Delphinidae > Stenella > Stenella coeruleoalba. The sequence continues at coordinate 176,349,438 of NC_137147.1, read as the reverse complement.
TTTCATGACAACACTTGGACAGGGGTGACAGGGATATGATAATCAAATAGGTGTCATCCTGCCCTTATTCATTAGTAGTAATTGTACTGTCAAACAGTAGCAACTCTTATATTTTCAGTGACTTTAATTACACAAGGTAAAGCTATTCTGAGGCAGCCTAGCGACTGGAGAATCAAACTGCGTCTCCTCCCCAGCACACCCGCAGACGCTCATATTCCTAAAAGTGTGTGTGCACGTAAAAAATGGTGACCACACAGAAGCGGTGGATATGTTACTTAGCTTGATTGTGGTGATCTTTTTACGGTGTGTACATATATCCAGGTATCAAGTTGTACACCTTAAATACATACAATTTTTGTATGTCAAAGATACGTCAGTGAAGCTGTTTTCTAAAAACTGTGGTGTGTGTTTTGCAGACAGATAGGGTGTGAAGATGATATATTTTGAAATCTTCACCCTGTGGCCTTAAGGCCCTGATGGTCTGGATTCTGTCTGTCCTTCCAGAGTTGCGTTGCACTCTCTCCATTGCTGTGCTCCAGCCACGCTGGTCTCCTGTCAGTTTTTCATACACGCCAGGCCCTTTCCTACCTGGTGAGCCTTCGTACTTCCTTCATTTCTGCGTGGAATACTCCAGCTCTTAAATGGATGGCTCACTCTCTCCTTCAGACTCTACTTCAGACTGTGCCTCAGAGACCCTTTCCTGGACCATTCCCTCCGTGACTCTTTCACATTATTTCATAGGAATAATCACTTTGCAGGGATCTTTGTTATTGATTTGGTTATCTTTTTCTACTCTTGAATTTGTTTTTCTGTTGTCCCTAATGGAATGTGAACTCTTTGAAGGCAGGCACATCGCCCTTCTGGGTACATAGTAGATGCTCAGTCAATACGTGTTGAATGAATGAGCAGACAATTTCGCCAGAATTGTAATTCTTTAAATATGTGCATTTGCTTTTCTTTAACTGTTCGATAGAACAGAGGAATGTCTGTTTTATCCCCAAGATCTTAGTGGGAAGTCATTAGCTGCTGTATATTCTCCTGTTACTCCAGTATTATTGCTCTAGTGCCAACCTAGTGTTACTGCTCTAGTGTTCTAGCGGTAACTGTGGTGTTTTCTAGGTTTAAAGATATTTTTAATGGTGGGATACAGCACGCTGATACTCAGATAGATGAAAGGCAGAACTCTGTGACCTACAGCTCCAAACAAGAGAATGCCAAGAAGAGAATTATACCTGGGGACAAGGCAACAGCAGGCTGCAGCCCTAGGGAGCAGCTTACGTGTGGAAATTGGGATGGAGTTAGCTGGGTTGCCTGGGCTCCCTGTGACCTGGCTGGTTTGAATAGTTTGGGTGAGCTCTGGGCTTGGGAGTTGTCCCTTGTTGTCTGGGGCCTGACTCCAGAGCGATTAGGGCCATGCAGAGTGGCCTGGGGTGAGGAGACATGTCAGGTGTCTGGGGTTTGGACTTAATGAGCTGTCTTTTTTAAGGGAATTGACCAGCCCCCAGTCAGGGCCTCAAAGCTGAGTTAAGACAGCATTAAAGAAACAAAACAAAAACCAAAAAACACTCTCTCTTACACTCTGGTGCTCATCTGTATATAACTGTAGATATCCGTCTGAAAATATATATACATTCACTTATCATCAAACATTTAGAGAAATGGCGTTAAGGGAATAATTGTGTTTGTATTAGTTTTGTGAATCTGAACATCTCCCTGTTCTTTGATAGTGCAGCAAATTGCCCTTTAGAATTGAAATTAACATTTTCATATAATTTTGCTCATATGTGTTCATTAAGACAAATGAAACAGTCTCTCTCACGGGCTCTCTAGGTGTCTCTCTCTCTCTTTCCCTCTCCTGCCCCTGTATGCGTGCGTGCGCATACTCGCACGTGAGATAAAAGGTGACTCAGTGCTTTTGGCTGTGCACCTTTTAAAAAACTCATACATAACTCATGCATAAAATTCACCATTTTAAAGTGTGCTATTGAGTGGTTTTTCGTATATTCATAGGGCTGTGCCATTATGACCACTATCTAATACCAATATGTTTTCCTCTCTCCAAAAAGCTCCTCTAAACCAGGGGTCCCCAAACCCCAGGCCTCACAGCAGGAAGTAAGCGGCGGGCGAGCGAGCAAGCGAGCGAAGCTTCATCTGCCACTCCCCACTGCTCCCCATTGCTCGCATTACCGGCTGAGCCATCCGCCCCCGCCCCCATTCCCCCCACTCCCCTGCAACCCCGGTCCATGGAAAAATTGTCTTCCACGTAACCCGCCAAAAAGGTTGGGGACTCCTGCTCTAAACCTTTCAGCTGTCACCTCCTCGTTCCTCCCCAGCCCCTGGCAACTTTCTGTCCCTGCAGTTTTGCCTGTTTTGGACGTTTCATTTAAATGGAATCCTACAGTATGTGGCCTTTAGTGTCTGGCTTCTTTCACTTAGCATAATGTTCTCAGTCTTCATTCATGTTTTAACATGTATTAGTACTTCATTCCTTTGTATGACCAAATAGTATTCTATTGTGTGATATATCAGTTTATATCAGTTTCATTTTTCTATTTATCAGTTGATGGACATTTGGCTTGTTTCTGATTTTTGACTATTACGCATAATACTGCTATGAACATTAATATATAAGTCTTTAGTGAGCATGTTTTTATTTGTCTTGAGTGTATACCCAGGAGTGAAATTACTTGGTCATATGGTAGTTATATACGTAGCTTTTGGAGGAACTGTCAAACTGTTTTCCAAAGTGGTTGCTCCATTTATGCCTTCTTTTATTTATTTTTCTTATTACAAACACTTCGTGAGCTCAGCACTCATTTACCCTTTGATCCCACTGTTTGTAATTTTATCCTCATGTTTTACTTCTACCTTAAACGCACACACATATATATACACACACACTTTTTCTAAAGGAGAAGTTAAACAGCACCTGAACTTTTCACTGCAAGAGGCAGCGTGATGTAATAGAAAGCTGCCACATGAGGAATTATAAAACCTGAGCTTTGACCCCAGCTCTGTACTAGTTAGCTGTCTGAATTCCGGCGAAGCACGGGTCCTGTGGAGTTCGCAGCTTCCTTATGTAAAGTGGAAGGCCTTGCACTGAACACCTCTAAAATCCCTTCACTCTGAACTGTGACCAGAGCTTTTCCTGTTTCTTTGTCCTTGTGCTGTTAACACTTTTCTCTTGTCCTCAAACCATCCTTCCTCCTCTGCTGGTTCACCACTGCTGTTAGCACATCCGCTCATCCCTCCCTGTCCTCCTAGGTCAAAGATACTAGCTTTACGATCCCCGAATACAAAAGAGTACCCGCCTCTTTCCCATTTCCCTCCTAATGATAGCAGTCAGTTCCAAAGGGTGGTTGAAAGCCGGGCACCAGAGCAGGGCTTTTGGCTGCTTAGGGGCGAATGGTTGGCCCTGACCGCTGCGAGCAGCCACCTGGAATTTTCCAGTTCTAGGGAGTCTGTGTGAGAAAAGAAAATTCAGCACATGTGATTGGTAAGGCTAGTTGTCAGAGTCTTTGTCCATCTAAGAGTGTGGGTGATTCATGTGAACGTGATCCGAGTTCACAAGTCTGTTGAATTTTAAGCTTTTTTTTCTCGGTCACGCACAAAAAAATCATACTCTCAAATTTGGGGTACTGTCATTTTTATATTAAATATATAACCTCGAAGGCAGGCTATAAAGTATAACTTCTTACATATTTTAAAGAGACTTAATACTGTAAAACTTTGAATTTACTTCCTACCATGAAGAATCAAATGACAGGATTCTTTTATATTCTTAAATGTTTGGGAGTGTGTGTTTTGCTTTAGAGAGATTACTGTGTTGCCCCAGGTTCTTTGAAGACAGAATATTCTTAAGGTTTTTCCCCTTATTTATTCATATATCTACTCACTTGTTAATTTATAATTATTTTCCTCATAATTGTTGTCAAGGTTATAGTTTTAGGGTTTGAGGTACCAAGCTGAATTTCTAGAAGTGGTCATTTTATCTAGGATCTTTAGTGAAACCTGAGAATGATTCTTAGAGCTAAACTAATTCTTTTTAGCTGTGTTAAATCTGTATTATTCTTCTAGTGGAAAGGTGTAGTTAAAAACTTAGCCCTGACAGTCTTTATAACATTCCTTTTTTACACTTAGCATTTGACCATTATGGGTAAGGCATTCTGGCACAATCCATTATTCCCTTTCAATATGAATTAGACACTTCAGTTATGCTTCAAATATTCGTTGGCAGATATTTAACAGGCAGTATAAAATTTTCATTTGTTTGTTTATTTTGCTACATTTGTTCTAGGTTGGTTCTTACTTGAAATCTCCAAAATTCCCTATTTGGATTGTTGGCAGTGAAACTCACCTCACCGTATTTTTTGCCAAGGTATGCTTATTGCAGGATTTTTTTTTTTTTTTTTTGGTAAGTATGACATCAGGCAAACAAGTAATATAAGTCCATGTTTAGTTTGGATCTTTGTACAGACTTCAGTGTATTCCCACTGTGAAGTGGATTGTTTCAAAATCTAAAAAGTTAATACTAAAGGGCGTACTGTTGTACTGCTTTGGTTTTGGAATCATTTCAGTAAAATCAGTCATGATTTACTTATAATTTCTTTATCTTTTCCAACTTTAGAACTTTGGCTCTTGATTTTTTTCAGAAATCACTTGTGTTATGGTGAAAATAATTGAAATTAAATGTTTTGGTTTACTCTTTTGCAGAGAGGATAAGAATCTAACTTACGTGATATAAAATAGTTTTATTTATAACATCTAGGAAAAAGCATTTTAAAATCTATTAATAGTTCAGTGGTATACAAGTCAGTTGCTCTTTCAGGATGGAATATTTCCTACAGTTTTAGTAGATACAATATTACAATATTGAACTAGATTAAATACATTTGAATATGTTTGTTATAAAGTTCTTGCAACAAAACTTGCTAAATCCCAGCCTTTATAATATTTCTTTTTCCACAATTGAGTGGTTAAGAGCCTTGAAGTCAGACAGCCTTCGTTAGAATCCCAACCATGCCGCTTCCTAACATGGCTCAGCCTCTTCTCCCATGTCTTTAAAATAGGGTTTAATAATAGTGCCTTGCTCTTAGGATTGTTGTCAGGCTTAAATATTAAACAATTAGCAGTACCTAGTACAAGTTAAATGCCCAGTATATCTTAGCTGTTGTCATCATCATCTTTGCCGTTTTCATTATTCTACATTTATTAAACATTTCTGGTATGCCTACATAGAGTTGCTAGATGTTGGACTAAAGGAAGAAAATATATAATTATATTTTTGATGTTTCTTAATTCTGTTGCACTTTCCTGATTACTCAACGTGCTTTTTCAGCTTGTACTTGTTAAAGTACTTTATTTGTTTCTGTAAGAAGTATGAATTGTATAAATTGTACCAAAGACTGAACTGACAGTGCTAAGTTTTGTGGATCTATTTCATTATTTATTACTGTATTCACTTTTATTGTGCTGGCAAACATCCAGCTAGTGGATTTACATACTTACCTTTCCTTAAACAGGGAAAGCTATAAAATACAACCGTAAGAGTACAGACCATACTGATTTGTTACATTTCGTCTGACGGCTTTTGCTATATATTTTCCTCCTGAAGTAGAGAGGAAGAAGTTAAAAGCAAATGTAAACTACAGAACCTAAACAACTAATTCCTGCCTGTGAGGATTTCATCATTTGACTCACTTTAGTGTCAAGTGTTATAAATTTCCAGAAAAGGAAATCAATTCCAATTCACATACAGAAATGTATTTTCAAGCCAATTATTATTTTTATCACCAACCCTATTCTTTAACATTAGGAAAACTAATAAATTCTATCAAACTATATGTGTCAAATATAAAAGATACTAAGATAAAAATATTTTAAACCTTAAATTTTATGATTGATATTTAAGAAAAGATTTTGTTGTCAAAACAGCAGAAGAGGTTTCACGGGAGGTTAATAGAAGAAACAGTGTCACTTGCGCTATGTAAATATGCAGACATTTTGTTTTCAAACATCGAAATGTTAGGTATGTTGAGAGAGTCATGGGAGTGAATGATACCCACCTTTCTATGGAGTAGACACTCCTTACCTACCTGTTCTGGTATTCTTTGTTGTTCCCATAGCAGTGGGTCCATTGTGCTGTTGCATTTATCACATGGTGCACCGTTGCTACTACCCGCGCCTTTCTTTGCATGGCCCGTGGTCAGCAGTGGGGCACGGACTCTCTCATTCATCTTCTTATCCGTAGGCCCCAGCCACTGCATTGAAAAGTGGAATTGAGCCATGAAGTACATAGGAAAACTTTAAAAACCCTGCCACACCAGTTGTGGACCTGACAAAACACACTCAGCGTACACCGTGGATGTCAGTCAGGGTTTTTAAATCTGTCTTCATGTATTTGCATCCTTGAAGCTGCTAATAATCCTGATAGGAAAGTGCACACACACATGAAGTAATTATAGAAAAGCTTACGTTAAGATTTCAGGTTCTTCTACTGTTATAAATCATAAAGACCAGGTATTCCAAATACCTTATCTCTCTTTTAGAACTCTTAAATTTTGTACTGATTGTTTTGATACTTACCTTTGTGTTTTCCCCATCTGGTATATAGACTGGCACATACTGTAGAGAAATTCATTAGTTTAATGAATAAAGCCTTTGCACGAATTTCCTACAGTTGGGTTCCAGTGACGTTTATATCTTCTAAAAATATGTCCTCATGACTCACTCTGAAGCTTCTTAAAAGCACGGGTACTTCCTTTTCCGTGAATTTTAGCACAATTGAATTTGGATTGCTTGAACATGTTATCTTTATAGAGTTACAGGTAAAAAAATTTTCCCTTTGAAATAAAGTATTCTAAAGCTGGAAGAACATGTAAATGGTAAATAACATTGATGATACTTGGTAGCATTTACTAGGTCCAATTTTAAGTTTTTTTAAATGAAGCAGTATTTATATAGTCTTTATCATATAGAAAATACTGTCAATTTTGCTTTTCTTTACGTTACAACAAGATCCATTACTTGGTCATTCTTTCTTGCATATTTATGTATTTGCACAAGTAATTTTAGCTATGGCTTTGTTTTTGTTATTCTGTTTGATTTTTGGTTTCTTTGTTTCTGGTAGGTAGGTTCACTTTATGTTCTTGGCCTGAAATGAACAACAGAGTTTTGTTCCCGGCCCCCCACCTGCCCCAGACCTTAATGTGAATGTTTATATCTTTTTCTGTAAAACTGGTGTGTGTGTTTGTCTGGAAATGTATTTTGTGTGCTGATTTCTTTGTCCTGATTACGATGAAGTAAAAAAGCATGTTTTAAGGTCACAGTTTTCAAGGCAGTCTGTAATTTGGCATTGTAAAATGCCTTTGAAAAGCAGTCACCTTCTTCATGTGACTTACACACTGGAGGTGGTAATAGTTGCAGTTCTCTGCCTTCACGTATATACCCATTTGTCAGATATTTACAGGGCGTATAATATGTGCCTGATATTATGCAGGGTGCTGTGAATACATGGTAAGGGAAAGGATTAGGCACCTGTTTTTATGGAAGTGTGCATTTTAATGGGGGAGGCATTAATCAAAGAGTCACACTTATAAAATTACATCTGTGATGGATGCTAACAAAACACAGGTCTGTAAAGCTTTAAGGAAGATTAGGAATCTCTCCTTGAGGAATTGATGTTGAAAGTGAGCCCTGAGGCATCAGTAAGATGAAACTACAGGGAGAGGGAAAAAAGAGCATTCCCTACTTAAAGAAACAGTTGGAGCAAGCAAACAGCCATAGAAGAAAGGACTGTGGTGTGAACAACGGAGAGGAGAGCAGGAGCGCTGAGAACTGGGGGCGGGACCGGGGGCGGGAGGAGGCTGCAAAGGTAGGCAGCCCATGCGACTCTCTTCTAAGAGTAAGGACCACCACTAGACTTTAAAAATCGGTGGGAGTAGTTTGGGGGGGAGATATGAAGGAAGGGAGCAGGACTAAAAATGCACTTTGTAAAGATCACTCTGGCCAGTTGTGGAAGACAGACACTGAAGGATATCCTAGGAGTAGGTGAACAAGACTCCCGTAGTCTTCCTGGTGAGCAAAGTGTAGTTTGGTCCAGGGGAATGATGATAGAGATGGATAGAAGTACAACTTGAACAACACCGGGTTTGAACTGAGCGGGTCCACTTACACACGGATTATTTTTCCATAGTAAATCCTACACACTTCCCAGTTGGTTGGATCCCCAGGTGGTTGAATCCGTGGATGCGGAACCACAGATACAGAGGAACCATGGATACATAGGACCGATTATAAGTTAAATGTGAGTTTTCGGTGGTGCTGAGTGAGGGTCAGCACCCCCAACCCCTGCATTGTTCAAGGATCAACTGTATATAAATTTGAGAGATTTATACCCGAGTTAAGCTGACAGGACTTGGTGATAGAGTGGCTCGGATAGACGAGGGGTGAGAAGCCTCATGAGGTGTGTGTTTTTAATGATTAGATCTCAGCAGCTTTTCACTTGTTGAATGTACCCACTCGTGATTAAAGCAATTTATTTTTCTTTGGCCAAATTGACCAGGTCAAGATACTGCAATGAAACGGCCCAACCAAATAATCTCACAGTGAGGTTTCCAAGTCCTGCCCACACAGACAGTGCTTTTTAGTTTTTCCACATATTAGCAGACCACCAAGGATCATCAGATATTTGAGGAATGCTAACGTGAAAAACAGAAATCAAGGACTTCCCTGGCATTCCAGTGGTTAGAACTCCACGCTCTCACTGCAGGGGGCACGGGTTCAGTCCCTGATTGGGGAACTAAGATACTGCAAGCCAAGTGGCTTGGCCAAAAAAAAAGAAAAACAGAAATAAGAGCAAATAAGGAAAAAGGAACCGAAAAGATCAGAGACAGTGAAGGCATGAAAGAAAAACTTCAAAACACCAAAAACCGTAAGAGAAGTTATTATATCCATGAAACTATGGAGGCGATAAGGACAGAACATTTGAAGGACGAAAGAGAAACTGAAAACTTACTGAAAGAATTGAAAGACAAATTGGAGAATTCTCTTTCCTCCATCATTGCTCTAGCTTCCTAACTGATGACTAGACCATGCTGTTGCCCTTCATGGGTCTGTAGTAGCTTCTCAATTCAGGACTAAAAGGAGCCCATTAAAATGTAAGTCACTTCACGTCATTGGCTCCCTTTTCACTAAGAGTAAAAGCCAAAGTCCTTAGAATGACCCCCTAGGCCCTTCCTTTGCTAATCAGATTCCCTGTTGCCCTCTAATCTCATTTCCTACTACTCTCCCCTCCTGTCTTGCTTGGCCACGGTGGCCTTCCCTCTGCCTCAAAAGTGAGGCAAGCCCTCTGCCCCTGCTCTTCCCTTTAGGATCTTGCATCAGATGTCTGTATAAAGGATTCCTTCCTACCTTCAGGTCAGCATTCAAGTGTCACCTCCTTAGTGAGGCCTTCTCTAGCCACCTTTTCTAAAAGCTCAACCCCATCCTTTCCCCCTTTTCATTAAGATTCTCTCTCCCGCTCATTCTCGAAAATAGATTTATTTTTGGCGGGGACCGTGCCGCACCACGCAGCTTGCGGGATTTTGGTTCCCTGTCCAGGGATTGAGCCCACACCATTGGCAGTGAAAGTGAGGAGTCCCGACCACTGTACCACCAGGGAATTCCCTCAAAAATAGATTTTTTTAAAAAATATTATTTATTTATTTTGGCCACACTGGGTGTTGGTTGTAGCCTGCGGGCTCTTAGTTGCAGCATGTAGACTTCTTACTTGCAGCATGTGGACTCTTAGTTGCAGCTAAGTGGTCTTTGTGGTTTGATTTACATTTTCCTCATGACTGATGATGTTGATCATCTTTTTATGTGCTTTTTGGCCATTTGTATATCTTCTTTGGAGAATTGTCTATTCAGGTCCCTTGTCTATTTTTGAATTAGGTTGTTTGTCTTTTTATTGAAATGAAAGGTTTTAATAAATCCTGGTTACTAGGCACATACTATATATCTTAGTTATTTGTTTTATGTATTACCTGCCTCACTAGTAAGCTTTATGACAGCAGGATTTTGGTCTGTTTTGTTTCTGTTTCCTAACACCAAGAACAGTGTCAGGCACAGTGTTCATGCTCTATAGATTGCTGTTAAAGAAATAAATTAGCAGAAAACACCGAAGATTTATTTCACATTGTGATATAAGCATGTTAGTACTTGATAAAGGGGGAAAAGGGGACGTAAGTGTGCCAAGTTGTCTTTGATTACAAGAATTCAGTAGATCCCGGTGGTCTGACACGGGCCCTACCCTAGAGGCTGCTGTGGGAGGATGGTCCCCCCTGGTGCCTGGGTGCCCCTGAAGGCCCCTGCAGTCCGTGGAGCTGATCCCTGCCATGTGGCTGACAGGCTCTTCATGCTCCGGCCGGGTGTCAGGCCTGTGGCTCTGAGGTGGGAGAGCCGAGTTCAGGACATTGGTCCACCAGTGACCTCCCAGCTCCACGTAATATCAAACGGCAAAAGCTCTCCCAGAGATCTCCATCTCAACACTAAGACTCAGCTCCATTCAACGACCATCAAGCTGTAGTGCTGGGCACCCTATGCCAAACAACTGAAAGACAGGAACACAACCCCACCCATTAGCAGAGAGGCTGCCTAAAATCATAATAAGGACATAGACACCTCAAAACACACCACTGGATGCAGTCCTGCCCACCAGAAAGACAAGATCCATCCTCATCTACCAGAACACGGGCACCAGTCCCCTCCACCAGGAAGCCTACACAACCCATTGAACCAACCTTACCCACTGGGGGCAGACACCAAAAACAATGGGAACTACGAACCTGCAAAAAGGAGACCCTAAGCACAGTAAGTTAAGCAAAATGAGAAGGCAGAGAAACACACAGCAGATGAAGGAACAAGGTAAAAACCCACCAGACCAAACAAATGAAGAGGGAATAGGCAGTCTACCTGAAAAAGAATTCAGAGTAATGATAGTAAAGGTGATCCAAAATCTTGGAAATAGAATGGAGAAAATATGAGAAACGTTTAACAAGGACCTAGAAGACCTAAAGAGCAAACAAACAATGATGAACAACATAATAAATGAAATTAAGAATTCTCTAGAAGAAATCAATAGCAGAATAACTGAGGCAGAAGAACAGATAAGTGACCTGGAAGATAAAACAGTGGAAATAATACCACAGAGAAAAATAGAGAAAAAAGAATGAAAAGAATCGAGGACAGTCTCAGAGACCTCTGGGAAAACATTAAATGCACCAACATTCAAATTATAGGGATCCCAGAAAAAGAAGAGAAAAATAAAGGGACTGAGAAAATATTTGAAGAGATTATTGAAAACTTCCCTAATATGGGAAAGGAAATAGTCAATCAAGGCTAGGAAGCGCAGAGAGTCCCACACAGGATAAATCCAAGGAGAAATATGCCAAGACACATATTAATCACAAAAATTAAATACAAAGAAAAAATATTAAAAGCAGCAAGGGAAAAACAACAAATAACATACAGGGGAATCCATATAAGGTTAACAGCTAATCTTTCAGCAGAAACTCTGCAAGCCAGAAGGGAGTGGCAGGACATATTTAAAGTGATGAAAGGGAAAAACCTACAACCAAGATTACTGTACGTAGCAAGGATCTCATTCAGATTCGAAGGAGAAATTAAAACCTTTACAGCGAGGCAAAAGCTAAGAGAATTCAGCACCAGCAAACCAGCTTTACAAAACATGCTAAAGGAACTTCTTTAGGCAGGAAACCACAAGAGAAGGAAAAGACCTACAATAACAAACCCAGAACAATTAAGAAAAGGGTAATAGGAACATATATATCAATAACTACCTTAAATGTAAGTGGATTAAATGCTCCAACCAAAAGACATAGACTGGCTGAATGGACACAAAAATAAGACCCATATATCTGCTGTCTACAAGAGACCCACTTCAGACCCAGGGACACATACAGACTGAAAGTGAGGGGATGGAAAAAGATATTCCATGCAAATGGAAATCAAAAGAAAGCTGGAGTAGCAATTCTCCTATCAGACAAAATAGATTTTAAAATAAAGACTATTAGAAGAGACAAAGAAGGACACTACATAATGATCAAGGGATCAATCCAAGAAGAAGATATAACAATTGTAAATAAATATTTATGCACCCAACATAGGAGCACCTCAATACATAAGGCAAATACTAACAGCCATAAAAGGGGAAATCGACAGTAACACAGTCATAGTAGGGGACTTTAACACTGCACTTTCACCAATGGACAGATCATCCAAAATGAAAATAAGGAAACGCAAGCTTTAAATGATACATTAAACAAGATGGACTTAATTGATATTTATAGGACATTCCATCCGAAAACAGCAGAATACACTTTCTTCTCAAGTGCTCATGGAACATTCTCCAGGATAGATCATATTTGGGTCACAAATCAAGCCTTGGTAAATTTAAGAATATTGAAATCATATTAAGTATCTTTTGAGACCACAGTGCTGTGAGACTAGGTATCAATTACAAGAAAAAAACTGTAAAAACTACAAACACATGGTGGCTAAACAATATGCTACTAAATAACCAAGAGATCACTGAGGAAATCAAAGAGGAAATCAAAATATACCTAGAGACAAATGACAACGAAAACACAACCACCCAAAACTTATGGGATGCAGCAAAAGCAGTTCTAAGAGGAAGTCTATAGCAATACAGTCCTACGTCAAGAAACAAGAAAATCTCAAATAAACAACCTAACCATTCACCTAAAGCATTAAGAGAAAGAAAGAAAGAAAAAAAAACCCAAAATAAGCAGAAGGAAAGAAATCATAAAGATCAGATCAGAAATAAATGAAAAATAAATGAAGGAAACAATAGCAAAGATCAATAAAACTAACAGCTGTTTCATTGAGAAGATAAACAAAATTGATAAACCATTAGCCAGACTCATCAGGATAAAAAGGAAGACTCAAATCAACAGAATTAGAAATGGAAAAGGAGAAGTAACAACTGACAATGCAGAAATACAAAGAATCATGAAAGATTACTACAGGCAACTATATGCCAATAAAATGGACGACCTGGAAGAAATGGACTAATTCTTAGGAAAGCACAATCTTCCAAGACTGAACCAGGAAGAAATAGAAAATATAAACAGACCAATCACAAGCACTGAAATTGAGACTGTAATTAAAAATCTTACAACAAACAAAAGCTGAGGACCAGAGGGCTTCACAGGCAAATTCTATCAAACATTTAGAGAAGAACTAACACCTATCCTTCTCAAACTCTTCCAAAATATAGCAGAGGGAGGAACACTCCCAAACTCACTCTACGAGGCCACCGTCACCCTGTTACTGAAACCAAAGATGTCACAAAGAAAGAAAACTACAGGCCAATATCAGTGATGAATATACATGCAAAAATCCTCCACAAAATACTAGCAAACAGAATCCAACAGCACATTAATCCAAACAATCATACACCATGATCAAGTGGGGCTTATCCCAGGAATGCAAGGATTCTTCAATATACGCAAATCAATCAATGTGATACACCATATTAACAAACTGAAGGAGAAAAACCATATGATCATCTCAATAGATGCACAAAAACTTTCGACAAAATTCAGCAGCAATTTTGATTAAAAAAACTCTCCAGAAAGTAGGCATACAGGGAAACTACCTTGACATAATAAAGGCCATATGTGACAAACCCACAGCCAACATCGTTCTCAGTGGTGAAAAACTGAAACCATTTCCTCTAACATCAGGAACAAGACAAGGTTGCCAGCCCTCACCACTATTATTCACCAAAGTTTTGGAAATTTTAGCCATGGCAATAAGAGAAGATAAAGGAATCCAAATCGGAAAAGAAGAAGTAAAATTGTCACTGTTTGCAAATGAGATGATACTACACATAGAGAATCCTAAAGATGCTACCAGAAAACTACTAGAGCTAATCAATGAATTTGGTAAAGTAGCAGGATACAAAATTAATGCACAGAACTCTCTTGCATTCCTATACACTAATGATGAAAAATCTGAAATAGAAATTAAGGAAACACTCCCATTTACCACTGCAACAAAAAGAATAAAATACCTGGGAATAAACCTACCTAAGGAGACAAAAGGTCTGTATGCAGAAAACTATAAGACACTGATGAAAGAAATTAAAGATGATACTAACAGATGGAGAGAGATACTGTTATCTTGGTTGGAAGAATCAACATTGTGAAAATGACTATACTACCCAAAGCAATCTACAGATTCAGTCCAATCCCTGTCAAACTACCAATGGCATTTTTCACAGAACTAGAACAATAAGTTTCACAATTTGTATGGAGAAACAAAAGATCCCAACCAGCCAAAGCAATCTTGAGAAAGAAAAATGGAGCTGGAGGAATCAGGCTCCCAGACTTCAGACTATACTACAGAGCTACAGTAATCAAGACAGTATGGTACTGATACAAAAACAGAAATATATGTCAATGGATAGAAAGCCCAGAGATAAACCCAGGCACCTATAGTCACCTTATTTTTGATAAAGGAGGCAAGAATATACAGTGGAGAAAAGACAGCCTCTTCAATCTGTGGTGCTGGGAAAACTGGACAGCTACATGTAAAAGAATGAAGTTAGGACACTCCCTAACACCAGACACAAAAATAAACTCAAAAGAGATTAAAGAGCTAAATGTAAGGCCAGACACTATTAAACTCTTAGAGAAAAACATAGGCAGAACACCTATGACAGAAATCACCTCAAGATCCTTTTTGACCCACCTCCTAGAGAAATGGAGATAAAAACAAAAATGAACAAATGGGACCTAATGAAACTTAAAAGCTTTCGCACAGCAAAGGAAACCATAAACAAGACCAAAAGAGAACCCTCAGAATGGGAGAAAATACTTGCAGTTGAAGCAACTGACAAAGGATTAATCTCCAAAATTTACAAGCAGTTCATGCAGCTGAATATCAAAAAAACAAACGACCCAATCCAAAAATGGGCAGAAGACCTAAATAGACATTTCTCCAAAGAAAATAAACAGATTGCCAACAAACACATAAAAGGATGCTCAACATCACTAATCATTAGAGAATGCAAATCAAAACTACAATGACAGGGCTTCCCTGGTGGCGCAGTGGTTGAGAGTCCGCCTGCCGATGCAGGGGACATGGGTTCGTGCCCCGGTCCGGGAAGATCCCACATGCCGCGGAGCGGCTGGGCCCGTGAGCCATGGCCGCGGAGCCTGCGCGTCCAGAGCCTGTTGCTCCGCAACGGGAGAGGCCACAACAGTGAGAGGCCCGCGTACCGGAAAAAGAAAAAAAAAAAAAAAAAAAACTACAATGAGGTATCACCTCACACCAGTCAGAATGGCCGTCATCAAAAAATTTACAAACAACAAATGCTGGAGAGGGTGTGGAGAAAAGGGAACCTTTTACACTGTTGGTGGGAATGTAAAGTGATACAGCCACTGTGGAGAACAGTATGGAGGTTCCTTAGAGAACTACAAATAGAACTACCATATGACCCAGCAATCCCACTACTGGGCATACACCCCGAGAAAACCATAATTCAAAAAGAGTCATGTACCACAATGTTCATTGCAGCTCTATTTACAATAGCCAGGACATGGAAGCAACCTAAGTGTCCATCGACAGATGAATGGATAAAGAAGATGTGGCACATATATACCATGGAATATTAGTCAGCCATAAAAAGAAATGCAATTGAGTTATTTGTAGAGACGTGGATGGACCTAGAGTCTGTCATACAGAGTGAAGTAAGTCAGAAGGAGAAAAACAAATACCATATGCTAACACATATATATGGATTCTAAAAAAAAATGGTTCTGATGAATGTAGGGCCAGGACAGGAATAAAGACGCAGACATAGAGAATGGACTTGAGGACACAGGGAGAGGGAAGGGTAAGTTGTGACAAAGTGAGAGAGTGGCATGGACATATATACACCACCAAATGTAAAATAGATAGCTAGTGGGAAGCAGCCACGTGCTTTGTGACCACCCTGAGTGATGGGATAGGGAGGTTGGGAGGGAGACGCAAGAGGGAGGAGATATGGGGATATATGTATATGTATAGCTGATTCATTTTGTTATAAAGCAGAAATTAACATACCATTGTAAAGCAATTATATATACTCCCATAAGGTTGTTAAAAAAATATTCAGTAGATCTTAAGCTTATAAATCAAGAAATAACAGTTAATGCATGCAGTATCCTATATGGAGACAAAAACAGAATGACTTGCTTTTATTCTGCCTGATCAACTTAAATACACATAACATACACAGGTTCTTTCTCCAGATTAGTGAATAAAAACAATTTTGATGAGTATTTGTAAGTAAACATTGTCACATTATATACGCCATCATATTTAAAATTTGCCTTCATGGTTGAGGATGGGTAAGAAAATTGTTTCTATTCAGTGAAATAACTGTTTTGGTTTTTCTTTTCGAGATGAACAGCTTATCTTTAGGAGTCTAAGTAATTACAATTTTTTAGAAAGAGTTATAAGTTTGTCATTTTAAATTCAGTGCCATCTGTTTACTTAATAAAATCACTTGATATTTGAGATGTCCAATGGCCCAGAACTTATTTTTATATCATTGGAACTGTCTTCTTGACCCATAGAGAATCACTGAACACATTGTAGGACTGGGAGAGATTTTTCACAATTGAGTTTTATTTATTTGAATGTCAATGTTGAAAATAAATTTTAATAACCTTTATGAACAGGTTGTAAAACTTCAGATAATTTATGACCATCTTCTCTATGTAATCTTTAAATTTTTAAATTGAACTCTGCCATGTTTTATTAAGTCATCTTTTCTATCCAGTGTAGACATGGTCATCTTTTTAATCTTAGCATCTGTGTGAAGCAGCAAACATGATACTGTACTCTGACGTGTTTTAGAGAACGTGGTTGGAAAAAATGTAGCTTGCTACCCTATGTAAATAGGAGTTTTCTAGTTAATATTGAGGGGGGAAAGCACAGAATCTAACTGCAGGGACCTTTTAGGAGCTCAGAGTCATCAAGCAGCAGGGGTTTCACAGAACCCGCCAATAGAAGGTTTCTTGGTGAAGAGAGGACAGTCCGATGACACAGTTGAGACGTTCTGCATCTCCAGATTTCTGGGAAGGACTTTTTTTGACACCAGCTCTGTAGGCTGGCAAGCGTCTTCTCCTTCAGTTTGCTCCTTTCTCTCCTGCACTTCCGAGAAACACCAGAGAAAAACTCTGCAGGGCGTGTTTTCCACTGTGAAGCAGACCCTCTGCCTTTAGGGGTCCCCTAGGCTTGCGCCTGGACTTGGACTAGACTCCTTGGAAAGTGGGCACCTGGAGAGCTGTCAGGGATGCAGCATGCACCCTTGCGGGCACAGGTTCACAAGACAGGTTTGGAATGAACCTGGGATGTAGATGGAGAAGGGAGGTCCTGTGAGCCATGGCCCAGAAGGGGACTGTACTTGAGTGTTGCTGTGACAATGGATGTGCCTGCAGAGACGGGAAGAGGAGGCACCCAAAGCACGGCCAGCAGTCTCCTCCTGCCCACTGAGCCGGGCAGGTTCAAAGCTCTGCCCTTGCCTTGGGCACAGCGGCAGTGCCTCTGTCCCTGGGACGTACCTGAGGGAGGGCCTCTAGAAAGGTTGCTGGTTTAGATGAAACCGGGAGGCTAAGTAAGGCTCAGGCTGTCCGCTGGAGACAGTGGCTGGGGGCTCCTGTCTCAGCCCCGCCAGCCCCACCTCAGCCCCCTGTATCCAGCCGGGCCAGTGGGAGAACTGGGAAGGGGCCTGCCCCCTCTTCACTGTGGCTTATGTTTGCTAGGCCAGTTATGGTGCACCAGTGATGCAGTGTTTTCCCTCTTCTGTTTCCCTCCCAGTGTCCCCTTTTCAGGGTTTTCTGGAGGATTTTGTTGTTGTTTTTCTTCCTCTCTTCATTTGCGTTTGAGGATCGTGGTCAGTGGAGCCCCACCATCCCCTGGAGGGACCCTGTGGTTTCTGTGCGAAGAGGCACCTGCTCCCACTTTGATGAGGGTGAAGGGCAGCGGGTTGCCGTTTGTTATATTCATGCCCCTCCACCACCACGGGCGATGCTTTAAAGGTTCAACTCCTGTACAGAGAAGGATTTGCTACGTTTGCAGTTGGGTGTCAGCATCAGGACCCGTGGGTGTCTTCCCCACTCACGCGTCCCACCGGGCACCTTGACTCTTCGATCCAAAGTTCCTTAAAGGGGCACAGCCTGGCCTGGTCCGCAGCCTCAGGGGTCTGGGATCCCTGTGGCACTTCCTGAAGTCCAGGTTGGCAAGAGACTGTGGGGTCTGAGGCCAGCCGGAAGGGGGGCTCCTCCAGCAACCCAGGTGGCAGCCGGTCCCTACCTGGGACCCTTCCCTCCCACCCAGCCAGGGGGCTGGGTTCCAAAGCGGTGAGCGAGCTCGTGGCCTGGCACGGGGCTGGAGTCTCCCGGCCCCGCCGGGCAGTGCGTCCAGGGTCATTCAGGTGCCAAGCATCAGGAAATCATTTTGTGCAACCACCTGAAGCAGAGATATTTTTAAAAAAGCATAAATTATTCTCAGTTGTGCTGTGATGATCCTGCCTTTTTCTTTTCCCCGTGACTTCGCATCAGTGATTCTTTCACATCAGGTAAATCTTGAGAAAGCCTTGGTGCCCCTCCCTCCCGGGCCCCACTCAGTACCCATGCGTGTGCACCCCCAGCCTTTCTCAGTAGTTAAGACGTTCTAGGCAATGCCATAGGCACAGCTGACTGTGTGTCTCTGAGTGCAAGAAACTCAAGTCATCTTAAAAAAATACCAAAAAAAAAAAATTTACAAGAAAAGAAACACAAAAAAATCTTTTTAGGCCAGAGTTTTCTACAGGTACTAATGAATATTTTTCTTAATCCTTGGAAGTTTTATGTGTTTAATATTTCTTAGTACCAGTAGCATTAATTTATACTTTTGTAGCAACACAATATTTTTATAAACAGCCAGTGCATTGGCTCAAGTCTCCACAAGGGGCTTATGCAGGGTTTTCTTGGGACCTGTGTACACTGTACTGTATTTAAAAAAACAAGTTACCTAGTGTCACCCTTGCTGTGTTAATTAACAGAAGACGTTGTTTCCGGTCTCCTGTGTCATTGGTGTGGACCCAGCAGTTCTCCAAGGAGTCACGTTGCCCGGGGGTTGAGTTGACGGTTCTTGTGATATGTAAACCCCCAAGACCAAACTTGAGGGTTTATTTAGGCTTTTTTTCTGTTTGTCCTTTGGATTTTTGGTTTCATTTCGTTTTGGTACCATTTGCCATTTACACCCAAATCAGTTTTGTGGCGTTTAAAACTTTTACTGATGTCAAATGGAGGAAAGGAACAGAAAAAAAAAAAAAAAAGATTTTTACAAGGTAATAAAATTTAAAACTGAGCTGTTTAAATGTTGCTCTTTTTACCTGTCTGTTCTTGTCCAAAAGTGGGACATTCCTAGGGAGAAGAGGAAAGTTCCACTTGGTTCCTTAAATCGCCAAAAGCCCCTGCCGGAAATTCAGCACCCCCTACACCCCGAATTCTTGCAACATTATTTCCCAGTTGGTTGATGCCAAGGCAAAAAGACATTGTTTTAATGGTTAGGGAGGATCAGTTGCTTAAATGATTTCATCTCAGTGTTGTATTTATGGTTTGACAGTAAAACTACCTTGTGGGGGGGAAGGATGTGGGTGAGGTGAACTGTAGTACAGTGTACGTACATGGACCTCCTCAAAGAAGGAGACAGTTTCTGTTAAGTAAGGTAGAGAATGCTCCAAGAAGGCCTTCTGAACGATGGCAGAGTAAAACCTTTCGATCTGTACCTTGGGAGGGAGCGAGCCCTGTGTGCATGGGCAGGGTGTTCACATATACCATGGTACTCTTCATGAGTTAGTTGAAAACCTGCAGATCTCCTGAACAGGTAGAAGAAATGATTTTGAACAGTAGATGCTTAAGGAATTTAGAACTTTATTGTTAAAACAAGGTGGTGTAACATTTGTTTTATAATATATTAAATCATTTCTTCTTTTAGAAGCCAGGCCTTTTCGTACTGAGACATGTTAATATACTTTAAATGCCCAAGTATTACCTGATAGAACATTTGGACATTTGTCCTGTTATGTTTTTCATCTCTCTAATCATCATTTTTCCCTTTGCCTCATTGACTTCCTTTTTTATATTTGGGGCCTAAGATTAAATTACTTGGGTCACTTTCATATTTTCCCCTTGAACTGGAACTAATTATGGACTTAATTTTCAATGCAAATTCAAGACAAGGGCTTTAAATTTGAAAATATGATACTTTAATATTATTAGAATTATCTATATATAAAGTGTTAGACAAATAAATTAGGCATTTTTGGTTTTGTGCATTTGAATCTCTGGGATGACAGCTGCTGGTACAACATAAAAATAGTTGGAACCTACCTGTAACATCTAATTTCATCTTCAGAAGATCAGTGACTAATTTCCTTGGTAATCCATTTCAGACTTTCTTTTGAAGTTGGGAAGATGAGTTTTACATTCCTTTTTGTTCTCTCTTATGGTTATAAAAGGACTCTTTGTATGTGTATACAGAGTGTCACCTTTGACCTTTCCTATGATAAAGCAGTTTTCCTTTTAGATAAGAACACATGAAAACACACTTCTGTTTAAAGGCACAGTATATAGAGAAACTGAATTTAATGCAAAGGAGAAACAAAACATTTAACTGTTCCTGCATGAGCAGACTGTTCTTACAGTGGTATCTGTTCCTGGGAATCTAGATAGAATTCTTTCTACAGAGCAAGCTCCTTTGTGTATCACTCTTCAGTGTAACATTAACAAGACTACTGCAGTTACATGATAGAGCCCTTTTTGAGGGTGTTCAAAAGTTGGACAGTTCTACTTTACCATTAATACATTCCTCTACATGTATCCACAGTTTTAAGGAAATGAAGTAAAATGATGCTTTATAGATCTTATTATAAAGAATATTCACTTCTATGTATCTTGAATTACTGGGTAAAAGTCTTGGGAGTTGGAATATAATTAGATTCACAGTTGGGCATTTTGTAAAATAATAGGGTTTTCTTATGTATTAATGCGGTTTAGTCATCCCATCCGTTTATCCTAAGTATATTTTAGAGTTTGTGCATTTGTTTAAATTTCATGCCTTATCTGCTACAGAAAGGAAATGGATTTAAGAGCTAAAGTATTAATCTTTATAGTTTAAATCATAACTTGTCATGTTTCTGTATTGGTTTTTATGAATTTTTTTTCTCTTAGTTAATCATGTCAGTGATGTCACCCAGCTTACTGAAATTAGTTCCTCTTTCCATTTGAATTTGTTTCTTACAACTTTTTGTTACAGTAGAACCCAAATAATTGTCCAAGCAAGATAAAGTATCGCTGATATAAAGGCCTAAAGGCGTTCTGTTATGAGTGAAGTCCGTGAGTTTTCATTAGAATCAGCATTGATGAGTCCACATCTCTACCTGTCCGTCTAGAATTGATGAAAATAATTGTAGCAAATGGAGCGGGTAGCAGAAAAGGCCTTACAGCATATATTTAATGTATGATAGTGAGTATTAACAGGTTTATGATTTTGTTTATTTTCCTGTGCTTTTGTTTATGTTATCATCTGCCCAGGTTGTGATCACAGTCCTGCTCAGCATTCATGGTCCAGCCTTGCTTGACAGCTTTCGTGATGTGATTGCTGATTCTCTCGCTCCCTTATGCTCGTGGAATTTCTTTAAACTTCCTACCTCCTTGTGATCGGGTACTACCTGATGTAGCTGCTTTCCCCCAGTACCTAGTAGAGCAGACACTGGGCATGGTGCTAAGTACTGTTGAAATGCAAGGATTCATAATAACATTGTAGGGACTTCCCTGGCAGTCCAGTGGTTAAGACTCCACGCTTCCACTGCAGGGGGTGCGGGTTCAGTCCCTGGTCGGGGAACTAAGATCCCGAATGCCACGCCGTGAGGCCAAAAATAGTAATAATAATACATTATAATAGTTTACTAGGTAATTCTACTGAGTGCTTGCTCCGTATCAGGCACTGTGATAAGCATCTTACATGCATTTGTCATTCAATCCTCAATGCAACCCTGTGAAATACGTTCCGTTTTCATCTACATTTTATACTCTGGGGCCAGAGAAAACTAACACCTACTGGCTAAAGCAAGGATTCTGTCTCCCGAGCTTTTAGCTACTTCTGTCCCTTAGGAAAACAAGCAAATTTTTATTGTAGTGTGAAACGGAGATTGAAAGAGGGGAGGGGGGTGCAGAGGGCTGATACTTGAATTAAAGGACATGACGTATATTAGACTTACATGAAATGAATGTATTCTAGTCTTGGGAAAAGCGTAAGCAAAAAGGCAAGAGATGTGGGTTGGGAAACTTCGGGCTGTATTTGGAGAATAGTAATTGGTTCAGTATGGCTGAACCATACTCGTTGTGCTAGGAGATTAAGATGGAAGCAAAACTTGGGATCAGGTACAGCACCAGCTGAAATAATCATTTCTCCCCAGACCATCTATACTATGTTTGTTTTGTTTTGTTTGGTTTTGGTTTTGGTTTTGCGGTACACGGGCCTCTCACTGTTGTGGCCTCTCCCGCCGCGGAGCATAGGCTCCGGACGCGCAGGCTCAGCGGTCATGGCTCACGGGCCCAGCCGCTCCGCGGCACGTGGGATCTTCCCGGACCGGGGCACGAACCCGTGTCCCCTGCATCTGCAGGCGGACTCTCAATGACTGCACCACCAGTGAAGCCCCCCATCTATACTATGTTTGCATGCTTATCTTGATATGAAAGGCTAAACATGAACATTCAAGTCATGAATGTAAAGCCTATTCATGGAAGTAGAACAGTTACTTAATGAACAGTAAGAACTTCTCTGTGAAGCTTGATAAAACTTAAGAGTATTAAAAATTGAGTATTTTCACTATTTTTCACAGTAAAACCCTGTTTAAAATAATAGAAAAGGAGGTAGGATTTGGGGGAATGTAGGGTCAGGGAGGTCCCTCACTTTGCATTTATACTAATCCAAGCCTACCAAGCTTAAATGACCAGTGTTGTGTGGACTACTATGTCAGTCATCTTTCTAGGCATCCATTTTCATAGGAAACACAGGAAGTGTGTATATGTGGAGATTCTCCATATGCAGCTTGTATTGTTAAAATCAGTGTCAGTGGGTAGCATGGAGGAATAGAAGAGGAAAAAATAGGTCAAGTTTGAATGGGACGAGCAGATATTATACATGTGACATAAGCGAGCTGAAACCCCAGCCAGAATATTAGGGTTTAATTCTTTTTGCCAGCTTCCTGAAGTCACAAACAATCCTAAACTTTGAGTGATTTACGCAGTAGTAGTCAAGAAGTGGGGAGGGGAGGCAATGAGAGCAGTCCACCCCAGGTAGGTGGGATGTTTGACCACTGAAATTGTCTAGAACTGCCTGCATGGGATGATGATAAAGAGGAATTTGACAAAGTGAGTTTTATTACGTTTAAACTGCAAACAGTGCACCGTCTTTTTGCCTGTGCTGGGGCAAACTGTTCCCACCATAGCCCTCTCCCCCCACACACACACCGAAGCTTCTTTCTCTTAATTTGTATGCTGGCTGCACGTGTCCTCCAGGTGCCTCTCCCCTGCTGTGATCTGGACCGAGGAGTAGCCTCTGTCAGGAAGGGGCAGTTCTCTGGCAGAGGGAGAAGAGGAAGATGCCTGGCCCAGCCACTGATGACACTTAAAGCTCTTCCAGGAGCTGGCAGAATGTCACTTCTGCTTGTATTTCTCTGGCCAAAAAAGGCACCTGGCTAATCCCTGATGTCAGTGCGGCTAGGAAGTAGACACCCACAAAGAGGTACTACGGGTCCCATAGCAAAAAGCAGCGATTGTACTCTTACAGGGAAGCGCAAGGAATTGAGAACAACGGTACCAAATCTACCACCATGGGTAACTGTGGGTCCACGTGATTTAACAGAGTTTAATTTAAAGGATATAAAGAGTCTTTGCCTAGAAATAAGGAGGAATTTTTGACTGTCAGATTGATTTTTGCCCAGGTGATTATATAGTATTAATTTCTATCATTTAAAAAAGTCAGATAATCATTTTTCTTGAATTTTGTAGGTGTCCATGTGCCTAGAGAGTAATGGCTGTGTTAGCTGTTTCTTTAATGACATACAGTAGTTAAATGGCAAAGAGCTTCTCTCGGTCCGGTTCTTCATAGTAAACGAGAGAACACAGAAAGTGATTCTAGATGCATAAGAGAGTGGACGCCTTGGGCCTGAGGGATGAATTCTCTGGCAGAAACCACTGGAGAAAGGCTAGAGGGGTCCCTACTGTGAGTTGTACAGTCGTGGCAATAGGGAGAAAAAGAAGTCCAGTGGTTAATATTAATAATTGTAATGATCATGGCAGATCATATCTGTCGGAGACTTTCCTCCTACTACCTTATTTCACTTACACATTTAGAGTGTATGTTCCTGTGTAGAAAGAATCCCAAAGGGCTTTGCTTTATGTTTCCTACCCTGACTTCTCTGCTGACACAACACAAGTCAGCAGTGGGCTGTTTTGGAGTAGCTGGGCCTTTTGCGCATTGTTTGGGAAATCATGGAAGAGTAAGAAAAAAGACCACTGTCCTACATACTTTCAATTAATGGCATTAACTGAATTCTGTTTCTGACACTGGCACTGAAGAACATTATATACTTGAGAGCATTTGACAACTGATTTACAGTATGTTTCACACTGGTTCCCAAATTATTTTCCTAGGTAGGTAGTGAAGAGTCAATATGGAACATACAATAAAGTGATTTTTTTTTTTTTTTTTTTTTTTTTTGCGGTACACGGGCCTTGTGGCACACGGGCCTCTCACTGTTGTGGCCTCTCCCGTTGCAGAGCACAGGCGCCGGACGCGCAGGCTCAGCGGCCATGGCTCACGGGCCCAGCCGCTCCGCGGCATGTGGGATCTCCCTGGACCGGGGCACGAACCCGCGTCCCCTGCATCGGCAGGCGGACTCTCAACCACTGCGCCACCAGGGAAGCCCAATAAAGTGATTTTTAAAGCAAAATTTTACTTAAAGCCTAAAGGGAAATTATATACCAGTTAACTTTATTATTTTTTTGGAAGGACTCTTAGTAGCACTATCAGATGTTGTCTGCAAGCTAGAATGTCATCTATGTGTGCATGACCATTCCTGAAGACAAGTTCTCAGAGGCTCCTTGATTACTCCTGACAGCAGATTGCTCCTGATAATGATGAAAGGTATAATAAATAAGCTTTAAAGACCTTTCCAGTAATGAGCTACATACTTACACCTAGCTAACGAGCTGAACACGGGCCTTCCTTATATTTCTGTAGGTGTTTAGAAGGGTAGCTAATTTTACAACATTTTAAAAGGTTTATGGTGAACAGACAGTGCTACATGAAAAAGATATTTGTTTCATGACTCTAGGATATTAGATAGTCCCGTTACACCTTGGTGGTTTTTTGGTTTGTTTGTTGGCTTTTGGGGGTTTTTTCCCCCCTCTTCTCTTCTGTAGCACTTTGCCAGTTAAGGGAAGTTGGGTAAGGCTAGATAATTTTAAACGCTATATTGTTTAGCAATCCCTGTTGACCAGTAAATTGGCTGAGAAGGGGTTGTTTGCCCTAACAGTCCTGTGATGAAAGCATCTGACTATATTTGACTAATGTAGAGAACTACTTTTAAAGTTAACAATGTTGATGATAAATCAGAGTTTAAAAGCATAGTGAATTAAAATATTATTTAAATATTAGACTCATGTTTAGAATCTCTTGCTAGTGGGAGTACCTTAAAGAGTTTCAGGTGCAGTACACAGTGAAGTCTTCTCCTAAGTGCTACAACTGGGGATGAAAAAAAAGAAAATGCTTACAAGTATCCTTGCTGACTTAGATAATTTGGAATTACATCATTGGAATCTCTACTTATTTATAACTCAACAGTTTTTTGAGGGTGGGGGATTAATGTATGTTTGAATGTTATTTGAGAAGGTAATTTTAAGATAATATTAATAATATTTATGGAAACATAGGAACATATTTTTCTCTCTTCCACTAGATTGTGACATTAAATGTATAGACTAGGTCTTTATGTCATCTAATAGGCTTGACAGTATCAAAACATTATGGCCGTGTGGATAGTTATATGGGAAAAATAAATATGTAATCTGAAAGCTATTGCCATATTAAGTCTTGGAAATGGAAAATCTGAGGGTAGAATCCTCTTCTTTGTATTATTATTCACACCTACACAGTCTTTACGTAAGAGTTCTATTTTACTTTATCCTTTCTAGTTAAATCATTTCATGTGCAATGAGAAAAATTTGGCAGTTATATCTCACACAAGTTGTATATCTTAAGGTTGTAAAGGACTCTTTCTCAATTAATGGAATTCTATACTTGCTGTTCAAACTTGCTATGCAAATACGAAATATATGTAATATTAATATATTACCAAAATTACTACATGGATCATTCTGCTCCAGGTCTTAAACCGGAAGCCTTGTTCAGAGGTGTTTAAGTTAAATAAATTGGTAAAAGTGAGTGTTGGAATTTGTTATTTTAAATCGAATTAGAAAGGTAAAAGGAGTTCAGGATGAAGCACTTTAATGGGAAGAGAAGGTGGTTTCGTAACTTGTCCTGATTTCATCTATAAACGTTTAAACATTATATAAATATAAACAAGCTTTAACTAAGAGATCTTTTTCTATAATAATCTAAAAAGCATTGTAAACATTCAGAATAAGCAAGCAATAATCAATTTGGAAGATTGTACTGGTTTTGATTTGTGGATGAAAACTTTTGGAATGTTTTCATTAGAATTTACTGTAATCTTTTTTGTTTTGGCCTTTGTTTTTTTTCACCCCTCTTGTATAAACACATCTTAAAATAAGTGATATGATTAAGAATGGTTAATTCCTAAGGAGTTTAGCGTATTAGCTATTAGTATATCACTGAGACCAAAGGAGCAAGCAAGATTTTTGTTTCTTAATCGTTCAAGACACAATTTGCGTTATTAGTCATGACAGTTAGAGTTGATGGTTTTATTATGTGGAACCTGACCACTACCACTGGGTTGTATTTTGAGAGGAAAAAAGGAATTTCTGTTTTGGTAGTTTACATCTGGAGGTTTTTTGTTGTTTCCTCACAGCGTTTTGAGATACTTGTTTCACACTTTTAAGCTTCAAGCAAGAACTTCTCTAAATTCCTTTTTGGAAATACTCTATTCTGACGTCTTTGAAGTAATCTGCGTTCACCTGTTTCCGTGTCTTACCTGGCAGGCTCTCCAGCCTTGACCTCCTCTAGGGCCCATGGCCTCTTTCTCCTGGCGCATGAGAAGCCTACGATGGGCAGCCCTGGGTGATCGTAGTGTGCCGAGCATTAAGACAGCCACGTGCGTCACCTGCAAACCCTGCACGTTCAGAGTCAGTTCGTTCTCCCATCGACACTGATTTCCCTGCCTAACTACTCCTTGCCTCTCACAGTTCTCAGTCCTCTTCAGCTCTGTCAGTTCCCCTTGTGCTACACTAATTCACATCTTTCTGCCTCTCATGATTCTGTTCCTGCCAGCTAGAACTTCCTACCCTCTTTTCTCTCTCAGATGAGACCCAAAATATCATCTTGGTAAAACCTAGTAAGGTGATTAAGATATCATTATATCTGCAGATGAGTCAAAAGAAGGCATGTTTACTCAGTGTTAGAGCATTTGGGGAAAAAATATAATATATTCTCTAAATCATGGGTCAGCAAACTATGGCCCACAGGCCAAATCAAGCCTTACCACCTATTTTGTAATTTATTGGAACACAGCCATGTGCATTTGTTTATATATCGTACCATCTTGCTGCCTATGCATTGTATTATCATGCTACCTTATGGCCTGCAAAGCCAAAAATATTTACTTTTTGGCCCATTACAGAAATCATGTGGCAGCCCTTACTCTAAACGAACACTTGTTAAACCAGAGTATGCCAGGAGTTTCCCCTAGGCTTCAACTGATCTTTCTATATCAGGCCAGGCCTATTCAAACAAGAGCTAAGAACACATTTTCTGAAGCCTAATTTTTTTATATGTTCATAACCAGAGGCAGATGATAAGCAGTGAACATTTCATTAAGTTTAATTTTTTTCTACATAAGCATAGTATATTTTTTATTTGTACCACTTGGAACTTAGAGATGAGGCATCAGGTAGTTCACGTTAAATTTTTTTTTTTTTTTTTTTTTGCACTCCTGCATTTTCTGAAATCTTTAATGCCAGAGAATTTGATGCAGACCTTTTTCTCTGGCTAAAAATGGAATCTTCCTTGTTCCCCCAACTTTATAAATGGTAGTAATTTCCCAAAACTTCACTTTGTAGGAAGATTAAAATGATGCTTCATTTATATTCTCTGCCACCTCTTCCCCCAAAAGAGTGTTTGTTTGATTTTGACCAAGAAAAACAATATTCCCTTTCCTACTATTTAGATCATACTTTTAATTAATATTTAGAAATTTTGAAGTAATGTTTTAAAACTCATTTCAAACTTTGGCTCATCACTTACTAGTAATAAAGGTTGAAATGCAACAGATTGTGAATAGGAAGAATGACTATATCTTTATCTTGTGTCTCCAAATGTTCCCCCTTGCGTAAAATCTCATCTCCAGCTGTATACCTTCTCCTCCATGAGGATTTCAGTGGCAGCACTCATCCACAAATTCCAACAGCCATTCTAAAGGGAAGAATTGAAAAAAGGAAGGAGAGTTGGAAATAGTTCAGGGGGCTAAAGCTTATTCTGGAATCCACGTAGAAATGTTTGCAATTAAGGTTTGGGAGTGGTAAAAGAAGCTAAGGAGTAATAATAACGATAGCCCTGTGCTAGTAATTGCTCCCTAAATCTGAGAGCTGACGCTGCAATCCTAGCCTTGATATAAAGGTAATTATAGAGCTAAGACTGTCCTGGTGATGTATTGGACACAGAAAAGCACTTTAAGAAATATTGTTAAAAATAGGTTAAGTGAACAAAGTTAACCCAAGAATCTGGCAGTATTCTACCAGAATTTTAAATGCCTTCTTTCTTTGGCCCAGCAATCCTACTCTGGAACTCTGTCCTACAGATACAACTGTTCATGTATGAAATTACATGTTCAAGTTTATTTGGTGCAGCATTGGTTATGGCAAAAGATTAGACACGATCCAAGTGTCCAGCAGTAAAGGACTGGATCATAAAATCAGAAAGGCATTGAAGGTTGAACCAGATGAAAGCATGTCCTTTGACATGTGTATTATCTACAAAATAACATTGAAAATGCACGAAAAGGAGACCCTAAAAGTTGCTAACACAGGATGGTAAAAGGGAAATAATTGTACATCACCAAATTTTACTATGTTATAAAATAACAGATTTTAAAAAGTACTTTATCATTTATTTTAACACATTAAAACTGTGTAGGAGCTTGTATATATTCCGTTGTTTTGATTCCCGTACCCATTTGATTTCTACTCCTATATGAACCGAACATACTATTGAGGAGGTGTTCAGGCATGGCCCAGTAAGAACTACTCTAGGGGCTTCCCTGGTGGCACAGTGGTTAAGAATCTGCCTGCCAATGCAGGTGACACGGGTTCAAGCCCTGGTCCAGGAAGATCCCACATGCTGCAGAGCAACTAAGCCCGTGTGCCACAACTACTGAGCCTGCGCTCTAGAGCCCGCGAGCCACAGCTACCGAGCCCGAGTACCACAGCTACCAAGCCCACATGCCACAACTACTGAAGCCCACGAACCTAGAGCTCGTGCTCTGCAACAAGAGAAGCCACGAACAAGAGAAGCCCGCGCACCACAGGGAAGAGTAACCCCTGCTCACCACAACTAGAGAAAGCCCGCATGCAGCAATGAAGACCCAACGTAGCCAAAAATTAATTAATTAAGTTTTTAAAAATAACTACTCTAATTGACTCTTAGAGTTTATTCATCTTTGAGGTAAGGGCAGGATGATTAGGACAAAAGTTAATTAGTGCATTTCTTACAAAAATGTATTTCCACAGAGAAACAGCAATTTAAATTCTTTTTGACTTTTATACCCCACAACTTTTTTTTTTTTTTATTGAAGTATAGTTGATTTACAATGTTGAGTTAGTTTCTGGTGTACAGCAAAGCGATTCAGTTATACAAATATATATACTCTTTTTCATATTCTTTTCCATTATGGTTTATTACAGGATATTGAATATAGTTCTCCATGCTGTACAGAAGACCATGTTGTTTATCTATTTTATATATAGTTGTTTGTATCAGCTAATCCGAAACTCCGAATTTATCCCTCCCACACCCCCTTTCCCCTTTGGTAACCATAAGTTTGTTTTCTGTGTCTGTGAGTCTGTTTCTGTTTTGTAAATAAGTTCATTTGTATCGTATTTTAGATTGCACATATAAGTGATGTCATACAGTATTTGACTTTCTGGCTTAATTTAGTATGATAATCTCTAGGTGCATCCATGTTACTGCAAATGGCATTATTTCATTCTTTTTTATGGCTAAGTAGTATTCCATTCTGTGTGTGTGTGTGTGTGTGTGTGTGTGTGTGTGTGTGTGTGTGTGTGTGTGTGTGTGTGTGTACAGCACATCTTTTTATCCATTCATCTGTGAATAGGCATTTAGGTTTCTTCCATGTCTTGGCTCCTATAAACAGTGCTGCTATGAACATGGGGGGGCATGTATCCTTTCAAACCATGGGTTTCCCCGGATATATGCCCAGGAGTGGGATTGCTGGGTCGTATGGTAGTTCTATTTTTAGTTTTTTAAGGAACCTCCACACTGTTCTCCATAGTGGCTGCACCAATTTACATTCCCACCAACAGTGCAGGAGGGTTCCCTTTTCTTCACACCCTCTCCAGCATTTATTATTTGTAGACATTATGTGGCCATTCTGACTTGTGCAAGGTTGTAACTCATTGTAGTTCTGAATCCATTTCTCTGATAATTAGCGATGAGCATGTTTCCATGTGCCTATTGGCCATCTGTATATCTTCTTTGGAGAAATGTCTATTTAGGTCTTCTGCCCATATTTTTTTTTTTTTTTTTTTTGCGGTACGCGGGCCTCTCACTGTTGTGGCCTCTCCCGTTGCGGAGCACAGGCTCCGGACGCGCAGGCTCAGCGGCCATGGCTCACGGGCCTAGCCGCTCGGCGGCATGTGGGATCTTCCCGGACCGGGGCACGAACCCGTGTCCCTTGCATCTGCAGGCGGACTCTCAACCACTGCGCCACCAGGGAAGCCCCTTCTGCCCATTTTTTGAGTGGGTTGTTTTTTTGTTATTGAGTTGTATGAGCTGTTTGTATATTTTGGAAATTGAGCTCTTGTCAGTTGCATCATTTGCAAATATTTTCTCCCATTCTGTAGGTTGTCTGGTTTTTTTCTTTATGGTTTCCTTTGCTGTGCAAAAGCTTATAAGTTTGATTAGGTCCCATTTGTTTATTTTTGCTTTTATTTCTATTGCCTTGGGAGACTGACCTAAGAAAACATTGCTGTGGTTTATGTCAGTGTTTTGCCTGTGTTCTCTTCTAGGAGTTTTATAGTGTCATGTCTTATATTAAAGTCTTTAAGCCATTTTGAGTTTATTTTTGTGTATGGTGTTGAGGGAGTGTTCTAAGTTCATTAATTTATATGCGGGAAGGCTTTTAGCTTTTCACCATTGAGTATTATGTTGGCTGTGGATCTGTCGTAAA
The DNA here is from genome assembly GCF_951394435.1 of Stenella coeruleoalba. Lineage (NCBI taxonomy): Eukaryota > Metazoa > Chordata > Mammalia > Artiodactyla > Delphinidae > Stenella > Stenella coeruleoalba. Next base: position 176,317,706 of record NC_137147.1, on the reverse strand, counting down.
TAGCTTTTATCATGTTGAGATATGTTCCCTTTATACCCACTTCTTAAAAAGGATTCAAGATGGTAAAAAGGGATGCTTGGAAACTTGTTCTCTGATGAGGTGTGTCTGAGTGAACACAATTACAGGCAGATGCTTGGACCAGATTTACGAATAGAGGAAAACAATTAGAACCTAGATTCTAGTTTCATGTCAGTCAAGTGTAGAGTTTCATAATGGTTGATATATGTGGAGTAAAGGTTTGTGAAGAGTCCAAGATAACAGTGAATTCTGTGCTTAGTTTTGGTAAATTGTAATATTGCTTACTTTGTAAAGAAACTAGTCATGATAGAGAGTTTTATGGGAAAAAGAAATCCGCCTTTTCGATATTTCCTTTAATAAAAGTTAAAATTCTGAACATGCAGAACTTGATTATTGATCTGTGCCTAGGCATTGATGTAACATACTTCCTAAAGTAGTAAATTTCAATTGCATTCCTATGTAATTGTTTGCTGTCGTATCTCTGGATTTAATTTTTAAATATTTGAAAACTAGAGTATGCTTCCAGTTAGATTTTTTACTTGGACAATAATATAAAGCAAAACTATCAGTCATTATTTTCAATGCCATTGTATTGTAGCTCGTTGATAGCATGCTTTTTTATGTTTTCAGGATATGGCTTTAGTTGCCCCTGAGGCTCCTTCAGAACAAGCCAGAAGAGTTTTTCAAACTTACGATCCAGAAGGTAAAAGATTTTATTTTTTATTAACATTGCCTCTGTTTTATATTTTCATATGTTTGAAATATATTGATACTTTCCTGAGTTTTATTTTTAAAGAGTTATGGGATTATTGAAAGAAATGTAGGCTTGCATTTCTTGAAATTTTTAAATAGGAAATGGTGAAAATGGGAACCAAAAAAAATAGGAAACTTCAGTGATCATCATATTCTCACATGGTATAAGGGTTTTGTGTTTCTTGTTGTACTAAAGTTATGGTTACTTGAATCTTGATCTCTGATGGTGTTAAATAGGGAAAAATACCACCTCTTGAATAACTTTTCAAAGAGCTTAAGTCATTTATTTATTTATTCAGATGAATAAATGTTTCAGAATATTTCTTTTTTTAATAATTGAGATATAATTGACATATAACATTCTGTAAGTTTAAGGTATACAGCATGTTGCTTTGATATATTTATATATTGCAAAATGATTACTATTTTAGCATTAGGTGTAACACCTCTATCACATCACATAATTACTTCTTTTTTGTGGTGAAAACAGTTAAGATCTGATCTGTTAACAATTTTGAAGTTCATAATACAGTATTGTTGACTGTAATCACCATTGCTGTTCATTAGTTCTCCAGAACTTATTTATCTACTAGTTGCAAGTTTCTACCTTTAAACAACATCTCCCCAATTAACCTACCTCAAGCCCCTGGTAACCACCACTCTACTCTGTTTTTACAAATTCAGCTTTTCTAGATTCCACATATAAGTGATATCATACAGTATTTGTCTTTCTACGTCTGATTTACTTCACTTAGCATAATGTCCTCAAGGTTTATCCATGTTGTCACAAAAGGTAGGATTTCCCTCTTTGTCATGGCTAAATAATATCCCATTGTGTGTGTGTACACACGCATAAACACTGTAATCTTTATCCACTGACAAACACTTAGGCTGTTTCCACAGCTTGGCTGTTGTAAATAATATTGCAGTGATTGTGCAGATGTCTCTTTGAACTGCTGATTTCACTACCTTCAGATATATACCCAGGAGTGGAATTGCTGAATCATATGGTAGTTCTGTTTTTAATTGTTTGAAGAATCTCTGTACTGTTTTCTTTAATAGAGATACCATTTTATATTTTCACCAACAGTGCATAAGGTTTCCCCTTTCTTCACAAATTCACCAACATTTAATCTCGTCTTTTTTTTTTTTTTTTTGGCCATGCCATGTGGCGTGTGGATCTTCCCTGACCGGGGATCAAACCCGTGCCCCCTGCATTGGGAGCGCGTAGTCCTAACCACTGGACCACCAGGGAAATCCAGTCTCCTGTCTTTTTGATAAAGTTCATCCTAACAGGTGTGAGGTGATACCTCATTATGATTTTGATTTGCATTTTCCTGATGATTAGTGATATTGAACAGTTTTTCATATACCTATTGGCCATTTGTATGTCTTCTTTAGAAAAATGTCTATTCAGGTCCATCGCTAACTTTTTAATTGAATTATTTGTGTTTTTGCTCTTGGGGTCTTTATATATTTTGCTTTATATATTTTGTGTATTAACCTATTATCAGATACATGGCTTGCAAGTATTTTCTTCCACTCTATAGGTTGCAGTTTTATTATTTCCTTTGCTGTGCAGAACCTCTTTAGTTTAATGCTGTCCCACTTGTTTATTTTAGTTTTGCTGGCTGTTCTTTTGCTGTCTTATCCAAGAAATCACTGCCAAGACCAATGGCAAGGACGTTTTTCCCTACATTTTCTTTTAGTAGCTTTACAGTTTGAAGTCTTACACTTAGGTGTTTGATCCATTTCAAATTGTTTTTTGTGAATACTGTAAGATAGGGGTCCAGTTTCATTCTTTTGCATGTGGATATCCATTTTTCCCAACACCATTTATTGAAGAGACTATCCTTTCCCAATTGTATGTTCGTGGCACTCTGATCAAAAATTAGCTGACCATATATTCATGAATTTATGTCAGGGCTTACTATTCTGTTACACTGGGCTGTGTGCTTGTTTTTATGCCAGTAGCATATTCTTTTGATTATTAGAGCTTTGCAGTATAGCTTGAAATCAGGTTAACATGATGCCTCTGGCTTTGTTCTTCTTTCTCAAGATGGCTTTGATGGTGCAATATCTTTTGCGGTTCCAAATAAATTTTAGAATAGTTTTTTCTATTTCTGTGAAAAAATGTCACTGGAATATTGGTAAGGATTGCATTGACCGTGTAGATCACTTTGGGTAGTATGGACATTTTAACACTATTAATTCTTGATATAAGCCATGAGCACAGTGTATCCTTCCATTTGTGTTTTCTTCAATCTCTTTCATCGGTGTCTTACAGTTTTCAGTGTCTTATACCTCTTTGGTTAAACGTGTGCCTGAGCGTTTCATTGTTTTTGATGCTATTGTAAATGCAATTGCTTTTTAAATTTCACTTTCAGATAGTTCTTGTTGGTGTATAGAAATGCAACTGATAACAGTATGTTGATTTTGTATCTTCCAAATTTACTGAAATCATTTTTCTAAGTTTTTTAGTGGAGTCTTTAGGGTTTATAATAAGACCAAGTGATCCACAAACAGAGATCATTTTACTTTTACCTTTCCAATATGAATGCCTTTTATTTCCTTTTTGTTCCGAATTGCTATGGCTAGGACTTCCAATAATATGCTGAATAGAAATGGCAAAAGTGAGCAATCCTGTCTTTTTCCTGTTCTCATAGGAAAGGATTTTCACTTTTCACCACTGAGTATGATATTAGCTGTAGGTTTGTTGTTTATGACCTTTATTACACTGAGGAACATTCCTTCTGTACCATATTTTTTAGTGTTTTTATTATGAAAGGATTTTGTATTATATCAAGTGCCTTTTCTGCATACTGACATGATCATACAATTTTTTTCTTTTATAAATGTGGTATATCAGATCTGTTGATTTGCATATGTTGAACCATCCTTGCATCCCTGGAATAAATCCCACTTGATCATAGTGTATGGTCCTTTTAATCTGCTGTTGAATTCAGTTTGCTAATGTTTTGTATCTGTATTCATCAGGGATGAATTCATATGTTTTCTTGTAGTGTCCGTATTTGGCTTTGGTATCAGAGTAATGCTGGTCTCAAAGTGAATTTGGAAGTATCCCCTCATCTTTACTTTTTTGGATGATTTGTAGAAGGATTGGCATTAATTCCTCTTTAGTTGTTTCATAGATTCACCAGTGAAACCATCTGTTCCTGGACTTTTCTTTGTTGGAAGGTTTTGGATTACATTGTCAGTCTCCTTTTTGTTACTGCTCTATTAAGATTTTCTTTGTCCTCATGAGTCAGTTTTAGTAGGTTTTATGTTTCTAGGAATTAATCAGTTTCTTCTCATTTGTCCAATTTGTTGGTGTGTTATTGTTCATAGCAGTCTCTTCTGACTCTGTGTTTCTGTGGTAACAGTTGCAATGTCTCTTCTTTAATTCTGTTTTGTTTATCTTGTCAGAAAATCAGCTGTTAGTTTTATTGCTTTTTTCTATATTTCTGTTCTCTATTTCATATATCTCCGTTGTAGTTTTTCTTCTTTTTTTAGTTCCTTAAGGTGTAACGTGAGGTTGTTTATTTGAGGTCTTTTTGTTTCTTAATGTAGGCATTTTTCAGTATAAACTTCCTTCTTAAAACTGCTTTTGCAGCATCCCTAAGTTTTGATACATTGTGCTTCTGTTTTCATTTGTTTCAAGATATTTCTTGATTTCCCTTTTGATTTCTTCTTTGACCCATTGGTTGTTCAGGAGCATGTTGTTTAATCTACATATATTTTGCATTTTCTTCTTTTGGTTTTTTTTCTAGTTTCCTGTCATTGTGGTAGGAAAAAATACTTGGTGTGATTTCAATACTTTTAAATTTGGTAAGACATGTTTTATGCCCTGTCATGTGATCTATCCTGGAGAATCCTTTTCGTACACTTGAGAAGAAATGCATATTCTGCTGCTGGTATATGGAGTGTTCTGTATATGTCTGTTAGGTACATGCTGTCTAAAGTGTAATTCACATCCATTATTTCCTTACTGATTTTCTGTCTGCATGATCAAACTGTTGTTGAATGTGGGGTATTGAAGTCCCCTACTTTATTTCATTGCTCTCTGTTCTCCCTTCAGATTTGTTAATAATTATTTAGTACGTTTAGGAGCTACAATATATGGTACATATATGTTTATAGTTGTTATAGCCTCCTGATATAGTCATCCCTTTATCATTACATAATGACCTTCTTTGTCTCTTGTTACAGTTTCTGATTAGAAGGTATTTCGTCTGACATAAGGATGACTACCCCGGTTCTCTTTTGTTTTCCATTTGTATGCAATATCTTTTTCGTCTCATCACTTTCAGCCTATCCATGTCCTTGAAGCTTAAGTGAGTCTTTATAGACTCACATAGAGTTGGGTTTTGTTCTTTTATCCATTCAGCCACTCTATGTCTTTTGATTGGAGAAATGAAACCATTTACATTTACAGTAAATGTTGATAGGTAAGGAATTACTATTGCCACTTTGTTAATTAATTGTTTTGTAGTTCTGTAGTTTCTTTCTTCTTCTGTTGGTTTCTTTGTGACTTGATTTTTCTTATAGTAGTATGCTTTGATTCTCTTCTCTTTATGGTTTGTCTGTTATAGGTTTTTGCTCTTTGGTTATCATGAGGCTTTTGTAACACATCTTAGTCTTATAACTATTTTAAGCTAACAACAACTTAACTTCAATTACATAAGAAAGTTCAATGCATTTACGTGACCTCCATAATTTATTTTGATGTCCCAGTATACATCTCTTTATATTGTGTATCCATTAACATAATATTGTAGATGTAGTTATTTTTAACCCTTGTCTCTTAGCCTGTATGGTAGAGTTCAAAGTGATTTACACACCACCACCACAGGATTTTTATTTTTTTAAGGTGTAACTGATGTTTAATATTATATTACTTTCATGTGCACAACATAATGATTTTATATTTTTATGTATTGCAAAATGATCCCTCAGTAGGCCTATTAACATTGATCACTATACATAATTACAAATTTTTTATGTGTGATGAGAACTTTTAAGATTTGTTCTCTTAGAGACTTTCAAATAAGCAGTACAGTATTATAAACTATAGTCACCATGCTGTACCTTACATCCCCATGACTCACTTATTTTATAACTGAAAGCTTGTACCTCTGAAACCTTTCACTCATTTCACCTACTCCCCCACTTTTGGTGTTAAATCCAAAAAATCATTGCCAAGAGTGATGTCATGGAGCTTACCACCTGTGTTTGCTACATAATAAGAATTTTAATGTTTCTGGTCTTACATTCAAGTCTTAACTCAAAATAGATCAAATTTTGTGTGTGGTGTAAGATAGTGGTCCAGTTTGCCCAGTACCACTTATTGAAGAGACTGGCCTTTCTCCATTGTATATCATGGCTCCTGTGTTGTAAATTAATTGACCATTTAAGTGTACGTTTATCTCTGGGCTCTCTGTTTTGTTCCTTTGATCTGTGTGACTGTTTTTAGGTCAATACCATACCGTTTTGATTACTATAGTTTGGTAATATAGTTTGAAATCAGGAGGTGTGCTACCTCCAGCTTTGTTCTTTTTTTCTCAAGATCGTTTTGGCTATTCATTCGGGGTAACAGAGCCAGGGTCCTAGGATCCGGTGCGTACAGAACTACCACAGTAGTCCTGAGGTACAGGTGCACTTGCTGCAGGTATGGCACTGATGTCTGCGGTATACATACGTACAGCTCTTCCGTGGACCTGGGACCTGAGTTTCAGGGGCTCCCCACAGTGGCTTACGGGTGTGGGGGTGTGTGACAGTGGCACAGGCCCTGGGATGACAAGCTGTGGTGGCGGCTTGGGCCCAGGCTGCAGTAGCAGCATAGACTGGGGATGGTGGGTCGGAGTCTCACTTCTGGCCCCACGCGGCAGTCACAAGGCAGTAGCAGCAGCACAACTGCAGTGCTGATCTGTTAAAGCTGAGCTTCAGCAGCCGAGCTCAGGGCAGTGCTGCCCAGTCTCAGCACTGATGTGTCAGAGCCTCAACCTGGGGGCGGGGGGGGGGGCAGGGCTCAGTGATGGTAGCATCCTTGAGGATGATGGGTCAGAGCTATAACCTGGTATCCAGTAGGCGGGGCCCAGGGCAGCAGACACTGTGCTGGTAACGGTGGGGCAAAGCCACTGCCCTGAAACCAAGGCTGAGGCCCAGAGCTCGTCCTGTACATGGTGAGGTGCTGAGGCGCGCCTCATTCCACAGAGAGACTGGGGTCCCTGAGGGCAGGTCTCCTGAGTGACAGCTCTAGCCTCTGGGAGTAGCTGCAGGGGCTGGGAAGCACTGTGGTCAGCTCCGTCAGCTGGGAGCAATGTTGGTAGGAGACCACTGCAGCAGAGGCTGCACACGTCTCCAGCGGAGAGGCCTGCAGGGTTCTCCTTTTCCCCGCGTGGTGAACTTCCTCTGAGGCCATCCCTCCTGGTGCCAGGCTGCTCTTGACAGGGTGATGGCTTGACTCGGGTAGTACACTTCCTGTACTGTCCTGTGCAGCTATCCTTGATTTATTTTGGAGCTCTGCAGGGCTTTTTGCTGCTTCCTTGTAGCCCAGTACTTTCCCTGGGGGGTTTTCTTCAGTTTGTGCTGTTTATTGTTTTTGTTGGCTTCTTGTGTGGGAGGCGTGAGTTGGGGTCTCCTAGCCCTCCATCTTGCTGACGTCACTCCCCAGAATAGTTCTGTGTAATTGATTGTGCCAGAGGAAAATACAGAAGAAGGATAAGAAAAATCATCTTTAGGATTCTCTTCTGAGCCTGAGCTTAGCTTCTCTGCCGCACTAACAAAGGTTGTCTTAGAAGTTCACATATATGTCACTGCAGTGTCAACTCCGTCATTGTTAGCTAGGTTATTTTAATCATCTTTGCATTTATGTACTTCGATAATGGTTATGACTAAAGTATGACAGCTGACTCACTGACTTTTCCAGTATAACTTTAAAACCGAGCCATGCCTTATGTTCCATTGTAAATTACCAGGAAGGAACCTGCGTTGTTGGGTTAATCCTTATCAACTCCTGAATGGACTCAGTTATCTTTATAAATACACTTTCTTCTGTCTTGAAATTTTTAACTCTTGGAGATCTACTCTTTCCATCTCTAAAAATTTCAGTCATAGAAATTCTAGGAATCTTAGTAACCATATAACTTTAGTTACTTTTCAGTCTATAAATCTGTTTTCTTATATATCAGATGATAATAACCACCTGTTTCTTGAGAGTCCTTATGAAGATTAAATGAATAGCATTGTAGAAATCACCTGCCCAGTCCTTAACACATAGTAGGTACTTCATAAATGTGAGTTCCTCTCTCTCTACACCTCAAGTTAATTGGTGCTGGTATTGGTGAGTTGACCTTCAGTTAGCTTCTTCCACTATGCCTTTTCCCTAACTTAGAAAAATAAATGTTGCTTTCTTCTTGGAATTAATAATCTTTTAAACTTCCAATAACATTTCATTCCAATAACATTTCATTCTAAGTCTTTAGAAGTAAAAGTAATTTACTTCTTTATATCTTCCCACCACTGAATGAAATTCGTCTTATAGTAAGTTAACAACTTCAGCTGGAATCATTGAGATATGTAGCACATTGAACTGTGTCATGGAGGGTGACAAATACAGTCATTCTCTTACCAATATGAATCCTCTGATGGAAAAGATAGAAAATAAATCATTTCTATTCCTAAATGCTTTTAATATATTTTGAGTTAGGATCAAACTTAATCAAGTACAGTTTTTGGAAACTGTAGCAAGTTAAAATGAAAATAAGATTGATATAAATAATATAAGATTAAAAGAAATGTGATCAAAGTGAACTGAGATTAGCTAGAGAGCTATCATGGAGACCTGAGGAGGTACGATCACGTTGGCAAATGGAAGCACAAAGAAGAGAAAATGATACCTATGAACACGAGGTAGGAGGTAGAAATTTATATACCAGGAATAGCCAGCAAAGTGTTTGACTTGAATGGAAAGACAGGACACAAGAAAAATAATTATGTAGCATGTACTAAAGAGAAGTGATGGTTATTGGAATAATCAAGGAAATTAACGGTCAAGGCTTGGATTTATATTTTAAAGAAATATATTTCAGAGAATGAGTCAAGCGATTTCCTGTGGCATACCCTCCTCTTAAGGATTTATTTAAAGTATTAGGTTTTTTTCCCCCTGCCTTCTCTCACCCCGCTTCTAGATGTTTGCCTTTTCTATACCTCACATCCCAGGGGAGAGTGGTCGTGAAGTGGTATACACATACATGTGTAAATGCCTGCTCTGTTTCAAGATACATTAGGTGACATGCTTCTACCCATATTGATAGTAATCACTGTATGAGAGGAGGATTCCTTCTAGAGTGGAATACATTATAGGATGAAGTATGTAAGGTGGCATGGATAAACGGGGTGTCTTTCCGGAGTTTCCAGTCAGGTCTTTATAGTGCTGCTTAATTTTGACTTGAAATGATTGTCCAGATATCAAGCATACTCTTACCCCAGTGTAACCACTACAGACCCTTCTCAAATCAAACGTGTGGCTTTTCTGTAACCTGGCGTTTTGGATCCCTCTGCGTTAGTTCCTTTAGTGAGAATTTTAGAACTGAAATTGAAATTGGAAGTGAATGAGTTTCTTGAGAAAGGAAATGTACAAGGAGAGTATCAGAATGTCTTAGGAGATAATAACTGTGAAGGAACAAAGGCATAGAGAAACGCCTTCAGAGCAAGAAGGAGTGTTCACAGCCGTAGGAGACGTGGATTTGAAGAGCCTGATGTTATCTAGAAGGCCAGTTTGAAACAACTCTGTCAGGAATAAAGATACTAAAACTAAACTTTAGTGCCTTATAGTCACAAGTAGTAGATTTGTTTGCTTTTTGCAATCTCAGTTTTTTAAAATCATTAATGAGGTAGCAGCTCCATGTTGTCCACTAAATTACAAGGAAAATTGTCTTATTGGCAGTATTAAACAATTTATGATCAGTGGCAGTTTTTCAGAATTGAGTCCTGAGAAACACATATGAAAATAAATTTGCTGTGTTTTTACTAGAGAGAGAAAATTATTGATTAAATAAATTAGTTTTCATCTATATAGTTTTATGTGTGACAACTTAGCAGGACTATAATCTGAATTGTTAAGAAGCAAACAAAACTTGTTCGGTCATCTTAGAAAAGCTATCTCTTTCTGTCTATGACTTACATAGAAAATAAACTCCACTTTCTCATTTGAATATCCCTGTTTATGGTTTAGCTATTGACAGTCCACTCTAGGAAGCTGAAAGATTAAAAATAGAAAATTCTTCATTTTTAGTCACAAACTAATCAGCTAATTTACTGATTTGATCCCCCCTTCCCCCAACATAGCACAGTTATATTTCAGGATCTGAAATATATTTCAGGATCTGAAACACTTACTATATTAACAGTACTTACAAGTTTCTGGGTAGTTCCAGTTTCCGTTTAGCAGAGGCTGGTGTGGTGACAGTTGCCGTTTGTCACCCTCTTTAGAATATTTGTAGAAAAACTGACCTAGAGGGAAGCTAAAGAGAAGAGAATCCAAGTTCTGGTACCCGTGAGTACTCTGGTGTCTGTCTCACCCTCCCCACCTCAGCCTCGCTCCTACCCCGGGTGTCTGCACGTGCCTGTCAGGTAGGTAGACCTGTAATCAGCACTGTTAGCTCCTGCTTTAGGCATCTTATGAATTAAATGCAGTTGCAGGCTAATCACCATTTACAGCATTGCCTCCGTGAGACTGTATGTTCAGTGTTCTAAACAGGTGACTTATAAATCAGGTTTAGGTTTCAAAAGACCATCAGTAACTGAGGACCTGTCTAAAAATAGTAATAATCATGATGGCTGGCCTTTGCATGAAACATCACAGCTTATAAAGCAGTTTACCTGCGTGGTCTCATTAAAACCTTACCATAAATCTAGGAGATAAGCAGGGATGACCAGCACCATTTTGTTCTTAAGAAAAACCAACCTTGTGAGGAGGGTTTAGTTCACTTCTTCAGAGCTGCATGCCTAGTTGTGAGAACTGAGCCCAGATTCGAGGTGTTCTTCCGGAAGGTCAAGCAATCTTTCCCCCTCTCTCCACTACCAGTACCTTTTTAAAAGGCTGAGGTCATAAAGAGCTGTGTTTTAACCTCTTTGTCTACTTTTAACTATTTTTAATTTATTGGAATAAGGATATGATATTGACTGTCATTCCCACTGAGCAGTTAGTCTCTACTTCAGAGTCTTTAGGATCTAAGGAGCTCAATCATTATTTTGACGCCAAGCGTACATATAAAATAAGTTCAAAAATGTATTTTTAGCTGTTAGTTTCTCCTTTGTAATACTTCCAGAATTTTAATTTCAAGCAGGACCTTGACATACCATCTCTAATTACATGGTCCCTTTAATGAAGAATCCCAAATTCAGAAATGGAAATGAACACTAGTGTGTGTGCTCAGATCCTAAAGAGAATCAGGTACTGGTCCTATATAAAGTGTTACATATGGGCTTTAGAGAAAGTCCATAGTTTTGTTTCCTGGGGATTTGGGTTGGGGGGTGGCGTTTTTACGTTTTGTTTCGTTTCATTTTGGTTTTTACACCTCTTTTGTGGGGGAAAGTTTGGATATTTGGTTTGTATTCAGATACATATTTTATAGTAATTTTTAAAAACAAAAGAGTAGGGACAGAGGTAAATTGATCAATGTGATCAAAGATACTGGACAAGAGAGGAATTTTGGAATGCCTCCAGGTATCAGAAAATGGCTTTCTAAAATGCTAAAAGCATTCCAGTGGGTATCAGACAACCTGGATTTAAATCCCACCTCTGTAAACTCGGCTGTGTGATGTTGGGCAAGTTCCTTAACCCTAGTTTCCTCAGCTGTAAGATGGCCTTTGTATCTACTTTACATCATTATTCAGGTACTCAATAAGTTGACCATACTGTTGTTTAAAAAAGAAAAAAATCCAAAACTGTGTAGCATAGAGCTTATTCAGTAATCTCCAAAGAACTGAATTCTACACAGATGGTATTTGAAATTTTTAGCATCACCCGTAATGGGGTTTGTTTTGTTTTCTTCTCTCTCTCTCCCTCTTATTCTTTCTTCACCCCGCCCCGTTGTAGACTTCATCAACCCTGTTTGGACAAGGGATATATATTTTAATTTTAAAGAGCCCTTGTATTCTTTGTAGGTTGCTAAAATATATTGATAGCATCTTTTGTCTGAATGATTTCAGTGTGGTACATTTTTTTCATCTTTAAGAATAATTTTACTTGTTGTAGATAGTTTAGTATTCACCCATCCTTAGACATTATCTAGAAGTTGCCTTTTGTTTAATTCTGTCTTTTCTCTTCCTTTTAAATCACGTTGTCTTCTCTCTACCTTTGCATCCCTTCCGTCACTTCCATTCACCTTGCTGTACCATTCTCATCACTGTTTCCTGCTGCCCCAGCCACAGTTTTTTCTTTATCCTGTGCACCTTGTTTAGTTTGGTTTGCAACTTTCCCATCACATAATTGAAGTGGTTCTGCAGGACAGGCCGTAAAGCAGCTACTCACTTCTTGGTAAACTTCCTAGGTACAATTCACAGAGCTGTTTTTGGTTGAACCATGGTGCCTGAACAGAGCAGTTTGTTTAAATCTGAAGTTAGGATTAGCTTGAATAATTGAATGTAACAAATGTTATTGAGCAGCTACTTGTGTTAAGCACCGCGCTCGGCCCCCTGGTCATGGCATCCCTGCTGTCCATGGCCTCTGTTTACAGGGCCAGAGGCGCGAAGCAGCAGGGAGACACAAGCCAGGAGACCAGGGCAAGCGCGACTACGAAAATGCCCTAACCTTGCCTCTGGGCAAAAGCCACATACTTTTGTTCACTAAGAGTTCTATTAAATTGTAGGGATATGTTATTAAAGCGTCAATAATAATAGCTAGGTAAAGTATGATACAACATTGAGTAAAAATAAAATAATTTGTTAATTTTTTACTAAAAACAACAGCACTTAAATTCTCAACTTGATCTTGATTGTCTCCTCTGTTCCTAAGAAACTGTACTCTTTCTCACCTACAGGGGTTTGAAAACGTTAACGGTCCCCAGTGCTGGGTCCCCATCTCCTCTCACGCTGTTTCTCGTCCCGCTGTGGCTTCCTGACACCTGCTCTCTCCTGCAGCTCTCCCTTCAGCTGGTGCCTCTGCTAGGAGGCCTGCCAAGCTCCCCACCGTCTTTCCAAATGGGAATCAGGATGGGTCCTTCCTTCTCCTTCGAGGCCAGCTCGACTTCTTCACCATTCTGAACTGGTCCTCCTACCCAGCAAATTGCTAACTCACTTCACTGTTGTGCCCCTACCCAGCGCTGCTCTGCGCAGAGTTCCTCTTCCCGAGCTCTAGGAGCTGGGCGCTTCTTGCCGTCTGTTTACTGGGTTTTAAAGAAACAAAAAAAAAACCCTCTTTTTTAAATTTATAAACGAACAGCTTTTTTCCTCCTTTTCAAATGTCTTAAACACAATTTAACTGTATGTGAATGTTGGCACCGTAGCTGCGTACCGTCACAACCGCGGGCACTGCCCCCTTGCCCTCCCCGCCCATCCTCCCCGTTCTTCTGAGCTTGAAAGCCTGTACAAGGCCATTTTATATTCATGTGGTTAAATTACCGATGCATTTAAGTTCTGCTTTTTCCTTTGGTGCTTCTTAGGTCGGCTTGAGCAATCAACCAATTGTACGCTCAGATTTCCTCTGCTGTTGGTATTGAGGGCTTATCATTGTGTCTCTGTTTCCATATTCTCTGAGGAACCAGCTGACTAAATACTAGATGGAGTGAGTTTCGATCTGCTTAGACTTAAGGCTGCTTTTTCTAAAGAATTTGTCTTGACAGGTATGATTATTAAAGAATAAAGTAATTTCAAAATTAGTGTTTTAAAAAGTAATTCCAAATCTCCTCTTCTAATCTTGGGTGTATTAAACGTCTTTGAGGTATTGAAAAAAATGGTTCTGCAGTCTTCAGTTATAAAATACTGTATGTACAAAAACTAGCGTCACTGGCTTGGTGTAGTCACTGCTGTACTCCAGAATGGCCGAGTTTACACGTTGTAAATCTCTTAGGCCCCTTAAAAATGTGTTGGAATGTTTAAGCTTGAGGTTAATCATGTTTGAGTTAAGGAGGTCATTGTGTTGTTTTCCTAGTTGTTTGTGTCCGTATACAGCCCATTAGCCCTTTCTGGGGATGGGAGCTGAGTCTCGGGTTACAGTAAGAAGAGATAAGGCTGCCTGCCATTCAATGCTTCAGAAGAATATTGTAATACACACTGCTTCTGTCAAGTGGATATACATGACAGCCCATAAACATGGAAACCTATCCGGATAACTGTTGCTGGCCGCCAGTAGCCACATAAAGCCTGTTTTACATTCGGAAATGCTAAGCTTTTAGCTGTGACCTAACTAAGCAAAAGGAGTAATTTTCTGCCTTTCAGACTCATCAGCTGAGGCTTACAAAGCTTGAATGCTTTTCACAGGTGCCTTCAAACAAGTTTTTTATTCTCTGTACCTTCAGTTATTGGTAACCTGACAAACTGGAATTATTCTAAATGTTCACTTTCTAAAATTATATTTAGGATAATTTTTAATTATCCTAAATGATTCTTAGCCTTTTAGTCAAAGCCAATCTGTCTTCACATGGGCAAGCATGTGCTTATGAGGTTTAAGAAAAGACTTAAACAAATCTTAACTTCTTTATTTCCTTGCTGATAGAGTACCACTATGTGCAGAAAGAGTAACTCCACTGTATTCTATAGTTTAATTATAGAAGCAGGGCTTTTGGGCATCTTGTCCTCCAGGACAAGGTTGTTTTTGGTTTTTTTCCTTAATTATCCTAATCCCTGAAAAGGTTATTGTGTTGGAAGCTGATTTAAAGCTGAGACAGTCTTCAGGAAAGAATAAATGGGTAGAGGAATTGTACATTTAAGGGAATTGTACATTTAAGGGAATCAAGTTGCTTGTTTATAAGTACTGTGGTTTCAAACTGCCCTACAAGCTTTTTGTGTGTATCACGTCCTATTGCATCATCTGAGTTTGGGCCATTTACCAATGCTATTTCCTCATCGAGCCCAAGAAAAGGAACATTTTCCATAAACTACTCTGCATCAACATTTGATTCTACTCTGCGTTCCAACTTTGAATTTTTTTCGCTATTAAATCTATGGCTTTTATTTAAATCAGGTCTGTTGATTTAAGTCAAGAGATATCTTTTCTTGATCGTATATTGTCAGAGATCTTTGATTTAAGTCAAGAGATATCTTTTCTTGATCGTATATTGTCAGAGATCTAAATAACAGTGGTTCATGAACATTCTTGCAAGAAGCTAAAATAACATGGCGACAAAAAGAATTTACTGGTAAAGATTTATTTTAATTGGATAACTGCTAAAAACTTAAGTAGGAAAAAACTTGTCTCATTTAAATTTGTAAGCCTGTTTAAGAAGTAATTTGGCTTTCAGGTTTCCTTGGAGTTCTCAGGGAGAAGTCATGTGGTTCATTTTTGTATTAGAAAACTAACCTTGAAAATAAATCTTTACCTATGTGCCCAAGAAAACTAAGAGAGTACCTAATAATAATATTGTGCCCCAAATAAACTTAATATGCTGTTTCTTGATTCTTCGTATCCCTCTTATGTGATTCTTCACTGGCATCTGGCTGAGCAGCAATAATAGCATTTCTTGAAGTAAACTTGATCCAAATTGCTTCTGTAATTCTTTTCCAGATAATGGATTCATACCTGATTCACTCCTAGAAGATGTGATGAAAGCATTGGACCTTGTTTCAGATCCTGAATAGTAAGCTACATACGAAGTATTACTTAACCAACTCTTGGTTCTGTTAAATGTAAAACGTTATACACACATTATTGCCTTTTTTAAAAAAATCTAAGCGTTTATGCATATATGAAGCATAGCACTTGATATTAAGCAACGATTTAGGAAGCAGTCAGACCAATCAGTATTATAGCAGAGACTTGACTTACTTAAAGTGAGCTTCCTTTTCCACTCTGCACTTATGGTCTAGTTTTTTCAAAAGGGTCCTAAAAATGTAAATGCCTTTTTCCTTATTTTTCTCACTGTGAAACTTCTTCCATGTTTTGAAATTTTGTGCATGTCTTTAGCACCTTCAGCAAAAGTAGTGACAGGTATGTAGAATGTCTGTATTGCTAGTCGTCCCGCTTAAATAACCAGCAGGCCTTTGACATTCAGTCTTAAAGACCCTGAACATTCTAAATGATCTGAAACCTTTGCAAGTGGCCCCAGTATGTTACAGAATATAATTTTCAGTATTGCCTAACATTAATATCAGTCGTTGTCTTCGTTAATAATGTACATTATTACATCTATAACTTCTTCCATAAATTTGGGATCTTTATTATCCATGGGAAAAGCTCTCTCTGGTAAAGTGGATAGATCTTTTGATCAAATATGGTAATCAAATATATAATATATTAATCAAATATAGGTGATTTAAAAATCACATTTGATCTACACTATGTTTTCCTTTTTCTGCACAGTTGTCTTTTGTTTTTTCCCCCTTCTGAAAATGTATCTGACAGTGAACAAACTTTAGCTTACAAACATTTAAGGAAAGGATTCAGCAAAAGCAGCATAAAACATATTGGTACACAGTTTTTAGAACTTGATCCTGTTCTGTTTTTAAATAGTTAGGGTGTATTTTCTTCAAAAGTATGAAATACATATAAACATTTGCAGACTAATCACAGTTGAATTAATATGTCTCAATGTCAGTACCTAGCGCTGTGATGTTACCCTTACTTAGTAAGGGTAACTTAGACATAATTGTTGATTCCAACTTAAAGAGGAGAAATTCAGAGACAGTTGAACTAGTCCAATAAATGAGATAATAGTAACTACCGTACTTCTTAACTGATTTCCAAGTGGAAACCTTGTTTACATTGCTCTAATATGCAAAAGGGAATTGAACGGAGGTAATTTTGGTTACTAACGATTCTTAAGATGGGAAGGAGGAAAAAGGCAAAGTTGGTTTTTTGTTTCAGATTCTTACGTAGATGCCTATACGTCAGCTACTTAATTTTCCTTGTTTCATCAGAATACATAACATACCCTGCATTTTAAAGTTAGCACAGTAGAGTCAAATTGTTTTTCTAGAAGTAGCTGAAAGATTGCACTGAGTTATTTATTCGGTCCTTTGGTCTAGTCACGTTTATAATATGTGATGGCCCATTAACAGGGCCTTATTATCAAGGACTAGTAAATTATATTAAATATAATATGACCTTGCCTTTCTCTGTTTCATGTCATAACCTCCTGGCATTACTCAGACCCATTGAAGTGTCATATCCTTTGCATGTTGTACAGTTGACCCTCGAACAACACAGGGGTTAGGGGCACTGACCCCCGCACAGATGAAAATCCGTGTGTAACTTTTGACTCCCCCAAAACTTAACTACTAATAGCCTACTGTTAACTGGAAACCTTACCAGTAACATAAACAGTCTATTAACACATATTTTGTATGTTATATATATTATATTACTGTATTCTTAAAGTAAGCTAAAGAAAAGAAAATGTTATTAGGAAAATCATAAGGAAGAGAATTTACTTATGGTACATGTGTGTATTTATTGAAAAACAAATCCACATATACGTGGACCTGTGCAGTTTAAACCCATGTTATTCAAGGGTCAACTGTATAATAAGTTGTATTTAACCTGACATTTATAGTTTGAAAGATAACATGGAGAATGAAAATTTTCTGCAAAGACCATTTTCATTTTTAAAACTCTCTTCAAACTGCAGTCCACTTTGCTCCGCCTTCTTTCTGGTCACACATAATACCTGTCAGCAGTCTCGGCTACACCTGATCGTTACACCTATACTTCAGCTCTTTGAGAATTATCTTACCTTTTTTAACCTTCAGTTTACACTGTAAGAATTTTAAGCCTCCACCTCATTTGGTTCTTGAAAGTAAGCTTTTTCGGAGATGTTTCTGTTTATCTGATGTACCACTGCTTTTGATGCTGTTTCTTTTTCTCTTTGGGCTTAAAAAAAAAAAAAAGTTTATTTTAAGTTAAATGCCTCTTTTGATAGTTAAATTCAGGCATAGCCATGAAGCAAAGAGACTGTGCCTCTGGGAGGTTAAAAGCCTGTTTTCACAAGCCTGGGTTTTTAAGTTACTTTACCTAATAAGGAACAATATTCCAAAGTCATCATCATAATTTAAATTCTAAATAGTAACAGATTACTCTGGTTTAAAAATAACCAAGTTTTGGCAAATTAGATGTCATCCTGTGTATTTGTCATTAAGGGTTTAAAAAGAACAGCTGTCAGGCTTTTTGGCAGTCAGATGTGTTATAGTAATTTAATCATGGAAGAAGAAAAATAAGCTTTTTTCCCATTGGTATCCACTGTTTTTCTTTTTTCTCTCCCCATAGTATAAATCTCATGAAGAATAAATTAGATCCAGAAGGATTAGGAATCATATTATTGGGTCCATTTCTTCAAGAATTTTTTCCTGATCAGGTAACATAGCTGAAGAAATATATTTATTGTTTTGTTCTGTTGGGAGGATCATATTATGATTGTTTCAGCATTTTTTTCTACTAGTTAAAAATGTTCTCACATGCAGATCTTAGACTCATAAAGCACTATTATCATGTAAATACTTTCCCAACAGAGAGGTTAGACGAGTTGTGTGTTCCAATACAGCAACACAAAACTTTGGGGGACAGGGTTGGTGGAAGAGAGTATATACACCAATATAGACACATTGATATTGTTTTTCTAAAGGAAGATTCAAATTCAGAAGTTTGTGGAGTAAAAAGAGAAAGATTCTCTTAACCCACTCCCACCCCTGTTTTCCTTCTCTCGGGTGACTGTTGTTAATTGATTGGTATGTATCTTTTTAGAACTTTCTAAATACTAGCAAAGAAGGTAAAGGAGCCTGCATGTAGTGCGAACTGCTACCAGTGCTCTAAGTTCGAGGAGAATTTTAGTTGAGTAAAAGGAAAGCCTTTTACTGGAGTGGAGCTGTGCTGCTTCATGCTGGGACATGCCTTCCCCTGGCTGTGAAGGAGCTGAGTTAGAAGGATCTATCTATACCCGTCTCAGTATGCTCAGGTTATGTCTGTGTCATTGGCTAATTCTACAGCCTACACCTGGCTTGTCTTCCTATCTGAGTGCAGGGTTTTACCACCCACCCAAATTATTTAGCCAGGTGTATTGTGATCATTTCATCAGATACCAGCATGGTTTACGGTAAGACTAGCAGGCGCAGCTACCATTTATTGAGCATGTACTATGCACCCAGGCACCGTGTGCCCTACAAATTAGGTATTATTTTCCCCCCATTTTTGTCAATGAGGAAACAGAGGATTAGAGAACTTAAGAAAATGGTTTAACGTCATACTGCTAGCATGAGGCCAATTCAGGATCCAGTGTAGGTTATCCAAGCAAAGAGCCAAAGTACTTTAACCACTGTTTTACACTACCTTTCGTTGCTATTTATTTTATATCAGTTGTTAGTTACTAGAACTGGAGATATGTAAATTGTATTCAATTGTAGTAAAATATTTATTTTGTAGGTTAAAGTATATTAACTAACTCTGAAAATCAACAGCCAAATTATCTAAGCAACTAACTGCACTGACTCATGTATACAATTAAGATGATTGAATAAATTCTAGAGTTTTCTGTTTTGTAAAGCATTTGAAGGGGATACAAAAAATTATGAGAGCTTAGATTTTAGACATGAAAAGTTGAAAACAGTTAAAAATGTAAACAGTCTTTCAAAATAACAGCTGAAGAGATAACGCAAAGTAGTATATGATTCATAAATTGAGACGATTGCTAGAAAGACCCCAAAGTAATAGGGAACCCAAATAGTGTATTCAAGGCCAACTTTACAAAGTAGGATTTGAACCAGATCTTGAAAAATGAGAAAAGACTTGCAAAGAGCCAACAACCAAAGGTCTCTTCATGGGAAGATGAAGAATATGCTTGTCTCAAACAGAATTCAGGAAGGTGAGTGGTTGGAGATAAGACTGGAAGGGTAGGTTAGGTCCTGTAGTTTAGGCTTCTTGGTTGCAAATCCCAGCCTGAACTGCCTGACGTGGGCCAGAAAGATAGGAATTGGGAGGAGTAGCTCAGAGCAACGGGAGGACAGAGGAAGCAGCGCCTGGAAGGTGGTGCCGGGAGCCTCTGGGGCTGGAAGGAGTCTCATCCCCACCTCATCCCTCCTCGTTGGACAGGAGCTCCTTCTCTTGCTTCCAACTGGAAAAAATTCCAAGGAGGGACACTGGACCAACTTTTGTCACAATCAGATATGACCAGGAAGATCCTTAAGGGGCATGGGCACGGGGCACTCAGCCGTAGGCACTAAAGGGAATCACTGGGAGTCAGGCACCTGCAGGGGCCCGACCGTTAACGGCCTTCAAGGCTACGTTTAGGGAGGTGAACTTGAGCTTTAGCGAACTGAGAACCAAAGAACAGTGGGAATGACATGATCACTTTCTCTGGAAGTTAGTATAATGATTTATTCAGTTTCCTTTCTCTATTGAATGTTGTTTAAATCTCTCAGCACTATGTTTCCTTTTCACAGTTAAGGTTCACAATATTCAGAAGATATCTGTGGGGATGGAAACCCCCAATTTGGTACGATGGACCGAATTGGAAGTATTGGTGCATATGTTTGGAATCTGAGTGAAAGTGGTATCACTGCCTTTCTGTATTTATTGAGAGGAACAAATTATAAGCAGAAAAAAAGCAGAGATACATTTTAGGAAATTTTTTTGCATTTTAAAACTGTGTCCTTTTTTAAAAAAAATTACAGTAATACATGCATTTATTTAAAAATATAAACTGTAGAAGAGCTTATAATAAAAATCAGCACTCCCCCAATTTCCAGTCTCTTCCCCAGAAGCAAATTTCAGCGTTTAGATTTTATGGTAGTTAACTGCATAAGTCTAAGTGTCTTGCTTTGTCAGATGATTCCATAATCAAAGGATGTGGAATTAAGAAACTTCCATTTTAATTTCAGTTGCTAATTAGAAATTGCCTGATACAGAGATTTAAAGTTTTAATTGTTCTTTGTTTATAACAGGGTTCCAGTGGTCCAGAGTCTTTTACTGTCTACCACTACAATGGACTGAAGCAATCAAATTACAATGAAAAGGTAAGATAACTCACGTTGTAATTTGTCTTCACCTGGCTTGATAAAATATAGGCGTATATAACAGTGTTTGATTCCCATAAACTTGCCACCTCAGGAAGGAGATTATTCTAGGAGTCTCTTCACTATCAGAGCATATTTTAGACCTGGACTCAGTGAGATCTTCATTGGAATGTTGCAGCAGTAGTGTCACTGGGACAAGGGAACTCCATCTACATACATGTTGTTAGCCTTGGGTGTTGTAGGTATTACTAAATCAAGTTCAGTGTGCTGAAAGTCACTGATCTGTTTAAATGGAGGAGGAAGGGGTAAGAGTGAGATTTTTGATTTCGAAAAATATTTTAAAGGATTTAAATTAACATCCATAACACCTAGCATTTATTGAGCATTTACCTGGAATTGGCTTAAGCACTTTGTTTTATCTGAAGTTTAACACCATCCCATGAAGTAAGTATTGCCTGTATATCCCCCTTTTACAGTGGAGGAAACTGCCGCATGGGAGAGGTAAGCAGCTTGCCGCCGTCAGGCAGCCGGGAAACGGCGGAGCTGCGACGGGAGCCGAGGGCGTCCCCCTTAGAGCCCGCGGCTCACCCGCTGTGCTTTGCTCCACGGGCAAAGGCACATCAGTGCTTCACGTCCAGATATACGCACCGGCTTTAAATCAAAACTTTGGTCTCGCCCATTCACCCTCTTTGATTAATGAGCTTTGCCTACACCTAAGATATAGCTCCTATGTTTGCACTTATGCCAGTAACAGTCACAGTAGCTATAGCTAATATTAGAAGGTGTAAAGCCTAACGTGCCTTTTGTGTGTGTGTGTGGGAATACAGAAGTTATTCCTTTATTTTACTGTAACTTTTAAATCTCAGAAAGCAGAAACCAAACCAAAAAACCAAGTATTTATACAAATAAAATAATAAACTATAAAACTGTACTAAGGGAGTAAAGGAAGACTTGAACAAATGATGACAGAAAGGGTGATAATTGAGCACGCTGTGTTTCAGAGAGCAGGGCGATTCCCGGCAGCGTCAACAGACTCACCCCTCACAGCTGGGAGCTCCCACTGGCTTTTGAGTTGGAAGGTGCCATAGAGACAGTTGGTGCTGAACCGCTGTTTACTGCCCTCACGAATGGCCTCCGGTGTCTTGAAATACTGTGGCAGGGGGTGTCTTCTTCCAGTGCCAGCAACTGGCCCCATTGTCCTGAAGCAAGTGGTTCCGTTTTTAATACCTTAAACGATTACCCTCTGTACTAGAGTATAATTGCTCTACAATGTGTGTCAGTTTCTGCTGTATAACAAAGTGAGTCAGCTATACACATACATATATCCCCATATCTCCTCCCTCTTGTGTCTCCCTCCCACCCTCGCTATCCCACCCCTCTAGGTGGTCACAAAGCACCGAGCTGATCTCCCTGTGCGGCTGCTTCCCACTAGCTATTTTACATTTGGTGGCTAACATGCCTTTTTAATTTGAAATACGCATGCTGGTTTCAGATGTATCTAAATGAGGATGGCTAGAGAAAATAGATGATAATGTATATTAGATGCATAATTTCAGTTACAGCAAATCTAAACCTGTGACTAAAATTTATTTTCATAACAATATAAATTAGAACTTTTATTACATTAGGTTTGAAGATCTTTTTCGTAGTAAAATGATTTACTGATATCTATAGCAAAATATAAATTGTCAGTAAGCCAACGTGTATGCTCTGTTCTAATACGTGTGAATGAGTGCTTCCTCTAGAGTTTGAAGTTTTATGTAGCCTTGTCATAGAAGGTACTTTACAGTCACTACTTAGTTCCTTGCCTCTACAATCCCTGCAAGGTAGGTCAGTCACGTATTATCCATATTTTACAGATGAGGCCTCTGAGACAGGGAGATTAAGTGACTCAGCCAGGGTCACACAGCAAGTCATTGGCAGAGCAGGGATTGGAACTGAGTTCCTGATTCCCAATCGTGTCCTTGGTCTGCTTGACCACGCTACCTGTATATAGTAAGTTTTCAAGTTGTGCTCATGACAAGCGTCTGACATACTAACAAAGAGGTCAGAAATCAAAGATGAACTATTAACATGACAGTAGTATGTAAGCACTCTTAACACGAAGCATGTATGCCATTAAGTTGCAGAGGTATACCATAAAGTTACTCAGGAGCTAGAAATCTGGTAGACCTCAGAGTAAGGTACTACTAAAAATAGCTGAGGAAACAGACAACAGAAGGCTGGCCAAGCAGAAGGGAATGTGGCCCACCAGGGGGCACAGGCCAGGGAGGTCACACAGGTAGGTCGGGGTACTCCACCCAAGCAGGTCTGCTCTAACACCATGAGCAAGGGATTTTCAGAGAAAAGTTTTGCTTTGGAGAGCTGAAAAGCATGACTTAACAGTTCTAATAGTAAATTTATTCCATCAAAACTAGAAAGTACTACAGCAACCAAAGTACAGATGCAAAAAAGTAAAAGTATTTGTTTCACATTAAAGTATGTCTTTAGAGCCTCCTAAAAAGAGATTTATGAAACCAAATTATCTGGCCTAGTAATAGAAAATATTCCCATATTTAATGTATTTTAAGGAGACTCCAACTTAAGGCTAATCAGGTTGTTGTTTCTCTTGGCTCCTTGGTCAAATAGTTTATAGCTTTTATCTTGGAAGAACGTAATTACAATCGTGTGTATCAGCCACTGAGTGTAAAAATCATTACACATACTTTGGAAGAGGGTAGTCGTCTGTATCTGTTCCTTTTAAATTATGCAGTTAGAATGTCTCTTGGTACAAAGCGAAATTCATGACTGAATGCTTTAATGTATGCGGTGGGCGCTTATAATGAGGTAGGGCTTTAGCTAGTATGTTACTTCACAAATGACTTCTAAAAGTTGTTTAAAGAAATCAGAATTAAACTTTTCTGATATCTATCCACCTGCCAGTGTATCTTTTTAATAGTCATTGCCATTACATATAGAGATTTTTGTTTCTGACCTGACGTCCTTTAATTTTTTTTCTCCATGATTTTTCATGCAGAACAAAGTATATTCATGAATAGTATTTCAGAAGTATTTAGTACAATAATAGAAAATTTCATTGACAAACATCCAGTTTGCTTGCAGCTCTGGAAATTCAACATTTAGATTGAAAGAAGAAAATAAGTCCTTCTCAGAATATATAGCTGAGTGCCTCCATATTAAAGCAATAGGAACTAAGTAAATGTTATATAAAGAAAATATATTACTGGAAGCATGATTTTTCTTTTATCAGAAATAGTATGTTCTTGGGATTTGCATACACTTCTTATAAATCATGATCTTACAATCTAAATTCAGCTAGTAGTTAAAATTGTTTCACCATCTCATTTCCAGATTTATTTTCACATTAATCAGGAAGCAGATATTCTAGCTTATAATTTCTATCAGAATAAAACTAGATATAAAGTTCCATATGAAACAGTACACAGTGCCCTGTTTGCCAGCCTATGAAAAGCTCTGGATCCCTCACAAGATGTCGCTAAGGATATTGATTGATTGACCTTGTGGCTTTATTTTGTTCAACAGGTAATGTATGTGGAAGGAACCGCAGTTGTTATGGGTTTTGAAGATCCCATGCTACAGACAGATGACACTCCTATTAAACGCTGTCTCCAAACCAAATGGCCATACATTGAATTACTCTGGACCACAGATCGGTCTCCTTCACTAAACTGATTTGCCGAAGTATTTATAAGGAAGATTGTAATAGCAGATGTTGAAAGAGGGATGAAAGACTGGCGATTGGCTCAATTAAGCTATACACTGGTATCATTGATTAACTGTAAATAACAATTGAAAACACATTTTCAGTGTTTAAGATATGTTTAAATTATTTGTTTTAAAGCTTTAAGTTAAAGGTTACCCTATTTAAACTCTTTATGTGAAATTTACTAGCAAAACTAAGCTGTAATCAAAGTTTTATCACTGTTGCAGTCAGATAATTTGGTCATTTATCAAGCATCATATTATAACATTTTTATATTGAGCATCAAAGTTACTATTTATAAACTTCTACTTTGGGGTTTTATTTCATTCAGGCACAGTTTATTGTTTAAATGATTCTGGCATGCAATATATCAGCCTCCACACTGAAATGCAAAAGTTTATCTTTGTTATTTTCTAAAATCTGGTTTCCATTAGAAACATTGATTGATTGATAAATAACAAATTGTCAACCTGGACCTTTGACAATTGGCTTAGCTCTGGCATGTTTATAAAAAGTAGAAGCTATAAGGGAACATTACCATTTATTCACAGACATATAGAGGAAAGAGAATCTGATAGTCTTAAGACTGTCAGCTTTCACTGTATTGCCAAATACACTTCTCCAAATTTGTCCTAACAGCCCCATAAGCCAGCTTTCTTGTATATTTTAAATGTGATAAATGCATGAGAACATCTGTTATTACATTAGTATATTGCATTATTTATTATGATCCTAGTGGATGGCCTAAATAAACACTTTTTTTTCTTCAACTATATCCTTGATTTTTCACATTCATGGCTCAAAATAAATACTTTTAAATGATTCTGCCCAGTAACCCTGAGAGCACAGCATAGAACAGACGCCTGCCGGATGCACACGACCCCTCGACAGGGACACCAAACCTTATGCTTACCTAGGACTTCTGTAACTCAGACAGCCAGGAGCACCAGAACCTGACGGGCAGCAGTCCGCATCAGTGGACAAAGTTGCAGAAGCCCCATCCTGTTCACTGAGAGAGATTTACTATATGTTGACAGGTTTGTTGCCCAGCAATTTGAGATGTGAATAGCCAGAAAATATTTTCTTTCCTTCACTTGAGAAGCCAACAAGATATCCTCTTAGGAATTTTAGAACTGAACTTTTACCTTCAACAGTATAGTTGAATATGTATTTCCTCTCTAAGTCTCTTGGGGGTTTTATTTATACTTTTATAGACATTAACAATTACAATGATTAGATTTTAGCATAGGAAAAAAGTAGCACAAAATTTTATATATAACAACTTTTGGTAGCACTGTGTTCAGGAGTGTGATACTAGCTACTACAGTTACAGCTGTAAAGTGTATTTTTGGTACATCTTGCCTATTACCAAATGGCTGTAAAACACATTATACTAGAATTAGTCTCTAACTCTGGTCCTAAATTCCATAAGGATTATGAAAAAGCATAGATTCTTCTCAAACATTGAGCCTACAGTGTAGTCATTTCTCCTTACAGTTGCTTCATAACAAACCATCCCAGAATTCCACAACATAATCATTTTACAAAGCCTGTGGCTCAGGAGTTTGAACAGAATACAGTGGGCATGGCTTATCTGCCTCTCAATCTGGAGGCCCAGCTGGGAAACTGTAGGTTTCTTAACTCATATGACTGGCATGACTGGGACCTTAGCTTGATCTAACTGACAGCTGTCAAACACATCAAACAAACAACTGCAGATACATTTTCTTTTCACGTCCAAGTGGGACACTTACCAAAACAGACTATATGCTGGACCATAAAACAAACTTAGAAAATCCCCAGAAGTCTGGAAATTAAGCAGCACACTTCTGAATAACCCAAGGGTCAAAGTGGAATTGCACTGGGAATTAGAACATATTTTTTACTGAATGATAATGAAAATAGTACATAGTAAAGATTGTGGAATGTAAATAAAGCAGTGCTTAGAGGGAAATGTATAACTTTAAGTAAATATGGTAGAAAAATAGAAAGTTTGGAAATTAGAAAAATAAGCTTTCATCTCAAAAACAAAACTGAAAGTAAAGTAAATAATGAGATAAAAAGAGATACTGACATGCAAAACAAATTTGGACTTTACACACCATCTGTAAAAGTTAACTTAAAATGATCAGAGATCTAATTGTAAGAGCTAAAACTATAAAAGAAAAAACAATCCTCATCATCAAATCCATCTAATGGGTTAGACGGTGGTTTCTTAGAGTACCAAAAACAACAGCAGCAGCAAAGATAAATTGAACTTCATCAAAATTAAAACTTTTGTGTATCAAAGGACACCATCAAGAAGGTGAGATGACAGCCCACAGAATGGGAGAAAATACTTGAAAACCATACCTCATAAGGAATTTGTATCCAGAATATATAAAGAAATCTTATAAAATTAAAAATATTTTTAAATGGGCAAATGATTTGAAGAGAGATATCTCCAAAGATGATACACAAATGGCCAGTAAACACTCGAAAACATGCTTAACAAAATTAGTCATTAGGGAAATTAAACTAAAAACCATGAGATACCACTTCACCTACCCTAGGATGTCTAAAATCAGAAAGCTAGATAGTAACGAGTGTTGGCAAAGATGTGGAGGAAATGGAAATCTTAAATTGTTGGTGGGGATATAAAATAGTGAAGTCACTTAGGAAAACAGTAGTGCAGTTCTTCAGGAAGTTAAATCAAGGGTGAGCATATGACCCAGCATTTCCACTCCTAGGTATACACCCAAGAGAAGCAAAACATATATACACACAACATTTTTTCTTTAAAACATATACACACATTTTTTCTTTTTCTTAAACATTTAAACACACAACTACAAGCCATATATACACACAACATTTTTTCTTTATAGTGGTGTTATTCGTCCTAGCCAAAAATGGAAATGATCTAAATGTCCATTAACCAATGGGTGGATAAATAAATGTACTATATACATACAATGAAAAATTATTTGAAAATTAAGAAGAATTACTGATATGTGCAACCACACGGATGAACTTGGAACACAGGCTAAGAGAAAGAAGCCTGTTGCAAAAGACCACACATTATGATTCCATTTATGTGAAATGTCCAGAATAGGCAAACCATAGAGAGAGAAAAGGGATTAGCAGTCACAAGAGCCTAGGATGGGGACAGAGTGGAGGCACAGAATTGGGAAATGATTGCCAGTGTATAGGGGTTTCTTTTGGGGTGATAAGAATGTTCTAGAATAGATGTGATGGTTACACAACAGAATATACTAAAAAACACTGAATTGTAAGAATAAAAGATAAAACACGAAACCCATGAAATAGCAGATATGTAATACGAAAAACGTCAGTAACACCAGAAGTTAGTTCTCTGGGGGGAGGGGGGAGACTAATAAAAAAGGATAAAAACACCTAACAAAATTGATCAAGAACAAAATGAGAAATAAATTATTAACACCAAAAAAGAAAAGGGAAACATTGCTTTAAATTCTCCAGATATTAAAAAGACTGGAGTTAAGAGTACATTCAAACTTAAATTGTTATTATCTTAAAAGAGACATAAATTTAAACCTCATGGTAACAACAAAGCAAAAACCTGTAATAGATAGATACACAAAAGTTAGAGAAAGGAATCTAGGCATATCACTACAGAAGATCATCACAACACATATGAAGAGATCAAGAGAAGAAGAAAAAGACGAGGAATTACAAAACAGCCAGAAAACAATGAACAAAATGGCAGTAAGTACATACCTATCAATAATTACCTAAAGTGCAAATGGACTAAGTTCTCCAATCAGAATACATATCATGGCTGAATAGGTATAAAAACAAACAAAAAACAAGACCCATCTATGTGCTGCCTGCAACAGACTCACTTCAGTTGTAAGGACACACTCAAAAGTGAAGGGATGTAAAATGATACTCTGCACAAATGGAAAACAAGAAAAAGCCTGGGGTAACTAAATGTTAATCAGGTAAAACTGGCTCCCAGACAAAGACTGTAATAAGAGACAAAAGGTAATTATAAAATGATAAGTCAATCCAACAAGAGGATGTAACGTGTAAATTACACACAGCATAGGAGCACCTAAATATATAAAGCAAATATTAACAGCCCTAAAGGGAGAAGTAGACATCAGTATAACAATAGTAGGGGACTTTAATAATACACTTGAATAAATGGATACCACATCCAGACATAAAGTCAGAAAGGAAACACTGGACTTAAACTGCATGTTAGACCAGATGGACTTAACATATACAGAACATTCCATCCAAAAGCAACAGGATACACATTTTTCTCCAGCTAACATGAAACATTTTCCAGGATATATGATGTTAGGCCACAAAACAAGTCTTAACAAATTTAAGAAGACTGAAATCATATTGAACATTGTTTCTGACCACAGTGGTATGAAACTAGAAATTACAAGAAGAAAACTGGAAAATTCACAAATATGTGGATATTAAACAGCATGCTACTGAACAACTGATGGGTCAAAGAAGAATACAAAAGAGAAATCAAAAATTAAGTGAAAATGGAAATACAACATACAAAAACTTATGGGACACCAGAAGCAGTTCTAAGAGGGAAGTTCATACTGATAAATGCCTATGTAAAGAAACAAAGATCTCAAATAAACGACGTAACTTTACACCTCGAAGACACAAAAAAACAAATGAATCCCAAGTTTGTGGAAGGAAGGAAATAACAGATCAGGCAGAAATAAAATAGACTAAAAAGACAATTAAAAGATCATTGAAACTAAGCTAGTTTTTGAAGATACACAAAATTGACATTTGGCTAGACTCGCCAAGAAAAAGAGAACTCAAACATCAGAAATGAGAGCAGAAGCAAGAAGACCTATAGTCCTGCAGCCTGTGGAACAAAAACCACATTCACAGAAAGACAGGCAAGATGAAAAGGCAAAGGGCTATGTACCAGATGAAGGAACGAGATAAAACCCCAGAAAAACAACTATATCAAGTGGAGATAAGCAACCTTCCAGAAAAGAAATTCAGAATAATGATAGTGGTGATGATCCAGGACCTCGGAAAAAGAATGGAGGCAAAGATGGAGAAGATGCAAGAAATGTTTAATAAAGACCTAGAAGAATTAAAGAACAAACAAACAGAGATGAACAATACAGTAACTGAAATGAAAACTACACTAGAAGGAATCAATAGCAGAATAACTGAGGCAGAAGAACAGATAAGTGACCAGGAACACAGAATGGTGAAATTCACTGCTGCAGAACAGAATAAAGAAAAAAGAATGAAAAGAAATGAAGACAGCCTAAGAGACCTCTGGGACAATATTAAACGCAACAACATTCGCATTATAGGGGTCCCAGAAGGAAAGGAGAGAAAGGACCCGAGAAAATATTTGAAGAGATTATAGTTGAAAACTTCCCTAACATGGGAAAGGAAATAGCCACCCAAGTCCAGGAAGCACAGTGAATCCCATACAGGATAAACCCAAGGAGTAACACGCCAAGACACACAGTAATCAAATTGGCAAAAATTAAAGACAAAGAAAAATTATTGAAAGCAGCAAGGGAGAAATGACAAATAACATACAAGGGAACTCCCATAAGGTTAACAGCTGATTTCTCAGCAGAAACTACAAGCCAGAAGGGAGTGGCATGATATACTTAAAGAGATGAAAGTTAAGAACCTACAACCAAGATTACTCTACCCGGCAAGGATCTCATACAGATTTGATGGAGAAATCAAAAGCTTTACGGACAAGCAAAAGCTAAGGGAATTCAGCACCACCAAACTAGCTCTACAACAAATGCTAAAGGAACTTCTCTAAGTGGGAAACACAAGAGAAGAAAAGGACCTACAAAAACAAACCCAAAACAAGAAAATGGTTGTAGGAACTCACATATCAATAATTACCTTAAACGTGAATGGATTAAATGCTCCAACCAAAAGACACAGGCTTGCTGAACAGATACAAAAACAAGACCCATATATATGCTGTCTACAAGAGACCCACTTCAGACTAGGGACACATACAGACTGAAAATGAGGGGATGGAAAAAAATCCATGCAAACGGAAATAAAAGGAAAGCTGGAGTAGCAATCCTCATCTCAGATGAAATAGACTTTAAAATAAAGAATGTTACAAGAGACAAGGAAAGACACCACATAATTATCAAGGGATCAATCCAAGAAGATATAACAATTATAAATATATATGCACCCAACATAGGAGCACCTCAATACACAAGGCAACTGCTAACAGCTGTAAAAGAGGAAATCGACAGTAATACACTAATAGTGGGAGACTTTAACACCTCACACCAATGGACAGATCATCCAAAATGAAAATAAATAAGGAAAGAGAAGCTTTAAATGACACAATAGACCAGATCGATTTTGATATTTATTGGACATTCCATCCACCAATAGCAGATTACACTTTCTTCTCAAGTGCGCATGGAACATTCTTCAGGATAGATCACATCTTGGGTCACAAATAAAGCCTGAGTAAATTTAAGAAAACTGAAATCGTATCAAGCACCTTTTCTGACAACAACGCTATGAGATTAGAAATGAATTACAGGGGAAGAAACGTAAAAAACACAAACGTGGAGGCTAAACACTACGTTACTAAATAACCAAGAGATCACTGAAGAATCAAAGAGGAAATCAAAAAATACCTAGAGACAAATGACAATGAAAACACTACAATCCAAAATCTATGGGATGCAGCAAAAGCAGTTCTAAGAGGGAAGTTTATAGCTATACAAGCCTACCTCAAGAAACAAGAAAAATCTCAAACAAATAATCTAACCTTACACCTAAAGGAACTAGAGAAAGAAGAACAAAACTCAAAGTTAGCAGAAGGAAAGAAATCATAAAGATCAGAGCAGAAATAAATAGAAACAAAGAAAACAATAGCAAAGATAAATAAAATTAAAAGCTGGTTCTTTGAGAAGATAAACAAAACTGATAAACCATTAGCCAGACTCATCAAGAAAAAAGAGGAAGAGGACTCAAATCAATAAAAGAAGAAATGAAAAAGTAGACAACAGACACCGCAGAAATACAAGGCATCCTAAGAGACTACTATAGGCAACTCTATGCCAATAAAATGGACAACCTGGAAGAAATGGACAAATTCTTAGAAAG
This sequence comes from Stenella coeruleoalba, assembly GCF_951394435.1. Taxonomy (NCBI): domain Eukaryota; kingdom Metazoa; phylum Chordata; class Mammalia; order Artiodactyla; family Delphinidae; genus Stenella; species Stenella coeruleoalba. The sequence goes on along the minus strand of NC_137147.1, from coordinate 176,285,920 downwards.
GTATAACCTTCCAAGACTGAACCAGGAAGAAATAGAAAATATGAACAGCCCAATCACAAGTAATGAAGTTGAAACTGTGATTAAAAATCTTCCAACAAACAAAAGTCCAGGACCAGATGGCTTCACAGGTGAATTCTATCAAACATTTAGAGAAGAGCTAACACCCATCCTTCTCAAACTCTTCCAAAAAATTGCAGAGGAAGGAACACTCCCAAACTCATTCTATGAGGCCACCATCACCCTGATACCAAAACCAGACAAAGATACTACAAAAAAAGAAAATTACAGACCAATATCACTGATGAATATAGACGCAAGAATCCCCAACAAAATACTAGCAAACAGAATCCAACAACACATTAAAAGGATCATACACCACGATCAGGTGGGATTTATCCCAGGGATGCAAGGATTCTTCAATATACACAAATCAATCAATGTGATACACCATATTAACAAATTGAAGAATAAAAACCATATGATCATCTCAATAGATTCAGAAAAAGCTTTTAACAAAATTCAACACCCAGGGGCTTCCCTGGTGGCACAGTGGTTGAGAGTCCGCCTGCCGATGCAGGGGATGTGGGTTCATGCCCCAGTCTGGGAAGATCCCACATGCCGCGGAGTGGCTGGGCCCGTGAGCCATGGCCGCTGGGCCTGTCCGTCCGGAGCCTGTGGTCCGCAACGGGAGAGGCCATGGCAGTGAGAGGCCCACGTACCGCAAAAAAAAAAAAAAAAAAAAAAAAAAAAATCAACACCCATTTATGACAAAAACTCTCCAGAAAGTGGGCATAGAGGGAACCTACCTCAACATAATAAAGGCCATATATGACAAACCCACAACAAACATCATTCTCAATGGTGAAAAACTGAAAGCATTTCCTTTAAGATCAGGAACAAGACAAGGATGTCCACTCTCACCACTATCATTCAACATAGTTTTGGAAGTCCTAGCCACAGCAATCAGAGAAGAAAAAGAAATAAAAGGAATACAAATTGGAAAAGAAGAAGTAAAACTGTCACTGTTTGCAGATGACATGATACTATACATAGAGAATCCTAAAAATGCCGCCAGAAAACTACTAGAGCTAATCAATGAATTTACTAAAGTTGCAGGATACAAAATTAACTCACAGAAATCTCTTGCATTCCTATACAATAATGATGAAAAATCTGAAAGAGAAATTAAGGAAACACTCCCATTTACCATTGCAACTAAAAGAATAAAATACCTAGGAATAAATCTACCTAGGGAGACAGAAGACCTGTATGTAGAAAACTATAAGACACTGATGAAAGAAATTAAAGATACCAACAGATGGAGTAATATACCATGTTCTTGGATTGGAAGAATCAATACTGTGAAAAGCACTATACTACCCAAAGCAATCTACAGATTCAATGCAATCCTTATCAAATTACCAATGGCATTTTTTACAGAACTAGAACGAAAAATCTTAAAATTTGTATGGAGACACAAAAGACCCCAAATAGCCAAAGCAGTCTTGAGGGGAAAAAAATGAAGCTGGAGGAATCAGACTCCCTGACTTCAGACTATACTACAAAGCTACAGTAATCAAGACAGTATGGTACTGGCACAAAAACAGAAACATAGATCAATGGAACAAGATAGAAAGCTCAGAGGTAAACCCATGCACCTATGGTCAACTAATCTATGACAAAGGAGGCAAGGATACACAATGGAGAAAAGACATACTCTTCAATAAAAGGTGCTGGGAAAACTGGACAGCTACATGTAAAAGAATGAAATCAGAACACTCCTTAACACCATACACAAAAATAAACTCAAAATGTATTAGAGACCTAAATGTAAGACCAGACATTATAAAACTCTTAGAGGAAAACATAGGAAGAACACTCTTTGAGATAAATCACAGTAAGATCTTTTCTGATCCACCTCCTAGAGTAATGGAAATAAAAACAAAAATAAACAAATGGGACCTAATGAAACTTAAAAGCCTTTGAAAAGCAAAGGAAAACATAAGCAAGACAAAAAGAGAACCCTCAGAATGGGAGAAAATGTTTGCGAACAAATCAATGGACAAAGGCTTAATCTCCAAAATATATAAACAGCTTGTGCAGCTCAACATTAAAAGAACAAACAACCCAATCCAAAAATGGGCAGAAGACCTAAATAGACATTTCTCCAAAGAAGACATACAGATGGCCAAGAAGCACATGAAAAGCTGCTCAACATCACTAATTATTAGAGAAATGCAAATCAAAATTACAATGAGATATCACCTCACACCAGTTAGAATGGGCTTCATCATAAAATCTACAAACAACAAATGCTGGAGAGGGCGTGGAGAAAAGGGAACCCTCTTGCACTGTTGGTGGGAATGTAACTGATACAGCCACTATGGAGAACAGTATGGAGGTTCCTTAAAAAACTAAAAATAGAATTACCATATGATCCAGCAATCCCACTACTGGGCATATACCCAGAGCAAACCAAAAAGACACATGCACCCCAATGTTCATTGCAGCACTGTTTACAATAGCCAGGTCATGGAAGCAACCTAAATGCCCATCGACATATGAATGGATAAAGAAGATGTGGTACATATCTACAATGGAATATTACTCAGCCATAAAAAGGAACGAAATTGGGTCAACTGTTGAGATGTGGATAGATCTAGAGACTCTCATACAGAGTGAAGTAAGTCAGAAAGAGAAAAACAAATATTGTATATTAATGCATATATGTGGAACCTAGAAAAATGGTACAGACGAACCGGTTTTCAGGGTAGAAATTGAGTCACAGATGTAGAAAACAAACGTATGGACACCGGGGGGGAAGCAGCAGGGGGTGGCGGTGGGGGTGTGAATTGGGCGATTGGGATTGATGTGTATACACTGATGTGTATAAAATTGATGACTAAAAAAAAAAATCAGAAATGAAAGAGGAGACACAACTCTCCCGAGAAATACAAAGAATCATAAGAGGCTGCTATGAACAATGTATGCCAACAAATTGGATAACCTAGAAGAAATGGAAATTCCTAGAAAGATACAACCTATCAGGACTGAATCATGAAGAGAGAGAAAATCTGAACAGGCTCATTACTAGCAGGGAGATTGAAACAGTAATCAAAAATCAATAGAGGCAGAAAAAGTAAATGACAAAATTCAACATACATTTATGGTAAAAACTCTCAACAAACTGGGTATAGAGGGAACAACATGCCTCAATATAATAAAGGCCATACATGACAAGCCCACAGCTATTACCATACTCATTGGTAAAAAAAAAAAAACTAATATCTTTTCCTCTAAGATCAGGAACAAGACAAGAATACCCACTCTTGCCACTTTTATTCAACATGGTAATGGAAGTCCTAGTCAGAGCAATCAGACAATAAATAAATAAATAAATAAATGGCATCCAAACTGTAAAGGAAGTAGTAAAACTGTCACTATTTGCAGATGATATATATAGAAAACCCTACAGACTCCACCAAAAAATGGACAGAAGTAATAAATTCAGTAAAGTTGCAGGATACAAAATTGATATGCAAAAATCTGTTGCATTTTTATACACTAATAAACTACAGAAAGAGAAATTAAGAAAACAATCCCATTTACAATCACATCAGAAATAATAAAATACCCAGGAACAAATTTAACCAAGGAGGTGAAAGACTTGTACACTGAAATCTTTAAGACATTGATGACAGACATGGAAGACACAAATGAATGAAAAGATGTTCTAGGCTAACAAATTGTAACAATTAATAGCATTAAACATTTCATACTACACAAAGCAATCTACACTTCACGTAATTCCTATCAAAATTCCAATGGAAGTTTTCACAGAAATAGAAGAAACAATCCTCAAATGTATATGGAACCATACAAGACCCCAAATAGCCAAAGCAATCTTAAGAACAAAGCTGGAGGCTTCATGCTTTCTGGTTTCCGATTATATTACAAAGCTATAGTAATCAAAACAATACGGTATTTGCTTACAAACAGATACGCAGATCAATGGAACAGAATAGAGAGCTCAGAAACAAATCTACACATATCTATGGTCAATTAATTACAACAAAGAGGCCAAGAATATACAATGGGGAAAGGACAGACTTGTCAGTAAAAGGTGCTGGGAACACTGGACAGCTCACATGCAAAAGAATGAAACTGGACCACTACGTTACACCAGACACAAAAATTAACTCAAAAATGGATTAAAGACTTGTACGTAAGACCTGAAACCGTAAAACTCCTAGAAGAAAATAGGTGGTAAGCTCCTTGACATCAGTCTTGGTGATGATATTTTGGATTTGACAGCAAAAGCAAGGGCAACAAAACCTAAAATAAACAAGGTGGGACTACATCAAACTAAAAAGCTTCTGTACAGAAAAGGAAACCATCAACAAAACGAAAAGGCAATGAGAGAAAATATTTGCAAACTCTATATCTGATAAGGGTTCAATCTATATCTATCTATAGATAGATAGATAGACAGACATAGATCTCATGCACCTAAAAAAAGTCTGATTAAAATATGGGCAGAGGATCTGAATAAACATTTTTCCAAGAGACATACAAATACCGTCAGGTACATGAAAAGGTGGTCAACATCACTAATCATCAGGGAAATGTAAATCAAAACCACAGTGAGGTATCACCGCACACCTGTTAGAATGGCTATTATCAAAAGACAACGAACAGCAAATGTTGCAGATGATATGGACAAAAGGAAACCCTTGGGCACTGTTGATGGGAATGTAAATTGATACAGCCACTATGGAAAACAGTATGGAGGTTCCACAAAATACTAAAAGTAGAACTACCTTATGATCCAGTAATTCTTCTTCTGGGTATGTATTCGAAGGAAATTTCATCCCTCTCTCAAAAGGTATCTGCATTCCCATGTTATTGCACCATTACTTACAAAAGCCAAGTCAGGGAAGCAACCTAAGTGTGCCCTAACAGACAAATGAATTGTTTAAATGTGGTATATACATAAAAGGATATTATCCCGCCATAAAAGAGAAGGAAATCTTGCCATCTGCAATAACATGCATGAACTTAGAGGACATTATGCTAAGAGAAATAAGTGACACCGAGAAAGACAAATACTGTATGATCTTCCTTATAAGCGGAATCTGGAGGTAAAAAAACCTCATAGATACAGAGAACAGATTGGTGGTTGCCAGAGGTAGGGAGTGGGTGAAATGGGTGAATGGGGTCAAAAGGTACAAACTTCTCATTAATAGATAAGTAAGTCCTGATGAGGTAACATACCGGATGATGACTATAGTTAATAATACTGTATTGTTTATTGGAAAGTTGCTAAGAGGTAAACTTTATCACAAGAACAACAAAGTTTATAACTGCATGGTGACTAATGTTAACTTATTGTGGTAATCACTTTGCAGTATACACATATATGGAATCATTATTTTGTATACCTAAAACTAATCCAGTGTTATGTGTCAGTTATATCTAAAAATAATTTGAAGGACAGGGGAATAATTTTAAGGATAGCCTATAAATTATAGGCTAAGCAAAAGGTACACACGTCCTTTATCTATCATTAAATAAAGGCTAATGAAACCAACATAATTCTCTCCTTTCAAAATCAAGCATTAATTGTTGAATTCATAGCACAGGATACATTGACGGCTTAGGCTCACCCAATCCTTTCCAGGAAGACAAACAATAAAGCAGAAAGAACGCTGGACTTAAGCTTATAAAATCTGGTTTTAAATCCTGGCTCTGTCACTTACTTTACTTATTTATTCATTGAGCAAGCGTTTATCGACTCTCTCCAGTCCACTTAATGTTTTGAATCCTAATTCCTCTGCTATAAAATGGGAATCATTATACCTACCTCGCAAAGTGAGGTACACTCAATAATAGTGGACTGAAAACATTTTCACTTAAGTCCCCAGAATAAAGATTATGGATAATAATCAGGAGAAAAACAAAAAGAGGGCAATTAGAAGAGAAATAGTCACACTGTGGGTAAAGTTTTCATTAGTTCTTACCATGTGTCCAGTATCATTTTCTCAGTGTCTTTAAATTATAATTACAGGAACCATTTTTTACAGTGTCTCTGAATCAGCTATGACATTTCAACAACCCTATGGTATAAGTTTCCCTGTTGTATAGGTGTAGTTCCTGAGGTTTAGAGACAAACTTACTGCCCATAGTCACACAATCAGAACATGGCAGGGCTGAGACACAAGGCAGGCTTAACCATCTCTGCTGACACTGCTCTTGAATGCCAGCAAACCACAGTGGCACTAAGCCCAGAGAAGAGTCAAGGTCACCTACACCTGCAAATAGGGATGATTTTACACACGCAGTACAGTGAAACACAAGAGGAACCCGGTCTCACTTTGAATATTTGCTCCCAGCATGGATTTGGGCAATTTACTTAAATATTTTATATGCATTTTCTATGTAAAATGGAGATGAAAATGATACTCATTTTCATTCACAAGGCCTTAGGAAGCATTACTGTACGTACTAAGTAAGATCTTAAATATAAAGCTTTATATCTAACTTTTGATCATACTAGATGATCAAATCAACGTTTTCTTTTCTTCCCACCGCTTCCTTATGAAGATGACGGAATTGCTTTATGTACCTGGGAGACACTTGCACCACACGGCCAAATCTATACCAGCCCAGAATTTGTAACTATAAGAAGAAAATACATTACATGACTCACTGTAATGTAACACAGTATTTATCATATCAAGGTATGTGACTTAATTTTCTAAGCATGAATTAAAAAAACCTGTTATGCTACAAAGGTTTTTTTATCTGAGTATAAGATTGACAGTACAATTTTTTTCAGTATGTTCCACATCAGAGTTAACATGAAATGTCTCTACTGAAGAACACTAACTCATTCTATCAACACAATGGTCACATTATACAATAATATTTTCTTCCCTGTCGACTGCACTTTTTTTCTTGTTCACACTAACTGATGTTACATATTAAATCAATTGACTAATTCTAAACAAATATTTTGAGCAAAAGAGCAAATGTGAGCAATTTCCAGCTGTCATGTAGAGTTAAATTAAAACATTTTGTCTATAAACACATATATAATCTTGTTAAAATTTAATAGGGGAAATACACCATGTCAAAATCACATTGCTCTGGAAAAAAAAGTTTCTCTTTATTTACTATATTTCTTATGTGGTCTGATTTGTTTTCTGTCACACTTCTTATCTACTTACTTTTACAAATCCTAGAAAGTGAGTACCATTTTTTTCCCATGGCAAAATTCCAAAATTCTAACTGAAATACAGATTATTTCCTTGCAAGAAGCTGGAGCCAGAAGATGACATAATGGATGTTTCTGAAGGCAGGGTAGACCTCTGACACACGTGCTACCACTCACTATGAATCCTTAAATCAGTTCCTTGGTTTCTATATTTTTTTCACCCGAGAAGTGGGTTATAAGAATACTAAATATTATGCATAAATTTTCTGGTGCAAAGGAAATAAATAGTGGGTATTCTTTTTTTTTTTTTTCCGGCCATGCCCAGCGACTTACAGTATCTTAGCTCCCTCACCAGGGATTCAACCTGGGCCCCAGTAGTGAAAGCCCCGAGTCCTAATTACTGGACCGCCAGGGAACTCCCAGTGGTGGGTATTCTAATTGTTATTATTGATTATCAGCTTCCTCACTTGCCAACAAATGAGTCAGGATCCTGATCAACCAAAAATACTAACTTTATAAAGGAGACGCTACACAACTCAAATGGGAATAGACAGAAAAATATAACTACATTTAAAATATTCAAGCTTTAAAACAATTCAACGTTTTGTGGGATGGGGCAGCAGTTTTCAGCAGAAGTGGGCTTGAGAGCCCACTTACAATGTTAAATTAAATCACTGCAGTAAGTGTCCAGCTTTTCAGAGGCAGCAACCTGATCTTATTCGTATCTGTGATTCTAGTAACAGTTTATGGAACACAGTTGAGACTTCAGAGTGGTATGTTGAATTGTTACTCAATATAATACCTATTTGCAATCCATTATAATCTTCACTCATTTGAGGAAGTGAAATTTCATGATTTGATTTTTCTCTTAAACTGCTGGTGTTCTAAAACTTTCCTCCACCTGTCCTCAGTAAATGTAATACCTAGTACAACTAGGATAAGAGATGAATATGGACTAAAGTAACACATTATCTGCAGATCCCATACTCCAATAAATGACGATACTGGGTAACCCAAATGAATCTGGACTGATGAAATTTGAAATAGAGTCGGTTACAAGATTAGGTAAAAACCTCAGGCACTGGGCTAAGAAAGATGGCTTTAGGTGGAAAGGGCTCTGTCTCTCTCCTAATACAGAGCCAAACCTTGAGGGAATAGTAGCTTTGGTTTGGCCATAGAGGAGGTATATAATAATTCTGGAGCAGAAGCACGAGGGACTTGGGTGTAGATTCTTGTACTGAGGATTAGAGGTCTGGTGCCTAGATGTCTGGGTGCAGGCTGTGGGAAGTGGGTGAGAGTTGGCAGGAAGGGAGGTGGGAGAAGGCCGAATGCAAACATCCCAGGTCAATATTCTTAAAAGGTAAAGGTGTCATAACCGGGATGGGGTATTTAGGAGCCAAAACCAGACAGCCCCATCCAGGATGGGGAAACTTTCAAACAGTAGGCAGGAGGAGCTTTCCCAAAAGGTAGACAGTACTTGGTAGATGTCATGTTCTATCCCCACTGCACAGAGGAGAAAGCAAACCCCAGAGGTTCAGGCTCAAGGTCCTACAGCAGTAAGTGGCAGAGCAGGGACTCACAAGACTTTGAGTCCAGTCTATTTTGACTTTGTGGGTGGGAAATTTACATTCCCACCAACACTGCAAAGGGTTCCCTTTTCTCCACACCCTCTCCAGCATTTATTGTTTGTAGATGTTTTGATGATGGCCATTCTGACCAGCGTGAGGTGATACCTCACTGTAGTTTTGATTTGCATTTCTCTAATGATTAGTGATGTGGAGCATCCTTTCATGGGTTTGTTGGCAATCTGTGTATCTTCTTTGGAGAAATGTCTATTTAGGTCTTCTGCCCATTTTTGGATTGGGTTGTTTGTTTTTTTGATATTGAGCTGCATGAGCTACTTGTATATTTTGGAGATTAATCCTTTGTCAGTTGCTTCGTTTGCAAATATTTTCTCCCATTCTGAGGGTTGTCTTTTCGTCTTGTTTATGGTTTACTTTGCTGTGCAAAAGCTTTGAAGTTTCATTAGGTCCCATTTGTTTATTTTTGTTTTTATTTCCATTCTTCTAGGAGGTACGTCAAAAAGGATCTTGCTGTGATTTATGTCATAGAGTGTTCTGCCTATGTTTTCCTCTAAGAGTTTGATAGTGTCTGGCCTTACCTTTAGGTCTTTAATCCAGTTTGAGTTTATTTTTGTGTCTGGTGTTAGGGAGTGTTCTAATTTCATTCTTTTACATGTAGCTGTCCAGTTTTCGCAGCACCACTTATTGAAGAGGCTGTCTTTTCTCCATTGTATATTCTTGCTTCCTTTATCAAAGATTCGGTGACCATATGTGCGTGGGTTTATCTCTGGGCTTTCTATCCTATAACAGGGACTCTTATACGAGACAAAGGGGGGCATTCTATAATGATAAAGGGGTCAAACAGCAAGAAGATATAACACTTGTAAGTATGTATGCACCAACCGAGGAGCACCTAACTATATACAGCAATTAACAGACCTAAAGGGAGAAATAAACAGCAATACAATAATAGTAGGGGAATTGATAAGTCACTTACGTCGAGAGATAGATCATCCAGACATAAAATCAATAAGGAATCATCGGCCTTACATGACTCATTATGCCAGATGGACTTAACATTCCATCCAAAAACAACAGAGTAAACATTCTTCTCAAGGGCACATGAAACATAAAGCAGGATAGATCATATATTAAGGTACAAAACGAGTTGATAAATTTAAGTAGATGGAAATCATATCAAGCATTGTTTCCTACCACAGTGCTATGAAACTAGGCATCAATTACAAGAAGAAAACCAGAAAATTCACAAATATGTGAGTATTAAACAACAGGGTACTGAAAAACGAATGGGTCAAAGAAAAATCAAAAGGGTAACTAGAAAATGCCTTGAGATCATGAAAACAGAATTACCACATACCAAAACCTGTGAGGTGCACCAAAAGCAGTCTAAAAGGGAAGTTCATAGCAATAAATGCATATATCAAGAAAGAAGGAAAATCTCAAATAAACAACCTAACTTTACACCTCAAGGAACTAGAAAAAGAAGAAAAAACAAAGCCAAAAATTAGTAGAAGGAAGGAAATAAAGATCAGAGTGGAAATAAATGAAATAAAGACTAAAAAGACAATAAAATATATCAATGAAACTAAGATCTGGTTCTTTGAAAAAATACACAAATATGACAAACCTTCAGCTAGACTCACCAAGTAAAAAAGGAGAGACGACTCAAAATCAGATATGAAAGAGGAGATGTTACAACTCATAACACAGAAATAAAAAAGATCAGAAGAGACTACTATGATCAATTTTATGCCAACAAATTGCACAACCTAGAAGAAATGGATACATTCCTAGAAACATACAAGACTGAATCTAGAAGAAATAGAAAATCTGAACATATTAATTACTAGTAAGGAGATTAAATCAGTAATAAAAACCTCCCCAAAAGCAAAAGTCCAAGATCAGATGGCTTCACAGTTGAATTTTACCAAATATTCAAAGAAGAACTGATATAAATCCTTCTCACACTCTTCCAAGAAATAGTAGAGGAGGGAACACTCCAAATTCATTTTAAGAAGTCAGCATTACTCTGATACCAAAACCAGACAAGAACATCACAAAAAAAGAAAATGACAGGCCAGTATCTTTGATGAACACAGATGCTGAAATGCTCAACAAAATAGTAGCAAACAGAATTCAATAATAATTAAAGGGATCACACACCATAATCAAGTGGGATTTATTCCAGGGATGCAAAAATGGGTCAACATCCTCAAAATCAATATGATATAAAACATTAACAAAATGAAGCGTAAAAATCGTATGATCACTTCACTAGATTCAAGAAAAGCATCTGATAAAATTCAACATCTTTTTATCATGGAAAATCTCAACAAAATAGGTATAGAGGAAATGTATCGCAACATGATAAAGGCCATATATGACAAGCCCTCAACTAACATCATACTCAACAAGTGAGAACTACACGTTTTTCCTCTAAGATCAGTAACAAGACAAGGATGTCTACTGTCACCACTTTCCTTTACCATAGTGTTGGAAGTTCTAGTTAGAGCAATTATGCAAGAAAAAGAAATAAAAGGCATCCAAATTATAAAGGAAGTAGTAAAACTGTCACTGTTTGCGGACGATATTATACAGAGAAAGCCCAAACACTCCACCAAAACCCAGACAGAACTAATAAACAGATTCAGTTGCAGGATACAAAAATCAATCTACAAAAATATGTTGCATTTCTATATGCTAATAACAAACTATAGAAAGAGAAATTAAGAAAACATTCCCATTTACAATCACATCAGAAATAAATAATAAAATACCCAGGAACAAATTTAACCAAGCAGGTGAAAGGCCCATACACTGAAAACTTTAAGACACTGATGAAAGAAATTAAAAGGGACTTCCTGGTGGTGCAGTGGTTAAGAACCGCCTGCCAACATAGGGGACATGGGTTCAAGCCCTGGTCCAGGAAGATCCCACATGCCATGGAGCAGCTAAGCCCATGCACCACAACTACTAATCCTGCACTCTACAGCCCACGAGCCACAACTACTGAGCCAGCATGCCTAGAGCCCGTGCTCTACAACAGGAGAGGCCACCGTGGTGAGAGGCCCGTGCACTGCAACGGAGAGTAGTCCCGGCTCACCCCAACTAGAGAAAGCCCGTGTGCAGCAATGAAGATCCAACACAGCCAAAAATAAATAAATAAACAATTTTTTTTTTTAAGAAAGAAAGAAATTCAAGACACAAATAAATGGAAAGATGTTCTGGGCTCACAAATTATAAGAATTAATAGCATTAAACACTTCATACTACCTAACACACTCTACACTTCATGCAATTCCTATCAAAATTCCAATGGAAGTTTTCACAGAAATAGAAGAAACAATCCTCAAATGTATATGGAATCACAAAAGACCCCAAATAGCCAAAGCAATCTTGAGAAAAAACAAAGCTGGAGACTTCATGCTTCTTGATTTCCAATTATATTACAAAGCTATAGTAATCAAAAACAGTATGGAATTTGCATAAAAACAGACACACAGATCAATGGAACAGAATTGAGAGCCCAGATATAAATCCACATATATATGATCAACTAATTATGGCAAAGAGGCCAAGAATATGTAACGGGGAAAGAACAGTCCCTTCAATAAATGGTGTTGGGAAATCTGGACAGCCACATTCAAAAGAATGAAACTGGACTACTATGCTACACCATAAACAAACATTAACTCAAAATGGATTAAAGAGACTTCCTCGGTGGTGCAGTGGTTAAGAATCCACCTGTCAATGCAGGGGACACTGGTTCAAGCCCTGGTCCGGGAAGATCCCACATGCCACAGAGCAACTAAGCCCATGTGCCACAACTACTGAGCCTGTGCTCTAGAGCCTGCGAGCCACAAGTACTGAGCCTGTGTGCCACAACTACTGAAGCCCATGTGCCTAGAGCCCATGCTCCACAACAAGAGAAGCCACTGCAATGAGAAGCCCGCTCACTGCAACGAAGAGTAGCCCCTGCTCGCTGCAACTAGAGAAAGTCTGCGCACAGCAACGAAGACCCAACACAGACAAAAATAAATAAATAAATATATATATTTTAAAAACATGGATTAAAGATTTGCACATAAAACCTGAAACCATAAAACTCCTAGAAGAAAACATAGGCAGTAAGCTCCTTGACATCAGTTCTGGCGATGACTTTTTTGGGTTTGACATCAAAAGCAAAGGCAACAACAACAAAAAAGTGAGACTATATCAAACTAAAAGGTTCTGTACAGATAAGGAAACCATCAACACGATTAAAAAGCAACCTACTGAATAGGAGAAAATATCTGTAAATCATATATCTGGTAAGGAGTTAATATCCAAAATATATTAAAGAACTCATATAACACAACAGCAAAAAAAAATCTGATTTTTTTTAAAAAGAGGCGGAAGATCTGAATAGACATTTTTACAAAGAGGACATACAGTTGGCCAACAGGTACATGAAAAAGTGCTCAAGATCACTAATCATTACCTCACACCTGTTAAAATGCTTATTATAAAAAAAACAAGCAATAACAAGTGTAGGTGAGGACGTAGAGAAAAGGCATCATCATGATGCCTAGTGATGATGATACTCATCATCACTAATTATTCGAGAAAGGCAAATGAAAACTAAAATGAGATGTCACCTCACACCAGTCAGAATGGCCACCATCAAAAAGTCTACAAATAATAAATGTGGAGAAAAGGGAACCCCCTTACACTGTTGGTAGGAATGTAAATAGGTGCAGTCACTATGGAGAACAGCATGGAGGTTCCTCAGAAAACTAAATATATAAATCCCATATGATCCAGCAATCCCACTCCTGGGCATATATCTAGACAAAACTGTAATTCAAAAAGATACATGCACCTCTATGTTCATAGCAGCACTATTCACAATAGCCAAGATATGGAAACAACTTAAATGTCCATTGACAGATGACCAGATAAAGAAGATGTGGTACATATATACAATGGAATACTACTCAGCCATAAAAAAGAACAAAATAATGCCATTTGCAGAAACAGGGATGCAATTAGAGATCATCACACTAAGTGAAGTAAGTCAGAAAGAGAAAGCCTAATACCATATGATATCACTTATATGTGGAATCTAAAATATGACATAAATGAACCTATCGACAAAACAGAAACAGAATCAAGGATATAGAGCATAGACTGGTGGTTGCCAAGGGGGAGGGGTGGAGTGGGAGGTTGGGGTCAGCAGATGTAAGCTTTTATATAGAGAATGGATAAACAACCAGGTCCTACTGTATAGCACAGAGAACTATATTCAATATCCTATGATAAACCATAATGGGAAAGACTATATAAAAAATAATGTATATATATAAATAACTGAATCACTTTGCTGTACAGCAGAAATTAACACAACATTGTAAATTAACTATTCTTCAATTTTAAAAATTTTTTAAAAGGTACAAACTTCCAGTTATAAAATACATAAGTCTTGGGGATGTATTTACAGCATGGTGACTATAGTTAATAATATTATATTGCATGTTTGAAACTATTAACAGAGTAGACCTTGAAAGTTCTCATCACAAGAAAAAAATATATTATCTATGTATGGTAACCGACGTTAACTAGACTTACTGTGGTGATCATTTTGCAATATATACAAATACCGAATCATTATGTGTATACTTGAAACTAATATAATGTCACATGTCACTTATACCTCGGCACTTCCCTGGTGGCACAGTGGTTAAGAATCCTCCTGCCAATGCAGGGGACACAGGTTCGAGCCCTGGTCCGGGACAATCCCACATGCTGCGGAGCAACTAAGCTCGTGCACCACAACTACTGAGCCTGCCCTCCGGAGCCCGTGAGCCACAACTACTGAGCCTGCATGCCTAGAGCCCGTGCTCCGCAACAAGAGACGCCACCGCCGTGAGAAGCCCACGCACTGCAAAGAAGAGTAGCCCGCACTCCCCGCAACTAGAGGAAGCCCGCGCACAGCAACGAAGACCCAACACAGCCAAAAAAAAAAACACAAAACTTCATTTAAAAAAAAATTGTACCTCAATTAAAAAAAAAAAAATGAGAAGGGAAAGAAGAGGAGCAGAGAGGTTGCTCTCTGGTTGTCCATCCCTGTGGGAGTGGAACATTCATGGTGAAATAGCATCCTCTCCTCACACCAAGTTTGGGCATAGATGAGACAGGGTCTCCCCTCCCTGAAACCAAATGAGCGAGGCACCAAGAGAAACACTTCTGAGATGGTGGGCGCTGGCAAAATGAGGCACCTCCTCAGACAGAAGCTATGGGGATATCAAGGAGGAGGACGCTGGAGGCACCAGGGGATGTAGTTGTGCTGCAGCTGTGTCTCCAGGTGGCCCGGCTAGAGCAGCACCACCAGGGACTAGTACTTCACACACCAGGTAGCTGCACCGAGGGAGCTCCTCGGTACAGTCTGAAGGACTCACCCATGCACACCCTTGAGAGAGCATCATGTGGGAACCCACTGAAATGAGCATATCAGTGGGTCAGTGTAGCCAGGAAAGGAGTGACCATTGGCCAAGAGGGGACTGCACAACTTTCCAACTCCATCCCTTTCTCTCTCCTCCATCCTTGTTCCGCACATTGGAGCATCAGTCCAAATACTTTCCCTACTCCCCCGTCTGAGAAGTCCGAGTCTCACTTCACATCGGTACTAGCCTAGTGAGGGTGCGGAAGAGAGGGAGGTGACATTGACATTGAATTTGAAATTGAAGCTTCGGGCTGGACTGATTTAATGACTAAGTGAGCTGAAAGTTAAGGACCCTTAAAAGTTACCCTTAATTCCCTTTCTTTCTCTCTACACCCCAATCAAACCATCAAAGGAGGCTGTTAGTTTCACCTTTAAAATATGTCATTAATTCAACCACTTCTCACCACCACCCCGGTACACCACACATTCTGGTACAAGCTACCATTCTTGTTTGCCTGGATTATTGCAAAAAGCCTCCCCACTTGTAGCCTGGCTTCCAACCTTGCCCCACTACAGCCTGTTTCTAATGCGGCAGACAGAAAGATCCTACTGAAATGCAATTCAGTTCACGTCACTCCTGTTCAAAACCCTCCAGTGGTTGCCCTTCTCATTCAGAATCAAAACTGAAGTCTTTACACTTGCCGATACAGTCATACATGATCTGTACCCACCCCATCCCCATTTTCTCTCTGATCTTATTTCCTGTAATTTTCCCACAAAGACACAACTGGCCTGTTTTCTGTTCTTCAAGATAGCACACATGCTCCTGCCTCAGGGCCTTTCCACCTGCTTTCCTTTTTCTCAAAACTCTCTTTACCCAGATAGTCCAAACCTCACCCACTTACCCACTTCAAATCTTTGTTCAAATGTCACCTTCTGAACAAGTTCACCCTTGACCATGCTATTAAAATGTATTTCCTTTTCCGGGTCCCCAGCACTCTCCTCCCCATTTTACTCTTTATTTTTCAGCTCAGCCCTTGTGTACATCTAACACATTTTGCTAGTTGTGGAGACTATGTTCCCAATCACTCGCCGTCAGGATTGTTCACGTATTGATAAAACACGAGAGGCATTGATGCCCGGTACTGCTGAGCAGAAGCTTTAAGAGGCAGCTCTCGGGCTTCCCTGGTGGTGCAGTGGTTGAGAGTCCGCCTGCCGATGCAGGGGACACGAGTTCGTGCCCCGGTCCGGCAAGATCCCACATGCCGCGGAGCGGCTGGGCCCGTGAGCCATGGCCGCTGAGCCTGCGCGTCCGGAGCCTGTGCTCCGCAACGGGAGAGGCCGCAACAGTGAGAGGCCCACGTACTGCAAAAAAAAAAAAAAAGAGGCAGTTCTCTTTTCCCTCTGCCACAGACCAGCATGTCCCAGGAAGGGATGTCTCCTTGACCTTGAAGGAGACATGCAGCAGAGAAGCAGCCAACCTACAGAGGCCATACAATATAACCTTGTTTAAAATCGTTTGCATTATATGTAAACCACCTAACTAATCTAACTGATACTTATTTTGTTTATTACCTATATTTTCCACTATAAGGTAGGCTCCATGAGAGCAAGGATTTTTGCTTGTTTTGTTCACTGCTATATCACCAGTGTTTAACACACAGTGGGAACTCAGTAAGCATTTGTTGAATGAACTACTCTAGCCAAGAATTTGTCACAGGATAAGAAAAGGAGATTTGACAAATTATGGTTTAAACCAGTGACTCGGGGGAAAAATACCACAGCATTGAGACCACACAATAGGAAACCAGTCGTCTGTGTGCTTGGTGCGTAACGAATGCTGCATAAATGTTTGCTGTGATGTCTACTATTGTTACTTGTAGGTCAAGGAGTATATGCAACTGGAATTAGGGTATAAATGCCAAAGGTATTTTGAGATGGGAAAATTCTGTGTTGGGTCTAGGACACTGGGGTGGTGGGAAGTTCCAAATGGCCTTGCTTACAGAGCTGAGATTGTTGCCAGCTGATGGCTGGGAGTTCAGCTGGGGTTACATCCAGGGTTCTCAGTTCTTTGCGGCGTGGCCCTCTCCATAGAGCTGCTTGGCCTTCTGAACAGAGTAGAAGCTGGATTCTAAAAAGGAATGTCCCGAGAGGGCAAGTTTCCAATTGTAAGTGCCAAGCAAGCCTCCACTCGTGTTTCATTCGTTGATGTTCCATTGGTCAACGTTAGACGCATGGCCAAGATCAGAGGCAGTGAGGGAGGCAGCTACACCAGGACGTGAGCACTGGGGTGTCTGGGTCATTGTGGGAAGCCAAAGGAACATCTCAGGGAGTATCTGGACCAAATACAGATTGAACATCCAACATCTCAAATTCATCACTGTATCCAAGTGATAAAGTATGAACTAATCTGGGAGTTCATTTCACACAAACCAACTTTGTGAGAGTGTGATTGATAAGTGATCATGCCGATTCATTTTTCTTGGGAAATCTGTATCAAAACTTGGAACCATACACATAGGGGCAGCAGGTCCTCGTGGTGGGAAGGGTCAACGGGAGACCAAATGGCAGTTCATGTGGTGCACAAAGAATCAGTGAGAAGGAAATTCTGCACCGTCAAAAGGACATTTTCAGCAAACTGAAAATACCTAGTGTGTTATCATTCTCCAAGTCTAAGAATATTTCATCTCCATCAGTGGAACTGGCCATTAGAATCAAAGCAATGAGCCCTCTGGACACTGCTAGACCAAGAAACCAGATTTCATTCTCTAAATTTCTTCTTTAAAGACTTGGTATGGATGCATGCAATTCTTATTTCAAACATAAATACCACCAGATTACCAAGGACAAAGCTTCTGCTATTTTAAATTTAAATTGATGGTTTCTGGATGAAATTCAAGGATACCGGTATCAACGGCAAAACACACACATAATATCTCACACATACCTCACTCCAAGAGCCAATCACATCACTTCTTGATGCTTCTACTTAGCCTCAGTTATACAGAGCAGCATTTTTGTACTTGCCTCCAATTCCAGAAGGGGATGTACCCGATTGGGGCATAAAATTTGAAAACAAGTGTTTAGCAACATCAGCCTGGCATCGCCCTCCAGAACGTTAGGAAAATATAGAAAGACTAAAGAAGGAAAAATAGATCCATGATGTGGGCCATGACTAGGGAAGGGAAGAAGGAATCTGAAAAATCACAGGAAGGAAAGACCAAAAGGACTTGCTTTGAGGGCTGTATTGGATACAGGGTACACAAAGAGGGAGGAAATAAAGATGACTCCAAAATATTGATTTAGGGAATTGAAAAAAATGGAATTTGAGAAACAAAATCATTTGGAATTGGATGGAAAAAATAGGATGATGACTTATTGGCATGGGTGGGGGGTTCAGTTTCAAATACATTCATTCATTCTACAGATATATTTTGAGCTCTCACTATGCAGACACTGTTCTAAGCTCTAGGCTCCAGTGGGGAATAAGACAAGGACCCTGTCCTCAGGGAGCTTACATTCTACTGGAGAGCAACAGACTGCAAACATGTAAGCAAATAATTTCGGATAACAATTTATAAATGACACGAAGAAAATAAAACTAGGAAATGGGAGAGAGAGTGAATGGGACTCATAGGGGAGCGTGGTAACCACATTACTTCGAGAAGTCAGGGGAAATCCGAGACGTGAATGGTGGAAATGAGCTAGGGAAGGGAGCATTTGGGGAAGGCGTTCCAGGCAGAGGGAACAGCAAGTGCAAAGGCCCTGAGGTGGGAACTAGTTTGCATATTTGAAAGCTGGAAATGAAAGAAGCAAGGTAAGACATTGGTTGGGGGAAGGGAGGCAGAGGTCAGATAATATAGAGGCTTTAAGTAATGGTGGGAAGGTTGGATTTTTTTCTGATAGCAATGGGGCACCACCAAAGAATATTAAACAAGAAAGTAATAGGATCTGATTTTTAAAATCACTTGTGTTGCAGTACATAAGTGTACTAAATCAATGTGCTGCACACATTTACTTAATGATGTTACATGTCAATTACATCTAAATAAAACTGGGGGAAAAAATTGCTCTGGCTGCTCTATGGCGGATGTATTATTAAGGAGTAAAAGCGGAGGTGAGAGACCAGTTTGGAAGCTACTGAAGGGCTTCAGGGAAGAGATTTTGGTCTAGATTAGGGTGCTAGCAGGAGAGGTGCTGACACATATTGATAACCTGTCGGTGGATACATTTTGATGGAAGACTTGCTGATGGATTCAAGGTAGGGTGTGAGGAACAGACAGTAATCATTGCAAGACTCACACCTGCAGATCCCAGAGAGAGACACCATGAGAGACACTGAGAGGGAAGTAGAGACAGACACACACAGATAATTTGAGACAGCAAAAGAAAGAATTGTAAGATATTCAGGATGGGGGCATTCTCTAGGTACCTAGAAATACAGGGCTAGAATTTAGGTGAAAAGTTAGGACTGGAGATGTAAAACTGAGACTTCTTAGCCTAAGTATGATGTTTGCAATGTTCATATATTCTATTAGACTAAGCATAAAGTGGGAACAGCAAGTCATGCCAAAGGGAATATTCTTATTTAGAAACTAGCAGCATGGCTTTGGGGCGAGGATAGTGGGGTAGAAGGATCTGAGCTCACCTCCTCCCACAAAAACACCAAAATCAGAACTAACTGCTGAACAATGATCAACAGAAAAGGACTGGAACCTACCAAAAAAGATATGCTACTTCCAAGAAGCTAGCAGGATGAAGCAGAGTCAGAGGGCTATTCCCAGAGACAAATGACCAGAATAGAGAGAGCACCAAGTGGACTGAAGTGGCATAAACACAGTGTCTGGGTGACTTTGTCTACTAGCAATGGCCTTGTTTGTTGGTTTGTCTAATCTGAGATGAAGCTCCAAAGGCCTTAGTGATGCAGAAGGATGAGGTCTTGGAAAGGGCCAACCTATTTTTAAAAAGGAATTCTTAGCAACCATTAAAAATAGAATCAGTTGAAACAATGAAATGCCACTACACATCTACTAGAACGGCCAAAATCCAAAACACCGACAGCACTGAATGTCGGTTAGGGGCACAGCAACAGGAACTCTCATTTATTGTGAGTGGGAGTGCAAAATGGTGCAGCTACGTTGGAAGACAGTTTAGCGGTTTCTTACAAAGCTAAGCATACTCTTACCATACGATCCAGCAATTGCACTCCTTGGTATTATACGAAGAAGTCAAAAATGTATGTCCACACACAAACCTGCACATGGATGTTTACAGCAGCTTCATTCATAATTGCCAAAACTCGGAAGCAAATGGATGACTAAATTGTGGGACATCCAGATAATAGAACGTTATTCAGCACTAAAAAGAAAGGAGCTGTCAAGCCATGAAAAGGCATGGACAATCCTTAAATGCATATTGCTAAGTGTAAAAAAACCAATCTGAAAGAGCTACATACTGTATGGTTCAAACTATATGACATTCTGGAAAAGGTAAAACTATGGAGACAATATACAGATCAGTGGCTGCCAGGCATTAGGAGTGGGGAAGGGATGAACAGGCGGAGCACAGAGGATTTTTAGGGCAGTGAAACGATTCTGTAGGATACTACAAGGGGGGATATGTGTCTTCATACATTTGTCAAGACCCACAGAATGTACAACACCAGGGAACCCTAACATAAGCTACAGACTTGGGACGATGATGACGCGTCAACGTGGTATAAAGGAAATCTCTATACTTTCCGCTCAATTTTCCTGTGAACCTCACACTATTCTTTTTAGGTTATTAATTTTTAAAAAAAGGAATCAGTAGAGTGGTGTGGCCTGAAGTAAATGCAAAGAGACCCAGAACCACAGCCATAGCCATCAGTGAGATAAGCACGGCCATTGCTTTTTGTTAGCTCGACTCCATTCTTCCAGTTGCCCAGGTGAAAAACCACCGTGCTGTCTTCATTCCTCTCCTTCCCTCACATCCCTCACCTGGTCCATGAGCATAACTGTTGGCTGTACCTTCAAAATACATGCAGGAGCTAATCACTTCTCCCCATCTACATGATCTTCTTCTTAGATTATTGCACTAGCCTCCTAATTAGACCTCTGTGTCCCCCACCTTGACTCCTTAAGATCTGTTCTCAATAAAGGAGCTGAGGAATCCTATTCAAGCCAGAGCCCAAGGTCCGGTCTCCACTCAAAATCCCCCAAAGACTTCCCAGTTCACTGAGAGCAAACCAACATCCTTACACGGCCTAAAAGACCCCACATTTTGTAGCCCCGTCTCACCTCCTCCCCGTCCGTCTCACCTCGCCGCCTGGCCCTCTCCCCCTGAACTCCATCTCAGATAGGAGGTAGATGGGCCCCTGGGCGGGGCAGCTGGTCCTTGTCAAGTGGAGTGACACTGAAGCTCTGTTCTCACCCAGACACTCCAAGGACAAAGTTAGTGGCAGGAGCTGAGCTCTGCTGGAGTCAAGAGATGAGATGACCACTCCTGGGGTCAAGGAAACCTCCCCAGCTGCACATGCACAGGAAGGCTCCTTGGGGGTCACAAAGGGAGGGGCGCCACCCCATAATCAGTGTGGACACACCCCCATAGGCTTCTGCGGTGGGATCCATCTTAGCAAAAAGTTGCGCATGCATGTTGGGGAGGGCCCTAGGGCAGGGCAGGTGTGCAAAAAGAAACCAGATAATTGGCCAAAGGTAAACAAGGACCCGGAAGGACTGTCCTGTGGAAGTGATTCAAATCACCTGGTTACTGAGCTCCTCATTAGGGAGGACGCCCACACCCTTTCTCTCTGGGTGTGTACTTCTGCCTTGCTTCTGACTTAAATAAACAAACTGCTTCTCTGTGTGCTCTCCCCACTTGCGCTGTGTCTCTAATAATAAACTTTGTATCTGTTTTTTACAGTTTTTGCCTCCTTGAAATATTCTTGGTGGACTAGTGGCTAGGATTCCTGGTTTTCATCCAGGATACCCAGGTCCAATTCCTTACAGGGAACTAGGACCTCTCTTCAGGACTGCTCACTGCTGTCTCTCCGAGATCACATCCACACCACCTCCCTGTGCTGCAGAATCCACTGGGCGTGACCTGTGTGCTTCTCGCACTTTCTGCCTGGAATCCTTTTCTCCAGGACACCCCCATGGCTCACTCCCTCATTTCGCCCAGATGTTCACACCATGCTGTCTTATTGGCGAGGCCCTCCCTGTCCCCTCTAAAGAAAATAGTCCCCCTGCCAACCATCGGCCAGGCCTTGGCTATCGCCCTTAACTTGTGTTATTGTTCTTCTATAGGATATTCTACTATTTGGTTTACTATGTCCTTACAGGTTTATTATTTTATTGTCTTTCCTCTCTAGAGTGAAAGCCTCATGAGGGCAAGGACTTTTATCTGCTCCAGCTGTGTCTGTCTACCGAGTGTCTGGCACATCCCGGGCACAAAATATTTGTTGGGTGAATTAATGCAAGAGCTAAGAGAAGAAAATTCCAAATTTTTCAAGGTTCATGTGAAAAACAATTGAAAAGACACCGAGGCTCTTGGAATATCTCTGTCTTTGCTCAGGCTGCTGTAGCAAAATACCATAGATTGGGGGACTTACAAACAACAGAAATTTATTTCTCACAGTTCCAGAGGCTGGAAGTCTAAGATCAAGGTGTTGGCAGATTCAGCATCTGGTGAGAACCCACTTCCAGGTTCATAGAGAGACTTTTTCCTCACATGGTAGAAAGGTCAGGGGAGATCTCTGAGTTCTCTTTAATAAAAGCACTAATCCCTTTCATGATGGCTCGACCCTCATGGCCTAATCACCCCAAAGCCCCCACCTCCAAATGTTGGGGACTAGGTTTCAACGTATGAATTTGGGGGGGCCACAAACGTTCAGCCTACAGAAGTCTCCTAGTAGAGTTTTGACACATAATTTTAGAACAAATGGCATATTGCACTATTTTATTAATTACAGAAGTTCTGCCCCTTTGATTATACTGCACTGACTGACCAACCTCATGTATGTTTTATACCTTTCACTTTCTGTTAACATTTAAAGCTCATTTGCTTAATGCAAACTTTATGAACTAAATTAAGTTTTTAGAGTGTATGGAGTTGATTATAAACTCCAACAAAGGCTGAGTTTTAGAAAACCTTTGCCTTTCAGTTGACTGTTTTTGGATGCCTTTGCTTGAACACTACAACACTGCAACTGGAAGGAAAAACAAAAAACTACACGTTTTCAAGGACTTGACCACAAAAACAACAGTCATGTATATTAAAACCTGATAAACCTTTTCAAACTACGTTTATCATTAGTTTACAGCCAAAGCAAACTGCAAACAGGCCAAGCATGTTTTTGGTAAGACATCAATTTGTTGCCACCCAGAAATTATAGAAAAAAGAGAAATTACTTATCTTTTTCCTCAGTGGTTTAAACAAGTGTGAAATAGCTTAAATTACACTTACTGAGCAAACAGATAAAACCAGTTCAAGGCATCTAACAGCACCACTCAGCAAGGAGAATCATTTATCACTGCAATTAAGTAGTGATGCTAATATTTTTATCTTTAATTATTGTTAATATCATCACTAAGAATAAAAAGGAAAACTTGGACTCCTCCACTGAGCCACTTGAGAATGGGACCACAATTCCAGATTGGGTGATACCCTTACAATTGCAGCTATTTCTTTTCTACAGTTTTGTTATTGCTGTCCTGTCCTCACCATCTTTTCAAACTTGTTTAGCCACAAAATACATGGAACCTAGTAAAATTTTTAAAAAAAAACATTAAAGTATCTCAGTACTCTCAATGTGAGAGAACACCAGAAGTTCAGACGTTATGTCATGTTGGGCTGTGTAACAATAAAACCGACATGAGGCTAAAAGTTGTCTGTGAGAGCTATTAAGAACTTTACAAGGTAGAATCCACTGTCGCACTTCACAGCCTGTCTCTATAGGAACTGCAAAACATCAGCGCATGATTTTGAAATACACAGTGTTCCTCTCACTGAACTCAACAAACCACAGTTGAGATGGAATAAGTCTTTCATGGCTAAATTGTTATCTTTAGTCCAAACTTACTATCACAGTTCCTAAATCAGGGTTAGGATTAATTCACACTTCTGCTCATCTGTCTTCATAATAGAACTACAATAACTAACATAGCTCAATACGGACTCAGGCACAGATAGAGAGATGAATAAAGCAGAAGATCCAGAAATGAGCTTGTGTGTGTGTGTGCGCACACACACGTCTTATATGTAGTGTTTCAAGCCAAAGGGAAAAGGATGGTTGATTTAACTGTGTGTCAACATGTATCCATTTGAGGGAAAAAAATTAGTTAGATCCCTACCTCACACCCTGCAATAAAATATATTCCAAAAAGATTTGATATCATAAGAGTATAGTAAGGATTCCAGTACAAGATGGCAACATAGGAGCCTGAATTTACCTCCTCCCATGGATACAATGTTTCTACAGCTATATACGAAACAATTCCCTCTGAAAGAAATCCAGAAAGTAGCTGAGGGTCACCTACACAAGAGGGCAAATGAGAAAAATACAACATCTAAATAGGTAGGAGAGGATGAGACACAATCTCCCCATAAACCCACCCCCTGGCATAGCAACATACAATTGGGAGGGAATTCACAGCTCCCTGGTTCTCCATGAGTAGTGAAGGGGGTGCACCCAACACCTAGTGCCTCAACTTTTAAGACTTTCACCTGAGGGATGGGCCCCCAAAACACCTATAGCTCTGAAAGCCAGTGGAGCTTGAGTCAACAAGACCCACAAGGGTATATAGCAAATATATGAGCTCATGAGGGCTCACAGTGGCTCTCACCCCAGGGCTCAGCACAAAAGCTGCAGAATGAAACACCCATCTCCCAGTCTTGTTATGAAAGAGGCCTATTTGCTTATCCTAAAAGCTTCAGCCTGAGGGGTAGACTCCTAATTTAACACAAATCTAGGGGCTGGCAGCAATCTTCTTCAGAGAATGAAGAGGCCAGTGGGCACCAGCTACATGCTCCCTGTCTCTGCCCTGCTCTAGGTTGCCAATATCTCCGTGAAAGGAATTTGTGCAGTGGCCACCCAAGAGACACAGCCCTTGATCTCCTGGCTTAGGTGGTCAACAGAGGTTACTTTATCAGTCCCATAGGATTACAACAAAGAAACAGTTCTTAACTGACTATTCCCCAGAGCTCCAAGGGAGCAGATGGAAATGCCCATCTCCCAGTCTTTCCCTGAAAGAAGTCTATTTGCATGCTTTATTTTATTTTTTTTAAAGAATTTTTTAAAATTTATTTATTTATTTTTGGCTGCGTTGGGTCCTCGTTGCTGCACACAGGCCTTCTCCAGCTGCAGCGAGTGGTCCTCCCATTGCAGTGGGCTCAGCAGCTGTGGCTCGCGGGCTCCAGAGTGCAGGCTCAGCAGCCGTGGTGCACGGGGCTTAGTTGCTCCACGACATGTGGGATCCTCCTGGACCAGGGCTTGAACCCATGTCCCCTGCACCGGCAGGCAGATTCCCAACCACTGCGCCACTAAGGAAGCCCCTATTTGCATACTTTAAAAGCTGCTGCCTAGGGTCCAGCTTCCAATCAGCCTGCATCTAGGTGCTAAGATCCTCCCTCTTTGGGATACTAAAAGGTCTTGGCACACCCTCAACTACTAGGAGCCACTAAGAACAAAGAAGGCACTTGGACAACCACAAAGGTTAGAGAAACAACCCAGATCTAGGGCAGTTCCGAACGATAGGTTAATCTCTTACAGGAGACCATGCCCTTAAGACTGGGAGTGGTGAGTGTTTTATTTAATGCATGGAAACCACACAGAGAGTCAAGGAAAATCAAGAAACAGAAGAAAATTTTCCAAACAAAAGCAAAAGGACTCAATCAACACACCTTAATGAAATGGAGATAAATGACTTACCTGATAAAGAGTTCAAAATAATAGCCATAAGGATGCTCACTGAACTCAGGAGAATAATTTATGAACAGAGTAAAAATTTCAACAAAGAGAGAAAATAGAAGAAAGTATCAAACAGAAATCATGATGCTGAAAAATATAAAAACTGAACTGAAAATTTTAATTGAGGGGTTCAACAGCAGAAAAGATGAAGTAGAAGAAAGATCAGCAAACTCAAAGACAGGGCAGTGGAAATCACTCGACTGGAGGAGGAAAAAAAAAAAAAGAATTAAAAGATTGGGACTTCACTGGTGGTCCAGTGGTTAAGACTCAGTGCTCCCAATGCAGGGTGCCTGGGTTCAATCCCTAGTCAGGGAACTAGATGCCAAATGCATGCCGAAACTAAGAGCCCACATGCCACAACTAAAGATCCTGCATGCTACAACGAACATCCCACATGCCACAACGAAGACCCCATGTGCCACAACGAAGATCTGGTGCAGCCAAATTAATTAATTTTTTTTAAAATGTGAAGATAGATTAAGGGACTTATGGAACAACAAGTGGGTGAATATTCACTACAGGAGTCACAGAACGAGAAGGGAAGGCAGAAGGCTTACTTGAAGAAATAATGGCCGAAAACTTCCCTAACTTGGGGAAAGAAACAGACATACAGATCTAAGAAGCTCAAAACATTCCAAAAAGGATGAATTCAACAAGACACACAAGAAAACACATTATAATTTATAAGTTAAAGACAGGGAGAGAATTTTTAAAGCAGCAAGAGAAAAACAACATTATGCACAAGAGAACCCCTATAAGACCATAAGCAAATTTTTCAGAAGAAATTTTGCAAGCCAAAGGGAATAGCACTATACACTCAAGTGCTGAAAGAAGAAAAAACTGCCAACCAAGAATATTCTACCTGGAAAAGTTGTTCTTCAGAATTTAAGGAGAGATAAAGAGTTTTCCAGACCAGAAAAACTGAAGAAGTTCATGACCACTAGGACTGGCCATACCCAAAAAAATAAAAGTTAAAGGGGCTTCTTTAAGCTAAAACAAAAGGGTACTAATTAGTAACAGGAAAACATATGAAAGAACAAATTGCAGTGGTAAAGGTAAATATAAATTCAGAATACTCTAATGTTGTCATCATGGTGGGTAAATCACATATAAATCTAGCATGAAAGTTAAAAGACAGAAGTATTAAAAATAACTATAACTACATAATTTGCTAAAGTATAAACAAGATAAAAAAATGTAAATTGTGACATCAAAACAACAAGGGGGAGCATTTCAAAATGTCGAGCTTTAGTATGCATTCTAAGTTAAGTTGTTATCAGCTTAAACTAGACTGTTGTAAATATAAGATGTTTTATATGAGCTTCATGGTGACATAAAGCAAAAACCTATAATAAATACACAAAAGATAAAGAGGAAGGAATCTAAGCATACCACTACAGAAATCATTAAATCACAAAGGAAGAGAGTAAGAGAAGAAAGGAACAAAGAACTTACAAAACAGTGAGAGAACAATTACAAAATGGCAAGATTAAATCCACACCTATCAATCATTACTTTAAATGTAAATGGACTAAGTTCTCCAATCCAAAGAGATGGGGTGGGGGGTGCTGAATCAATGAAAAACAAAACCCAACTATATGTGGCCTATAAGAGATGCACTTCAGCTTTAAAGACACACACAGGCTGAAATTGAAGGGATGGAAAAACATACTCCACGCGAATGGAAAGCAAAAGCAAGCTGGGGTACCTGTACTTCTACTTCAACACAAACTGTAATAAGAAACAAAGGTCATTATATAGTGATAGAAGGGTCAATTTGAAACTGAACAGGACTCTGTGGGGCCCTTCTAGGTACAAATCCTTTCCATGTCCCCCATTTCTTGTTTGTAGGAACGAGGCTTCATTCAGCCTCCCTGGCAGATTCAAACAGTGGCTAATCAGGGAAGGGAGAGAAGGCAGAAACAAAGGAGGAGCGGCCAAGAACAATACTGCAGGGTTGTGGCTCCTCCTCAAGGAATATATCTGTACTCAATACGAACTCAATATCTTGAGTTTCTGCTGCAGGAACTAAGGCCCCCACCCAGAGGGAGGATGGTAACTTCAGGCTGAGTACAAGATTCCTGGAACACTGCCCTGTTACCTCACCACCAACCAATCAGAAGAAAGTCTGCACACAGTAGAAGATAATGAAGACTCTGACCCCCTTTCCCAAATGACCAACTGTGATTAACTTCCCCTTTCTCCCTTTAAAAACTTTCATGGTAAAGCAGAATCTTTAGAGTAGGTTCTGGGACACGAGTCTGCCTGCTCTCCAGGTTGTTGGTCTCCTGAATAAAGCAACCTTTCTTTTTCACCTAACACTTGCCTCTCGAGTACTGGCTTTCAAGTGGCAAGCAGCTAAACCTGACCTTGGTAACAAATTCAACAAAAGGATATAACATTTGTAAATATTTATGCAACCAACATAGGAACAGCTAAATATCTAATGCAAATATTAACAAACCTGAAGGGAGAAATAGACAGCAATACAATAATAGTTGTGGACTGTAATACTCCCACTTTCAACAATGGTTAGATCATCCAGACCAAAAAAAAAAATCAATAAGGAAACACTGGGCTGAAACTACATGCTAGACTGGATGGAATTACAAGACACTTAATAGAACATTCCATCCAAAAGCAACAGAACACATTATTCTCAAGCACACATGGAACATAATCCAGAATAAATCATATGTCAGACTATAAAAACAGACAATAAATTTAAGACTGAAATCATATCAAGCATCTTTTCTGACCACAATGGTATGAAACTAGAAGTCAATTACCACAAGAGAGACAAATGAAAATGTAAATACAACGTATCAACACTTATGGGATACAACAAAAGAAATTCTAAGCGGGAATTAAATAATGATAAATGGCCACATTAAGAAACAAGAAAAATCTCAAACAACCTAACTTTACAGCTCAAGAAACTAGGAAAAGAAGAAACTAAGTCTAAATTTAGTAGTAGGAAGGAAATAATGAGATCAGAGCAGAAATACATGAAACAGACACTAAAAAGGCAACAGAAGACATGAAATTGAGTTGGTTTTTTGAAAAGATGAATAAAATTGACAAACCTTTAGCTAAACTCACCAAGGAAAAAAGAGAGGATTCAAAATCAGTATTGAAGGAGGAAACATTAAAACTGATACCTTAGAACTACAAAAAAGAATAAGAGACTGGAGCTTCCCTGGTGATGCAGTGGTTCAGAATCCGCCTGCCAATGCATGGGACACGGGTTCAAGCCCTGGTCCGGGAAGATCCCACATGCTGCAGAGCAACTAAGCCCGTGCACCACAACTACTGAGCCTGTGCTCTAGAGCCCATAAGCCAAAACTACTGAGCCCACATGCCACAATTACTGAAGCCCACGCACCTAGAGCCCATGCTCCACAACAAGAGAAGCCACTGAAATGAGAACTCCATGCACCGCAACAAAGAGTTGCCCCTGCTCGCCACAACTAGAGAAAGCCTGCACACATCAAGGAAGACCCAATGCAGCAAAAAAAATAAATAAAATAAATTTTTTTTAAAAATTAAAAAAAAAAGAATAAGAGACTATGAACAATTATACCAACATACTGGACAACCTAGAAGAAATGGAAAAATTCCTGGAAACATACAAGCTACCAAGACTCAATAAAAAAGAAACAGAAAATCTCAAGAGAATGATTATTAGTAACAAGATTGAATCAGTAAACAACACTCTCCCAACAAACAGAAGTCCATGATCACCAGCTTCATTGATGAATTTTATCAAACATTTAGAGAACAATTAACTAATTGTTCTCAATCTTCCAAAAAACAGAAGAGGAGGGAACGCTTCCAAAATGATTTTATAAGGCCATTGTTAGCCTGCTATCAAAACCAGACAAGGACATTACAAGATAAAGAAAATTACAGGCAAATATCCCTGATGAACATAGATGTAAAAATCCTCAACAAAAGAGTAACAAATTGCATTCAACAATACATTAAAAGAATTATACACCATGATAAAATGGGATTTATCCCTGGGATACAAGCGTGCTTAAACATCTGCAAATCAATGTGATGCATCACTTTAACAAAATGAAGGATCAAAAGTCATCTCAATAAATGCAGAAAAAGCATTTGACAAATTCAACATCCATTCATGATAAAAACTCTCAACAAAATGAGTACAGAGAGAATGTTTCTCAACATAAAAAAAGCCATATATGACAAGTCCACAGTCAACATCATACTCAACAGTAGAAAATTGAAAGTGTTTCCTCAAAGATTAGGAATAAGGATGCCCACTTTTGACACTTTTATTCAACACAGTACTGGAAGTCCTAACCAGAGCAATTAGGTAAGAAAAAGAAATAAAAGGTATCCACATTGGAAAGGAAGAGGTAAAACTGTCTCTATTTGTAGATGACATGATATATTTTATATAGAAGACCTAAAGACTGCACTAAAAATTGTTAGAACTAATAAAAGAATTCGGCAAAGCTGCAGGTTACAAAATCAAATTACAAAAATCTGTTGGGTTTCTATACAGTAACAACAAACTATCAGAAAGAGAAATTAGGAGGAAAAATTCTATTTTTATTGCATCAAAATAATAAAATATCTAAAAACAAATTTAACAAAGGAGGTAAAGACCTGTACATGGAAAATATACAACACTGATGAAAGAAGACACAAATAACCATTCATGGATTGGAAGAATTAAATTGTTAAAATGTCCACACTACCCAAAGCAATCTATGGATTCAATGAAATTCCTACCAAAATTCCAAAGGGATTTTTAACAGAAACAGAACAAACAATCCTAAAATTTGTATGGAACCACAAAGACCCTCAATAGCTGAAGTAACCTTGAGAAAGAACATAGCAGGAGGCATAATGCTTCCTGATTTCCAACTACGTTACAAAGGTATAGCAATCAAAACAGTATGGTATTGGCATAAAAAACAGACACATAGACCAATGAAACAGAAAAGAGAGTCCAGAAATAAACTCATATGTATGTGGTCAATTAATTTACAACAAAGGAGCTAAGAATATATAAGGCAGGGGGAGTAAAGGAGAGTCTCTTCAAGAAATTATACTGGGAATACTGGACAGTCATATGCAAAAGAATGAAACTGGATCACTATCTTACACTGCACACAAACATCAATTCAAAATGGATTGAAGACTTAACAGAAGATATGAAATCATAAAGGTCCTAGAGGAAAACTCCTTGACATTGGTCTTGGCAATGATTTTTTTGGATTTGACATGAAAAACAAAGGAAAAACCAAAAATAAACAAGTGGGATTACATCAAACTAAAAAGTTTCTGCACAGCAAAGGAAACCATCAACAAAATGAAGAGGCAGTCTATGGCCTATGCACTGGGAGAAAATATTTGCTAATCGTATGTCTGATGGGGGCTAACAGCCAAAATATATAAAAACTCATAAAATTCAATAGCAAAAAAGCCAAAAAAACAAAAACAAAACAATCTGATTAAACTATGGGCAGAGGATCTGAATAGACATTTTTCCAAAGACGACATACAGATGGCCAATAGATACGTGAAAAGGTTCTCAACATTGTTAATCATCATGGAAATACAAATCGAAACCACAATGAGATATCAACCACACCTATTAGAATGGTTATTACTAAAATCACAAGAGAGAAAAAGTGCTGGCCAGGATATAGAGAAAAGGGAACCCTTGTGCACTGTTAGTGGGAATGTTAATTGGTGCAGCCACTATGGAAAACAGTATGGAGATTCCTCAAAAAATTTTTAAAAAAAATTAAAAATAAAACTACCATGTGATCCAACAATTCCACTTCTGGGTATTTATCCAAAGGAAATTAAATAACTGTCTCCAAAAGGTTATCTGTGTCCCCATGTTCACCACAGAATGATTC
Source organism: Stenella coeruleoalba (assembly GCF_951394435.1). Lineage (NCBI taxonomy): Eukaryota > Metazoa > Chordata > Mammalia > Artiodactyla > Delphinidae > Stenella > Stenella coeruleoalba. The sequence goes on along the minus strand of NC_137147.1, from coordinate 176,253,852 downwards.
ACAATAGCCAAGACATAGAAACAACTCACATGTCCATTGATGTATGGATGGATAAAGAAAATGTGATATATATGGATATATATATATATATATGAATTTCCTTCTTTTTTACAGCTGAATATACATATATATATATAAATATACAAATGTTATTCAGCCGTAAAAAAGAAGGAAATCCTGCCTTTTGTGACAACATGGATGGACCTTGAGGGCATTTTTCAAAGTGAAAAATGTCAGACAGAGAAAGACAAATACTGTGTTGTTTCATTCACATGTGGTATCTAAAAACACAAACTGAGCACAGATACAGAGAACAGATTGGTGTTTGCCTAAAGCAGGGGGTGAGGTGAAATGGGTGAAGGCAGTCAAAAGATACAAACTTACAATTATAAGATAATGTCTTGGGGGGCTTCCCTGGTGGCGCAGTGGTTGAGAATCTGCCTACCAATGCAGGGGACACGGGTTCGTGCCCCGGTCCAGGAAGATCCCACATGCCGCAGAGCAACTAAGCCCGTGCGCCACAGCTACTGAGCCTGCGCGACTGGAGCCTGTGCTCTGCAACAAGAGAAGGCCGCGACAGTGAGAGGCCCGCGCACCGCGATGAAGAGTGGCCCCCGCTCGCCGCAACTAGAGAAAGCCCTCGCACAGAAACGAAGACCCAACACAGCCAAAAATAAATAAATAAATAAATTAAAAAATAATAATAAAAAAAAAATAAAGGATGTTAAGTACTAATTTGTAAAATGACTATAGTTTAAAAAAAAAAAAAGATAATGTCTTGGGATGTAATATACAGCATAACTATAGTTAACAATACTGTATTGCATTTTGAAAGTTGCTAAGAGAGTAGTCTTAAAAGCTCTCATTGTAAGACAAAAACTGTAACCATGTGACATGACGGATGTTAATTAAATGTGGTAAACATTTTGCGATATATACATATGTCAAATCATTATGTTTCATACCATGGACTAATACAATGTTATTTATCAATTATATCTCAGTAAAACATTAGAAAAAAACATTTTAAGAGTATTAGTAAAAGTTCTAAGTGACTTTAGATGGCCTTGGGATGGAAAAAAGACTTTCTAACCATTACCTATAGTGAGAAAATGATAGCACTGACATAAAATTTTACAATTTCTGTATGTAGAAAACCAGAACTAAAATTAAAAAGGAAATGACAAAATAGAAAAAAATACATAGACGTGGCTGACTACCACCCTGCCCCAATGAGGAAACAGACTCAGGCTATAACAGGACACGCGCTAATGAAAAAATGCCTCTCTAAGCTTTAAAAATGCTCTCTTGAATACTGGGAATCATGAGAATGCATGGAAAGCGTTTAGGGCTGGCCCAGCACTTGACATTTCTAATGAAAATGGTTTTACAATATTTATTAATGCATGTGTATGTTTATGTTTGTGTGTGTGCGTGCGCGCGTGCACGCACACGCACATGCACGAATACATCTACACAACCAACTCTCCCATTTTGCCCAGAACTGATCAGTTTGATAACTGAAGGCCCCAGGAAACTCCTCAGTCATCAAATTGGGACAGCTGGTCACCCTACTACATGCATACAGAGCAAAGGACATGGAAAAGTATGCACCAAGGTTTTAAGAGGACTTAATTCTGGGGAGGAAGTCTTATTGATTACTTTTATTTTCTTTGTTATGCTTAGTTGTATATTCTAATTTCTTCATAAACGTGTTGGTTTCATGATAAGGAAAAAAACACATTTATTGCAATTTGACCTTAAAACAAATTGAATAGAGCCTCTAGAACTATTCATCGCTACGGCATAATTTCCAAAATATATAGGTCAGGTCAAATATTAGCAGTTCTTATAATATGAGAAAATCTTCCAGCCCAAAGACATGACATGTTATCAATTTACCAAAAATGTTCCCCATGCATGTTTTCTGTACTTTCACGTCTTGACAATTAGCATGAAAAATACAATATAATTGCTTTAATAAAAGGCATGCTATGCAGTTATATTAGCATGCAATGCTCTTAGTGCTGTCAGTAAAAATTGGAGATGCTCCACATTTCTATCCTGTTGAATGCACTGACATTTGTGATGTCATCAATTCAAAGACTGACTTATATGCTAAAACTTTACCCATTACTTATGAGGACTATGTGATTAACTTGATTTTTTGATTTATTCTTAAATTCAGGGGTTTTATTTTTATTTAATTTCCTTAAGAATTGGAACTGTTCCTAACTTAGATACATACTTGGAAATATCTTTGTTTCTTTGGTAGAGGAAATGGGTGAAGGTGGGTCCCAGAACTTTGGAGGAGGGAAAAGAAAAGGGTATTTTCATTATTCTTTTAGTACCCAGGGGCTGTGAGTTACATGGAAGACAGATGTGGCCGGGGATGACAAACCTCTTCTTGTGACTAGAAAAAGCCTCACGATCCACGCAGAGATCCCCCAGTACCAGTGGGATCATCTTTCATTTCCTTATTTAGTGCCAGCAAGCTGTTAATGGCTTGACTCAAGTCTTTCCAGTTACGGTATTTTTGAATACTTCTGCATGAGATTTAGAATGTCTGAGTTGTTAAGAGAGAAAAAAATGTTTGGAACCGTGGAAGCACACAAGACAGCCTCTGATTTCCTAACTCTGCTTCCTAGAACTAAACTCAAAACACAGACACACATAGACAAAGACACACACACACACACACACACACACACACACACACACAGCTGCTGGCCAGGACCTCATGAAAACATAGACGTAACCCTGTAACTCGGCCCTATTCAGAAACCCATGCTCTCTGGTTTAAACAGCTCACCTACATTACCGGAATCCACTGAGCCATAATTCCAGATACACTTGAAATCCCATCTTAGGACTCTGGCACCATTTTGAATCAGGCCCTTACACGGACTGCCTCAGCTCCCTCTACAGAGAATTGCCTGTGCTTATCACTGTTGGCCTTAATCAAGGAAACCAAACCAAGCATCTGGGATTACATTACTGCTATATCAACTGCTCTCTGGCTTTGCCCAAGACAAAGGGTCTCTTTTCAGCAATTGCAGCTAATCAAAACCAAATTGAGCCACGGGCTTTACCGCTCTCCAAAACAAAACAAAAGCCAAGCCACACCAGAAAATACTCCCCCTTCACTGCCCCCCAATGCATCTCCTGAGCTGTCCCCCTTGTTTCTCACTCCTTTCCCCAACCCCAGTCCCCTCCATATGCAAACTGAAAAAGAAGGCCACCAGATAGACTTTTTGATGGATTCATAAAAAAACTTACTTTCTATCCAGCATTATACTTTTTAGAGGAGCTCTGTGGGGTGTACCTGGAATACCCCTTGGAGAAGATACAGCTTTGTTTTCACAGAACTGCCGCAGCAAGTCCCCCGAGTCCTTGAAGATGCACACAGGCTGGCAGCAAGCTGAGTTCTATGCACTGCTGGGAGCGAGTCTGGAGGAAAGTAAGCAGTATGGGAACAATCAGCCTGTAAACTCTGCACCCAGAGCGCGGTGCTGGGGCTCAGGCCAACTCAAGAACCCAAGACTGAGGAACATATGAGCCAATGAGCATGGGCAGTTGACCTCTTGTTTGAAGGGCTGTCACGAAGGCAGCTCATTAACCCACAACAGATCCCGCTTCCACATTCTCTGGTTTCTAAGTGTTGGCAGCAGCGTTCATGTTCTTTTGGACCTTGTGGTGCACATCATCTCTCTTCCCTCACTCCTTCCAATCCGTTACCCGGTCCCAACTGTTTCCTTTCTCCACAGTTAAGCAGCCATAGGCCTGGCTCCTGTAAAAGTGTCTCCCCAACCTTCCTACCTCTGTCTCCTCCTATTTTGTCTCGTGCCTAGAAACAAAAATCATATTTCCTTAGTACATTTTCTTAACCTACTCTGTCCACAGAATCTACCACTGGCTCTCCATTGATTAAATTATACACATTGTTTTGATTTAAAAAATGATTAGGGATTAAAGGGGATTTTTACAATGCATTCCTTTCCCCCATCATTGAACAACTGTCATCTCCAATTACTGGTACAAACAGCAGCGCCCACCCTCCTTCTCATCCCCTATCAACCACAGCTCCCACGGGCCCTGCCTTTGAGCCCAGTGGGAGTGGATGGAGACAATGCATCAGAGCTGCTGGATTCTGAGACACAGCGAGTGTCGCGGCAGCACAGATGGAAACCCATTTTCCACTCAGACTCGAAGCAGAAAGGGACGGAACACCCCCCGCCCAAAGCTGTTTAAAACAACACACTGAGTATGTTAGTTGGACGAAAAGAACCTCGTTGCCCAAAGAGAATAGAGCCTGCAAGGAGACCCCAAACACAGTTTAATCTAGGTAGAGAGAGAGAGACAGAGAGATGCAACATCAATTTAAAAAGTCTAGCCAGTATTTGCAAAATACACGGGGAAAAGCAAAATCTTCCCTAAACATCAATTCATGAAGATTCATCAGTTAGAGACGACACTGGGAGCAGTGACATAAGACTAGCTATTTTTTGTGTTTAGTTACAGGAACTTTGAAACAAACAAACAAACAATCACAGCACAGCTGGTGCACAACAAATCCCTGGAGGAAGAAGATTCCAGACAAGAGTCTCTAACCCACCCAGGTCACTGCTATCATAGGTTCATGAATGAAGAAAGAGTAAAAGATTGTCATCATAACCCACTAGATGTTCCTTTTAGCTTTGCGGGAGAGATCTGGCAAAACATCCAGGTAATTGTATGTAGCTCTCATCTCTGAGCATGGAGTTCAGCCATTCTCAGTAAATCCTTCTGTTGGATTTGTAAGACACCTGCTCCCCTCCTAGAACGACTGGATACATTCTCACTGACTCTTCCTAGAGGCCTCTGATTATTCAACTAGCACATTTCATTTAAAATCACAGAAATTTCTCTGAGGCCATCCCATTTATTTCTAGCTCTGTATATAGAGATAGCACTAGTTACGTATATCTGCATATTTCTTAGTGTTTAAACATATTGATGTAATTTGGTCCGTATTCCAAGTAAAAGGCTCTACCAGATACTATGAGGACACACAGTACATTATTCTTACCCCAAAAGGGCTAACAATCTAGTAAGATGAAAGAAACGAGAAGTCAGGAGTTAGATAACCATGAAGCAATTAAGAAATAACTCAGTCCTCGTGAAACTGCTATGGCAATCAGAGGAAGGAACCCCACTGGGACTGGGTATTCTTCTGCTGTTTTCCCCTCCATGCAGGAAGTTGCAATAATTCTCCTACTGAGTCTTGCTGGATGTTTTGGGTGCAGCCCCTTCACCTACCCCCCCAAAAATGGAAGTTTAGGTGTCGGGCCTGAGTTGTGGTGTTCCATCCCCCAAACCTGGGAAGGGTGTTGGGGGAAAGGTGACTTGACCACTAGAGACCCAAGAACCAGCATCTCTGAGAGGCATTTAAGTCAGAAACCTGTAGAACATCCAATCAGAAATTCAAAGAGGCTGGAATTAAAGAGAAGAGATGGAAAGAAATTATAGGTAGGAGGGTGACCCCTGGCTAGAAGCCAAGGGAGGCAGGGTAAGTGAAACCAGAGGATGGGCACAGAGTCTGGGAACATTCCCCAAGTCAAAGAAAACAGTTGCCGTAGCTTTTATTAAAAGGAATTGCACCCATGGATTTTAGTGGGTTGAGTCATCAAAGGGCTTACTGAATGCAGACGCCCCTTCCCACCAGGTGTGACTCCTTCCACCAGGAGCTTTCCTACAACAGCTACCCAGGGCCGACCCTAATGTTCCCCAGAACATTTCTGAGGTGGCAGAAGAGTTCCTGTACCTACGTCTCTGACCCAGACACTTCCTAGTGGCTGATTTTAATGCTGTTGGATGCCCACTAGCTCTTCCAGCACACACTCAGGGATGTGAGGTGGAGAAGGGAGTCTTGGGTCTTGGCGATCTAGAGAAGCATTAATAGAATACACAGAGGTGTGAAGACCTTGAAGATAGCATCTCTTGTTACCTCAGAGACCCAGAAGTTGTGTTCTTCCAGCAGCTGCCTTGAGCAGAACGTACATTGTATCTGGAGGCCAGCCCAGACTCACAACCCACCCCCTTACCTCTTCTCCCCAGGGCCCAGCACTAGTTATAAAACTCCTTATATGTATATGGTAATAGCTTCCTTAATACTGACCAGCTGTTAGGGTAACAGTGGTGCCAGGGACGGCAGGGGACCAGCAGGAGGGGCATGATGATGGATGCCAAAGGGAGGGCTCTGGCCAGCGAGCCACAGTGAGTCATTACAACTGAATTCTGTCGTGAACACAAAGAGCATGTGTCTTTTTGAGTAAGAGGTGCTACTCTGGAGTTCTCACTGGAGTATCAACTGATGCAATCCATACGGCTGATGGTCTGTGTACAGTAGGCAGATGGAACCAGAAGGTCTAGGACAGTGGGCTGTTTGGTCTGACACCGAAATCACCTGCGAAGTTAAGACTCTCATCCTTGATCTACTGAATCAGACTAGGGGTGGAGCCTGGGCACACAGATATTTTTTCAAACTCCACAAGTGATTCTGGGGGCATAGCCAGGGTGGTGAACTACTATCCTTGAACAATGCTTTACAACATTGGGATACAAAATGAGGACTGAATTCTGATATTATGTGGTCAGCTGAACTGGGAGATATTTGGGGCCAGGTAACCTGTGGGGATGTTATATGCTTAGGTCGTCTGTGGAATCAGAAGGCCTTCTTGATAAACAGGGTGACAGCTCTTGATCCAGTGATGAGTGTACCTTCAGTATGGGGCTAACAGGCAAGGACTTCAAATGCTGTTTGAGATTATTGCCCTTTAGGTGGTACAGGGGAAAGAAGAATACATTTTAGTCTGTGCTCAAGCCTTTCCCCAAGAATATTATTTTGATTCTCTTTCTTGGATGAGAAGTGAAAGTTATAGTGGGCATGTTTAAAGTTAGCTATTGATGGTGTTTTTACAATATATCACTCAGAGAGAATCTTCTCGTCAGCTTGAGCTAGCCAGGTACATCTCTTATCCCTAAGTATTTAATTCACTAAGTTAATGTGGCCCCAACAGGATCTGAATCACTGCTCTTCTGATTGGACTTGACTCAGTAGATAGGCCCATGGCTTGTACACACTTGCTATCAGAACAAGAGCCACCAGTGGAAACAAAGCTCAACTCTGATAACAGTGGGAGGCGAGGGACCTCCCTGGTGGTCCAGTGGGTAAGACTCCACGCTCCCAATGCAGGGGGCCCGGGTGCGATCCCTGGTCGGGGAACTAGATCCCGCATGTATGCCACAACTAAGAGTCCGTATGCCGCAACTTAGAGATCCCACGTGCCACAACAAAGATCCAACACAGCCTAAATAAATAAATATTTAAAAAACAATGGGGGGAAGGGCAGGAGGCAAGGTGGAACACACCGTAAGAAAGCAGGGCTCTTTGAAAAGTGGGACGACTGCAGGAAACATGTCAGTTAAGAGTCACCTTCTTCTGGAGGACAGCCCCATAGGGAAAGCAAGGAAAAAAATGTAATCCCAACACAAGTCAAGCCAGGGTACAAGGAGATTATTAACCTTTGCTAGCCATATGTTCTCCCTCCATGAAAATATCCTCCTTGTGAGCTTGGGTAGAAGAAGAGCTCGTAGATAGTTTATTGTTGCCACCACATCCTTCTTTAGCAAGCAGGTCACATTTCATTTTAAAGTCCCTGGTGTTAATTGCTCAATTTGATCAAGACAAGAAGGGGTTCCAACGGTCCAAATTCCTCTAACTAACTCAGTCAGTCAATCCATGGACATGTCCACTAGCTGACCGCATAACGTAATGTCACGGCAGATAAAAGGCCACTCAGAGTTCGGCTGGATTGCATGTAATGTTTTGAATGGGCCCAGGGGTCACCTGGGGTATTGCCAAGGCACAGTCACAGTACATGCGCTCAGCTGCCCCAGGTTGCTGTGTAGAACAACCCTTCCTCCATATTCTTTTGCACCCTCCAAATTTCATGACTGCCTCTTCAGTTCAGGGAGGGGCCATGATACCTGTGCCATCACTCGGTTAGAGCGATAGCATCCCAAAGTTTGGGGGCCAAAGGACTCCCTGTGAGGACGCTTGGGAGCCCCGATATCTGTTGACTAAGTATATTAGTCAGACTTCTCCAGAGAACAGAACCACTAGGATGTACTGCGTGTGTGTGTGTAGATAGATAGTGCGTACAAGAGGGAGAGTGAGAGAGGAGAGAGAGTGAGAGGGGCTTCCCTGGTGGCACAGTGGTTAAGAATCTGCCTGCCAATGCAGGGGACATGGGTTCGAGCCCTGGCCCAGGAAGATCCCACATGCCACAGAGCAACTAAGCCCGTGCGCCCCAACTACTGAGCCTGCGCTCTAGAGCCCACGAGCCCCAACTACTGAGCCTGCGCTCTAGAGCCCACGAGCCACAACTACTGAAGCCCACATGCCTAGAGTCCATGCTTTGCAACAAGAGAAGCCACCACAGCGAGAAACCTACGCACCGCAACGAAGAGTAGCCCCCGCTCTCCGCAACTAGAGAAAGCCTGCACGCAGCAACGAAGACCCAATACAGACAATAAATTTATTAAAAAAGACAGTGAGAGAGAGAAGAGAGATGTACTTTATGGAATTGGCTCACACAATTATGGAGGCTGGCAAGACCAAAATCTGAAGGGTGGGCTCGCATGCTGGAGACCCAAGGAAGAGTTGGTGTTGCAGTTCAAGTCCAAAGGCTGTCTGCTGGCAGAATTTCCTCTTGCTTGGGGGAAGTCAATCTTTTGTTCTATTCAGGCCTTCAACTGATTAGGTGAGGCCCACCCACATTATGGAGGGCAACCTGCTTTACTCAAAGTCCATCCATTTAAATGTTACTCTCATGCAAAACACCCTCACAGACACACCCGGAGTAGCGTTTGACCAAATATCTGGGCACTACAGCCCAGCCAAGTGGACGCATAAAATTAACCATCACAGCGTCGAGTGGGCAGCCTCATCAGCCTAGAAGACTGTCCCTCCTCAAGCATCAGAGAGTACCAGGCACAGGCAGTCAGTAACAGGGGTGTCCTTCTTTCCCACCTTGTAGAGCGGTGGCTAAAAGAACTAGATAGACCCCCCCCAATCCATCAGAACACCACCTGGCCAGAATGGTATTCATCCCCTCTGGAAGTCACAGTGTTAGAAAGAACGAGAGAGACTAATAGTGCCATCTGAAGAAGGTCCTTGTTGCCAGCGCACGTTTGCATAGGGTCCTGAATGAGGACGGAGGGACACGTCACAACCTCAGTAAGGAAGAGCGAATTGTTGGCTGTACGAGGGTGAGGCCAGGAGTGGACTGACATGGCTCAAACCCCAATCTGCTTAGATATCTGCCTTCTCAGTGCTTTGAAGGCTGTACCCCAGGCTTTTGTTTACCATTGGTTTTCCCAGAAATCAAAATCCCTCTAGAAAAACTTAGTCACATTGTGGATTATGTCCACCTTTATGAGTTTCACAGGAGTACACAACGAATGGGAGACGGTCTATCCTGTAGAAGAATTTGGCAAAAGGAGACCTTGTGACTCAGTTCAGGGCAGTTAAGGTTCCCACTGTCTCTCTACTGAAAAGCAATCCACACACAAAGCCAGTAAAATCAACAGCAGAGCAGAGAAGAAGCCATTGTTACCGCTGCGGAGTGAACCACTTTAAGGGGACTTGTCACACCCTGCAGGCTTGGAAGTTCCGAGTTCCAGGTTTGCTTCCACTGAGCAAACCAAACCAGCAATCTATAGACTTACATGACATGAACTAAATCAGACCAAGCCTAAGAGAAATGAGCTCAGTGACGCTGTAACAGGTCCCCCATCTCTTCTCTCCCTGATGGCTTGCGAACTCCTGAGGGCAGGGTCCTGGCTTTGTTCTCTGCTGTGTCCCCAGAACCTGGCGCATCACAACCCCGCTCAGTAAACTTCTGTGGACTGATTTGCCGATTAAATAAAGTTCAAGGGCTTCCCTGGCGGCGCAGTGGTTGAGAGTCCACCTGTCGATGCAGGGGACGCGGGTTCCTGCCCCGGTCTGGGAAGATCCCACATGCCGCGGAGCGGCTGTGCCCGTGAGCCATGGCCGCTGAGCCTGCACGTCCGGAGCCTGTGCTCCGCAACGGGAGAGGCCACAGCTGTGAGAGGCCACAGCTGTGAGAGGCCCGCGTACCGCAAAAATAAATAAATAAATAAATAACGTTCAAAGCAATCTTTCTGTAAGTATGGACACACATCACAGTGGTCAAAAAGGAACGGGACTTTTTGGTAGGAAAGTTGGAATGTTCTTGGAGTGTTTAAATTTTGAAATGAATTTATTTATCAAATGGCCACCACCTCTGCCTGTCTGCTTGGTCCTCTGTGAAGTGAGACTGGGGAATGGCATATTTACTTAGCACCATACAATGCTCTGGGGCACACTTGATAGGTAAACATGGCAGGGTGGGTAGCACCCAAACTATTCATTCACAACAGCCCTTTCCCTTCCTAGCAGAGAGACAGAAGTTCCTGGAAGAGTCTACCAGGCTGCTTAATCTGCCTGGATTTTAACTCTTTGAGGGCAGAGACTGTATCTTGTCCCCAGAACCTATCCTATTGCCTGACACATACAAAGTGTGCTCAGATGATGGCTATCAAATGTTTATGTTCAATTTTTTCTTGCCCTGCAAGGAGACTGGAGCATGGGGGGATTTCAGGAAGCCTGTGATAACAGAAAGCTGGTAAAGTGAGCAAAGCTGATTACACTGGAAAATCAGAAAGAATTAAGAGGATTAACAGTTGATATTGACAAAGAGGCAACACTTGAAGAGAACAACTAGAATATTGAGCAGGTGGAGGTGATAAGACCAGAGTAAAGAAAGATAACCAGACCTCGAGTGAGTACTTACACTGCCGGGATATAGAACAGGTTCTGATTTATATAAAAAGGTGGAGAGCAAGAGGTTGGGTCTTAAGGAGATTCAAAGAACATGGAAGGTAGAGTTCCCAATTCTAAAGAGCTTACACATTATACTTTGTGTGTGTCTGTGTGTGTGTGTGTGTGTGTGTGTGTGTGTGTCCACTGAGGCATTTTAAGTGCACAGATGTATTACATCCCTAGAAAAAGAATCCCAGGATTTTCCCTCCTGTGTGTTTTCATATTGCTTCAAGGTCCATGATGCCAGCTGAGGTTGGCAGTACAGTGAAATCAAACTGACGTGAAGGGAGCGGGTTATTCTACCATTTTTCCAGATCTTTGAATTGCACATCAAATCTGGGGTTGATCACTCCACACCAGCTTAGCCTGCCTGTTAGGTTCACAACAATTTTCCCAGCTCTGTGATCAATGATTTCAAACTCGCCAACGTAACCATATGCTTCACCATCACAGTTAGAAACTGCATGATGACTTCGGAGGATGGCCTAATGAGAACCTGGGGTTTGCCTCTCTTTTCAGCATCGTTGATGCTCTTGAGAGTATCCGCCAGGACCTTCATGGGCACCATGACAGTGACACGGAAAGATGGCGGAAAGCGACACTTTTTCATTAACGATAACCTGGACCAAGTGTCATAGCAAGAAATAATAATTTAATAATCAGAGATTATTATCAGCTTAAATAATACCTATAATATGAATATTACAATTTTATATACAAATATATGTTATATATAAATATTATACATTTACAACTATATTTCCCTTTCATAAACTAAGTCATAGGTTAAAACCCCACAAGTAAACAACAGTGTCCTACTGTAGAGCGTAGGGAACTATATTCAATATCCCGTGATAAGCCATAATGGAAAAGAATATGAAAAAGAATATGTGTGCATATATATATGTATATATATAACTGAATCACTTTGCTGTACAGCAGAAATTAACATGACATTGCAAATCAACTACACTTCAATCAAGTTAAAAAATAAAAATTCAAACTTAAAAAACCCCCACAAGTATATTTAAAATTTGCATTTGTCATCTTGAAACAGGAACTGACGCATTTAGTGCTTTCCAATGAATAAGCCCTACAATCACCATTTGAATGCTGAAAACTCTCCAGCTCCTCTCAAAAGCCACTCATCACATTACAACTAACTATAAAGTGGACCCCAAATTAATGCCTGTACTTTCATTCTTGTAGGGGCAACGAATCCTGACGATTTGGGGGACATGAAACTTTCTCCCAAGTTTATATATTTCACTGTACATGGTTTTTGTTCACACAGACCAACCATTTAAAAGATGTGTAGTTGTGTTTTCTATGCAAAAATTAATGAGTACTTCCGGACATAAAAATGGAACTAAATTAAAATTGACAAATAAAGAAAAATAAAATTTGAACTCTGCTCACATTTCCACAAGCAGCTGAATCTTGTTTTGCCTTGAATAAGATGAAATTATCATGAGGCCTTGGTTACAGTGATGTCCATGTCGGGGTAAAGTCTGACATCTATTCAATTTTGACTTTTCTTTCTGATGGCCGTAACTGCTGAAAAGTCCAATACACGAAACTCTGAGGAGGTGTTCAATAAAATCAGAATTCTATAGTTCATCGTGAGACAGGCCTGGGGCCCTTTGCTGCAGTGCTGCAATGCTTGCCTCTGGACAAATGTCTCCTCAAGCTACAAAACACAAGTAAACTATAAGGGACTAAAAATAACTGTGTGCGTGCACAGTTGGGGCAAATTCTGGCCAAAAGATACAAAAAGACCAAAAAAAGCCCAACTGCCACTTCTGAGGAGCCGGGAGCAAAAACAAGGTGTTGGGAGCAAAAGCAGGGTACTGCACATGCCCCCTGCACTCAACCCCACAAAGTGGTGGGCAAAACACCTAAGCCACCCTTCCGGCCCGACCCCTGGACCCATCCCTACCCTCACCCCATATAGGGAACCAGCCTGCCTCCCTCAGCAAGGGAACTTGTTGCTTGTCCTCACTCCCCTCTGCTGCAGCAGGGGCCCTAATAAAGCCTTGCCTGAATTTCTTGTCTGGCCTCTGATCAATTTCTATTGATTAAGGAGGCCAAGAACCCTGATTGGTAACAACTGTGTTAGAAGAGCCCAGGCTCATATCAAGATTCCCTGGAAACCCCAATTCTTTAAATGTAACTAATGCCCCCTCATTTCCTTTGTCTATGAGGTGACCTTAGGAAAAATCTGCAACCCTGATACTGTCCTCAAAGATAAGAATTTTTTGAAAAGCAGACAAGCCATAAGCAGAGACCTCAGGGCTTATGCTGTTAGGAGCCTCCAACCTTCTCATCCCCTCACTCTCTCGTCTTCTCTTTCACAACCCCTCAAACCGATTTGCTTCCATACTTGAGTCCTTGCCTATTCCCACCCATCAACAACCTTCTCCAGAGTTCAACCAACTCTGTGTCCCTATGCAACAGCCAAGGAGGACCCCAAGCCCACTGCTGCCAGAGAGAAGGACGGCAACCCAAGTGTGGTCTGAACCATTTCCCGCCAGAAGCACCGTTAACACCGTGATTGGGTTTTGTAACAGACGGTTCCCTTATGAAGCCATTATGAGCAAACCAGGTGGGCTGGCCTTTGGGCTAATCCCATTTGTTCGTATCAAAAGATACGTTCCAAGTTCCACACAACCCATCAACACTGGCTTTGGTAGCACCGTGTGTTCAGAGCCCAGGCGCCGCTTTCAGAGGGAGTCACATTGGTTACCAGACACAAGTTGCACCCTCTTTAGTTTTACTAGAACAGGGCCGAGATCCAGGTTTATTTTATTCCTGTGGGAATAAATATATGACTGAAGCCTATCCATGGCCCAAGTGTCAGACACAGAAGTTAACATTAAAAGAAATAAAAATGGAAGGTAAAATCTTCTAACCATCTGGTTTTTTTTCCACTGCCAGGCAGATTTCTATTTTCTTAATATTTTGGTCTAAGAGCAGAGTGGAGAGCTGCCGTTTTCACTGTGCTATCCCACAGAGCCTTCTTGGGCCAACTAAGCTAACAGGGAAGCTGAAGGCATCATGGGTTGTCTCAGATTAGAGAGCTAACCTTTCTCCTGACTGCCATCTTCCCAATTTGGTAAAAGTCGAGCCTTACTGGGCTACATCTCAACGGATTCCTAATTAGCTTTGGCCTTGTGTCCTTAGAGGCTAAGATCTCTGTAGAACATTAAGTTGGACATGGAGAGAATGTCCTTGGAAGTGTACACACTCAGACAGAACGTAACTCCCCGTGCATTTTCAGGTCTTAAATCGCTTCACTAGTATCTCCACTCTTAGCTGCTAGTTAATGAGAATGAAGCCGCTGTTTTAAATCTGCTGGATAATGTATGACTAATTGAAGACATACAGGTTTGTCTTGCCTCTCACACTATTATAATCTCGTGGTCCCGCCAAACGCACAAATCTTCATCACAGCAAGCTCTCTGTGTTTGTGGTGGCAAACCTCCAGAACAGTGTTGTTTGGCAAAAACAGGAGTGTTTTTAGCAACAAAATCCAAGACAATTGTGTGCTAAAACGTGAACCCAGTATAGCGAGGGCCAATTAACTGAGCATCTGTTGCATCTGGGCCCAAGCTATTAACCTCAATCTTGATTATCTTCACGTGTAAAACAAAGGAATCCCAGGTCTAGGCGTACTTTACTTTTTATTTTTTTTTCACATAAATCAGAGATCCAAATTTGTTTGCAAATGTTCTCTGGACGTTTGAAGCCCTTTGGATAATTCAGTGGAGTTTTCTGTTTGCTTGTTTTAGTTTCTTGTGAAATTTGTTCTTTAAAGGTCTACTTAAATGTTTAGGCTTATATGCCTAATGTAAGAAATCATCTGTCAGATGGCACGATTTTGAATGAAACTAAAAGAAACTCCAAGTCAAAGTGACTTAATAAAGAGTATTTAGGACCCACGTACCTGAAAAGTCGAGGAGTGAGGAAGACATCAGACGCGGTGGAATTAGAACTTTAGCTCCGTTTATCTGTGCTTTCAGTTTCCTACTCCAGGATGGCTGCCAGCAACTGGGGTTACGTACCACCTCCTTCCTAACCTGGAGGAGAAAGCGCCTCACCTCGCGTCTCTCGTTCTATAAACCTGAACGAATCATAGTAGCTATTAGAATGCCAGGCGTTGATTGGTTTATGCCTGGGGCACGAGCTTCATCCCCCCACCAATCACATGGCCGGAAAGAGGCACAGGCTGTTTGGCTTACGCCAGTCAGAGCCTCGCCGTAGAGTTCTTGCTGGGTTCAGCCCACCTGAACCACCTGGATACTCTGCAATGGGGTGGGGGCGGGGGGCTGTGGTTCACCTAGAAATGGGAGAGGTGATGGATGCTACAAAAGCAACTATTGAATGCCAACGGCACCATTTTCTTCAAAAAAAAGAAAAAAACTGCTTTTTCTTTTTCGAATTGTCATGAGACTACAGATATTGTTTAGAAGCAGCATTTAATTTTTTTTTGGAGTCGAAAGAGAAAGATAGAAATAGGACCGTATTTATCTACACAAAAGAACAATTTTATCAATATTATCACGGTTAGGAATCCAAGCGTTCTGGAATCTGAGTCCTTTAATTTAAATTGTGTCTCCGTCACTTACTAGCTGCATGATATTGGGTAAGTCAATTGGCATCTGTGTCTCGGTAAATGAGGATGACAGTAGTGCCTACATCATCAGCACTAAATGAAAGCACACATGCAAATAAATCTTGTAGCAATAATAAGTGCGCCATGATGTTACCCATCCTTCACAATGTGGCTTCTATGGGCAGGGACCTCGCCTGCCTTATTCACTGCTGTAACCCCAGTGGCTGGCATATAATAGGTGTCCGATAAATACTTGTGGGAAGAATGAATGAATCTCCTTTCCTCCATCTCTAACTCTCAACATAAGAGTAAAGAAGAGGAAAGAGTTAAGCAAATTAGAGGCCAGTACAGCTGGAGCCAGTTCTTGGTTGACGGCCAGCACGAAAATCCAGGAGGAACAGGGTTTGGAGTTGTAGAGCCACTTTGACTGCGGTTGGAAAAGTGCAGCTGACAGGGTCTGGAAGAGAAGAGAGAAGTGTTTGCTAAATCCCACAGCACGGGCATTTTTTCTTTCTTTCTTTCTTTTTAAGCCTGAGAAGCAAAGGATGAAACTGTATCATCTGGTTCAGTAACATAATCTTAAAATAAAATGAAAAAATCGGGGAGTTTCTCTGTGGGAAAAGAGAACAAGAGGATTCAAAGGAAAAAAGACAATGGAGAATTTAATCCAAAACATCTAAAAGCATGTCTTTTTTTCAGGGATTTTCAGATATTGTCTACAGAAAGAGAAAAAAAATTGAAAGAGAGAGAAGAATACAACTGTGAAGATGTTTCAAACATGAGGACTCACATGAATCTTAAAAAAATACCTACAAGAATTCCTTATTCGTGCAGATAAACATGCTCAATTTGGATCCTCCCCCTTCCCCTCTCCCCCAAATCTTTATCAGCTGGGCTTCTACCAAGATGTGGCAGAATATGGACTACACATGGGCCCTGCTCAGTGAGAAGAAACAAAACTAAGCTAAACTCTGCTCCCAACACACAGTAAGTGAATATTCACTTTGGAATATTCAGAGAAACAATATAAAACAGAAGTCGTGTGGAAGACATAACAAATGCACCATTTCACATTTTTGTTTTAAATACACTGTTTAGTTTAGAATAGCTTTAGATTTACAGCAAGCTTACCAAAAAAAAAAAAAAAAAAGTACAGGTAGTTTCCATATATACCCTGTGCCCAGTATCCCCTGTTAAGATCTAACATGAATATGTTCATTAATCATAACTAATGAACCAATATTGACACTTTGTTATTAACTGAAGCTCATACCTTATTCAGATGTCTTTAGTTTTTACCTAGTGCTTTGCTCCAGGATTCCATCCAGGGTCTCACATCACAGTTAGTCATCATGTCTCCTTAGGATCCATTAAACTGTGACAGTTTTAGACTTTGCTTCTTTTGGGTGACCTGGACACTTTGGAGAAATTCTGTAAAGTGGTCCTCAATTTGGGTTTGTCTGATGTTTTTCTTTTGCTTCGACTGGGATTATAGTTTGGGGGAGGGAAAGTGCCGTTCTCACTACGTCATATCAAGGGTACATTATCAACATGAATTACCACTGATGATGTTAATCTTCTGTACTTTTACCCCCTTTCCATACTGTATCTTTGGAAGAAAGTCACTGCACACAGTGTAGGGAGTTGTGCTCTACCTCCTCAAGGGGGCAGTATCCACATACATTTTTTAAAAATTCTAATGTATAGGAATTTGTCTCTTCTCCCCACTTATCTGTATATTCAGTCATTTATATTAGTATGGACTTGCATTAGTCTACTAGGGCTGCCATAACAAAATACCATAGACTGGGTGGCTTCAATAATAGAAATTAATTTTCTTGCTGTTCTGGAGGCTGGAACTCTAAGATCTAGGTAATAGGAGGGTTGGTTCCTGATGAGACCTCTCTCCTCAGTTTACAGATGGCTACCTTCTCACCATATCCTCACTGTGCACATACCAAGAGAGAAGGATTTCTGGTGTCTCTTCCTCTTAAAAGGGCACTAGTCCTTTGGGACTAGGACCCCACCCTTATGACCTCATTTAGCCTTATTTACTTCCTTAAAGGCCCTATTTCCAAATAGAGTATCACCGGGGGTTAGGGCTTCAGCAAATAATTTGGCGGGGGGAGGATACAATTCAGCCCATAACAGGGCTCAGAATTATTTATTTTAGACTTTGGGTTATAATCCAATACTATATTATTTATTTTGCTCTTCAAGTAGCCTGTGGGAGCTCTTTCAGCTGACTCTTGTGTCCCCTTGACATATCCCATCAGTTTGGTTTTTGAGCACTTCCTTATTTTCTGTGCTACAAGATACCCCAGGTTCATCTTGTATATTACACGCTCCAGCCTTAGAATCAGCTGTTTCTCCAAAGGACCTGAATTCCTTCTATTGGACAATGGTATCAGAAACCCAGATCTGGTTCCTGGGTTTGCTTGTTGCTGTTGAGTGCTATTGCCTCTAGGCCCTCTCGGCAATAGCAGTTCTTTTAGTGCTTTTTATGTTGACTTTTCAGAGTCTGATATAGTGTCTTGTCCCAAACCTAAAAAGGAGAAATAGGTTGATAGAAAAGGTAAGTTCTTGGGAATCAGACAGAAATCCTGTGATTTATCATCAGGTTTCACCACTTACCAGACAAGTAACCTCCTGCAAGTTACTTAACCCCATCAAGTTTAGGTTTCCTTATTTTTAAAATGGAATATTTAAAAATATGTTAAGAGATTATGTACATAAAGGGCAAAGCAAACCATAAAGCTCATGATCAATAAATATTAGTAACCCCTTATCATATCATGGGCCACCTATTATGTCTGCAATTTGGACTTTTGAGCAAGAGATAATTGCACAAAAACTACTTTGGTAAGTAGTTTTCTCCACATGCAAAATCCAATGCAAGAATAAGTTGACTTATTTATGAAGATTCTGTCCTGTATTTCAAACTAGCTATCGGACAACTCTAAATGGGTATATAGATATTACTTCAAATTTGAAATATTTTAAGCTAAATTCTTTTCCCTAAACTGAGTCCCACATTGGAATTTTTTTTTTTTTTTTTTTTTTGGCTGTGCTACGTGGCTGGTGGGATCTTAGTTGCCCAACTAGGGATTCAACCCGCCCCCATGGCAGTGAAAGCTCCAAGTCCTAACCACTGGACTGCCAGGGAATTCTCCCAACATTAGATTTTTACATTTCTAAAAGGAGTAGTACCATAGTTTATCCTAATTATCCAGATTCAAACTCTGATAATACCAGACTAGATATTTCAGACTAACTCTACGGCTAAGTATAATTTTAAAATATTGACAAAGGAGACAAAGAAAGAAAAATACCATATTGCTTATATGTGGAATCTAAAAAAAAAAATGGTATAAATGAATCTATTTACAAAACAGAAATAGAGTCACAGATATACAAAACAAACTTATGGTTACCAAGGGGGAAGAGAGGGGCATAAACTGGGAGATTGGGATTGATATATACACACTACTATATATAAAATAGATAACTAATAAGAACCTACTGTATAGCATAGGGAACTCTATTCAATACTCTGTAACGACCTATATGGGAATAGGTTCACTTTGCTGTACAGCAGAAACTAACTCAACATTCAATAAAAATTAATTAAAATTTTTTTAAAATAAAATAAAATAAAATATTGACAAAGTATTTTTCAATAGTCTTAAAGACATAGGAGAATTTATAAGTCATTAAGGAATTGTCAAGCCAGTGTCCAACAGAAGAAGGAAATTCAGAGAGGGTAGCCAATATCTGGAGCCATTTTTCCCTAGAAGAATTTTCTATTCCTCTAATGAAATAGAATACTGAGAGGCTGGGGTGGATAGGACTTAATGGGACGAAGGGAACAAAAATCGTAATCCATGGTCTTGCAAAGAGGTTGTTCAATGGCAAATACTCCATATTTAGTGTTGAGACTCTAAACGTCTATACTCTAAGGAGGAATTGGAAATAGATTGGCCCTCCCAGGGACTGAAGCTCAGCTTCAAGTCATCTCAATCTCTGGAAAATGATTAAAATGAGTGAGTGGTATGACTGCTCATAGTCATCTGCCAAAAATAAGCGTTAAATACTATTTGAATGAAGAGGACTTCACTGCAGGGCTCAAGTTACTTGTGTAGTTTTTCATATATGATACCCTGGCATTTAATTTTTTTAATATGTTCTTATTTGAAAGGCACCAAGTAAACAAGATAATGTGATCAAAACACAAGAGAAACAACAGATGATATAAATAAACCCCTCCCCCATAATTCACATAATGAAGTTAACAGACACAATCTTTAAAATAACTCCAAAAATGTTTAATAAAACAAAAACCAAGATTGAGATCTTTGACAGTGAACTGGAAACTATAAAAATAAAATAACCTATGGCAATTCTTTAACTTAAGGGTACACTAACCAAATTTTAGAATTTGATGGACCAATTTAGTAGCAGATTAGTCACAATTATAGAGCTAATCAGTGAACTGGTAGATAAATCACAAGAAAAATATTAAGATGAAACATGTAGAACAAAACAGATGGAAAATATCAACATAAAATAACAATAGAGGCTCTACTGTGAGAAGGTCAAACATACACTAATTGGAGTCTCGAAAGAAGATGAGAGAGACAGTGGGAAAGAAGGAATACTTGAAGAGATAATAACTGAGAATTTTTTTAAAGATGAAAGATATTAACCCACAGGTTCAAGAAGTTCTATACCTCATGAAGTATAAATAAAAAGAAAATCACAACTACACATATAAAAAGCACTAAAACAAAAACTTTTCACTACCCATCCCCACTGCATTGCACCATCCTAATTCTGACCTTTATTTTTTCACAAGTAGACTAATATATTTATGTAACTACTATTCTCTATTTCTCCCTCATTTACAAAGCTGTCAAATTAATATTCCTCAAACATCATTTCTTATCCAGAAAATACTCAGAATTATTTGGTAACCTCTCTACAACCTGATATTGCCCAAAGGAATGTTAATTGAGAAGGATCAACTAAGACAGCAGGACCCAAGGTCCCCAGTGAAGGGCAAGCACATGTGGATAAGTGAAAGGAAAGATTACATAATTCCATGAGTAATCCATAAGCAATCAGAAGTGTAAGTAATAATAATGACTAACACTCATAATGCTTTTCATATGGACCCTCATAGGTTGATGTATTTTAACTCATTTAGTCCTCACAACTCCATATGATATACTGTTAGTATCTTCATTTTACAGTTGGGGAAACAGAGATGGTAAGTAACTTGCCCATGGTCACACAGCTAAGTGACAAAGCTGAGCTATGGACCCATATATCTGGCTCCAGAACCCATGTTCTTAATACCTACTGTCTCTGCACGTATGAGCAGCAATGGTTTCTAAACAGAATCATAGGACTGAGCTGACAGCAAGGATTAGAGTTCAGTAGAGAAATGTTAACAGTGTTTAGAGCTAATCTCTCATCTCCCAAGAGTGAGATTCACGTGAATGAGATCACACTGTGACTAAGGGCTAGACAGCGATCTTAATATCACTATAAAAAGAATTAAGTTTTAGAGCCCTTCTCTCCCTGGGATTACCATTATTTCCACGATTTGGTATGAAAATACGTAGTGGCACAGGTTTTTCAGGGATTTCATAGGAAGTCACTCTAACATCTACATTGAACAAGTCCTCCTCGCAAACCAGTTGAAAAATGGCTAAGCTTAATCCATTTGGCTTAGTTTTCTCCCTCCAGAAATGCTACTTGGCATCTTTCTTTTTCTTTTATGAGAGTGTTTTAACTTTCATCTTCTGGTTTTAATTTAACTCGTCATATTTCTAGTTTTTTGTGCATGTGCCCAGAGGCCTCTGGGAAAAGGACACATTTTTTAATAAGTCAAAACAATAAAAACCAGAAAGGTCAACTTAAGTCAATTAGTCACGTTTCAAGCAATCTAAGTAGAAGACAAGAAATTCACTTCCAGCCTTCAAATTGTTCTCTCAAAGACTGCTAACCCTAAAGACGCAGACGTAGGGAATGGACTTGAGGACACGGGGAGGGGAAGGGTAAGCTGGGAAGAAGTGAGAGAGTGGCATGGACATATATACACAACTAAATGTAAAATAGATAGCTAGTGGGAAGCAGCCGCATAGCACAGGGAGATCAGCTCGGTGCTTTTTGACCACCTAGAGGAGCGGGATAGGGAGGGTGGGAGGGAGACGCAAGAGGGAGAGGATATGGGGATACATGTTTATGTATAGCTGATTCACTTTGTTATAAAGCAGAAACTAACACACCATTGTAAAGCAATTATACTCCAATAAAGATGTTAAAAAAAAAAAAAAAGAAGACTGCTAACCCTGGAAACAGACTAGGGCATTCCTGCACAGAGAGAATTAAAGTGATCAAGGTCATGGGTACAGATAACTTAACTGTCATGGTAAGCAGGAAGCCTTTGAATGTAAGTTACACAGATGACAAAATGCATGGATACCATAGGAGGCGTATGGCATTCTATAGGGGCTCTAAATGTCCTAACTTGGTTCCATGTCTTAGCACAGATGAATTCTGCTAAGATTGAACTTTTCTAAGTCAGGGGCCCCAAGGGACCCCAAGCCATAGGGTCCCTTGTTTTCCAGATTGGTGTGAGCAGAGTAACAACCTCATCTTTTTTTAAAGTTGCATCATTAATAGTCCATTTTATTCTTTGGTTGATCATGTGGCCATGTTCTTCGGAGGTAAGTGCTCTCCTAAAACCTTCCCCACACTCATTCTTCTCTAACCACCCCCTATTAGTTTTGCTCCTGGCACTCACCCACTTAATTCTATTCTTATCAGGTTGCCATCTCCTCACTGCATCATAAGCTCCAGGAAGGGAAGAACTGTATCTCTTAAATTCACAAGCGTATCTCCAGGGCTGGCACAGTACCTAAGACATAGTTGGCGCTCATATCTGTTGATGGCATAAAAAGAAGGAATAAACAAATAACAAAGTTAGGTAGGCCAGTGAGACTGAGTGGAATAGAGTCCTTGCACGAGTGACACGGAAATCTGATTTGATTAATAGCTAGCTGGGAAAATATGAAATACTGTTTTTATGGGCAAATTCTTTCCTACCCTCCCTCCTCCCTTCTTTCCTTCCTTCTCTCCTTATTTTCTCTCTTCTTTTTCCCTTTTTACCTGATTTGCAAAGCTACCACAAGGAAATAAAGATGGTGATAAACGTGAGAGAGACCAACTCAAATTTGGGAACTTTGTCATGAAAAGGTCATCTAAATGGTGAGACTACATTTTTTCACAAGAAAATCTCACACGCTTTAATAGGGTCACAGACACTAGAGGGCAGTCCTAGACACCCTCCTAGCATCTTCCCACCGTGGAATAAACACAGCAACCTAGTTTGGGGTTTAAAACACACTCAGAGGGCTTCCTTGGTGGGGCAGTGGTTAAGAATCCGCCTGGCGGTGCAGGAAACACGGGTTCGAGCCCTGGTCCAGGAAGATCCCACATGCCGCGGAGCAACTAAGCCCATGTGTCACAACTACTGAGCCTGCACTCTAGAGCCCGTGCTCTGCAACAAGAGAAGCCACTGCAATGAGAAGCCCGCACACCGCAACGAAGAGTAGTCCCCGCTCGCCGCAACTAGAGAAAGCCCAGGCGCAGCAACAAGGACCCAACACAGCCAAAAATAAATAAATAAAATTTAAAAAAAAAGAAAAAAGAAAACACACTCAGATCATCAATCAGATGCTCCAGCCTTCATCTCCTCCCGTAAGTGGAGGACTCCTCTGTGACTCGCCCACCTATTTGTAGGAGACCTTTGTGTCTCGCCGGAGTCCTTCAACATCCTCCAAGGGCCTCCAAAGGCCACAGCTGCTGTCTCCCCCTGGAGCCCACAACTATTTACCCTTGTCCTCGGTCCACAGAGATGCCTGCAGGATTGTGTTCACAAAAGCCTCTGCTTTCAAGTCCTGGTGCAATGGGGTCAGTGTTTGTGTCCAGCCCACCCCCCCTCCCCCATGCATATGTTGAAATCCCAACCGCCAATGTGATAGTATTGGGAGGTGGGACCTTTGGGAGGTCATGAGGGTGGAGCCCCATGATGGAATTAGTGCCTTACAAAAGGAACCCCAGAGGACTTTCTCACCCCCTTTCTGCCATGTGAGAATACAATGAGAAGTAAGCCGCCCAGTCTATGGTATTTAGTTAACGGCTGCCTGAATGAATTAAGACGCCTGGCACGTGCACAGGTGGGGAGAATGCCTCACTCCTCTTAAGTGACTCTCTTTCCGCAGCACCAGAGTTTGAGGCCCTGCACCCTAACACCCTATTGAAATTTAACAATAATAAAGCCCCTCGAATATATTCCCACAGCCTCCTAGGCACTGGACTCAAACATAAGCTTTTGGAGAACTGCACTTCCCAACTGCTAGACTCCACATTTACAACTAAGATGTTGTGAGCTTTTCCCCATGGAAGTTCGCTTTAGTCACTGTGGCCAACCCATCAGACGTGTGTAGGTTTTTCAAGGTTCTGCAGTGAACTGGCCCTAATTAAAATCTGTCAATCAAGGTCTTGCGTATAAGCTCAGCTGCCTGGGGTCTTTGACTCTCAGGAAGATTTATCCTCGGATGTCCAGGTTCTGGAAGAACATCATTGGCCTCAGTTACCTTCCTTTTTTAGAGAAGGAATTGTTTTATTTATTTTTATTTTTGCTTAAAGCAGAGTTGTTTTTAAAAGGCTCATTCTAAAAAGAGATCGAGTCAGAGTCTGGTGGGAATTTTCCTTCAGCTGAACCAACTGCTGGCTGTGCTTGAACGTCTGCCAGCACGGGGGCCACTGCTGCAGCACTTTTAACTTAAAAGTGGCTAATAAAATCACGAAGGGAAATCATAAAAGAGAATGACAAACAAAATTATCAAAAAGAAAAAAAAAGATTTTACTATAATGAGATTCATTCTCCAGGGACCAGAAAGAGAAAATATGCAGACATAAGCTTATGCTAGCAGAGACACTTGACAGATTTAAAAGTTGTTTGCCCAAAGTAAGTTTCATTGACCAGTGTTTACTAATCAGTGGTTTCTAATATTGCAGAAACTCTGAGTCCAGTTGGGCAAAAAAAAAGAAAAAAAAAAATCAAACCAAAACCAAAGAAACAAACCAAAAAACCCCTGAGATTACCTCAGTTACCCAAAATACAAGAAGAGATTGAAAAACTACCTTCCATTTGTGGTGCATTCGTTTTTAAAGCTGATGGAATCTTCAAGAACACATTGTTTTTACACTGGCTTATTTTGTAAATGGTTCAACATACTGAAATTGTGGTTGTATTAATGAAACAATCAGATCGGGACTCCCCTAGCTCTTGATTTGGAGGCAGGATCACTTTTTATCACATAAAGAAACATTTAAACATAGCGGGGAGGGACTTCCCCAGTGGTCCAGCGGTAAAGACTCTGCCTTCCAAGGCAGGGGACGCAGCTTCGATCCCTGGTCGGGGAACTAAGATCCTACATGCCGCGGGGCACCTAAGCCCATACACCTCAACTACTGAGCCCACGTGCTGCAAACTACAGAGCCCACGTGCCCTGGAGCCCTCACACCACAACTAGAGAGAAGCCCCCGTGCCGCAACGAAGACCCGACACAGCCCAAAAAATTAAGAAAATAAATAAGTTAAAGAAATAAATATTTTAAAAAATTGTTAAGAAATAAAATAAACAGTGGGGAATAGTAATTGGTTATTAAGTTACAAATGTATTTGGTCTTCTGTTAAAAAGTATGCACTAATGTTTAAATGTTACATCTCTATTTTTAAGTACTTCATACATGGCTACAACCCAGAGAGTATTTTTTTTTCCCTAGGGTACTCTTTACTTATGTATTTTTGGAACGTTTGGGCCAAATCTGTTCCATCCTTGCCCTTTGGGTTCTTCTCTTTTCTGTTTAGGCAAACAACTATGTACACCTTTCTCAGTATTAAATATACACACGTACTCACTCACATGACAAACAATTCCCAGACTTGCTTTTCTGACAAATAAATCAGTGCTAGTAGATCTTTAAAATGTCAAACTTCTCATTCAGCATAAGACCTGTCACTGTCCATGCGTTTCTCTGACGGCACCCCAAGTTTTACTGATTGGCATGGTTCCCACATGTCAGAAGAGCGCAATGTACGAGACACCTATGCAGACCTATTCTGTCCCTGTAATTATTGCAGATTTTTTTTTCTGACTTCTTGGAAGATTTACTACTCTCCCAGGCTCTTGGTCTCCCAGGGAGGTCAAAGAGCTTCAGGTAAGTTTGCTTTCCTCCACTCTTTGAATACCAAGGTACCACCAAACCCTTTTCTGAGACCTCTTAACACACTGCTACATTATGCCACGTCTCAATCATGACTCATGGGCATGCTCAAAGGGCCAGCCCAGAAGAGCTTGCTACTTCAGAAAGGTGACTTCTCATTATTGCCGTAACTTACAAAAACATACTTATAGACCTAAGAGTATGAGGAACTGTTTTGGCATCTGCTGGTCCTGGGTTCAAATCACACCACTTACTTGCTCTGTAACTTTGTATATGCTTGTACCTCTCTGAACCTTAATGCCCTCATCTGTACAGTGGAAAGTGACACTATTAAGAATATAGGCTTGTTGTATAAATCAAGAACAAGTGTGTTTTAGAAGAAATGGACAACTATATGTATCCAATTTTGTGGCAATAAGTAGAATTTTCTTTCCTGGCCTACCCCTATCTTGAATTAAAAATAAGGAACATGCTAGAAATATCAAAAAGCGAGCCAGTAGCAAAAGGGGATACCCTGGTGATGTGCTGATTTATACAAATCAACACATTTTATAATATTGAGCTACTTCTGTCTGGTAAGTTGGTATGTGGACCAAGTGTACATCTAGGATTATGCTATCACTTTCTTTTTGTTTTTAATTGCACTTTATTAATTTAAACAAATAGAGATGATGATTGCTTATGTTATCTTTGTAACTCTTTTGAAACATGCCCTCATAAAGACTTGAGAAAAGGCTGGATTTTTTAACTCAAAATACTTTTTTAAAAATAATTTTTATTGGAGTATCGTTGCTTTACAATAGTGTGTTAGTTCATACTGTACAGCAAAGTGAATCAGCTAGAGATATACATATATCCCCTCTGTTTTGGATTTCCTTCTCATTTAGGTCACCACACAGCACTGAGCAGAGTTCCCTGTGCTATACAGTAGGTTCTCATTAGTTATCTATTTTATACCAGGTATCAATAGTGTATATATGTCAATCCCAATCTCCCAATTCCTCACCCCCCCATTACTTTCTACCTATTTAGGTGTTCCATTTCAACATAAGACTTGCCTACAATGTGATGAATTGACACATTTCAGCATGGAGTTGAGGTTATTTCCCAGTCTCAAGGTCTCCCACAGCTCTGAATATGCCCATGTGTGCGTTGCATGTGAATTACTCATTGAAATTTACTCTAGGGAACATCACTTTTATGAACAATAGTAACCTGACCCAAGGTAGTGGAGTTCGTATCCAACACAAGTGGACTTTTAGACTGAGAAAAATGTTTTCTACCCTCTACTTTTAAGTCCTTGTCCGGGAAAGGACTATCCAGTTAGGAAATGATCCAGATGTGATGATTTGCTACATAATCTTCTGATCGCTTATTAATGTTTAGCATTTCTACAGGGATGAGACAAGCAAAGATGAAATGTAAAATTTAATTCAGTCTGCCAAGTGGGTTCTAATGTAAGAGAGAGAGAGTCTAGCTTTTCAATGGGAGCAGAGATTTTCCGTGGATGGACTCCTACATCTGCACCACCAGACTAGACCACTGCTCTGAATCACACTTTACGCTTCCAGCTTCTTGGGGATCCCATGCTAGTAACAGACTCAACAGGTCCAGCATCTAACTCACCATCTACCTCCCAGTATGCTCTCCTTGCCCATTGCTTCTGTTTGTGATTCTCCTCTTCTTAGTCAATACCTGCAGACTCGCCTTGGGCTCTCCTTCACTCTCCTTCTGCCATCAGTCTTCTGGCCCTTTCCCTGCCAGAAAAGGACCTGTTGGGCTTCCTAGTTAACCCGTTGGGCTTCCTTTCCCTTCCATCTGTTAATCATGTCGAAGTCCTCATCAGCCAGTGCATTTGGGCAACAGCTGCTTTGCTTTCTCTTCCTTCTAACAACCGACCGCCTTCCACCAACACACACACATCCTCTACTAAACTTCTGGAATCCCTGTGGGCATGGCATGCCTTTGCTGTAGAACCGGCTCCCTCTGCCTCAATAAATGTTCTTGTCATGAAGATCCTTTCTCAGGATGTCCATCCCTATCTCCCACTGCTCTCCAACCCACACTTTTATTCTGATCCCTTTGCACAACTATTTCATCCCAGCCTTTCTGTCTTTAATACCTTCCCTCAATCACTCCGCCCCCAATGTCCAAAGCCAAGCCTCATATTCAAATTTCTGTTGAAATCTACCAACACATCTCCTTAAAATACTGTAGACCCTACGCACCTCTCCCGTCTCTATACCTATATAACCCCAGCACCACCCTGTTTAACGCTTAATAGCAGCTCTCTTTCCCCATCAGTCCTGTTTCCCTGGAAGACCACATGTTATGTAAGGGCTTCTACGTCACGGTTCTCCTCTGCCTTCCCCCCTACTCATCCCTCACTCCCTACCCCAAGCAGAAGACACAGAAAGAGATCAGTAACACCGGTGGTGGATTGGAACTGAAGTTTGAACTCCCGCTGACTCCAACCTACACCCTCGACCCCTGCTGGGGGTAAACTGGAAATTCCGACATTCCCACCTTTGCCAGTCTTCACCACAATTACACAGGGTTAAGGACATATAGGGCCGAGTCATTTAACGTGTGCCACGTGCCTTTGAGAAAGACCTAAATAAAATCTCCAGGATTGCTCTGTTTATCAGTTACCTCGGCAGGGAGGTCGGGTAGAGGTGGGGAAGGAGAGGACTGTACAAACGCACATCGACCCTGAAAGGGTCTTCAGGCTGTAGAGGTGATGCAAAGATCCCGCTTGGTCTGGCCTCGTCCCTCGTGCTGGGGTACGCTTTCACAGTCTTCCATTTGGGAGACACTGGAGTAAACCCTCGCCCCATGCGGCGGGGGCCAGGGGAGGGGGGAGATCGGCTTCCAAAAGCAATGGCTTGACTTGGCCTGTGTGAGGCTCAGATCGTTCTTGAGATGTAAAAAAGCCGGGCGGCCGAAACAGGCGCCGGCCGCCAGCGGAGCCGAGGGCGGCGAGGGAGTCGCGGACTCCGGTCCGCAGTGCGCTGACGCGCCGCTAGGAGACGCCCCGACCGCGCCGCGGCCCCTCCCGCTGCCAGAGGAGGGCTCGGATCCCCTCCGCCAGCCCCCCGAGCCGCGGGACCAGGCGGCCGGCAGACCGCAGGGGACGCGCGGAGGATCGCCCGGGGCTGTCACCGCGGACGCGCCGCGCGCACCGACCCGGGCCGCAGGCATCGGGGACCGCCAGCCGTCACGCCCGCCGTTCCCCAGCCGGGGTCTTCGGCTCCCGCCGTCCGGTGAGCACCGGCCGGGCGGAGGGCGATGTCCGCCCGGGCCCGCCGCGGTCCCCGGGGCAACCGGGCGCCGCCCCTCGCGCCCCTCTGCTGCTTCTCGGCCGCGCTGGTGGTGCTGTGGTCGCCCGCCTCGCAGGCGTTCAACTTGGACGTGGACCAGCTCACGGTGTACGGCGGCCCCGAGGGCAGCTACTTCGGCTACGCGGTGGACTTCCACGTACCTGCCGCTCGCACGTAAGTTTCCCCGCGCGCGCGGGCCCACCCCGCCCCAGGATGGGTCCCTGCCCCTCTGCCGGGGGACCCGCGCCTGTCCCCGCAGCCTGATGGCAGGCGATCGTGAGACCCCATCGCGCTGCCCGCTGGGGGTCCCGTCCGGCTCCCCGCCACCAGCCTCTTCTCTCGCCTTCCATGCTAGATGTGCCTTGTGAACTTTGAGCTAGGGACATGCCGCTTGCCTAGAATCCGAAGGTCCCGGGGAGGTCCCGAGACAAAGACTTCAGCATCGTACAAAGGGGGAAACGGGACCGAGCGGACTCAAGCCAGTGAAAACCACGACCGCAACATGGTCTGTTTATACGTAGCCTGTAACCGTTAAGGGTCTGGGCGCAAGTGCTGTCTGCTACAAGCAGCTGGGCTCTGTCCTTGGCTATTCCCCCCCATCCCCGCCCGCCCCTCTTCCCTCAACTCACTATATACATAGCTCCACCTAGAGAAGAATTAGGACTATTTGCACCCTCTTCCAAACCAGGTTTCAGACGCCCATAGGTTTCCGCGAGGAAATCAGGTTTGACAGTCGGTCTCCATCCTAAACACGTTTCTGCCCTTGACCCCGACCCTAGTCTCCGTGGGCAGGCTGCTCCAGAGACTGCGTCGCCTGCGCTCACGTTTATGATTCCCAAGGAGTAATTCCTCTCCAACCCTTTTCGCAGAGCGAGTGTCTTGGTGGGAGCGCCCAAAGCCAACACTAGCCAGCCAGACATCGTGGAAGGGGGAGCCGTCTACTACTGTCCTTGGCCCGCCGAGGGGTCCGTGCAGTGCAGGCAGATACCGTTTGACAACACCAGTAAGTGATACTTGTCATTCTCAACTGTGAGTCCTGGTTTCAAAGAGCCACAGCCATCCTGGAGTCAACTGTCCACTTTCTTTGTGCTCACGTGGCCTGTCTGATGGGTCTGTGTTGTGGGCAGCGCAGGTCCCTAGAGAAATCAGCTTTTTAAAGCCGGAGTGAAGGGGAGGAAAATGTTGAGTGCACCCCAGAGGGGGAACGGTATTTTGAGCGTGGGTTTTTGGGCGCATCCTGGTAACTTCTGTTCCCTTACTCTTCCGAAATAAGCATTTTCAGGGGGAGTGGATGGTTTGGAGAAAGGCAGATGTTATACCCTAACCTTGATTCCGGAGAGAATTTGGTTACTTCCCAAGGACAAATCTGGGAAAAGACAGATCCTTAGCATTAACAGTGCCCAAGCTCTGGAGGCAAGAGTCAGCTGCTACAGACCCAGATATCACTCCATGTTGCTGTTTAATTCTTTACAGAAAGACAGAGTTTTCTTTCAAAATATTGGACATTGGATGCAAACTAGTACAGGCAGAGTGTGGATGGATTACATTCATTTCCAAAATCCCTGGACAGATGTTTCTTATTTAATTAAAGGGAAAATACATTTTAAACAATTCAGGCTGTTTATGTTTCCTCTGGTGTTTTCTCCTTGGGTCTTGAGAAAACAATTTAAACTTAATGCTTTCAAAAACGTTAACACTGAATGTTTTAATCTGTACCTCCAAAACGTTATGAATTCAAAAGGTATGTATTATCAGGAAGCAAATACCTCTTTTCAGAAAAATGTGAATGTGTCAACTCAAATAATGTTCTTTGATGAACAATCAATTAAAATACCTTTTGCACCACACAGCTATTTTATGATATATTCTTCATTATTGTTACATTAGTATGAATTTAGAATTTATGTAGAACATCAGTTTTCACAGAATTTTGATGAAATTGGATGGGTGTTATTTACCTGTTACTTTAACTGATTTGCAGTTTTTATTTTAAAGGAGAAAATAGTTTCAATTCTAAGTATATGGGAATCATTTCAAAGAAAAAACTCCTATGCAAGCATTAGCTTGAATTATGACCAAACTAGGAAATATTTTATGAAAACACTTTAAAATTATGTTTTTCATATGTGTCTATATATGGTCACAACAGCTCATTTACCATTTTATGACTAATTCAGCCACTTGATATTAATTTGTGAAAGAAATCTTTCAATTTGTTGTTGAATCAGGACTTTAGATGCTTCTAATTACTGAGCTCTAGCTTGAGAATAAATTTCCTAAATCAGAACAATTAAGCATAAAGTTAAAGGTATTTTACTAATCCACATCAAAATCATTTGTATTTTAAAAAGTATTTTAAATGTAAGCCTTGATAAATAAAAACATAAATTGTTGGCATATTTGAATTTAAGCTAAGGGAAATTAGCATTTGCATTTTGAGACATTTGATGTATTTTTACCAACAGTCAATCTATAGTCATGGACATGAATTTAATAACCTTCTAGAATAGTCCCATAACATATCAACATATCAAATCAGGATCTGGTTAGTATATTTTCTCTTTGATAAGGAAGAGTCAATATCTTATCCAGATAAGATAAGTCACACCTGAATACCTTTCTAAGTACTAATCCCAGTAGATGTCACCGTTCAACAAATGAAAACCAGAGAATACAGACATCAATATGAATTATTGAAAACTGACCACTCCCAACCAAAACTCTCCAGTGTTAAATTACAATAGGCAGCATTTCCCAAAAGTTCATTCTAAAGCAACTGTTCGGAGCTTTGAATTCAGTTTCCCACAGAGAACTAATGCTGAAAGATTGTGCTTTGGTTTCCAGAATAACCCATAGGAATGCACTTAACCCTTACTGTAGCTGAGTCATATTTGCAATGAAACAGTAGGGGACAAACTAGTACAATTCTGGCGATTAACTAAATAGGAAAATAATGAGTGTTGAGAAAATATCAGTGTTCCTTGGAGAAAGGGGGGTAGATGACACCTTCTGCACAGGTTCTCAGGAAGACATCTGGATGTTGCAAAGGGCTTTCGAGATTAATGCTGCTGGTTCTACAACTATGTCTTATTTTACTCCTAAATGGATGGGGTTTTTTTTTCTTTTTTTTTTTTTTTCCTCACGGCATGCAGGATCTTAGTTCCCCGATCAGGGATCGAACCCATGTCCCCTGCAGTGGAAGCATGGAGTCCTAACCCCTGGACCACCAGGGAATTCCCTGGGGTTTTTCTCTTGAGAGATGCATTCATCCTACTATTTTATACTTGCAACCATAATCGCCGTAACTTGAGGGTTCATTAAGTGGAACAAAGTGAGGGAACCAGGGAGGGAGATAGATGTTTCTGAAATAATTGAGCAAGAAATGAAAAAAAAAAAAAAAGCAAGGCATAGGAGACCACACAACATTTGTAAGAAATGAATGGTCTATGACGGAATGAAGAAAGCAGTGAACAGTGAAAGCCTGGGCGAGTTTCAGAGAGAGAAGAATGACTGAGAAAAGAAAGTTCCCCATTTAGCCATCAGGGGGTACTGTGGGCCCAGGAACCTTGGCTGCTACTGGGAATGGCCTGAGAATGGGTGGGGGAATAGGAATCAGAGGACTGTGGCTCAGGGGTTTGCTATTGAGTGGGGGCCAGCACACTACATACACATCATTTCTACCAAAGACCTTATCCATGAGCCACAAGACGGTGGAATTGCCAGTGAATGCCGTTTGCCGCAAAGCTGTGAAAGGAAGGGAGGGACAGCAGGAGCCTGTAGAGCTATTTCCAGTTCAAGTGTCGGTTCTGTGAGCAGAGTATGATCTTGGAACCAAAGATGAAAAGCAGAAACAGAGGCATTCTGACTCTGGGTGTTGCAGGCAATACTACCAGATGTGTTGCATTTATTCATCACCTACTATGTGCCAGTCACTTATACACATTATTTCTAATCCATACAACAAAATGACCATGTAAAACCCATTTTATGAGTAAGGCAACAGACATCAAAGGTGTTTAAAAGATACATCCAAGGGCTTCCCTGGTGGCGCGGTGGTTGAGAATCTGCTTGCTAATGCAGGGGACACGGGTTCGAGCCCTGGTCTGGGAACATCCCACATGCCAAGGAGCAACTAGGCCCGTGAGCCACAACTACTGAGCCTGTGCGTCTGGAGCCTGTGCTCTGCAGCAAGAGGGGCCGCGACAGTGAGAGGCCCGCGCACCGCGATGAAAGCCCTCGCGCAGAAATGAAGACCCAACACAGCCAAAAATAAAATAATAATAAAAAAAAAAAGATACATCCAAGACCACACAATCATAAACAATAGATGCAGGGCTGGTCCTAACAGACTGCAAGTTCAAGGTTGGATCCTATGGAGCTGAGGCACCGCTCCCCTCCCCTCCCCCTCCTCCACTCCCCCACCCCAAAGTTACCTTCACAGGTTCCAGTTAAAATGACCCTCCAGAGAAGATCTGAAAGGGGAAAGCAGTTTGGGCAGAAGGTTGTGGAAATCAGAGGTCGTAGAGACAGCCTTTGTCTTGGTGGGAAAGATGGGTTGTATATGCCCCCTCAGCTGCCTCTTGTCCTACCCTCTGCCCATGGGCAGCAACGTGCAGGTTTCCCCCAAAGAGGAAGAAAATTTCTCTGCTTGACAAAGTAGGGGCTCTGAGTGCTGGACACCCGCAAACTGAGATGCACATAATAGAGTGTGATGCGTGGGGCATCAATATAGATCACATTACAAATATACCTTTGTACAGAGAGCCATGACTGTCTCTGTCTTCCACCCTGTCTGCTTTTACTATTACATCTGAATTTGAGACATTCTAAGTAAATTTGACCTTTTAATGATGTTGTTTCAACTTGTTTAGGCCCTGGGGGTGTCTGTAAATTAATGCTCGCTGTGGTAACTTACTAAACTCTCTCAGCCTAGACACTGGGGGAGACTGGCCTATAATTTAGACCCTGAATCTCGTTGTGATCTTGAACCTTAGTTTATTTAAGGTCAACTGCCTTTTTTTTTTTCTTTCTGCCTTTGCGTTTGAAATATTTTTCATTAAATAGTAGTCATTTATTTTATTTTTACTTTATCCTATAACCTGGATTTTAAAAATTACTTACCATAAATGCAAAAATAGAGGAAGCTGGGAATTGCCTAGCACTTCAAATGTATGAATACTATTAAAATCTGTGGTCCTTTCAAGTATGAAAAAAGAAAACTTTCAGGAAGCATATGGTGGTGGGGAGGGAAAAGGGTAGATAATTTTCCTGCTCTGCACAAAATCAAGTGGCTCCAAAAATGTCCTTCTCTCAGCTCCCTCCTGGCTTTCCTTCTTACCTCACTAAAATAAAATACCCCCATCACCAAACTGATTTCTTCCACTTTTGCCTCTAAACTGTGCCCCACGTCTTCAATGTAGAACATCACGTCTGCCAAATTCATGCCTCTCCTTTCTCAATCTACTCCAAGGTTCATTGTTTTTCTTCTTCCTACATTTTCCAAACCCATGTGTGGATTACATAAAAACTCCTAGGTTACAGCTCTCCAGCTAGAAGAAGGGTGAATGAGACAATGAAACAGACAGTCCATCTTTGGAATGATAAGAAGGCAAATTGCAACAGTGGTAACAAAAGCGGAGTACACAAATATTTGATTGTTTTAAATGCTCAAATGCAACCTTTTGCAGTGAAAGATAATTGCATGTGCTGATAATGATGATAATAATCACAGCATTAGTAATCACGGAGGGGCAAATAGTTGGGAACCCTCCCAGTTAGAGACCCACTTACAGAGTGAACAGGAAGAGGTGGGAGGTACCATTGAGATTTGGAAATCATCTGAGAAAGACAACCAGCATTTGCCTGGCCTTAATTTAGCATCTTTGTGTTCAAAAAAAAAAAAAGAAAAAAAAGAAAGAAAGAAAAAAGTAAAACTTAAAATGGAAGACAATTTGGTTAGGGTATTTCAAAGCTCTAAAATGGTAAGATTTTTTCGGAATTGTGTTTTAGCTTGGAGCCGGGAAGCCTTTGTTGGGGGTGGAGGGGCGGGCAGGAGTCTGTTTTATTTTTCATTTCATGTCGAGTGAGCCCACAATAAGAAGCAGCTTAAAGCATCTGGCGCTGTGACTGGTACAGGGTTGTTTTTCGATAGCATTGGGTGTGCCCTTTTTCTCGTGTGAGGGTTGGGAAACATATTGGTCACATAAGTCTTGCTTTTCTAACTTCCTCAGAAAGAAACCAGTTTTTGTTCAGGAACAAAGCAAAGGCAAATGCAGGGCAGAGCTATCCCAGTAAATGACAGAGGAGATAACACCAAGGTGATAGAACTCAGAGAGAGCAGATATCTGGACTCCAGTAAGTTCAATTGAAAGTGGAAAAAAAAAAAAAAAAAAAAGGCGGAAGGCAG
The DNA here is from genome assembly GCF_951394435.1 of Stenella coeruleoalba. Classification (NCBI taxonomy): domain Eukaryota; kingdom Metazoa; phylum Chordata; class Mammalia; order Artiodactyla; family Delphinidae; genus Stenella; species Stenella coeruleoalba. The sequence goes on along the minus strand of NC_137147.1, from coordinate 176,218,283 downwards.
CCCAAAGATAACCTGCTCCTTTTAAGAATCAATATTGCCAGAGTTAGGGTAAGTTTTGCTTCTCACACACACATGAAAAAAAAAATGTACACACACACACACACACACACACACACACACACACACACACACACACACACAGATTAGGGCAGAAAGCTTACTCTGCTAATTACTGATCCCGCTGAGTCATCAGGGGTGCTTAAGCTGGAAGGCTTACTTATTCTAGAAGCAGTTCATGATGGCTCCCATGACTGACAGGCTGGCCCAACAGATGCAACCAACATCCCTCAGCTTCTCGCAGTTGGCTCTAACTTTCATGTGACAGAACACAATGGCCATCGAAGTCCTGGCATGAGAAGTGAAGGGGGAGCAGTCCCCACAGCTCGCAGCACCGGAGGAAGCAATTAGAAAACGGAAGTCCTTGAAAGTCCAACTAGAAATGGGAAACAGATCTGCTCTACGGCTAGTTGGGTAGAATGAGCGTTAGGCGCCTGTTGCTTAATCTGCAAAATTCTTTCAAGAAGCTGGACGTGTGTGTGATGCAACAGGCTTCCAGGCTCTTGGCAGGAAGAATCCGTGCAGCAGCTGCAGCATTCTGGGAGGACTGTAAGAAATTGCCTTGAAATTGTTCCGAAGGCAAGAAAAACGCACTGGCGCATTGAAGCCGGCCAGGTGTGATGTACGAGTTCAAACTTTACCTGTTGTGTGTACAGAGTCCTGTATCTGTGAGTTGTGTTGATGAAGAGAATTGCTGACATTTCTAACAAGCTCAGCTAAGCAGTTCCCTGATGGACACCATCCAGATACACAAACATAGGTTTTTGAGGAAGAGAGAGAAAAGACTAATTATTGATCTTCTTAAAAGCACGCACTTTAAAAATAGTTAATTTTCAGAATTCAGTTCAAATACATTTTCACATAACATTTTAGTGCATCAGGCAAGGTGTATGTGTATAATGGAACGCTAAAATCGACGAAAAGTAGTTTCGATTCTGGGTCACGTTTATAGGGATTTAAGGTGGATAAGCAAATCGTGATGCACGAATAAGCAATTTATACTTTAAACATCCTACCTAATACACCGGTGTTGCTCTGTTATGGACCTCAGCCAGGCAGCTCTCAGACCAGCCGGGAGGGAATGGGGCTCGTCTCTAGCCCTGCAGAAAGGCCAGCTCCTGGATCTCTGAGATTTAGACCCAAAGGTCTACAAGTGGAGGAATTCTTCTTGATCCACACACACTGGCCAAAGTGATCATTTACCCTTTTAATTGTTTTAGTAGAAGTAAAGCATAGATTATAAAAATAAGTCTTTATAGAAATGGTTGCCAGGCATTAGGAGTAGGAAAGAGGGGTTGTCTCCAAAGGGGAAGACCAAGGGAATTTGGGGAGCTGACGGAACTTCCTGCATCTTGATCGTGATGATGGATCCACGATGGTATGTGTTTATCAAAATTCATTAAACTGTACATCACCAAGAGTGAACTGTACTGCGTGTAAATAAAACCAAGAAAGAAAGAAAAAGCATTATGGAGCATGGCCATTGCTATGAGCATGTGGGCTTCAACTCTAGATGACGGGAAGGTCCGATGTAATAATAGCTGGAAGTATAAGGACACATCCCTGAAAAGCTAAGTAAGTCACCTTACTGCCCCCAAACAGGGCCAAACAATGTGTCAGATCTTCAGACCTTCTATACATTGTTTAAATAAAGAACACTATATTCCGAACGTGTTTGGCAAGAAAACTGTGAATGGATGGGCTTCCCTGGTGGCACAGTGGTTGAAAGTCTGCCTGCCGATGCAGGGGATGGGGTTCGTGCCCCGGTCCGGGAAGATGGGAGGATCCCACATGCTGCGAAGCGGCTGGGCCCGTGAGCCATGGCCGCTGAGCCTGCACGTCCGGAGCCTGTGCTCCGCAACGGGAGAGGCCACAACAGTGAGAGGCCCGTGTGCCGCAAGGCCCGTGTACCGCAAAAAAAAAAAAAAAAAAAAAAAAACTGTGAATGGAAACATGTTGAATCAGAATAAATCTTTGCAACGAAGCATCATACTTACTAATTCTCATATCCTTGCTGAAATTCAGGCATGGGACCTCTCATTGATCATCATTAAACTAAGGAGGTCTTACTTCAAACACATTATTGTAGTAATCAAAAGTAGTATAACTGCACTGCAGAGCATTAACTTATTAACATTAGGTCAATTTTTTTTTTTTTTTTTTTTTTTTTTTTTTTGGCAGTACGCGGGCCTCTCACTGTTGTGGCCTCTCCCGTTGCGGAGCACAGGCTCCAGACGCGCAGGCTCAGTGGCCATGGCTCACGGGCCCAGCCGCTCCGCGGCATGTGGGATCTTCCCGGACCGGGGCACGAACCCGTGTCCCCTGCATCGGCAGACGGACTCTCAACCACTGCGCCACCAGGGAAGCCCCATTAGGTCAATTTTATTCTTAAGCTCTGATAGTTGACATGTGGCCACAGATTTGTGTATGATGTTGCAAAAGCCTCTGTATCCATCTGCTCTGATTTACAGGACATGTAGAGATGAGAGAGAAGGGCACACACCATTGCTACAGGAATAGGTTTATGCGAGGACCCTACACAGCCCAGGTTACACACAGCATCTTACCCCAGGTGTACTGGGTCAGGGCCAACTCCCCCCAGCCAGGTTACGGCTCCATTTCAGATCGGTTTGTTGTCATTCCCCACGATTTGCCCACGTGCCTCTGGCATAAGCCACCCCCACCTCCTACCACATGGTTTCCATAATACGTCATGGCACAGCTCACCTCTCAGCATCTATTAGGTACACCCGTGTCCCCACTCACCCTGAGCCCATGTCCTGGTGCCTCTCTCTTAACCACCCAGAACATCTTATTTTCCAGGAACGATTTTCTGGTATTTTTCTGGCTTCTCTCTTCCTACAATTCCCAGTGGAAAATATGTTTCAAAAATTAATTCTAAAGTTGCTGCAGATCCTTTTTTAGAAGAAAGGGGGCATAACACTAAAAAATAACATTTTCAAACATCCTACATATGGATGTGTCTCATGTAAATGATGGTATAAATCACACAATTGGGTATTATAGAACCATAAAAAAATGAAGCCTACCAAGAATCAGGATTAAAATGGGGAAATGCTTTTGTTTTAATATTAAGTGAGGACTTCCCTGGTGGCACAGTGGTTAAAAAATCCACCTGCCAATGCAGGGGACATGGGTTCGAGCCCTGGTCTGGGAAGATCCCACATGCCGCCAAGCAACTAAGCCCATGAGCCACAACTACTGAGCCTACACTCTAGAGCCCACAAGCCACAACTACTGAGCCCGTGTGCCACAACTAATGAAGCCCACACACCTAGAGCCTGTGCTCTGCAACAAGAGAAGCCACCGCAATGAGAAGCCCACGCACCGCAACAAAGAGTAGCCCCCACTCGCTGCAACTAGAGAAAGCCCACGCGCAACAAAGACCCAATGCAGCTAACAATAAATAAATTTATTTAAAAAAAACTAAGTGAAAAACATAAAATTCAAAATTGTGTCTACAACTTGTAGAAGAGTACAAGAGGAGATATGCAATGAGAGGCTATCAGGAAATGTAATTAAAACTGTTTTTTTTTTCTTCTTTTTCTAGTGCATTTATTACTTATTTGTAAAAACCATGAACAGGTATTTATTTATGATCAGGAAAAATAAAGACAAAATGAGACATGCAAAAATTTCTAAATGAAATTATTGAGTTCACGGAAGTGTTATGGAGATTAACAATGGAAAACCACAATTCAGGTTCTGTATTGACTGAAAGCAATCTTAGTTGCTTCCTCTTTTGTCTTGAGTGTAGGTGGTAGAGTAGTTTAGAAATGTACTTATTTACGCATAGGTGTTTATGCTTCAAAATACTGAAGACCAAGGGTGTTTTCAATGACAGTTATATGTGTAAAAATAAGAAGGTGCAGTGTATCTCCTGTTTTCATTCTAGATTGCTCCTACCTACATCAATAGAAACATAGGCTTGGTGGTCTGACCTGACAGTTTCTAGAGCCTTTTAGAATAAGAGAGCTGTTTGTGGAGGCAAACTGCCTTACTGAGTCCACCAAATTAAAGACTGATTTCATCCAGAAACGCCCTCATAGACATATCCAGAAATAATGTTTAGTCAAATATCCAGGCATCTCATGATCCAGTCAGGTTAACACACAAAATTAACCATCACATCTTCTTTGAGACTTACAATATATAGTCTCCTTGAAAAGGCACTGAGAATTCATGAACGAAAGAAACCCGTTGGACCCACAGGATAGAATATTTTTTGACAGTCATTTCTCCTCACGTTTCTTAAGCCAAAGAATGCCCAGGGATTACTGTAGTATCAAATAACCCCAAATCTCTGGCTTAAACCAACAAGGTTTATTGCTTTTTCACACTATCTGGTTAATATGAACTGGAGAGGAGCCTCTGCTTATTCAAGTGACCCAAAGACCCCTGCTGATGGAGATTCCTCATTGACACATGCTTTCAAGGTCACTCTAACTGGGAAGGCATGTGGCAAATTGCACATCGTCTATTAAAACTTCTGCCAGGAATTGACATTTACTACTTCCCCTCACATTTGGTAGACCAAAGCATGCCTAGGAGGTTGGCCAGGCCAACTTATTTGAATATCTAACCCTTTGTGGTAGACTGGTGTATTTACACACACCTATCAAATCTGTTTATGCACAACCTTTAAAAGAATACTAGAAAGGAAATGCAATAGAAGAGGTTGTCTTTGCAAATGCGATGAAAACAGGTTTTTCTTCTATTTCTAATGGACATATTTTTCAGGACCTTTTTAGGGGGGACCTGAAATAACATAGTTCTTTGGGGCTACGGTCCCAATCCCCACATGTATGGTAAGAAGCAGACACATGGCAAGGAAACGAAGGTGTTTCTATCAACAGATGTGAAGATATGGCTGAAACTCATACTGACAATCAGTTCTCAACTTGTTCCACCTGGTCTCCATTCTTTGGCACAGATATTGTCTGGGAGGACTGAGTACCCTTCATCCTTTAAGTCAGGCTCCTTGGGTGACATGTTATTAAATCATAATGTCTTTTCCCTTCAAAGCATCCTTTGGTTAACTTTAACTCATTTTTACTTACAAAATGCAGTTGACCCTTGAATAACAGGGATTTGAACTGTGCCAATCCATTTATAGGAGGATTTTATTTCAATAAATATTACATTATTAAAGGATCCTTGGATGGTTGAGTCTGCAGATGCAGACTGTAGAACTTGAGCACCTGACACTTTTGGTATCCTTGGTGAGTCCTGGAACCAATCCCCAGCATTGTTCAAGGGTCAACTATTTTCTCTTAAGGAACAGTGGACTTGAAAATAAAGCTTAGAGTTAGCAAACAGTAAAATCAAATTTCAGGGACAAGAGGAGCGTTAGTAACTTTCTTCAAGCAGGTGCTGTCCTTGACCCTGGAATTATGGCCATGAACTTACCCTTGTGGGATTTATAGTGAATAGCCAGTGGCAAGTTGAGAAAAAGTAAGGCAAGGCTAAGGGGACAGAGAGTGGGGTGTGTGTGTGTGTGTGTGCGCACGTACACTTTCTTTTTTAGATTGGCTGGGGTATTATTTTCCTGTTGCTGCTGTAACAAATTACCACGTACTTCGTGGCTTTGAACAACACAAATTGATTATCATAGAGTTCTGGAGGCCAAGTCTAAAATGGGCCTCACTGGACTAAAATCAAGGTGTTGGCAGAGCTGCGCTCCTTCTGGAAGCTCTGGGGAAGAATCTGTTTTCTTGCTTTCTCCAGCTTCTGGAAGTTGCCCACATTCCCTGATTCATGGTCCTCCTCCATTTTGAAAGCCAGCAATGTTCGGCTGAGTCCTTCTCACACTGCCGTGTTTCTCGTTCTCGTTTTCTGCCTCCTTGTTTCACATGAAAGGATCTGTGTTATTACTTTGGGCCCTCCAGATAATCCAGGGTAATCTCCCTATTTTAAGGTCACCTGATTAGCAACCTTAATTCCATCTGCAGCCTTAATTCTCCTTTGTCGTGCAACCTAACATAGTCGGGTTTGGGGCATTAAGATGGAGACATCTTGGGGGCTATGATTTTGCTTACCGGAGGTGGTCAGAGAAAGTTTCACTGAGGAGGTGATGTTTGAGCACGGGCCTAAATTAGGTGAGGGAAGGAACCATGTGGTATGGGGCAGGGGGAATGTTCTACGTTGCAGGAGAGTCAATGTTAAGTCCGGAGAGGATAGTGTTCTTGGGAAATGGAGAAAGGTCACTGGGTTAAAGAGAAGTAAGTCAAGAAAAGAATGATAGAAAATGAGGCCCGAGAACCAGGTCTAGGCAAGATTATATAGCACCTTAAAAGCCAGAGATAGGACTTTGGATTTTATTCTAAGAGCGATGGGCAGCCAATGGTGGTTTTGAGTAGACAAGTAACAGAATTTGAATTATGTTTTTAAAAGGATCGGTTTAATAGCGTGTAGGCAACCAAGAGCGGAAGCAAGGGGATGGGGTAAGAGACAGACCCATCGTCTGGTGGTAGAAAAGTGCAGCTTGGGTTGAATGATAGCACTTAGGGTTGAGAAATGGTTGGATTTGGGATTTATTTGAAAGTGCAGTTGGCAGAATTTTCTTTATGGATCAGATGAAGGGTACAGAAGGAGAAAAATCTGATCTGAGTAACTGGAGGAATGGGACTGAGACACGAAACAGCGGGGAAGGAGCAAATCTTAGAGAAAATATCCAGTTGAGTCCAGACACGAGAAACTGGAGATGCTTATTAGACATCCAAGTGATGTCAAGCGAGCAGTTAGATAAATAAACCCACGGTTCAGGCAAGAGGTTTGGAGATTTAAATGTGGAAGTTGTAAGTATGTAGATGATATTTAAGGCCATGACTTAGGGAGATGGTGGGAATGAAGACAAGAAGTGAGGAGAAGCGAAGTGAAGCAAAGAGAAGAGAGGAGGGGAGGGGAGGGGAAAGGTCAAGGTTGAGACAGAGTCCTGGAGTCCCTGACATTTAAAGAAAAATTAGAGAATTGAGGAGGATGTGTAAACAATGATAAGAAGGAGTGGCCGGTTAGACAAAGGAGGTCAAGAAGCCAGTGAAGCAATTCGTGTGCATTGGAGTGAACCTTGAACATCTGATTTGGTCACAGAAAGTGACTGACGGCTGCTAAAAGTAGTTGCAGGGGCATGAGTGTCAGGAGAGAATGGGAGAAGACCAACAGGAGACAGCAAGTCTGTAGAGCCATTTTTTCTCAAGGAGTTCCACCCTAAATGTAATCATCAAGAAGACGTGATAGCGTGTTTGTAATCTAATAGGAATTGTCCGGTCGATAGGGAAATGATGATGTTGATTAAAGGAGGAGAAGGATGTGCAGAAACAGATTCCTGAGTAGATGAAAAGGGCTGGGTGGGACTTTACACAGATGGAGGGATTGGCCTTGGAGGAGCACAAAGACGGCCCATCCTTAGAGAGCAGAGAAAGCAGAGCGAGAGTGGGTTTGTGGGTTTGGCAATAGAAGGAAGAAAACGATCTTCTTTCATTTCATCTATTTTTCAGTGACATAAAAAGCAAGATTATCAGCTGAGAGTGAGGAAGTAGACGGAGAAGGTTGAGATAAGGAGAAAATGTAAATAGTAACAGTGAAATGGCAGAATGCATTAAGCAACAAAGTGCACAGGGACTGCCCGGTAAATCCTACTTAAAATCTGAATTTATTGGGGGAAGGAATACATTTTGCCTCTGCTCAACCTATACTATGTCCTACTTGTTTGGGGTGGAGTTTAAGATTTCCCAGACGATAATCCCATCTTGGGTATTAATCTTCCATAAGTATACACTGCAGAAACAGAAGGTTTGAATGCTGAAGTTCCTGTTTTGTGTAATGTTGGGAATGGTGATTTTGTTTTAAAACCACAAAATGAACCATTTTGTTAGATGATGGTTGGTTCCCTTTTTACCACATCTTCTGGCAACAGGGATGAGGTCCTGAGGAAAATACAAGCATACAACAGGAGCTTTTCAAGTGCTATTGGGAGGCAAGTTTATATAACCTTCATCCTGAAACCCAATCATATCCTGTATTTAAAAGTATTGCTTTGAGGTCATAGTGAAGAGATTTATGTCGTTCAGTCTGCTTCCTGAGATTCCCATGCTGAGAGATTTTCATAACTTCTTGAAGCAAATACATTTTGGGGACCCGAACAGAGAAGCATGCTATTCTCTTCACAATTGGAAGGTGACATATAAGTTAAGAGTTCTCATTTCCCCAGCTATGTCAATGGCCAAGATATTTGATCCCAGGTAATTATTCCAAGTATGAGAAAATCTAGAGATGAGAGAAAGTGTGAAAAATTCAAGGAGCTGAAAGAAAATCACTATGGTTGGGAATGGCATGAAATGACGATGCTGGCAAGATAAGGGTGGGATACGACTGGTTTTAAGAATTTTGGCATTTTAGAAAGAACTCTAGCGTCAGGACAGAGAATGCATTTGAAGGTGACAAGCCTGGAGGAAGGGAAACCAGGTAGGGGACCACTGCAGCCACTGAGGCTAAAGAAATGGGAGTCACCCCAGGGAAGTGGCACAGGAATGGAGAGAAACAGATGGACTTGAGAGAGATCTAGAAGGAGGCACCAGCAGGAATTGGTAACTGAGTGGCGATAGGAGGTGCGGTGCAGGGTTGGTGGTTGTCAGGGATGCATTCCAAGCTTCTGGCTTGGTTCACGGGGCTGCCATTCTACTAGGTATAAATAGCAAGCAAGACAGACGTACTCGCTGGGCTTGAAATGTTCAAGTCCAGTGGAAGAGAAGACGAGCGCCTGGCAGCCCTAACAGAGGGATAAGCGCTGTAACAGGAGAAAGTGAAAAAGGGTTTAGGTGTGCAAAAGAGGGCTCTTGTTCTTGACTGACGGGGGAACTTTTTGTGTGGCTGGGAAAGCGTCTCGGAGGAGGCATCATTAAAGGTCAGAGGTGAAGGGTGAATGTGTGTGTGTGTGTACACACACGCACACACGTGTCTCTCTCGAGGTGGGTGAGATGGGAAGGAAAACCATTCCAGCCAGTGTATGTGAGGTGGAGTGGGTTGTAGCAGGTGCGGTCAAAGTTGAGATTCAGTCTCTACCACCCACCTGTAACCAGCTCTGCCCTGCAGATTTGCGTGTTTCCTACGAGGAGCCACAGAGCGTTGTGTCTGATCTGCCCCAGCTGGCTTCTCATCTCCCTTTGGAGAGGTGATTCTTTCATTTCTTGATATTTGCTCCTCTAGCTGCATCACGTAAATGAGAACGCTCACCCAAGAAATTACTTGCATCATACCAACAAAAGTCCATATGTATTTCTAGAGCAAACCTTACATATGGCCTCCGTCAAATTACATATGAAAAACATTTAAATGATTTTATAGGATGTAGAAACAAATGTCTGAGGAACACTAGCTAGGCCCTATTGATTATTAAAAACAGGAAGTTGGAAACGTGGTCTTTATTCTCCAGAAGATGATATAGATGTGGAAATAATTGTAGCAGAAAACTGATATTCTCATCTAGATCAGGAAAACTATATAATAGGAAGATTGTAATACAATATTTACTAGTGCTATCCGAAACCCATATTTATGAACATTGTTACTAGAACTCTAAAAGCATACTTTCAGCTCATTTAACATTATTAGTTATTTAGTTATGTGTGGAACCAAACATTTAAATAGTGATATGAAAAATACAATTTAACAGAAAAGCCTCATGATTTCCAGAAAAGAAATGTCTTAAACTAGAGGAATGAGCTAGAAGCCTCAAACTCTGAATGGCTGGATGGGTTTATAAAACAACAGTGAGTGTGTCCAGGGAGGGTGGATTCCAATGGCCTTTCACTTACTACTTTATACAATTTTTTATACAAGTTTTCTTACTTTATATTGTTTGAATTTTTAAAAACAATAATCTGAAAGAATTTCAATTTGAAAAGAAAGAGTTTGGGGCCTTACATTTTATTTTATCTTATTTCACTTCATTTTTTATTTCACCTGCATTTCTTTACTACATTTTCTCCCATATATTCTCCATGATTCTTTTTTTTAAAAAAACTTTAAAAAAATAATTAATTAATTTTTTTGCCTGCATTGGGTCTTCGTTGATGCAGGTGGGCTTTCTCCAGTTGTAGCGAGCAGGGGCTACTCTTTGTTGCGGTGCACAGGCTTCTCATTGCGGTGACTTCTCTTGTTGCGGAGCATGGGCTCTAGGCGCGTGGGCTTCAGTAGTTGTGGCATGTGGGCTCAGTAGTTGTGGCACACGAGCTTACTTGCTCCATGGCATGTGGGATCTTCCCGGACCAGGGCTCGAACCTCTGTCCCCCGCACTGGCTGGTGGATTCCTAACCACTGCGCCACCACCGGGGAAGTCCCTCCGTGATTCTTAACCATGTGTGAATGGCTATTTGTCAAGCATGGCCCTACATTTTAAAGCAGCTTTTAAGAAAGTGATTTGGATTAGTTGACAAAAAAGGAGGAGTGGAATTTTGCAAGAGAAGCTTCATGTACAAAGTCTGGGAGTTAAGACTCAATAGGGAACAGAGAGGAAGCTGCCTGAATGGAAGGGAACGCCGTATCTGGAGATCAGGTGTGGGGTCTGGGACCTACATGGTGGAGGGCGGGATAGCTAGATCTGATCTACTAGGTAATGGCAAGAAAACGAGTATGCCCGTGTGTGTTTGTGTTTGTGTTCGTGTACATGCACCCCTTTGTATACAGTATACATATATGATATAAATAATAAATCTCAGTTATAATAGAATGTTTATTTAATCAGAATAACATATTTCTGTCCACAATGGATGAATGAATAAAGAAGATATAGATATCTTATATACATGCGTATATATATACATGCCCACACAATGGACTATTACTCAGCCATTAAAAAGGAGGAACCCCTGCCATTGGCATGAATGGACCTTGAGAGTATTATGCTAAGTGAAATAAGTCAGACAGAGGAAGATAAATACTGTATGATCTCACTCATGTATGGAATCTAAAGAAGAAAAAAACATCTCATAGAAAAAGAGATCAGACTTATGGTTATACCAGAGCTGGGGGATGGGGAGAAGGGAGTCAAAAGGTAAAAACTTCCAGCTATTAGATGAATAAGTACTAGGGATGTAATATACACCATGATGACTATAGTTAACGTATATAAAATAATGCATGTATACACATAAACACACACACACACATATATATATGTACAGTATATATGAAAGTTGTTAAGAGACTCGATCCTAAGAGTTCTCATCATCAGGAACACATTTTTTCTTTTTGTGTGTGTGTGTCTATGTGAGATGATAGGTATTAACTTAACTTACTCTGGTGACCATTTCACAATATATGTAAGTCAAATCATTATGCTGTGCACTTTAAACTTACACTGTGCTGTATGTCAATTACATCTCAGTATAACTGGGGGAAAAAAGAGTAACACGTTTTTTGAACGTTATATGAAAAAATGAATTAGTGTGATATTTCCTTAAACACTTGAAAATTCCCAGTAAGATGATCAAGAGTATGAAGGCTACAGAGGTATTCTTTCATGGTTTTTAATTGTGGTTTTGGAATATTGGGAGGCATACATTTGGAAGTTTAATTTTCTAGGACATAAAAATTGACCCAGATTCTTTTCTTGGATTTGTTTCTTTTAGACAAGGAGTTCTCTGGCTACCGATATTTTATTTTAAATTTTACATAGGAGTATTCCTTGTTCTCAGATACATAGTTTCAATTTGAATGAAACACTTACAGCATCCACTGATAAAGGAAAAGATTATAAATAAACATTTAAAGATTTCCTTTCCCCTTTTCCTGATTAAAAATGTCTGGACAGCTCCTGCGACAGCTTTAAAAAAATCACTAGGGTGAAGCACTTGAAGTAATGACTGAAGATTACAGGGAAACTTACTGTTTTCCAGGACAAGGCTGAGGACTTTATAGTTTTTCAGAAACCACCCCACCTGCCAAAATGTCTGCTGCACCTGTGTCAATCTCAGCTCTTCTCTCTCACCCATGGTGATCTACCCTCACTTCTTGTAATTCCTCCCATTCTACTCAGTGAAAAGATTATAAAACTCTGCTTGTAGCCCATATGTACACCATATTCTACATTCCCTCACTCACTCCTGCTCAGAAATGAATATTCCCGTGAAAAAGCAGAATGTTAGTAGGTTTGCCACCCACTGATTGCCCAGAGACCAAAGCTACCAATTAAGAGAGATGGCTTCAAAGCCCAGAAATGTCGGACAGGCCAAATCAATTTTATTGCTACCACCCATCTAGATTTCTCAGGTTGACCTACAGATGTCTTGATTTTATCTCTAGGTTTTCTTTTTTCAGCTCATAGACGTAATAACATTCACTGTAAAAACTCAAACAACACAGAAATATATACAATTAAAGTATAAAAAGCCACTACAGCAGGTACACTCCCTGCCTTCGAGAGAACCGTCACAAACAGTTCAGTGTCTATATGTTCACACACCCATACACAGAACATTTTGAATTTAAAGGATCATACTGAACAATATCCTAGACAAGCTTCTGAATGAATAGATGGGAGTTTGGTCATTCATTCAACAAACTCTTACAGAGGACTCACTATGTGTCAGGCATTGTTCTAGAAGTGGGGAACACAGCAGTGAAGCAGAGAACGTCTCTGTTCATGGGATTCATGTATATTTGGAAGGGAATGGATAGTCAGTAAACAGGCAAACTAAGAAATAAGATCATCTCAATTAATGGTAAGTGCTATGAAGAAAAGTCTAAAGGGTAACGGGAGAGAATGACTTAGGGTAGGGTGAACTAGCTGCTCAGGGAAGGGGGTCTCAGAGGAAGTGGCATTTGAGCTAAACCCTGAGTGACAGGAAGGAGGGAGCCATGCAGAAAACTGTGGGAAGAGTGTATGCAATGAGGAGACAGAAAAGGCTGGGCGTGTTCAAGAAGGGCGGTGTAGGGACTTTCCTGGCCGTCCAGCGGTTAAGACTTCGCCTTCCAATGCATGGGGTGTGGGTTTAATCCGTGGTTGGGGAGCGAAGATCCCACATGCCTCAGGGCCGAAAAAGCAAAACATAAAACAGAAGCAATATTGTAACAAATTCAATAAAGACTTAAAAAAAAAAAAAAGAAAGGTGGTTGTCTGAAGCTTAATGAGCTGGGAAAGCAGGAGGAGATGGTAGGGGCCACATCATGCTGGGCCCTTCCAGTCGCATCAGGAGGTACCAGTGCAGAGGTGGAATGACAACTCTCCAAGGAACAAAGAAAGTGGTGTTGAGACGACTGGCCTTTCGTATTGAAAATAAGTAAGATGCCCACGCCACGTCCAATATAAAAACATTCCAGATGGACGACAATACTCGTAAAGTTAAAAGACTAGCAAAAATTGGAAGGTGATATTGACAACATATACGTGGGGAAAAGAATGAGTACTCAGGGGCTTCCCTGGTGGAGCAGTGGTTGAGGGTCCGCCTGCCGATGCAGGGGACACGGGTTCGTGCCCCGGTCCGGGAAGATCCCACATGCCGCTGAGCGGCTGGGCCCGTGAGCCATGGCCGCTGAGCCTGCGCGTCCGGAGCCTGTGCTCCGCAACGGGAGAGGCCACAGCAGTGAGAGGCCCGCGTACCACGGAAAAAAAGAAAAAAAAAGGATTCAGAATATACGCTGAGTTCTTCTAATCAATAAGACTAATAACCAAACAAGGCAATGAACAAAGGAGATGAGCTAGCAATTCACAGAAGAAAAAAGTATATGGTCCATAAGCATAAAAAGATGACTGACTCTACTAATTATCAGGGAAATGCACATGAAAACAGAACCAAATGAAGGACCATTTCATAGTCGTCCAGGTTCACAGAAATTTAACAGCTCTACGATGCCAAGAGCTGATGGTGTCTCTCTCGTGCCCTGTGAGTGTGCATGGATGGGGCTACTTTGGAGGTGGATTGGCATAGCTGCCCAGCAATGTCATTTCTAGTCTGGTGCCAGAGAGAAACACTTCTCCATCTGCACATGAAGATGAGTGTAAGGGTACTCAGGGCACATGTTTGTTGTAGTAGAAAAACTGAGAAACCTAAATGTTCATGTGTAAATGGAATGGATAAATAAAATGCAGATGGCTATCTAATGAGATACAATACTTACAGGAGTTTAAAAGAATGAATTGGATCTATTATCTATCTATCTATCTAATTATCAAAACATAGGTTATTTCCCAAAAACATAAAATTGAATGTTAAACACAGTTACATGCTGTCCATACAGATAGTATAATACCACTTTTATTCAGTTAAAAAGAGCACACAGGGACTTCCCTGGTGGTGCAGTGGTTAAGAATCCTCCAGCCAATGCAGGAGACATGGGTTTGAGCCCTGGTGCAAGAAGATCCCACATGCTGCAGAGCAACTAAGGCCACGTGCCACACCTACCGAGCCTGCGCTCTACAGCCCACGAGCCACAACTACTGAGCCTGCGCGTCTAGAGCCCATGCTTCGCAACAAGAGGAGCCACCTCAGTGAGAAGCCCGCGCACCGCAACGAAGAGTAGCCCCCGCTCGCAGCAACTAGATTAAGCCCGCCCACAGCAACGAAGACCCAATGCAGCCAAAAATAAAATAAATAAAAAATAAATTAATTATAAAAAATTTTTTAAAAAAGAACACACAAAGAATACTCAATAGTAAATCGTTGACAAAACTACAGCAAAATCTGACCCACCACCTGTTTGTGTATGCCTATAAGCTGAGAGTAGTTTTTATATTTTGCAATGATCGGAAATTTTTTTAAAAAAATAATATTTAAATGATGCATGAAAATTATATGAAATTCAAATTTCATTGTCCATAAGTAAAGTTTTATTGGAACACAGCCAAGCCCATTTTAAAAAACATATTGTCTATGGCTGCTCTTGCTACAAGGGCAGAGATGAGTAGTTTCGACAGACCATAGAGAATGCAAAGCCTGAAACATTTATTATCAGTCCTTTATAGAAAATATCTGCAGACCTCTGTTCTATATTATTCATGGACATTATTTTTTACATGGCCGGGAGTATACACATCACATTCATGACGGTGACCATCTATGGATGAGGAGGGGATGGAACTGGAGAGAGAGATGTCGAAGGGTACTGTGATGTTCGCAAATGTGAAAACACTTAACAGTTGTCAGTTCTGCCTGGTGGGAATACGAGTGTTTGTTGTATGAAGTCCTCGTACCTTTCTATACTTTTTCTTAAAGTCTCAGAAACGGTAAAACAGAAAAATATATTTTGTAGACAGTATTCTATATAATGCATCTAAGTCTGTCGTATGTATTTTAACTTTTATTTTATATTGGAGTATAGCTGATTTACAATGTTGTGTTAGTTTCAGGTGTATAGCACAGTGATTCAGTTCTACATGTACATGTACCTATTCTTTTTCAAATTCTTTCCCCATTTAGGTTATTACAGAATATTGACCAGAGTTCCCTGTGCTATACAGTAGGTCCCTGTTGATTATTTCTTTCAAAGACAGCAGTGTATACATGTCAACCCCAAACTCCTAATATATGTTTTAATAGTTGAATAGTACTCTATTTTACAGATAACAGGAATTTGTTCTCAAATCCCTTATTTATGAACATTTAAGATGTTTCAGTTTTGCTATCACAACCAGGACAGCAAATATCTTCACACTGCATCTTAAAGCATTTGTGTAATTATTTCTATTGAACAAAATCCTAGAAGTTGAATTCCTTGTTCCAAAAAATGTACATTTAAAAATTTGATATATGTTGTAAATCGCCCTTCCAAAATGCTGCATTGAGCTATTATCTTGAAAACAGAGATTATTAATATTTTTTGCCAAACTGCTAGGTGACAAGTCTTAAGTCATTATGGTTTTAATTTGAGGTTCAGGATCTCTGCATGAATTTATGAGATATTTGATTTCTTCTTCCCTGCAACGCCTGTTTAGGTCCTCAGAACTTTTTCTATTGAATTTTAGTCTTTTTCTCATTGATCTGGGAACTCTTTTACATATTAAATATACTGATCCTTCCCTTGAAAAAAATTCACCTGGATTATATTTATTAACTTTGTTAATAGTCTTTCGGCACTTGGGAAGCTTTACATCACATGCAGTCACTATAAAACTTCTTCCTAGCTTTTGGCATAGTTTGGGATATGCCAAGGAGAGAATTGCTTTAGTAACTAATGGTCTCCACCATCTCCCAGAACCACTGGCCCTTCCAAGAATTCTCTGGGCTTGACAATGCACAGTGCCTTCCTTCTGTTCCAGAAGACGTGTGGTCCTATCCTAAATGCATTGCTCCATATCACGGGAGTTTGGTCAGGAAACAGAAACCACTTTGAGTATTATAATTAGGACTGAGAGGTTTATATGATTATTGGAAAGACTGGGTATGTGAAAGTTAGGAAGGTCACTGCCTGCAGATCAAGAAATCTGGAAGTTCAGGACTTGATCTCAGTGGCCTGAAGCACCAAAAAGGCATGACTGTCAAAGGATACTTGAGAGCTGCAGGAAGAACATCCCACCTGCAGCTACTGATGCCCTCATACATGCTTATAATTGCTGCCAGAAATTAATGGCTTCTCCATCTCCTCCTCTTTCCAGATCTCTCCATGAGCCTCTCATTCAACCAGAATCCTATTTGTAAGAGGGTCTGGAAAATGTAGGTTCCAGCTTCTCAGCCCTTTGCCATACCAAGGAGAGCTTAGAAGGACAGAAATTGTGCTGAGTTTTTACAGGAGGTTGTTTTCAGGAAAGATCAGGTCAAATCGAATCAAAAACATCCCCTGTGCATCAAAGGTTCATCGAGCACCAGTGTGCATAGTACTAAGCCCTGTGTTGGGTTGTTTGGCATGAAAGAATCTTGTTCAGAAAAGGAAGGTGAGAAATTAGGGAAAGGTCACTTTCACAATCAACCCAAATATATGTTACTCATTTGAATTTTATGACATTGTAATATTAGATTTACATCAATGAATTTATAAAAATAATAAAACAGAATTTTTGTTTGTTTGTTTGTTTGTTTGTTTTTCGGTACGCGGGCCTCTCACTGCTGTGGCCTCTCCCGTTGCGGAGCACAGGCTCCGGATGCGCAGGCTGTGCGGCCATGGCTCACGGGCCCAGCCGCTCCGCGGCATATGGGATTTTCCCGGACCAGGGGCACGAACCTGCGTCCCCTACATTGGGAGGCGGACTCTCAACCACTGTGCCACCAGGGAAGCCCAATAAAACAGAATTTTTAAAAGGTGACTTGGGAATTCCTTGGTGGTCCAGTGGTTAGGATGCTGCGCTTCCACTGCAGGGTCATGGGTTCGATCCCTGATTGGGGAACGAAGACCCCGCAAGCCATGTGGTGCGTCCAAAAAAAAAAAAAAAAAAGATGACTTGTCCACCTCAAAGGTCAAGGTAAGGAGGATACACCTAGATCACAACTCATTTCAGCAAAGAGAGACTTGGGACAGTGGGATTATTCTCTATTGTAATCCTTGGATTAGGGATGGAATTAGTGACATCCGTTCATTTATATTCTTGGTCTCAGAGAAATTTGTTGCTGGAAAATAACCCACAACTTACACTTTCAATCAAGTTATTACACAGTTCAACCTTATAATAGCAGAAAAGATGCCTTAGGCGCCACAAAGGTAGAGTCACATCATTTTCTCTAGCAGAAGAAGGCCAATTTGGAACACTGACTTGTGTGTCTGTGAGGTCCCTTCTAATTCTTGTACTTAGGTTGAGTTTCCAGGTTTCTAATTAAGAGATATTTTTAAAGGGTTGTATTGCTGCAAGATTCTGTAGTATGTTCTCAGCTTATAAAGCACTACCACATTACCTATGTGATCTTTATGACTTTGATCACCTGTGAAAGAGGAAAGGGGGAGGTATTTTCAGCCTAATTTTAGAGAAGAAATTAAAACTGCAGAAGATTAAATGAATTGCCCAAGATCACCCAGTGCATGGTGACAAGATCCTTTCTCTCTGAGGTCTACCATCTTCTTGCCTAGATGCAAACAGAAATGTTTATATTTTCATTTTTATGCTCTAATCTGTAAGATGCTCCAGTTCTTTGCCAGTTGTGTGCATTCTGGGTGAGGATTTCCAGAACTTGTTTTTTCTTTTTTAAAAGTCCAGAAACATCAAAAGCATAAGATTTTAAAGAAGGAAATCTGTAATTTTCTACTAACATATCAAAGCGTAAATTTTAGGTTAAGACCTAAGTATATATAATTTATTCTTTCTTGAAAAGTCTGTAATCATATGTAAACTCAAGTGAATATTAATTGCGTGTATATTTTGGCCTCCCTTAATAGAAGTTAAAAGTTCATTTGTAATGCATTTATTATAGAGTCAAGGAGGAAAAACAAAATGCACACCAAAGAGAACACATAGAAATAAGTTGCCCTGGTACAAATGTCTTTTGAAATTCATTAGCTGTTACTGATGAAGTTCAGTTAGAACCATGCGGTTAGAACCACATGGGAAATATGTCAATTGGGAATCAGGAGTGAAAGAAAAGATATCTGCTTTTTATTAAGACCTGAAGTGTGTCGTAATTGGGTTGAATTTCTACCCAGATGGTCCCCCTCATGCTGACATCTGCAAAGTGTGGATAAAACCATGTTGAGGTGTTATTTTCTGTGACTGCGTGGACACATGTTACCCAGTTAAAAACCAGGAACTTGAGTCCTTCAAGCAGACTCCTGCTAAACCATGCTGAGAAAGCTATGCTTCCTGGAGCATGGAGGTTCCAAGTAGTTTCACTATCAGAGAAGATTTGGAATTCCTTAGAGCAGTTATAAATGTTTGGTCTTCCATCTGGCAAATCTATGACAAAAGTGTAGATTAAAGACTGTCAGAGTCTACATCAAGTTTACAGTACTTATCCATGAAAATGTAAGTCATTAAAAAAAATGTTTTTTTAGGGCTTCCCTGGTGGCGCAGTGGTTGGGAGTCCACCTGCCGATGCAGGGGCCACGGGTTCGTGCCCCGGTCCGGGAAGATCCCACATGCCACGGAGTGGCTGGGCCCGTGAGCCATGGCCGCTGAGCCTGCATGTCTGGAGCCTGTGCTCCGCAACGGGAGAGGCCACAACAGTGAGAGGCCCGCGTACTGCCAAAAAAAAAAATGCTTTTTTAAAGTTAAGTTGTGAAATGTCATGAGCCAAGTATGTATTTTCATTTGATTGGTATATTTCTAAGTGAGAAGTCTAGCTTAGACTTAGTCAAAAAGAACCCCCCATGTGTATGACATTTTAAAAAATGTTTTTAATGGGTAAATTTATTATCACATATTTTAGCTGGCTGCCACGTTTTACAAATTATTAACAACCCATGTTCTCCCTGTCAGACAACAGAAAGATCAGAGTAAATGGAACCAAGGAACCTATAGAGTTTAAATCGAATCAGTGGTTTGGAGCGACTGTGAAAGCTCATAAGGGGAAAGTGGTGGTGAGTATCAGCTGCGTGCTGCGGGGCTGCTTTGCAATAACATGTACACTGCAATGTTTCACAACTCCTGTCTACCCAAATCCCTTCATGGAAGAATACATCGGATTTTCAAAGATGAGCTATCAGCATTCCCAAAAAAATTGAGTGCTTCAAATGAAAGAATCTATTTTAGTCCTTAAAGCTACAGGAAGTAAAGCTGGTTTTCCAGAAAATTGGTTAGACCTTTCAAATATTTCAAAAACAAGTAAGGAAGATAGAAAAATAAAAGCTAAATCCTAAAAAGGTAAATATTTCATTGCTTAAGATTGATTTAAAGGGCTGACTAAAGTTTGACCAGAGAAACAGGAGTACTACTGTTAGGATTCTTTAAAAGTTAATCTACTATGATGTCATTGATCCTCCTTAGAACTATCGGAAAGGTTTCTTTAAAAATATAACTACCAATGACATGGTTCTCCGAGTACACTGATACTTTTCAAAGTAAAAATTTCTCACTCACAGATAGAGATCTTTTGGCTTTAAAATGCTATGACTTTGTGATTCTCTTCTCTGTAGCTCCGAGTGATAACACATGTCTGGTTTACTGAGAAATAAATAACTGTATAAGTTGATCTGGAAACTTTTTTGTTATTGGGGGATTTTTTTTTTTTACTATTGGCTCTAATTTCCTTACAAAATAAAGCAATAACTTTTGCTTTGGGGATTTGTTTAAAGGTGTTTGAATTATGATTTAATAAAAATAAGTATCTAAAGGAAATGCCTTGTTTTATTTGGTCTGTGGTTAACGCCTCACAGAAATTTTGACATAAAACAACTAATATATAAAACATAGATAGCCCTCCTTAGTGACAAATCCAGAATTTACAATAGGCTCTCTGTAGAACTGTATTTGCATTAATATAGTTCTCACATTCCAGGATTGGTAAAAACTTTTTAATCCTTTAGTGATTTACAATGTATGTGAATAGCTATTGAAAAGCTAATTCCATCTAATAACTATTTGGGGTTAAAAATCTTTTGGTACTATATTGATTTTGATTAAGTCTTGAAAACTTATATTATTGTGCATTTATTCAATATTTGTAGAAATCTTCAGAATTATTGAACGTAAAATAACACACCGTGTTCATAATAAATATGCTTAACTTGAGGGCATGCTTACACTTTCAAAATTATGTGGTAGGAAATAGGATAATATAAAGTACCTTTCAAGTTAATTTTTTCCTTGAGCACTGAAACTTAGCAGCGTAAAGAATTAAATTCTACGCTGTGTGACAATTCTTAGAACTTCAAATTGCTGTGAACAGAAGTATCGATTTTGAATATCCAGGTATCATGTGTGTTTGGGTCAAAGCCTGAATATTATCACATCATCATGTTTCACATCAGTGTGAAACTGAGCAGGTATAAAAAAGATAATTTTTTAGGGCTGATAGCAGACAAGCACTGGAAAGAATTTTCATGGCATTAAAGTGTTCTATGGTGATATGGAAGGTGATGCGAGTTGGCTTATACTGAACCACATAGGTAATGCTTTCCCTTCCAAACTCCTACTTTTCACCATTCCACCTTATGTTAAATGTCTTAACCACATAGTGCCTGAAATTAAGGGGACTTAGATGTGTTAGAGAGCTTTTCAGTATTGGCTAAGACCTCACAATACAGAGAGAGACAAAAACCCAAAAAACTTAAGTTATTTTAGTAAAGATAACTTATATTCTCAAGTAAGCAGGGTGCTACTTAGTAAAATTATCTAGAAGTCGTTACACATTGGACTGATTACCAAGGACATGTTTGGAATCATGAAAAGACTAAAATCAGGATCTGCCTCCTCTTTTTCTGGCATTGTTTTAAGTGTGATGTCATCAAATTAGGAGAGAGGCTAGTGGTTCCATATTCTAGAAGTCTCTAATTCTGCATCCTTAGAAATGAGTGGTTGAATATTCAGGTAAAACACAGTTACGTAGGATTTGAGCTAGCAAAACAGAAGTCAGAAAGGTGCCTGTGTTTTCTACCTGTTTATGTTTATTGCCTGTCTCGTTCCTAGCACAATTAATTATTTAACTTACTTAAAGAGGATTTCATATATCCTCTTTTATATTTCATAATCCAAGAATCATGTTTTTTTACCATTGTTTAAATTAATTTTTGTCTTGTCATGAATAAAAACTATCAAATGAAAAATAAACCCACTGTGATAAGGGGGCAGCAGTCCAAATGTAAGTCATTGTTTTAAAAAAATCGTCAGGTACACCCTCAGTGATAAACCAGAGGAAATCCACAAAACAGGTTGACAAACTTGTCTGCATCCTTTGATTTGAAAGTAGTTTTTCTTTAAGCAACAATTAAACCAAGAAAGGAACTAGTTCTCTTTCTAAGACATCACACTGATTCATTCGCTGTTTAAATGTTCATTTGCTTTTATGTAAGTCCAATTAAAAAAAAAAGAAAATATGAGTTCTTTGCCTTTAGTAAATATTTACTTTTGCTAGGCTACTTTGATTTGATTTAAAATCCTGTGGGGGAAAAATCTCATTCCTTTGTATATGCTTAATTTGTCCCAATTCTACGATGCATTAATGTTGAAATATTGGCTTTGCAAGTTTAATTAACTCTGACTACCGAGGTACTCATTAGCATACTGGAGGCCAATTAAGTCACTTAATAATTTAGCATTGTTTGTTACAAATTTAGGTCTATTCATCAACAAGTCAAATCAAAGCACTGTATGAGGAATCTGCATCAAAAAGAATTTTATTGTCTTTGATGTTTCCCAGGCCTGTGCTCCGCTATATCACTGGAGAACTCTTAAACCGACGCCAGAGAAGGACCCAGTTGGCACTTGCTATGTAGCGATTCAGAATTTCAGTGCGTATGCTGAGTACTCTCCTTGTCGGAACAGTAAGTTATTTTTATTCTTGGAACTGAAATTTAGCTCGAGCTTTTCTGCTATAGACAGTGCAGGTAACCCCAGAACACCATTGGTAAGGAAAAAGCAGTGGGGGTAAAGATGATGGACGGTCTTACAGGATGCCTAACTGTAATGTGAGGACCAAGACACGGAATTCTGCTGATCGTCTTCCGTGTTTTAGAAATTTTCTGTTTTTAGATATTCTGCAGTCAAATTGATTGGTTCCTTATTTTAGGCCTTAAACTCTCCATCTCTACTCAAAATTCACACTGCATTTGAAAAATGCTAACTGTCCGCTTGTTAGCTGTAGGAATGGTGTTAATTAGCATGATTGGATCTAAGAGCACAGTGGATATGAGTTCTCCACCTAGCCTGTGTTCTCAGTGTTCTCACAGATCAAACCCGTGTCGCCTGCACTGGCAGGTGGATTCTTAAGCACTGCACCACCAGGGAAGTCCCTTAAATGGCTTTAAAAGAGGTGTTCCTGGACTTTTCCTGGAGGTGCAGTGGTTAAGAATCCACCTGCCAGTGCAGGGGACAGGGGTTTGAGCCCTGATCCGGGAAGATCCCACATGCTGCGGAGCAACTAAGCCCGTGCGCCACAACTACTGAGCCTGCGCTCTAAAGCCTGCAAGCCACAACTACTGAGCCTGCATGCCGCAACTACTGAAGCCCGTGCACCTAGAGCCTGTGCTCTGCAACAAGAGAAGCCACCACAATGAGAAGCCCGTGCACCGCAACGAAGAGTAGCCCCAGCTCGTTGCAACTAGAGAAAGCACGTGCACAGCAACAAGGACCCAACACAGCCAAAAAATAAATAAATAAATAAACTTACATAAATAAATAAAAGAGGTGTTCCTTATAGATAATAAGACTCAGTTATGCATTCATTCAACACGTGTTTTTTGAACACACTGAGCACTAATTATTCTATGTTTAGGGAATAAAGCACAGGACAAGAAAAAGCAAACCCCTGTCTTCAATAAGTATATTCTAGGGCGGAAGAGAGACAACATATGCGTCAATATATAAGTTCAGATCCAGCAATTCCACTTCTGGGTATTTATCTAAAAGAACTGAAATCACTATCTTGAAAAGATATCTGCACCCCTATGTTCATTGCAGCACAATTTACAATAACCAAGTCATGGAAAAACCAAAGGATCCATCAATGGATAAGTGGATAAAGGAAATATGGAATAGATAGAGATATGGATATATACACAATGGAATATTATTTAGCCATAAAAAAAGAATGAAGTCTTGCCATTTATGACAACATGGATGGATCTTGAGGGTATTATGCTAAATGGAGTAAGTCAGACAAAGAAAAATACTCTGTATGATCTCACTTATATGCAAAATCTTAAAAAAAAAAAAAACCCACACAAACTCACAGAAAAAGAGTACAGATTGGTGGTTGCCAGTGGTGGGGTGTGTGGGTGTGGGTTAAACGGGTGAAGGTGGTCAAAATGTACAAGCTTCCAGTTATAAGATAAATCCTGGGGATGTAATGTACAGCATGGTGACTGTAGTTAGTAATACGATATTGTATAGTTGAACGTTGCTGTGAGAGTAGATCTTAAGAGCTTTAAAAAGATTGTAACGGGGCTTCCGTGGTGGCGCAGTGGATAAGAATCCGCCTGCCAATGCAGGAGACACGGGTTCAAGCCCTGGTCCAGGAAGATCCCACATGTCGCGGAGCAACAAAGCCCGTGCGCCACAACTACTGAGCCTGCACCCTAGAACCCGCAAGCCACAACTACTGAGCCCACGTGCCACAACTACTGAGCCTGCGCTCTAGAGCCCATGAGCCACAACTAGTGAAGCCCGTGCACCTAGAGCCGGTGCTCTGCCACAAGAGAAGCCACCGCAATGAGAAGCCCACGCACCACAACAAAGAGTAGCCCCCGCTCGCCGCAACTAGACAAAGCCTGCGCGTAGCAATGAAGACCCAACATAGCCAAAAGAAAAAAGATTGTAACGATGTGTGGTGACAGATGTTAACTACATTTACTGTAGTAATTATTTCACAGTATATACATAAATCAAATTGTGTTGTACACCTTGGACTAATATGTCAATTACATCTCAACAACAAAATTTGTTTAAATAATAAATAAGTTTCTAATATAATGGCAGGTAGTGAAAAGTACTACAAAGAAAAACATAGCAAGGCAAAAGAGTAGGGAGCGACGTGCCTGCGTGGGGAGAGGAGCTGTTTCAGACAGGACGACGGGAAGGGCTTCTCTTAGCAGTTATTGGAGCAGGAAAGCAGGAGCTTCCCAAGCATGGCATCATCCATTAAGAGGGATATTCTGTGTCGTGTTCCACTCAAGGTCGTGCCGCTGAGTTCTGTAAGAGGTCCTTATTATTATGCTAAAGATAAAGGTCAGGGAATTCCCTGGCAGTCCAGTAGTTAGGGCTCTACGCTTCCACTGCAGGGGGCACGGGTTCGATCCCTGGTTGGGGAACTGAGATCCCGCAAGCCATGTATTATGGCAAAAAAAAAAGTCAGGTAGAGCAATAAATAAATCCTGAATTTATTCATAAAATTTATGGTAGAGCAGAGATTCAAAACTGAACTTGTTTCATCAATTTTTACACCTATCCATATCACATTTCTTATGATTTGCTAGAGGTACCTCCCCACAGCAGTAAACTACTGTAGCTGAAATGAGGAGCCCGTCCTTCACATGCCTCTTACCTTGATGATATATCCTCTTCCAGCTAACATCAAGGATGATTGTTTAGAAACCATGTCACTGCTTCTTGTTCTGCCTTTTTATCTGACTGCCCATGTGATGGGAGAGCTCAGATTAAAATACAGCATAAGCCATCTAGACTTGTGGATAAGAGTTGCAGGGTGAGTTTGAACCATTATCTAAAACTTTAAAGTATAGTATGCTCTCATTTTGAGTTACACGGGTATCTTATTATGTTGCGAATTTATTTAGCGTTTACTTTCCTAAATAAAAGAATAGCTTGACACAGGTAAAGGTGAAGTTTATGTCGAGCTGCAGAATAGCCAAACAAATGGCCAGGAATTCTGTTCAGTCTAGTACACAACTCCAGTGTCACATCCTCCTGGTCTCTCTCTTACTGGAAGTACTTCCTTCTCAAATGCACCCAAGGAGCCGGCTTCCTGTGTTCCCTAAGGAGTTCACAGTTCATAAACACAAAGCCACCTTGTTCATGAGCGTATGGTCAATATCACAGAACAGGGATATTACTTTCAAAAGAGAATTTCAAGAAGCCTCTCATGTTCATGTCACACCACAAAGCCCCTTCACTGACACTTTGAGCAATTTGGGTGGTAGCCTGCTCATTCATATGCATGACATGCCTGTAGCTCTTACGGTCATTCATAATTTAGATGGCAATGGTTTACACACACCTTTCCATTCTCCTTGGGAAGCCAACACATGATAGCGTGATTCCCTGGATTCCTGAGTTTACTCTACAGGGCATAATTGCAAAGTTCACAGATGCTCTGAAGTTCTAGGAAGAAAGATTCCTTCAGCTCTCATAATTGTAAGAGAAAAACTTACTTTGCAAAGGAAATAACCTCCCATTTCTATTATAAGCACCACTTCAACATTTGAAGTTGGTTGCTTTCTCGATGAATTTTATGAAAAATTACTGTTTTCTCTGAATTTTTTCAGTTTCCTGTTTTGCAGCAAAATGATTTCAAAGAATGGTCCTGTTTCTTCCTTTCTGAATAATTTACAATATTGAAAAAGTCAGAGTCGATTTTCAAAAGGATTTATAAAAAAGATTTATGCATTAAAATACATTTCTTAAATATAGTCAACACATCTATGTTCACATAATCATATATCTTGTGTTCATATATATTTCTTGTTGCATACAGCTATTTACAGGCATGAACTTCTAGAAAAATGGTACCTGGACATTTGAGACTTTAAGGAACTTTGTAGCATTCATAATTATAAACCACAAAATATAGTTACAAAATAAAATATATTATAAGGTACTGTGCACTAAACATTTGTTAAGAGGGTAGATCTCATGTTAAGTGTTTTCACCACAAAAAAACAAACAAAAAAGCAAATTTGATTGAGGGTGGGGAACACAAGAAATCTTTTGGAGGTGATGAATATGTTTATTCCCATGATCGTGGTGGTGGTATCATGGTATGAGGCATATGTCTAAACTCATCAAAACATACACAGTAAGATGTGCATTTTTTTGGTATATTAAGTATACCTCACTAAAGCTGTAAAAAAAAAAACTTAGCTGAAAAAAAACACACACAAAGCATCGACATTTGAATTAAAAACAGATCATCAAAAAAATACAGTATATGAAGTAGAAAAGTATTTTAAAATATAAAGGGAACATCTGGAAAGAATGGCCGATGACAGTGCTAAAATTAGCTAAGTACTAGCCAAAGAAAAGAAAAAACAGAAGGCATTCTAGGAAAAGCTGGAAAGGCCTGATCCATTTCAAAAAGCTTCTGGAACAGGCACATGTCCAGCCTATAAATTTTTCCTGGGATGATGTGCTTTTCCTTTCCTGCCCTCTTATTTTAGTTTCCATTCAGGAGTATCCTTGATAAGAAAGGAGTAATTATTTACATGTTTGCATCTAACTGTATAATGACTGAGATTCCCTCTACTGAACTATATTTTGGTTTTAATTTAAGCACTTTAGGAGTGATACTCTTTTAAAGTACAAGTGACAAGTAGTACATTCCTCATCCTAATGTCCCAGGATCCTAATATCCTGGGAATCCACAGGTTGACCTGCTTATGGTTTAAAAAACTGTATTACAGGGCTTCCCTGGTGGCGCAGTGGTTGGGAGTCCACCTGCCGATGCAGGGGACGCGGGTTCGTGCCCCGGTCCGGGAAGATCCCACATGCCGCGGAGCGGCTGGGCCCGTGAGCCATGGCCACTGAGCCTGCACGTCTGGAGCCTGTGCTCCGCAACGGGAGAGGCCACAACAGTGAGAGGCCCGTGTACCGCAAAAAAAAAAAAACCAAAAAACTGTATTATAAAAAAGTCCTATTGGACATTCAGCTAGTGAATTACATTGCAGAGAGTATAAAATAAGCCATTTCTAGAGAGTTTTCTCTTTTGTGAACACTAGAGTCCCTGTGAGATGCAGTGTGATCAGAAATGCCAGGTCCTAATTTACGTAATGATAATAGAAGAATTTGAAGTTAATTTCCGGTGAGAGATCAGGAAATTGAAACTCTTATCGGTGACCCCAGCAGAAAGTGTCCACCCAGGTGACTAAATTTAGCTCTCTCTTTCTCAAGGCATTGCTTTACTCAGAACACGTGGGCACCGCAGAAACACATTATTGCCAGTTGGGGAACTTGGAACATAGTTGGGAGATGGAGGTTTTATTTCTTCAAATAAACATGAGTTATAAAACCCAGTATCGTAAGTCCAAGGAACGTTATTCCTATTGCTCTTACTGTGAATCGCAGTGCCATTTGGGACAAGAAAACAGATTGCAATGTATTTAAGAAATTACTTGGAATAAATTTAAAAATAAATATAGAACACATATTGATCATTTTAAATTTAGAAGTCTATAGATAAAACAACAGTGTATCCTGAACTGGTTATTAAAATATATCTCGGGGATAATGATGTTATAACGTTTGTATCTTTTCATCATTCCAGGCAATGCTGATCCTGAAGGTCAGGGTTACTGCCAAGCAGGATTTAGTCTGGACTTTTATAAGGTAAATTCTTTTGATCTTATAGCTTCTAAAATTTATTTTATCTGTTTGATTTTTTTTTACCCCCTGCCTCTCATTCCCACTTCCACCCCCAATAACCACCATCAACAAAAGAACCTTTAGGTATATACCTGGCCTGTTTTGGCAACTTTAAATTTTTTTGTTTGCTCTTTATTTTTAATAAAGTAATCTATACATACGGCAATTTATTAAATAGTAAAGAAATCATGAAGAACCTAGGGGCAAGATGGGAATAAAGATGCATACCTACTAGAGAATGGACTTGAGGATACGGGGAGGGGGAAGGGTAAGCTGGGACAAAGCGAGAGAGAGGCATGGACATATATACACTACCAAATGTAAAACAGATAGCTAGTGGGAAGCAGCCGCATAGCACAGGGAGATCAGCTTGGGGCTTTGTGACCACCTAGAGGGGTGGGATAGGGAGGGTGGGAGGGAGGGAGATCCAAGAGGGGAGAGATATGGGGACATATGTATATGTATAACTGATTCACTTTGTTATAAAGCAGGAACTAACACACCATTGTAAAGCAATTATACTCCAATAAAGATGTTAAAAAAATAAAATAAAATAAAAAATAAAGACACATGGAATAATGGTTAAAACAGTGAAACCTGCTTGCTACACAGAGAAGAGAGTTGTTTAAGGAACTGGATTTGAAAAACATTCTGTAATGCATTTAGAGAAGTGTTTAATGCCCTTTGATAATCTCCTCTGCTTCCTTTGCTTGTTATGTATTAAAAATGGTTATATGAGAAAAAAAAAAAGAAATACACAGGCTGAAAAGCAACAGTCTTGCTTCATTTTTGCTTTTTCTTCCTTTTTTGCGGTACGCGGGCCTCTCACTGTTGTGGCCTCTCCCGTTGCGGAGCACAGGCTCTGGACGCGCAGGCTCAGCGGCCATGGCTCACGGGCCTAGCCGCTCCGTGGCATGTGGGATCTTCCCGGACCGGGGCACGAACCCGTGTCCCCTGCATCGGCAGGCGGACTCTCAACCACTGCGCCACCAGGGAAGCCCCTTGCTTCGTTTTTAAATGAAAATCTCAAAAACTCAGTAAAGAAATGTGCTTCTAAAAAGATCACAAGAATCTGCGTTTTTCTCAGGTGTAATTGACTGATTAGAGTTCACATTAGTGTTAATGTTAATTTCACGTTATCCTTTCACAAATTAAAAACAGATATTTAATAAGAATGCGGGCGGCAAAGCTTCCATGGTTTTGCAAATACTGTAAATTTCATCAGTGTCTGAAATTTTACTCTTTTTCTCCCCCCTACCCCCCACTAAAAGTTAAGGATGCAGGATAAGGAAGGTGGGGCTCTAAGTTGAAAGGAAAGTTTTTATTTTCTAGTCTGGAGTTGTCACTCCCTCTCCTGGAAAGGGGTATGTTTGCAGATGTATAGAAAAAAAAAAAAAAACCAGGCATTACTGTGGCCTTAAAATAAACAGAAATCAAATTTTCTTTTTATTGCTAAGGTTCAAAAGACCGTGTCTACTAAATTGCACAGCATGGAAGATGTACATATTTTGCTTACCTGAGGCAGTGCCAAAAAACTGAATTTATATATTCTCAG
Organism: Stenella coeruleoalba; assembly: GCF_951394435.1. Classification (NCBI taxonomy): domain Eukaryota; kingdom Metazoa; phylum Chordata; class Mammalia; order Artiodactyla; family Delphinidae; genus Stenella; species Stenella coeruleoalba. The sequence continues at coordinate 176,188,551 of NC_137147.1, read as the reverse complement.
GGGAGAGAATTTTACTTACCTAATTGAATCTAATTAAAATTATTTGATATAACACACTAAATAATTGAAAGGAATAAAAGGAAAGAAAATGACCTGCATGACTCAGATGTAAGGGCCTCTTTTAAAAATTACTTTTTATGTATAATTGTTAGAGCAATGCTTATGAACAATGATTTCTCACCCTTAAAAAAAAAGAAACTGTTTTTCTTTTCCAATTGTTGTTGCCGTTTCTGTTTTGTAGAACGGAGACCTGATAGTTGGAGGCCCCGGCAGTTTTTATTGGCAAGGTAGGTCCTGTTAGCAGAGAAGAAATGCCCACGGGTTGTTTCCAACAGGGAGATGAAACAGAAGTAACATCAAGTGTTGACTTTTTATTATGTTAATTTATCTCCATATTGGTAGTTTCTCCAATGAAGGAAGCATCATTTCAGTTTGTACTTTGTGATATAAATGATATTTTAAAATACTGTTGCAACTTAAATCCTTCATTCATCAAATGCTTATTGAGACCATGCCCGGCTTTGTGCTAGATGCTGAGGGTACAATAATGAGTAACCCGCAGAGGTTAGCATCTGGGGAAAGATGCAGGCATTAATCGAATACTCACACGAGTACTTAAGAAACTCGAGGCATGATACTCACTAGGAAGGTATGTCAAGACGGGGCCATGAGAGCATAGGAGGCTTCTCCAGGGTGGCCCCATGCAGGTATGTTTTGTCCTCTGAACACTGGCTGACTAGACGAAATTACAACCTGGGCATTGCTTAGGGAGCCCTGAACCCAGGTGCATGATGGCATCTGCCCAGGGGGGATGACTTCCTCTAATTCTTAAAAAAGGTGTTACATAAGCCGGCATCAACCTTAAGGTCAACGAATTTGGAAGCAGCAACCCTGAACTGAGCCCTGAACCCCGAGTAGGAGGTAACCAGGCGCAGAGAGGAAGGGTTGTGTGAAAATGTTCTAGGGCATAAAGGAGCCCAGCGAGTTGAGAATGGAGGGAAATCAGGGGACTAGAGTTAAGAGCTGCTGAGTGGGATGGAGGGGTCCCACCCTCCCTGCAGGGCTTGCAGCCCCAGGTAAGCAGTTTTGTCTTTATCTCCAAAACAATGAGAAATCCCCGATGGTTGGAGTTTAAATGGATTGCCTGAGGTAGAATAAGAATGTGTTGTTTGTTCTGAGAATAATGGGAAACCACTGGAGAATTTGAAGCATGGGATGCTATGGTCGGGTGTGTGTTACACAAAGATCACGCTGGCTTCAGTGTGGAAAATGGATCGGGAGTTGGCCAAAGTGCAGTATCAGCAAACGAGTTCTAAGGTTATAAGCTAGTTTTAAGTCTATAAGGTAAACCAGCTGTAAGGTTCAGATGAAGATGTTGGCTTCTGAGTGGTCACAGTACAGACTGAGAAAGGGGTGGAATTTGAGAGATACTTCAGAGGCGGAACAAACAGCTTGGATGACGGTTTGGATGTATGTGGGTGAATAGGGAGGATGCCAAGGATATGTTTCTGACTTTTGTAACTGAATGGTTTTAGGTGGGTCCCAGTCCCTGAAATGGAGAAAGCCGGAAGAGAACGGGTTTGGAGTGGATTGGGGAAGGAAGATGATGAGTTTACTTTTGGTTATGTTGAGTATGAACATGTTTGAGATGTCCAAGACTTTTCACATAAGGATTTAGATGTATGGGCTTAAACTCAGAGAGGATATCTAGGCTAAAATAAAAACTAGCATAGTGGTGATAACCAAAGCTGCCGTGGATGTGAATGGGATGCCTAAAGAGAGATTACAGAGAATACAGACTTAATTTTGGCTGTAAAGTTTAGAATAAGGATAGAAAAGAACATGAGAGAGATGAATAGTTGAGTGAAGTTTTTTGGTTTTTTTTTTTTTTTAATGGAGGAGACCTGATCATGTTTAAAAGGCCAACGGGAAAGATACAGGCGAGATGGATTTATGATAAAATTTTACATGAAATTACTGTCAAGCTTAATTCATACATATACAACTAGGAACATCAAACAATTAACCTTTCAGTCTTTAAACATTATTTTGCAAACTGGAAAACAATATATTTTATGCAGAGGATGGGTATAAAATAAAAGTGATGTGTTTAAAAAGATTTTGTTCTAATGCAGTTGATTAATTTCACATAATTCTTTCCTTACGTTGAAAAAAAATGTCTGATACAGATGATATGCTGACAATTAGATATGTCAAGGGGATAGAGAGCATTTGTCTGAGATAGATAATTGAAAATTTTACTCAGTCAGTCTTAAGATTATAATATTTATAGAAGAACTAAAGGAAATAAGCAAAGGCAGCGTGTCTGTGGGAGCAGGGAAGGGGATATTTAGCTTTAACCCAGAGAAAACTGGCAAATTCTACAGACGTTGTTCAGAAACTCATGTGTAGATACGATTGTCTTAATATAAGAACAGTCATTTCAGGCAAGGTCACTCGGAGATATTTACGGCCTGATTTAGCAGTTTTATTCTTTTGGAACTTCAGACAGAAGGACTGTGGGAATGTGGGAATTCCCAAGGAATAGTTTGGCTTTAAAATTAATATTAAATTTTAGTCTCTTGAAAGCATTCCTCCAGTTTTCTCCCAAAGAGCATGAGATCACACTTTTTCCTTAGATTTCCATAATAAATATAGGAATGCATAAAAGTTGTAGCGGAACATTGCTGGCCATCTTTTGGATCCATGGCTATCCTGTTATGGAGTATAATCTATAAAAATACTGAATCACTATGCTGTGTGCCTGAAACTAACATGATATTATAAACCAACTACACCTTAATTTAAACAACAGAAAAAAATAAATGTTGTATGAAAACAATTACATAGTTCATCTTTGGTTCTTCTATCAGAATGGAAAGCTCTAACCAGCTGTCAGCAAACTTAGCCTGCAGTTCTAGAGCCAGGCAGGAAAATTCACTGTCGAAAATGCAGGCATCCTCATGACCATTTTCAAGGGCGTGTGTGTTGTTCAGACACCCTGCGTCTGTGGCGGAGAGGACCCGTCTCTCATGTTCATTCAGCTAATCTATTCGTTTGTTTGAACACAGGTCAGGTGATCACTGCCAGTATTGCAGATATCATTGCAAACTACTCATTCAAGGATATCCTGAGAAAATTGGCTGGAGAAAAGCAGACAGAAGTGGCTCCTGCTTCCTACGATGACAGTTACCTTGGTGAGATGCATTGCTCAAGACATTTGCGGTTTCTCAAAAGACAAGCATGTTAAATGTGGAAGCAAATTTTATTCCTCACTTATAATATTTGGCACCTTTTGCAAATTTTCTTCTCTTACTAGCTTCGAGTGGACTCTTAACTTTCTTTTCTTTTGATTCAGCCATTATATGTAGTCTCCATAGTTTCATAGCTGTTTTATAGGCTCCGTGACAATCTCTTGCAAATAAAATATTTTACCAGTCGTAGATACTATGTATTAGTAAGGATGCCAAGTACTACCTGGGCAACATGATGATGACCGTTTCCAGTTTCTAAAAAGAGCAAGAGACTTTCCAGTTGCTAGAATGTTCTCAAAATTTATTACGTGCAAACCACACAATGCCATTTCATCACTATCGTTTGCCACCTTTGGTATCGTATCGGCATTTTGATTCCTTGATGAACTTCTAAAAACTGTAGTTATCTTTTATCACCTCGTCTCACTTTAGAGCCAAGTGAAGTTTGTGGGAAATCATCATTAAAGGTATTGGGAAGTAGGCCTTGTAGGTGATCAGAAATTGCAGAACCTGAGCACAAGAGATACTCTCAGAGTAAGTATGTCTGATGATGATGAGTCAGCAACTCTTAAATGCAGCAGCCACCATTCACACGTCGAGGTGGGCAATGAAGCCTTCCTACTTCTAAAAGGGGCCTCAGAATCCGAAGGTGTTGCCAGGCTCAGAAGAAGCAGATCTAGTATGCTTCCAAGATTTAGTATAAATCCTGGTTTGATTAATTTTTCTCTTTGTAGAACCCTAAACTTCTATGCAATAGGATTTGTTGGCGTTTCTGCACAAGGTACTACTATGGTAGTGCCTTCATATTTCTAGATACAGATCATTTGTAAAGGCTTCAAACGTGTGATTCGCTTGTTTCTTGCTTTAAAACAGGATATTCAGTTGCTGCTGGGGAATTTACTGGGGACTCTCAGCAAGGTGAGAAACATTGTTGAAATGAAGCCCTCTGTTGGATTGGCCAAAACATTCGTTCACGTTTTTCCATGCGATGTTACAGAAAACTTGAACGAACTTTTGGGCCAGCCCAATATAAAACACGGGGAAAAGTGCAGTGACCTAAAAAGCTCTTTTAGGACTGTGATTTTTAAACAATTCTGAAACTTCTAATCAGCCCTACATTTAATAACTCCTTTGTGTTATAGCCATTATGAGGCTGCAGGCCCCAAAGTTACTAGTGTGACGTCTGACTTTTTTTTTTTAAACCAAATTCTGAATGTTTGTGGGAAATGAGAAGCCGTGGTTGCCAGGTATCTCACTTGGTATAATCCCCTTAGTCTTTCCTGTTTGGCAAGCCTGATCCCGAAATCAGTCAGCTCTGTTCTACCTGTGTCTGTTTTTAGGTGCCCCTAGTAAACGTCCATACCTGTGTCCAGGAAGCTGGAATGCGGTGTAAGGTCTACAATCTACTCAACACTCAACATCTCTATTTGAACGGCTCTTCCAAACTTAATAAGCTTATACCTGAACTCCTGATCTTTCCACTTAAACATGCTCTACCCTCCATCAGCTCCATCTCAGTAAATGGCAATGCCATCCTCCGAGCTGCTCAAGCAAAAAACCTTGCAACAGCCTTGGACTGTGCTCTTTCTCTCACACCCCATCCATATCTAATCCACGAGCAAATCCTGCTAACTAAACTCAAAAGACAGCCAGGATCTGCCTACTTTTCACCTCCTCCGCAGCCTCCGCTCTGATCCAAGTGCCCATCAGCACTGTGGCAATAGCCTCCTAACTGATCCTCTTTGCTTTCATCTTGGCCCTCCTGTGGTCTTCCCTAGATCCAGCAGCCAACGTGGTCCTTGAGGAAGAGAAGTCACGTGGTGTAACTTCTTGTCCCAGTGACTGCCCAACTCATTCTGTCTAAAATCCAAGTCTTCACAATGACCTAAAAGACTCTGTTTATGAGGCCCCTATTTACTCTGACCTCAGCTCCCAGTCCTTTACCCCTGACTCCTTCCAACCACTCCAGCCACCCTGCCCTCCCTGCTGTTCTCTGAATACTCCAGACACACTTCTACCTCAGGACCTTTGCACATGCTATTCCTTCTGACTAGAACATACTTCTCCTAGATCTCCATAATATTTACTCCTTCACTTTCTTCAGGCTTTGGTAACATGTCATCTTCTTGCCAAGACCTTCCCTGACCACCCCAATAAATCATAATTCCTTCCGCCTCCCAATTCCAGCACTCCCAGTACCATTTTACTGCTTAGTTTTTCTGCGCTATACTCATCCCCTTCTAACATGACATTTGACTCTACTTTTCAAATTGACTGCTCCCTCCAGCTCAAGCTCCATGAGAGCAGGGAATTGTGTCATTGCTCCGTGCTGTATCCTATGTTCGCAATGAACATTTATATGTTGATTGAATTAGAGTAAATTTACTACTGAGAAGTCCAACATCTAGGCCCAAATGGATCTTCTCTGATGATTAACGCTCCAACAGCATGAGCGTCCAATTCTGCTAGAGTTTATTACATCAGATAGAATTAATGCTAGAATTTGTGCTATACCTTTAGGACCAGGTTTGGGTGAAGGGAAATTTGAATGGAAGGGGACTCTTTTCCAGGCCCCCTTTCTTTAAATTAAACTAAAATGTTGACCCCAATGAATCAAAGGATAGTTTAGATTTATAGAAATGAGAGCTGGAAAGAACTTTGATAATCAGGCAGTTCCAACTCCCATCTATTGTAGGTGACTGGAAAAAATCAGTTTCAGTGATTGATCCCGGGTTTATGGCAGACCCAAGGACTGAAACCACTGTTTCCTGAATCTAGAACCATATCACTGTGCATTGGAATATGCTCCCCGCTTTTCACCAGAGTTGCTTTTTCTACCTCTATTATTGAAGCTTCCCTTCCTCGCGTACCCTTGGCTGCCAGGTTGTCCTATAATTCTGTTCCAGGGGGCAAGACTCAATCATTTATGGTATGTGGCTTTTCCTTGGGTAACTGAAATTGTTTGAACACATTAGTGGGACAGGAGCTGTTACTTTGTACACTAGTACAAAAGCCTAGTACGAAAGACAGTGAAAACCGGAGAAATCAGAGTACGAGGTTTAACTGACAAATCACACACAGATCTGAGAAGCCAGGCTTATGTTCTGGAGGCAGAAACACATGGAGAATGTGATGGAGACAGGTAAATCTCAAAGTACGACTTTGGGTCTTCTGTTTTCTTTCATCTGTAGCAGAAGCAAAAGCCAGTGCAAAACTGTGGCTTCAAACCTCCATCTCTCTACAGGACCCACGATAGTTACTCATTTAAGAGGCACCCTCTTTAGCTGATTTGTTGTATAGCTTTACAGTGTACTATGCCACTCACTTTGTAAATGACTATTTCCATCACAGAATTGGTTGCTGGGGTTCCCAGAGGAGCACAGAATTTTGGATGCGTGAGTACTAAGAAGGCGTTACACGCTACATTCTCTACATACGCAAAGAAACATTTTGCTGCATACAGTTTTCAAATCTTTTTAAATGCCCTTTAATAGTGAGCACTACTGATCCACGCTTGTTTGCTTACAAACAGGGAGGTTAGATTCTTTTCTGATCTGGGTGCAGGATCAACTCCATAGTCTGTGGGACCCAGTGTAAAGTGAAAATGCCTAGCCCCTTGTTCAAAATGGTTAAGAATTTCAGGACAGTGACAGCTGGGCTATCCAAAGGGTGGGGAGGGCTCGTCTGCATGTGGGACCCTTTGGGACTGACTGCACGGGTCACGTGCCCATGAAGCTAGCCTAGCCCTATGCGTGTGCATAATCTGGGAATAGTTGCAGAGGATCCCATTGTTGATGTGATCAGCATTTTAATATGTCCCATACGGTGGACATAATAAGGTCAATTGTTATTTCACTAGTGTATTAGTTTGCAAGGGCTGTCATAACAAATGACCCCAAACTGGGTGGCTTATAACAACATAACTTTATTCTGTCTCAGTTCAAGAGGCCAGAAGGCTGAAATCAAGGTGTGATCGGCATGGTCACATCCCTCCCATGCATGTAGGGGTGGATTCTTCCCGCCTCTGCCAACTTCAGGTGGCCCTGCCTTTCCTCGGCATGTGGGAGCTTCACCTGAATCTCTGCTCTGGTCTCCATATGGCCTTCTTCCATCTGTGTCTATGTGTGTCCTCTCCTCCTCTTATAAGGACACCAGTCATTGGACATAGGGCGCACCCTAAATCCAGGATGATTTCATTTCAAGATCCTTAACTTTACTTATTTCATCTACAGAGACCCTATTTCCAAATAAAGGTCACCTTCTGAAGTTCGGGATAGACATGAGTTTTGGAGGGATACTATTCAAACCCATTACAACTAGTTACCATAAAAATAGGAAAGGAAAATAAATCGACCTTATGAAAGGAAAAACATATTTTAAATAATGTTTAAGTCTGGTAAACTTATAATATCTATAGATTTTAGGTTGTCTGGATAGAATTTTTTTTTTTTTTTTTTGTACGCGGGCCTCTCACTGTTGTGGCCTCTCCCGCCGGGGAGCACAGGCTCCGGACGCGCAGGCCCAGCAGCCATGGTTCACGGGCCCAGCCGCTCCGCGGCATGTGGGATCTTCGCGGACCGGGGCACGAACCCGCGTCCCCTGCATCGGCAGGCGGACTCTCAACCACTGCGCCACCAGGGAAGCCCTGTCTGGATAGAATTTAAAAGGAATATTTTTGCTACATGGATAATACTTTAAAATTTCATTTTTTTGCAGAGAACCATAGTCATCAATTTCTCATAACAGCAAATGCACAGAAGTGAAACTTAGATTAAATTTTTGATTAGATCAATTAACTGACTATCAGATTAGGTGCTCTCAGTGTTCCTGAATTCATATTTCTCTACATCAGATTAGTAAGCATGCATTTTGTCTGAAAGGATCCCAGATTTCACCATAAACAAAAAGTTCAGTTGGATTTTTTAAAGATCGTTCTTTTGGGCTTATTTTATTTTATTTTATTTTTTACATATACAGCTAACCATTTATGACTCCTCACAAAAATTTTAAAATGATTTAAGTTAAACTTTTTAAAAATTGCTCCAATTCTATGCCAAATGATGTAACCTATCTAATTTCTATGATTTCAGGTTTCAATCATTAACTCTACAGATATGACCTTTATTCAGAATTTCACTGGTGAACAGGTGAAGACATTTTAGAATCAAATAATGAATGTCACTCTGCACTAACAGTATACTGTAATATGTTATTTATTCATTCATAAAATAAATATTTACCGAGCACCTACTATGTGCTGGAAACTCTTCTGAGCACTGGGAGTGTAACCAAGTAGCAGACAGACAAGATCCCAGCTCTCATGCAACAGTCCGGGGGAGGCTGATGGGGGGTGACAATTAAGAAACAAGTAAATGCCCACGATGATTTCAGAAAATGATAAGGGATGTAAAGGCAGAATATGCTCCCTAAAAGCCCAAAAGCCACTAACTGCTGAAATCCGAGAGCAATCCTGTTATGTTGCGGTCCTTATGTGGTGTGCGCGGTGATGAGTTCTGAGTACCCGCCTTCCCCCCGAGAAGACACAGGCTTCTTGTAGGTTTCACATGTTGGTCAGTCAGTGGGTCTGGGCTCTGCCTTCCTGTCCTCACAGTGACTGGAACCCTCCCCAATCCCAACATTATATGGAAGATAAGCTCTCTGGTTCTGGTCCCTTCCCCCCAGGGGGTAGGTATGGCCCCGTACCCACTGTCACTGGCTGGGGTCTTATTATCAATGGGTCAGTTGCCTGCAAACAGGCTGCTGTCATCCTCCTGACGTAACACGGCCTGAGGTCACACTTCATTCACTACCCTGGGTTTCCTGGGTTTTTGACCTGTTGAAATCTGTCACATTTCTTTAAAGGATGAATGTGATACTCCCGTCTAAGGGAGCCAATCGTGAGTTGAATTCATTTCTCTGGTCAACCAGTTTCCTTTCCTAACCACCAACCCAGGGTAAGGAGCTTCTAGCAAGCCTCACACTTGACTCCAGCCAAGTTACATCTTGGCCCACGGGATCCCAGGAGGATCCAGGTTTAAGATCCTGAAATGCTCAACTCTTAGCTACACACAGAAATTCGGAATCATATATTTGTCAAGCAAATAGAGTTTTTTAAAGAACACAGAGCATTTTTGACATTTCCTCCCCCAAATTGGGGCTTTAGTCTGTCCGTTACTGTGCAATTTTCAACAAAGCATTTAACAATGTCCCTCATGGTACTCTTGTGGTAAATATAGAGATATAAGGCTGTGATGATAGTGAAGTTGGGTGGATTTATAAATTTTTGAACCATGATTCCCAAGTGGTGACAATTAATGGTTTAATGGAAATCTGGCAAGACTTCTCCTTTGTCTTTTCATTTCATTTTTATCATTCAAAGCTCTTTAAACATTGTTAAATTTGGCCTTTCTGTAACTTCTCATCTTCAATACCACCTAGTTCTGCAATCTTGAACCTCAGAACTTAATACATAAGTGATGAAATTCCTCTGAGTGAAGACCACACAATGCCACCCAGGAATAAGAATTTCACCGTATGTGTTTGGAATAGAGAAACGAGGTGGGAGAACTGAGTTATTGCATGAGGCAGTTAAATGAGGCATTCATCTCCTCTGCAAAGAGTACTTTGCACTGGCACCCATGTCTCAGCCCATGGACTACTATAATAAAGATACCATAGACTGGGTGGCTAAAGCAACACACATTTATTTCTCACAGTTCTGGAATCTAAGATCAAGGGGTAGGCAGATTTGGTATCTGCTGAGAGCCTGCCTCCTGTTCACAGCCGTCTTCTTGCTGTGTCCTCACCTGGTGGAAGGAGGGCTAGAGAGCCCTCTGGGGTCTCTTCTCTAAGGGCACTAATCCCATTCATGCAGGCTCAACCCTTCGTGACCTAATCACCTCCTGAAGGCCCCACTTCCTAATACCATTATATAAGGAGTTAGGTTTCAATATTTGAATTTGGAGGAGGGGAGGCATAAACAATCAGTCTACGGCAACTGTATATGTTTGGAATAGACAAAAAAGGTGGGAGAATTGAATAATTGTGTTACACTTGGTAACTCATCTATTTTTTTCCTCTGCAAAGAGTATCTAGCACCTGGCACCTACTCTGAGCTAAACACTGGTCAGACAGGGCAGAGAGAAGAATGAACAACACAGATGGAACTCTCTGCCTTCTGTGGAGCACACTTTCCAGGGGACTGTAGGCTGATTAAATTTGTAGGTGATAGGAAGCTAAATTGGCTAAATCAGGGGTCCCCAACCCCTGGGCCACGGACTGGTACTGGTCTGTGGCCTGTTAGGAACCAGGCTGCAGAGCAGGTGAGCAGCGGGTGAGCGAGCGAAGCTTCATCTGTATTTGCAGCCGCTCCCCATCGCTCTCAGTACCGCCTGAGCTCCACCTCCTGTCAGATCAGCAGTGGCATTAGATGCTCATAGGAGTGTGAACCCCACTGTGAACCGCGCATGTGAGGGATCTAGGTTGTGCGCTCCTTATGAGAATCTAATGCCTGATGATCTGAGGGGGAGCTGAGGTGGTGATGCTAGCTCTGGGGAGGGGCTGCAGATACAGATCATCAGTAGCAGAGAGGTTTGACTGCACCCAGACCACAGTGAATCAATTGCTTGCAGACTCATATCAAAACCCTATCAGTGAGTGGCAGGTGAAAACAAGCTCAGGGCTCCCACTGATTCTGCATTATGGTGAGTTATATATTATTACATTGCAATATATTATATATTGCAATGTAATAATAATAGAAATAAAGTGCACAATAAATGTAACGTGCTTGAATCATCCCGAAACAATTCCCGCCCCCCCCCGCAACCTGGTCGGTGGAAAAACTGTCTTCCACGAGACCAGTCCCTGGTGCCAAAAATGTTGGGGACCGCTGAGCTAAAGCATTGGATGGCAGAATACGGAACTGAAAAATCTTGGCAAGCTAAAACTATTGGCCAAATCTGAAGAGATTATAAACCTTGAAAACATAGGTTGAAAACAAAAATATAAGAGCTAGAATGTAGAGAGATTAGGCACACTGGTTACACTCAGAAAAGACTTAGAAACCTCAGCAGACGATAAACTCAATATGAATTGATACAGAGACGTGGTTTACCCTCAAATTAAAACCTTTTTATGCTTCAGTGATATAAAGAGTTCAAAGCAGAGGGTGTCCATCCTACTTATCTTCTCCTGTCAGTGTGTTCATGGGGTATCATCTTTTCTTTGGTATCCCATGTTGTATCCCTAAGAAAGATGGGAAGCCAACCTAAAACATTTCCATAGGAGATTTCACATGGAAATGGAATTAGATTTATTCTGTGACATTCAAGATTGCAGAACTAGGTAGGAGCATTAAGGACCAGATGTTACAGGAGGACCAATTTTAGCAAAAAGTATTCTAATAGTTGTATCTACAAATTGAATGGGCTTATTGTTGAACATCTCCAGAGGATGTCCGAGGAGATGTCATGGGTGTTGTGAGGGACATTATGCATTAGGTCAGGGGTTAAACTAAATGACTCTAAGACTCTGTCCATGTCCAAGGGTCTATGAATTTAAAGGCAAAAATGTGCTGCAATGTGGCTAATCTTTCAGGGAAAATTGAGAGATGACTATAAAAATGACTTTTTGAGCACAAAATATATCATCTTATGGTTTTCCTTTGCAGATGGCATCTTACTTTGGATATACAATTGCAGTATCAGATGTTAACAATGATGGGTAAGTTTATAAGAACTTCCTCACTCACCAGATATTATATTCGTCCTTAAAGATGTTATATTTTTTCCTTCATGAAATAGATCCTTCCATACTTCCTCAACAAGATCGAGGCTCTCTTGTTTTAACTTTTTTTTTTAGTCCAGGGCAAAAGGATACATCTACTAAAAAATTCTCTATCATCCTTTCTTATGTCTTTACCACATCTGCCACTTCTAAGACAGGACTATTTTACTTAGTTTTATCTTTGATTTTATGAACTAAGTAGTCCTTGGCCATTTGACTTCCATAGCCATTGAAGAATCTGCTCCTCTGCCTTCACCCTTTAGCACATGATATTCATAAAACATTTGCACATAAATATTTTTTCTCCTGACAGTGCTTTAACCAACATACTAGTGACTCCCATGCAGAAGATGAAATAATAATATTATTTTTTTCAGTTTATGGCAGTAAATTATAGTTGAGCTTGGATCAAACAGCATGATAAACTGTGGTTGTATTTAAGTTATTACTTCAAAGAAAATTGTTATTAAGCAACTCTCTGATCCACGAAAAGCACCTAACTGACAGATAAGACAAATGATTAAATAAGAAAACCAAAAAATTGAGATGAACTGATTATTCATCCAATAAATATTGTTGGAGCACCTACCATATGTCAGGCATTGTTCTTGGGTGCCCAGAATGTAGCAGTGATTAAGGAAGAATAGGTCTCTGCTTTCACGGAGCTCACATTTCGGTAAGAAGCAAATATCTGAAAAATGTGAACTATGTTCCCTTATCTGGGCTACGTCATGGGTAGACATTAGCTATGACCTCTACATAGCTAGAAATGAACCTTATTTATTATGCGGTACCGTATGATTGGAGATAAATTTGCTAACTTTTGTACCTTTTGGAAAATAGCTTATTATTCTTTCATTCAACATATATTTCTTGAGCATCTTCTACACACTAGCACTGTTCTAGGTGCTGGGATACAGCAGAGAACAAAACCGAAACCCGCCCCCTCATAAAGGTTATACGGTAGTTCGGGTGGGAGCTACAGATAAAAAAATAAATAAGTCAAATAAAGATTATGTTAGATGGTGATGAGCACTACGCAGGAAAAAAACAAAAACAGAGGGCCGGAAGCAATCAAGATGTCCTTTAGTAGGTAAATTGTAAGTATTCTGCGGCCCATCCAGACAATGGAATATTATTCAGTGCTAAAAAGAAATGAGCTATCAGGCCATGGAAAGACATAGAAGAACCTTAAATGCTATTACTAAGTGAAAGAAGCCAGTATGAAGAAGCTTCATACTATATGAATCCACTAGATGACATTCTGGAAAAGACAAAACTATGGAGACAGTCAAAAGATCAGTGGTTGCCGGGTGTTAATGGTGGAAAGAGGGATGAAGTAGGTGGAGCACAGAGGCTTTGCAGGGCAGTGAAAGTACTCTGTATGATACTGCAAGGGTGGATTCATGTCATTATACATCTTTCTAAACCCACAGAACGTACACCAGCAAGAGGGAACCCTAATGTAATCTGTGGACTTTGGGTGATGATGATATGTCCATGTAGGTTCATCAGTTGTAACAAATGTACCACCTGGTGCAGGATGTTCACAGTCGGGGAGGCCTTGCTTGTGGCAGGGGGTATACAGGAACTGTCTGTACTTTCTGTGCAATTTTGCTTTGAACCTAAAACTGCTCTAAAAAATAAAGCCTATTAATGAAACTTAAAAAAAAAAAAACAGAACGGGGATAGAAAAAAATTGGGAGGGATGCAATTTTTATTCAGGTAAACAGGGAAGGCCTGGGTGTTAGGTTAGGTGAGGGAGCAAAACACTATATGGGGAAGAGTGTCCAAATTCCCAGCGGAGCGGGGAGCTGCTGGCATAGTCAAGGAACATCAAAGAGGCTTGGAGAGAAAGTCTGTGAGCCGCTTTACACAGCACCACATGGACTCTGCCATGGATAGAATGAGTCTGTTTCCAAGAAGGACACATCATCTTGAAAACCCCTGGAGGAGTCTAAGCAAGGGACTGGCCTGCACCCACTTTGGTTTTAGCAGCCATGCTCTGTTCATTGGGTCTCCATGGAGTGAGGCCTTCTGGGAGCCCATTGCCATAAGCCAGGCGAGGCAGGACAGTGGCTTGGACCAGAGCAGTGGTAGGAAGAGTAGAACTGGTTGCACTCTGGGTCTATTTTGAAGAACGCAAATCTTATCCTGGATAAGATCTGTGAATGAAATCTTATCCTGGATAAGATCTTATCCTGCAGATAACTGAAAATGAAGTTGCTTTAATCTTCAGCTGTCTGAATTGTGGAAAGGAAGTAACAATTAGGACCACCACTCAAAGTGAGCAACCTGGATGGACTGTATCTGTTATCAGAGCCTTTTAGTCATTTAGAAAGAAAATGGTGGAGGAAGAACCTGAGGTCCAAAACATGGCGTACTGTCCAGATACAGGAAGCCCATTCTTTAGTGAAAACAAAAAGTCCGACACTGACCCTTGGGATAAGTTAGACACATTTCCTTCAACAGATAACAACACGACACGCATGAGGGCTTCTCTCCTGGGAGCCAGGCAGCATTTTTTAGGGCACAGATCACCCAGTGTGTTTCGTTCTGTAGTTCACTCCCTTTTCAATCCTTTCAGCTTCCCCCCCAGTGTCACAATATGCCCTGCAGGGCACCACGACCTTCCTGAAAACACATTCATTCTAGTCTAAAGTTTTGTGACAACGTTTATAGGACTTTTTTTTTTTTTTTGCCACATTAAGAAAAAGAAAAGAAAACTTGTGGAAAAAGGACCTCATTGGTTTCAAACATAGGAATTTTCCAGTAATGATTTGTTCTTTCTTGATGTTCTTAAAAATTGCTATGCACATCATTTCTTTTTATTGGGTAGTATATTCTGAATTCTTTAGACTGCATTGAAAAATACATCTATTATCTTAATATTGTCATTCTTAAAGAAAAAAGTACCTATAGATTCTCAGTCTGTATATTGTTTGCTGCTCTAATTACTTAGATGCAACGTACACTCATGTTCCCATAATCAATGAGTGTGCTCTGGAAGCCATTGAGAACATTGCATCCCAAATAAAGATAGAGAACTCACGTGAAGTCTGAGATTACAATAATGCATATATAACTTGCCATCATTTTTGCAGCACCTGTTTTTCTAGAACAATCACTTGATATTGTTGGCTTTCAGATAGACACAAATAGGGAAAACATGGCATCTTGTGTTTCTAGGTTTATACTTGATCCCAGGACGGGGGGCCTGAAAACCACTAATTACTGTGACAGCCCATGTCCTCACCTCCTGGAGTGGATATTCATCCCCAGGGCAGGCACAAAACAAGCCATCAGGGCAGAGACATAAACCTGTAATCCCTCAGCAATCTTAGCAGAACGAGGAAACAGAGGCAGTAGATCATGCAGTGTCAGTGACTTTTCCTAAGCTCCTGTGATGGCTCCACGCCAGGACACGTGTGGCCTTGTTCTGAGAAAGAATGCTTTTGTCATTCTCAGTTTCTGACAAGATTTCTACCAGGGACCCTAAGGCTAGAATGGGATTTGCAGCAAACACAAAGCTCTATGTCAAATAAAGTTTTCCTGGATATAAACCTCAGGTGGTTAGCAGTTTGGAATGCAGAAATCTCGATTCTCCATTGAAACAACTGAAGAACTTAACACGCTATTAAGCAATCACATTTTATCTTTATCATGAATGATTAGCAGACAGTGTTTTTATTTCTCTCAAAGTACCTTTACGTGTAATAAGTCTAATAGCACAGGACAATCTGTACTACAATCCAATGAAACTACCTAAAATTCACCAATGAGGAAACCGAGACACAAAAGTTAAGTGACTTGCCCAAGAGCACACACTAAGTAGGGGAAGGTCTTGATTCGTTCACAGAACTTTTGCTGACTTACCTTATAAATTTTTTGTTCACTTATATACAGAGAACTCTTTACTAAGCTCTATAAAATACCTAGTAGGAAACCATATATATAATTGCAGTCTTCAAGGGTTTAAAATCTGTAAGAATTCAGAATTTTTAATCTAGTAAGTGAGTACAATGACTGACATGCCTCTCATTTACTTTTAAAAATTGGGAAACAGAGAAGTTAGTATACTTGTCACTGAAGAAATCCAATAATAACCTGTAAAATAGTTTTAAAATTAAAAACTATGTATATTTAAGGTGGACAACATGTTTTGATATACATATACGTAGTGAGATGATGACTGCATTCAATCTAATTAACGTCTCCATCTATGTGATTCATCTGTATCAGCCAACTGGGTGGTCCATCCATCACATAGTTACCGTGTGTGTGGGGGGGGCTGTCTATATAGTAAGAGCACCTAAGACCTACGCTTTTAGCAAATTTCCAGTATACAATATAGTATTATTAACTATAGCCACTATGCTGTACACTGGACCTCTAGAACTTATACATCCTACACAGCTGCAACTTTGTACTTTTTGACTAATATCTCCCCATTTCCCCAATCTCTCCACCCGTGGTAAGCACCACTCTACTTGAATTGCACTTTACAGATTCCACATATATATGCACATGTAGACCTATCTATATTCATATTCATGTAAAAACATACAGATATTGTCTATAACATGTATACAGATATACATATACATACACATATAGAATACACATGGATTTCAATGACCTTAAATAAGGGTTGGGGTAGAAGAATAGCATATACATGTGTTTAAGTTTTTACTCTGTTTTGCTCGTTGATAAGAATCTGTTTATTAAGTGTGCATTTTATTAATTTCCATTATTCTCATAAACAAGCTCATACTTCCACTTTATAAAAATAGAAAACCATAATTTCAGTTATTTTCACCCAAAGAACTTTAAGATTGTCTTTGATGATGCTAAAAACAACTGACTGATAAAAAATTCAGTTATGAATGGTTTTCAGCATCATGGCATATAAGAAAAATCAGTTTGTTTGATTATATTCAAAGTAGCCATACTAGGCTGCTGCATTTGACCAAGTCATTAGTTTACCTCATAAATAATTTTAGAGAGTCTATAACTCCAATTTTTAAAAAATTCACAAAGCCCTTTCTACTTTCCCAGCATTTATCAGTGATTAAGGAATTATAAATGAGCATTAATCAGCAGAGTTTCATAATAGAATTGAGATTTAATTCCCTTTCTTTAACCAATTTCTAATTTTCCAGTAGCCTTTTTTTTTTTTTTAATAGCCTGAATCTTTCAAGTTTTGGACCTGAGTGGATGTTGTACAGTGACTCGGAATAGGATTGAGAGCATCACTCATCTAGTTGATCATTCACTGTTCAGAAGTTAGGACTCACATTTTGTGGAATTGAACCAGACTTCCCTCTCTCCATCCGAGAGAGAACTAAGTACTGTTGTACGTGAGACTACCTAGTGAAGTTTCTTTCACAGTGTATGTCATCCTCTCTATCCACTGTGCAACAAAAGCGAAATCCCTACAAATGCTCCAAAACCCACCATCAGGGAAAACAAAAAAAGACAGTGTCGTTAAGTAATGTGACCAAATAAATAAACTGGTGGGGATTTCTCCAATATTTTATTTAAAAAAATCTCCAGGTGTTACGAGTGGACTGCAAAAGTTTAGACCAAACAGTTAACGTGCTTGCTGGTTGGTGGTTGATCTTGTCAAGCCTGTGACTATTTTGTAAAACATAAACAAGCTGGTGAACTTAACTTCAGTTATCTTAAGATAGCCAGAACTACAAAATCTTTCAATGTAAACTCTGTTAGGAATTTCTGGACAAATTTAACAGCAAAGGGAGATAGTATTTTCCTCTTGAACCTAAACAAGCAAGTCTGTTTTTTTATTTTCTTATGGCTTTTTGAAACAATATATTCATACTATTTCAGAAATTCAAAGAATTACAGTTTAATCCATTGGATTGTTTTAGCCTCTGCGGGTCCAAAAGGAACTAAATTTAGAGTCTTAGCAGTTAGTTAACTTGAGAGCATTTTAGAGAAAATTTATTTGAAAGGAAGCAGCTTTGAGTAACTGTGTTTTGGTGCTAGATTTACTCCAAGTGGGTTCTCTCATAGAAGAGAAATCATTATGATTCAATTAAGTAGAAAATCTAGAAAATTAAAACATAAAGAAATTGCAAATTAAATTGATTTCTGTAACATAAATGATAAGCTGTATTTGTTCTCACCTATCATAAAACAATTATATGGATTAGATATGAATTCTAGTATACAGCCTCCTAACCTGCATTCTCTTAATAACTACATTCTGCGAATCAGTCACAGGCATTAGCATGCACTATGGACTATTGTGAAAAAAGAAGAAACGGAGAACTTTATATGTTAAATCAACATATTAAACACCATTTGGCTGCAGAAAACTTGAATTCAGATTCTTCATAATGAATATTCTCACTGATGGGTTCCCTCATCCCCCCTCTCTGTTTATCACTATATTTATGCTTTGCTCCTCAGGGAAATATTTATAATGTTGTGTCTCAAAGAACATGTGAAAGAATGAGAACCTGCACCTTGCACTGTATTATTAGAGTGGACATAATACTTTTTTAGACATAAAAAAGAGACAAAAATAAAACCTGTGTGAATGCTACATAGAGATGTAAAGAAAACTCTGCTCAAATATTGGACATTTCAGATAAGATGAAATTTAGTGTGTATATCCTCCTTTTATAAAATGCCTTTACATAATAACTTAGATCTCATCCAAACTACCAACATGACACAAACAGAAAAGATGGTTTTTAGTGAAAACCTCACCATAAATATTGATTCACCATTATTCTTTCTTGAGATTACATGTATATGTATAAAATATACTTTATATATATTATATATTCTTAGAATGGCACCCAGTCTGTTACACAACTACTTTTTCGGAAGCTCAGTAAAGAACGTCTTTACTAATAAATATTTTTAAAACTTTAAACTTGAATTGGGTATATTCTAAAAAAGGATATGACAAGTAAATTTTGAAATAGTCTAATAGCACGCATGGCCTACCGCAATGGTCTTTCAATGAGTTTTTGGCCCTGTGGGATCGTAATCAGAAATACATTTAACATTGCAACCCACTACGTACACACAACTGAAACAAAAGGTTTCACGGAACAGTATTCATTCTTAGTATGTGTAATGCATTGACTCATATTTTCTATTGTATTCTATTTCATTTTTATAATTGCTTGTCAAGACCCATTAAATTGATTTCACAATCCACTAATGAGTTGCAAATCAAGATTTAAAAACACCAGCCTAGACAATAATATATATTGTGACTCTTAAGTGGTACTGCTAACATAAAATATTATTGACACTAAATGCAAAATATTGCACAAGGCACATTGAATCAATTGAATCCAAGACAGTTATTGTCTCTCAGCTTTATGAGAACACAATTATAAATTAAGAACAAATGTCTTTCTCCTTTTTTGGCGTTTAGAGCATTTTAGAAGGCTTACACTTAAATATCTAGGGAAATCTATTTCTACGAAAATAAATCAACGTTGTCACAATAGTCCAAGAATCCAAAGATCCCATGGATGTGCTAATCTTTCACAAGCATAGGTCCTTGCATTTCTAGAGCTCCACACTGTTGGCAGTGAGAAACATAGTGAGGTAACGTGTCAGTCCCATCATGTCCCTCAGGGACCAATTGTATGGCTTTGTTCCTTCTGTTGAGAATGAGAAAATGGCCCTGCTCAATCTCTGCACTAGAGAACCAGTGGTTTTAGACATCTTTGAACTACAAGGCAGCAACACACACAATTAGGTGTTTAACAAATGTCTCTTCATACTGACAATAATAATAACAGAAAGAGAGGCAACCAGGTTCCTCCAGGGCAAAGCCTGAGGCCTGGAGCAGCCCCAATCCCTGCCTTACTCTTGGCCTAGATAGAGCACAGAAGCACGGCAAGTAAATGCATTTGGAACATTTTTTTTAAGAGTTTTTTTTTTTTTTTTTTTTGATGCGGACCATTTTTAAAGTCTTTATTGAATTTGTTACAATATTGCTTCTGTTTTATCTTTTGGTTTTTTGGCCATGAGGCATGTGGGATCTTAGCTCTCCGACCAAGGATCGAACCCTCACCCCCTGCATTGGGAGGCGAAATCTTAACCACTGGACCACCAGGGATGTCCCCATTTGGAACATTTTTAAGAAAACGTTTTACCTAAGTGTGTAGCAATCCAATTGCTCTCTCTTTCTTGAAATTTTTTCAGCCTGAGAAATTATCTACTGGTTGTCTGCTATAATATCTACATCTACAAAGAAAAACTATAAATTCGCATTTGGGAGGAAAATTTTGTTTTCTAGCTTTCTAGCCAGTATGAGAACCTTCTCTGGCCTCTGTTTTATTTGAATGGAGGTAACAAGAGAAAAGAGGAGGACAGACTTTATTTTAAACCTTATTACTGCAAGAAAACTTCATAATATAAATGTATAGTTAACTAAATTATAGACAAATTCTCATCCATGTTTAGAAAAACCTATTTTGGTCTTTCTGATACGTTTTACTTGTGTAAGTACATTTTCTGGAAATGCACCAAAGAGCTGAAAAGGGTGAAATAGCTGTGGTTTTCTTAAAGTAGTAATTTTTAGCATAGCTAAAAAGTTCAGTGTGATAATTTAACAACTCTTATTTTCTTATAGCATTCTATTCTGTAGACATAACAAAGCAATGAAAGAAATATGACAGTTGTAAGATATCCCTTGGAAAAGGAAATATACCAGTGGAAATGTACTAATCTAGTTGACTAGAAATCTACCCAACAGCATCTCATGTCTGTGCTGACCTCTTTCTTCGTTCCCTGCAGAATGGATGACATATTGATCGGGGCACCTCTCTTTATGGAACGTGAATTTGAGAGCAACCCCAGAGAAGTAGGGCAAGTTTACCTGTACTTGCAAGTGAACGTGCTGGTCTTCAGAAATCCGCAGATCCTCGCAGGCACTGACGTTTTCGGGAGATTCGGTAGCGCTTTGGCACATTTAGGAGACCTGAACCAAGACGGATACAATGGTAATTTACACCAATGCATGCAAATTACTTATGTGCCACAATTTCATGTTACTGTTGCATGACGGAAACAAGAGACTTCACAGTGGTGTGTGGGGTACAGTTCTTCTGATTGGTCTTTAATAAACTATCCAAAATCTCAAGGCAATTTAAACTTTAGTTTTGGCTAACATAGATGTTACATGGAAATTTTCTCGTGTTGATTTAGGGTGTCATGTGACAGCTCTAAGCAAACAGCAATTATTTTTAAGATTGACGTATAGATTTATGACCTGAAGAGACCTAGAGAATGTACTATATGTACAGAGTCAAAACAAATAAATACATGTTGATACATTAGCAAGTGTATTGCCATCTGAGTAACTCGTACGGCTTACGTACAGGTTATGCTGAATTGTAATTGATCTCTCAACTTCAGCTTAAAGGCACCTTCAATGTTCGTTGTTAAGCAGTGTTAAATTCTTAGTTTAGGTTTGTGGTTCTTTAAGTTAGGAATTTATGAATGCCTTCGAAGTACCCTCTCCTCAGAAAAACATGCCAGCTCACACGAAATTTTGCATACATTTTCAGGACCTTTAAGTTAAGAACCAAGGTAGACTGGGTTTCTTGAAGTTCCAGGGAGTAACAGGAATTTGCTCCAACAAAATAGCCTAGAGAGTATTCCCATCAAATCAAAGTATTCATTAATACCTTCAGCAACTGGTCACGTACTTTTATGATTTCCTTGAAAAAACACGTCTCAGCAATGTATAGTTAGTAACTTTTAAAGTACCATAAGACATAAATGCATACTAAAAGCTCATGGTTCCAGGGAAGCATTTTAAAAAAGAGACAAGTTCATCTTGAACTGATTTGTTGCTTTCAAAAACTGCCCTATTCCTGAGCACCAAATGAAAGAAATAACGCTAAATTATCTGTGTAGTCATCTTTTTCATCATCTCTTCTATTTGTCTTTTCTCTCAAACCCTTAATGATACTTTTAAGAGCTAAGAGAAACATTTCTAACAACCTAAGAGGGGTTTTGCCTCTCTGAGCCTTGGTGTCCTTAAAATGATGCCAAAATGAGATGTAACCAGGGGACTGATATAAATTCACTGACTCGGAGGATGTGAAGAAAGTACCCCTTTCCACCTACCATATGACAATATCTTTATTTTCCACAACGATCTGAGTTTTTTGACAGTTTATCCTTACCTGTTAAGTGAAAGTGGATTTATGATCCTTGTTATGTAGTGAAAATCAGTTTACAATTCATTCAGTCTTATCAGACTTAGGAACAACTACAAACGGATGAATGACAAAATGAGGACACACACCATCGTCCGCAGCTCGGGCTGTTATGTTACTGTGCTATTGGTGCTCTTTTTCATGTAAACCTAAGTAGTTAGGTGTACTGTTTAGAGCAATCCTGATGAACACAATATATGGAAGGTAGTTTTCATTCACTGCTATGTTTAACAGGGAGACAGGCGACAGGGTTCTCTCTCGGTTTCCCAGAGTCCTCAACTATGAAACGGGTCTTGCCTACATCATGGGATGATGTAATCATTCAAGAAAGAGGTTATTTTTTATTTTTTTGCGGTATGCGGGCCTCTCACCGTCGCGGCCTCTCCCGTTGCGGAGCACAGGCTCCGGACGCGCAAGCTCAGCGGCCATGGCTCACGGGCCCAGCCGCTCCGCGGCATGGGGGATCTTCCCGGACCGGGGCACGAACCCGCATCGCCTGCATCGGCAGGCGGACTCTCAACCACTGCGCCACCAGGGAAGCCCTGTTTATTTCTTTTAACAAGAAACTCTTAAGTACTCTGCAAAGGTGCCTCATCTGGTCCACGCAGCCCATTAATCTGACTCAGCTCTTCCCTATTACTCACTAAGCTCCCACGTAGATCACCTTCTGGCTGCTCTTCAGGTGGGCCAAGCTCCTTGCATCCTTGGGCCTTTGCACAGTCATTCCTTCTGCCTGGAATGCTCTTCCTTCTGATTCCACATAGTCAGTTCCATCTTGTCCCCAGATTTCAGTTTCAAGATCAGCCTTAGAGACACCTTGTCTGACCACTTCATCTAAAATAACAATCCAATCACTCTCCATCATATCAGTATTTTTAAGATTCTCTTCATAGCATTTGTCACTTTCTATCTTTTCTTGATTATTTCTTTATTCAAATTGTCTATTCCCTGCACCAGAATATAAACTTTTGAAAAGCAGTGTCTGGTTCGCCGTTGAAGCCACTGTGCCCAACACATTATAGGCACTCGATAAATATTTCTTGGATGGATGAAAGACAACAAATAATTTCCTCTAGTTGCAGTACTACAGAGTTTCATGGAAAACTTAAGAAGCCCTTTGGGCTGTTTGGTACTGCTCTTCGATTGTACTTATTTCTCTTTCTAAAATACTCTTCTTTATTTAAAAATTGTGTGTCTCTGTTTGTAGACATTGCCATCGGTGCGCCCTTTGCAGGCAAGGACCAAAGAGGCAAAGTGCTCATTTACAACGGTAACAAGAATGGCTTAAACGCCAAGGCTTCCCAAATTCTGCAAGGAGTGTGGGCCTCACAGGCTGTCCCTTCTGGATTCGGCTTTACTTTAAGAGGAGATTCTGACATAGACAAGAATGATTACCCAGGTAAGTTCTTCTTTCTTTTCCTACAAGAGAGTCTGCTTCCTAGAAAGAGCTGTTCTCTGGACGATGCATCGTGTTTAAGCAGTTCTCTTGTACAGGTTAAGGCCAAGCTTGCCCATCACACGGGTTCTTTGGGTACCATTCCAAAGCAACTTTCATGAGACTCTGAAGACAGACAAAACAAACACTCCTTTTCCTGTCAAGAGAGGAAGTTTAAAAAGCAAGATGGCTTTTTAAAAACTGCATTGGACATAAAACTTAGCAACTTTGCAACAAAAGTTTGTTATTTGAAACTCCTCAGTAATCTGGTCTCCATTGACAATGACAGCCTGCATCAGATAACTTTTCAGAGCAATTAATTTTAACCCCATAATTCCCTGTTGAGCTCACAGCTCCTATGAATTGACTTATGCACCTCAGCATTTCTGTCATAAGCTCATGGTTTTGGAACATAAATAGTTTCCAGCCACGTCTGGGGGTTTTCCGAAGATAGAATGACTTTTAAAGCAAAGCATAAAGAACTGGTTTGTGATACAGATCATTACCAATTTTTGAATGCTCAATTCACAGTGAGGATTCAGTGGAGATCCATACAGCCCAGTGAGATAATTCATGTTTTATGTACACTGTATGAAAATATAGATTTGTCTTAAAGGATTGTTTCAATAATCGGGGTTGTTAACAGACAACATTAGACTTCTTGGTTTTGTGGTTCAATTTTCCCTTTTATGTTGGTTATTTTAAGATGGTTTCAAGAAATAGTTGGAAATCATTAATAGTTCACTGACAGCTTCAACCCTTTATTGAGACCTTGTCTCTTTCCATCAGCCCTCTCCTAATTGAGTATTTTCCATACGTAGAGCATTTGCTGGTTTGGGGCATCACTCCAATAAGCTGACTGCCTAAATATACATCACTAATTTCAATCCTTTGACTTTCTCTTCCCCTCCAGGATTAGGCAAAAAGGATACTGCAACATATTCTTATAAATTTGCCAGGAATTTTCAATGGCACTAACATAGACGTTGTAGTGGGCTCAAAGCGGATTTAGAATTATATTGTATATGAATGGGCCCTCCTTGTGGCAACTGCAAGAGCATCTAGTGAAATTCATTTTCTTGGGTTATATTACACTAGCCTAACCAAGGATTGGTTAGGTTTTCTTTGGGGGAGGGGAGTCTCATACATAATATATTCACTTTTAAAGAATCCAAAAATTAGATCCCCTATGTGATTTCTTCCCAAACTATGTCAGGATGATTCATGAAATTCAATTCCTGGGTCACAATTTTAAAGAAACAGTTATTTTATTTTACTTTTTAAATTTATTTTTTTAATTTTGGGCTGTGTTGGGTCTTCATCGCTGCACGGGCTTTCTCTAGTTGAGGCGAGCGGGGGCTACTCTTTGTTGTGGTGCACGGGCTTCTCATTGCGGTGGCTTCTCTTGTTGCGGAGCACAGGTTCTAGGCACATGGGCTTCAGTAGTTGTGGCACGTGGGCTCAGTAGTTGTGGCTCGTAGGCTGTAGAGCGCAGGCTTAGTAGTTGTGGCGCACGGGCTTAGTTGCTCCGTGGCATGTGGGATCTTCCTAGACCAGGGATCGAACCCGTGTCCCCTGCATTGGCAGATGGATTCCCAACCACTGTGCCACCACGGAAGTCCTGAGAAACAGTTATTTTAGAAAGTTATTGCTATTCCTTATGCCCTTCATAGTCTTCCCTTAGTACCAGGGAACTGACAGAGAATGGCCATGCCTTCCACAAGGTGAGGAAAATATAGGATGTATCAATCACATAGTCAAGTCTAGTGATTTCCTTTGAAGTCTTCTAAATAAGGGCCAGGAAGGAGAGAAACGTGAAACAACTTTTCTCTCAAAGAATATTCCCTCCAGGGAGGGGTGTAAAGGAGTGAGACAGAGGACAGAGGAAGTAAGTACAGTGTCAGTAATTGGTCATCTCTTAACTACATCTTTTTCAGCCCTTCTTAACAATCAGAAAATGGTCATTTGAGGCCATTCACTAGTCAATAACTTTATCCACTGAGGCTGATTCACTTTACAGTAATGAATGACGTTAATGCAGTGTATCCGTCTGTGTGAAGAGTAAATGCTCTTTACTAAGACAGGACCGTTATGACACTTAGTTGATTTCTTAACCTCAAGATAGCCTTGAGGGTTTCAGAGTTCATCAGTGCATCTTAGACAGTAGACCTGAGTTCTGGTCCCAGTTCTGCCTCTCAGATATAGGTGTCTTGTGCTTCATGATCGTGCAACATTTCCCCTCACCCTCATTTTCTTGCAAAAAGAGCGTCATTCAAAGAAGCCTTTTTATCTTGATACCAAGTCCCAGGGACTTAATGCGAGGAAAATTGCCTTATGGGCAGGTGACTAGATCCTACTAGCTAGTGTAGCGGATTTGAAATTCGCAGGCATAATTCAGGAATTAGACGTGGAACGTTCCTCATTTTTCTATAAGCGAGTCCCATTTAGCTCTCAAGCCTCCATTTCTCCTATGGTGGAAAACCTCAATCTTGCAGTCACTTCTAGATTCAGATTTAATGTCACTTGGGTAAGTATTCATTTGGACTCAAGACTCCCTCTTTCCTCCCTCTGCAGCAACTCTCCCAAGGAATGGAGTAGCAAAGGGGGTGCCTTTTGTCCAGGGACGGAGAAAGGGGTGCTGGACCAAGCACGTCATCTGTACTTGTTGGCCTCTGGCTGAAGGACAGCTCAGTCTCTCAGGGTCACTGACATGTTGCTCAAGCTTCGGTGATTAATCCAATGGTCTGCGTAATGGCCACTGCTCAGAAGTTCCACATGTCCTGGGTCCTCCCTGTTCTATTTTGGCCTCTTCTGGTTCACTCTCAGCAAATGCTTCTGTGCCACGATTGGGACTCGCAGGATGGGGTCTTCAGGTCTCTGAGATTGCCTTTATGCTTATCCTAGATTATTCCTTTAGCCATTGCTAATTTTCCACCTAGGCATCTGTTACTCCAGCACCTAAGAGGGTTGCAGTCTTCTTGGGTTTTTCTTAAGAAGTAGCAAAAGCCCTATTTTCCCCCAAAGGTTATTGGGTGGCATGCTTTCTAGACTCCATAGTTCATTTTGTAAATTCTGAGTTCTCCTCCTCTGTGGTCTCTCTTACGATTTTCCAAACCAGCTCTTTCTGGAACTTAAAAAGAAATACAATTTTCTTTCCCTCTGGGCTCCTGCTCCTTCAAATCAAAAGAAATCTGTCTTCAGACTATGGTCCCGTCCATGAGTTTCGAAATCCATTCAACAAATTGAATGCCTTCTTCTAGGATGTATCTAGTCATCCCTGTTAAGCAATGGTTCTCAATCTTGGCTACACATCAGAATCATTTAGGGGAACTTTTTAAAAGTGCTTATGCGCAGGTCACCCTCCAGACCAGTTAATTCAAACTCTCTGGGGGGTAAAACTCAGACCACAGAAATGTGTTTAAGTGACCTGGGTCGTTCCAGTGTACAACCAAGCAGGGAACTAATGATCTCGAGCAAGGTTTCCCCCACTTTAATGAACATCTCGATCACCTGGTCATCTTGTTCAAATGCAGATCATGGCTCTGTAGGTCAGGTGGGTGGGAAAGACCCCTCACTTCCAGGATGTTCCCTGGTGACACCATCCCTGCTGGTCTTCACACCACATCCTGAGTAGAAAGCTCCGAGACAGCGTGCATACCAGTTGCCCATTGTGCCTATTAATAAAGGCTGAATGCATGGCACCCGCTCAGATATTCTGATTTCCCAGGTTTGGAATGGGGTTCAGGGATTTGTATTTTTACCCAGGACCCTACTCTGAGAAACACTGCCCTAGCATCCTTTTGCCTGGCTCCCGTGCTCACAGCAGACAGATGCGCGAAGTTCTGTTTTGGCAAGAACCTATTAGCTGAGCTCTGGCATTTCATTTATTCTTCGCCCGGCCGTCAAACCAACCCGAAGCTCTTTCCTCCAGACTGCCTCTGTGTGGTGATGCTAGGGTATACCACCTGCTCTTGCCTCATCTGGCCATGTTAAGGAAGCCCCATTGAAACTATTCAATTTTTCTTGCACTGCTCTACATTTCCTGGAAGGTATCTTTGCATCAAAAACAATGCTTCACTTACTTTTCATTTAAAATATATTATCACATTTGTTAGGAATTGACCCAGTTAACCTGGCTTAAGCCATAAGAGGAGCTATTTACATGAAGGCTACAGAAGTAACTCAAGGGAACCTGAGGACAGGGATTCTGCCAGACCTTGGAAGGGACTGACTGGGATCTAAGGCTGTCAGGACTTCCTTCTTCTGGTCTCTCTCTCTACGCTTTTCTCTCGCAGCAGACTGTATTTCTCTGAGCACACGGTGCTGTTTCAGCGCCAGCACTTGCACGTTTCAGTTGTACTCGCTCACAAAGAGACCGTGTATAATTTATCTCAGTCCTAAGTCCCGGGGAAGGAAAGCTCATAGGCTCCAATGCAAAGGGTGAGTGACGTTTTCCAAAGAAAGTCGGAGTTGACTTGTGGACTGTGCAGTTATCCCAAGAGGTACCCATTATGACTCCCCTACCAAACAAAGCAAAATGGCCCTAGGAAATAAGCATTGTAGCAAGAAGCGAAGAAAGTACTTTAAAAGAAAAAGTTTTATTTTTAAATGAAGGAATAAAAATGATTTTTAAACTGCTCATCAGAAATTTTATATTTGTCCCTTTAGTTTCAAGGTCTAAAAGAAAAATAAGAAATTCCTTCCTTCACTTAAAAAATATGTAGTAGTATTTACTATGTGCTGGACACTGGGCTGTGACAAGGCAGACACAGTCACTGCCTTCCCAGAGTTAATATTCTAGGTGAGAAAGACAGACAGAGAATTATAAGAAAGAATGAGCATTGTAATGTTTGTCTTTAAATGCAAGACTTATTTTGGAACATAATAATGTAACACTTGAAAAAATTCAAGCATGTTGCTGAACATTATGCTTGTAAATTTTAAAAGTATATCATGAAAAACATATTGCTGGACTTCAGAAATTTTGTAATTATTTGGCCCTAATTAAATGAATTAGCTGAGGAAAATGCACAGTCTCTGTAAGCTCCACGTACAGGCACCTGCACAGCCCCTGACATACTTCCAGAACCGGAGCTAATTTCGTGACCCGGGCTGCAGCCAATGATGTACAGGTTGTGTCCCACCAGGGGCAGGTAGGGGGCAGGTTCGCTTACCAGGTGGTTCCCTTCCCTTGGGATGAGCAGATGCACCTTTAAATTCACACACAGGCATGGTGTGGGCTCTCAGTGGCCCTGTTTCAGGTCCTCCATTCTAAATAGAACAGAAACAAAATTTCAAACTTGTCACTTTATCTACCTGCAGAATTCAGGAGAAAACAAACACAAAAGCCAATAACAGATTTGAAATTCTGAACTGAAATGCGTCAAACCACTCGGAGTTGTTATGGAGTGGAACACACTTGAGAAAGTGTGCGTATCCAAAGTGATGGCTTTTGATGGGGTTGTTTCTCCCATTCCTGAGGTGAACAATTTTCCCTCATTTTAGGTGCTTCCTCTGGTCCACACTGCCTGCCACTGACCCATTTCTGGGCAAGGCTGCTGTGAAACCTACCTATGATAATGGCGGGGCACACACATTGCCCCATTCGTTAGAGAGCAGCATGTACTCTTTACATGTTCTTGACACAAGCCCGCTGCCTTTCACGGGGAGAAAGACTAAGGTTGACCGTGATGTTCGATATATATATTAATTGTGAATTACAGCTGTTTCATCCCCCCCCAGACTGACTAGAAATCAGATCACTTAGTACCTTGAAAATAATCAAAAGCACAGACATGCAAAGGTGGTTTGATGGACGTTTACCCTTTGTCACATGAACTGTTCTGCAAGTTACAGATGCTCTGTATTTGGGCAGGACCAGACACTTAGTCTTCTTGCCTGAGCAAAAGAAAAGAATGCTGGCAAAATCAGGCATGAGGCCAATTATATCGCTGACATTATTGCAATTACAGCGTAGTCCTGAGCATTAAGAGTCCAAAGCATTCCAGCCACTGCATAGAAGATAAATGTAGTTCATATTCCTTGGAATATTATTTCTGAATCTCTCTCCTATGTCCATAGGTACACTCACACTTACATGTATGTGTGTGTGTGTGTATGTGTGTGGACACACACAGCAGGAGAGTATATAGGGTAAATCTGGATGACACTCTACTTCTTTTTGGGAAATATAACCATATTAAAGTTGGCAGGGTGGCTGTGAAGGGGAAAGGAAATCAGACTGCCCAGGTTCAGATTCCCATCTGTCACTGATAAGCTGTAAGGCAGTGGACAAGTTAATTGATTTCTCTGAGCTTCCAATTCCTTATCTGGTATTATGGGGCAAATAATAATCACTGGACTGTGTGTACTAGCACTTTCTAGGTTGGGAGAGGATTTTTACAAAATGTTGTAAGATGGCTTAGAATAGGAAAGAAAACCTGTTTGACTAACATAAACAGAATCAAAGCTACTTTACTTCCCAGACATGCTGGGCCACGTAAGATGTTGAAAAACTGCATTCTAGGATTCTGGAGATGGATGGCGCAGGTTTAAAACTTGACTCCACTGCTTTCTAGCTGTGTAAGAGTAAAACAATTCCTTAACCTTTCTGAACTGCAATTTCCTTATCGGTAAATTCAAATAATAATATGTTGGTATAAAGATGAAATGAGATTGTTTATATAATATGAAATGAGGTGAGGTGTTTAATATGAGATTGTATAGAGCACAGTTTAATAAATGGTAGCTCTTCAATCAAGTCTTAAAACAAGACTATATTTTGGAGGTATTCTTTTTCTTAGTTGATATTATTACACTAGTTGATATTATTTTCTTTTGCTTATTCAATGTCCATGGTCCCCAATCTTAATTTACACTACTACCTTTGCTTCCCCTGCCCCTGACAAATAGGAATATGAGAATAAGAACATAACTACTGGGACTCTTCCAGGTTGAGAACCAGTCATCAGATTCCTATTTCTGGACCCTCACTAGAAGCTTCTGCTCATATGATGAGGTTGCTGCCCTGCTATGATGTAATTCCACCACTCAGCCCATCCTAAGTGGGAGATGAGGCATAAGGGACTTCTCCCGTATCTCACTACTGTGGTCTACTGGGTACCAAAGATGGAAAATACTCTCTCCCCTCAGCCCCGTAGGCATTTAAGGATATTTCATTTCATATCAACTGGGGCCAAACTAGGGTGATGACGATGGCAGCTAAGAGGAAGGAACTGAGGAAATCATGTAACTAGGTAATAGGCAATGCTTGGTAATGACTGGCTCTAATGGAACGTGGAGGAGGTAGGAGTGGGGAGCAGTGATGGTGAAAATGACTCTGGAAGTTTGGTCCCAGGTACCCGAGAAAAGTAGAGTTTAATGGACCGACACGGGGAGTTTCAGCTCTAGAGACACAGAGGTTCTACCGTAGAAATATTTGGAGTAATTTTCCTAACATCTAGCTTAACCACTCAGTAATTTTTTAGACTTTTTCCAGTAAGTATTGTCGTCACACACATACATAAATAGCAGTCATAAGTACTTTCATTTCTGGCACCCAAATCCTCTTTTTCTAAAAGAAAAAAATACAGATGTGTTCAGGTTTCTGTGTTGGTGCTTTCTGGAAAACTAGGGTTGACCAGAGGAGTACCTTGCATACATTATTTGAGTGACAGCATTTCAGAGAAGAAACAGCTGTGATAAGGAAGAATCTCTAAAATGCAATGATCCAGTCTAATCCCATTAAAGTTGATTGTATAACAAGGCCATCTGTTAAATGCATAGCCCAGACATTGCAGGGTGGAAGGGGGTAAGTGCAGGTTTTGTTGAGGAATAGAAATCTTAACAGGCAATAAAAACTGGAGGAAAACATGGGCTGAATGCCAAGACTACCATTGTCTTGCTATGGCCCCTAATAGGCAATGATTATATCATGAAGCCATTTGTACCAAATGACATAAAGTGACCTATCATGTTTTAATGAATGCGCTGTGTGTGTGT
The DNA here is from genome assembly GCF_951394435.1 of Stenella coeruleoalba. NCBI lineage: Eukaryota > Metazoa > Chordata > Mammalia > Artiodactyla > Delphinidae > Stenella > Stenella coeruleoalba. The sequence goes on along the minus strand of NC_137147.1, from coordinate 176,156,851 downwards.
GTATAAGCAAACAACCAGGCAAGAGAGAACCTACAAGCAAGAGGGAACCTACACGCGAGAAGAAATCAAAGGGTGGCTTTAACCAAAGGGAATAATGCATTTTAATCAAACCCTGAGCTCCTTGAAACTGATTTGAAGTTTATTGAACTAAGTTCAAATCTTATAGTCAAAGTTTATTTTTACTTCTCAGAGTGCTACTCAAGGTTTTATGAAAAGCAAAACATTGTTCTTCTTGAGCGAGATTTTCATAATTTCATTATAAACACATTAGACATCAGAATATTACATTTCTTGTAAAAATACCTTATGAAATTAGACTAAATTGAATTAATTAAATCAACTGAAAGAGTTCTTGGACTTGAATCCAGCAATGTTGTAAAGTAGAAGTAAAAATGAATGGATAGATCAAAGACTTGAGTTCTAGAACCAAAACTTTAGTAACTCAGCCTCCCTGGGCCTTGCTTTCCTCACCTGAAAGTGATGTGGATGTACGGAATGCTTCCCCAAGGGGCTTTTAAAACTCTAAACTCTGATTCTATAAACCAAGATCTAGACTCACTGCCTCCCAGATTTCTCCGTAATATTGGGTAGATTCTTAAGGCTCCATCTTTGAAAAAAAAAAAAAAAAAAAAAAAACGGATTTAATAAAACCATACAAGATTTCTCCTTAACTTTTTCTTGAAAATAATTTTTAACTGACAGAGACGTTGAAAAGTTAGTACAGAGAGTCCTGTAAACCCTTCACCCAGTCTCTCTTAATATTAACATCTTGTACAGCCATAGTGAATTGGCTATTGGCTAATCTATAGACCTATTAGAAATTCAAATAGAATTTCCCCATTTGTTCCACTAGTGCTCTTTTCCTAGTCCAGAATCGCACCCAGGATCCCACACTGCGTTTGGCTGTCACATCTCCTCAGTCTCCTCCCATCTGCGACCACTTGATCCTTCTGTGCTGTCACCACTTTGGCACTTTTGAAGAATATGGTGAGACATTTTGAAGAATGTCTTCTGAATTTAGGTTTGCCTGATGTTTGTTCACGATTAGATTGAGGTTATGTATTTTTGGCAAAAGTGCCACACAAATGCTATGCCCTTCCCAGTGTATCACAGCAGAAGATGATGTCTGTTGTCCTTTTACACTCTGATCACTTGCTTGCAGTGATGTCTATGAACCGGGTTTGCCACTGTAAAGTTACTACTTTCCCCTTTGAATAATAATTATCTTTGGAGAGATACCACGACACTATGTAAATATCCTATTTCTTATCATACTTTTGCCCACTAATCTTAGCATCCATTGGTGATTCTCGCCTACAACCATTATTACTGTGTCATTGTGATTTTCTATTTCCATCATTCCTTCTACACTTATTAATTTCAGTTCTAAAATAAGAAAAAGATGTCTCTTCTACCTGTTTATTATTTATTCTATTTTTTATATCTTTGTGGACTTGTGTATGTTTTATGGGCTATAATCCATTACTGTATTTATTTATCTTGGTTACTTAAATTGTCCTATATTTGGCCATTGGGAATTCCTGCCATTTGGTTCCTGTGTTTTTTCACCATTCCCTATTCTTTTATGAGCATATTCCTTACTTTCTGACACCGCAAGATACTGCAAGCTCATTTTGTATTTGCCCTGCCCCAGCCCTGGAATCAACCGTTCTTCAAAGAGCTCTAGTTCCTCTTACTGAAGGATTGTATTTAGAAACCAAGATCTGGATACTAGGTGCACTCACGGCTGCTAGGTTGTCAAGATAAGACTTGTAAAGCACTGAACTCTACAGATTGCCATATTCCCATACACTATATTACATTTCAAACCATGTTTATTACTTGAAATCAACAAATCAATTTTTATTTTTCAACCTATATTTTGTAACTTAGCATTTTCGCATTTTACTTGTCAACAACAGGTATTTGGGCAACATTAATATTATTCAGCTAATGTTGAGAACAACTACCAATTTTCTCCATTTTTTAAAGATGATAATAGGAGAATATTTACTGGTTATATGATATTCAAGAAGACTGTGCTTTGGAAATACAATTTATTACCTTACTCAACAGATACTTATTGGGTGCCTTTCATGTGCCTGGCGCTCTTCTAGGTTTGGACTGAATTAACCAAAGATCCTGCTCTCATGTGCCCGAGTTTAAATTCTAGCTGTGATACTGGCTGACTGTGTAACCCTGACAAGTAACTGAACTTCCTCAAGCTCTAGTCGTCATTGGTAAAAATGGATATAACACTGCCTGTTAATCGTTCCCCCTTTAAAGGGGTGTTGCGCTACCACATGAAAAATAGAGAACTAATGAGAACCTATTGTATAGCACAGGGAACTCTACTCAATGCTCTTTGGTGACCTAAATTGGGAAGGAAACCCAAAAAATTGGGGATATATGTGTTCGTATAGCTGATTCACTTTGCTGTACAGCAGAAACGAACACAACATTGTAAAGCAACTATACTCCAGTAAAAATTAGATAAATAATAAAAAGGTGTTGTGGATGTTAAGTTAGAAAATATATATAAGGCAGTTAGCATTGTGAATAGCACCTAGTGGCAATCATTAGATATTAGTTATAAATGACACATTTATACTATTTTGACATAATCCGTGCCCTTAAGAAACAATGCAATCATGGAGACAAAGTATCTAACAATTAACTAATACAAGATAGCATGTGAGAAGAGTTTTAAGACGGTTAAAATACTATAATGAACGAGTTTAAAAGAGAAAGTACTCCTGGCTAAAGTGTTCAAAGCTTCATGGGGGAAGTATTGGTTAAGTAGAGTCTTAAGATAGAGGCATGATTGTTAAGTGGTGATATGGAGAAGGCATTCCAGAAGAGGAACAGAGCACGAGCAAAAACTTAAAAATAAGAAAAGGCAGTTTGGGAAGTGATCTGGTCCAAAGTGGTGGGAGCATAAATGGAGAGAGTCAACTAAAGTAAGATTTGGGCCAGATAATAAAGGGCCTTGAATAGCATGTCAAATAATTGGTACTTTATTAGGAAACTAACAGAAAAAGATAATATGTCTTACATTGAAAAATGACACTTTAAGTACTTCAGTCTTTAGCAATGGCTAGAATGAGTTGTAATAGAGAAGAAACTTGAGGTCAAAAGCCATTAAAGTGTCCTAGGTAAGAATAATGCACTGAACCAGGTGAGTGTAGCAGTGATACCAGTGCAGCCTGGAGGTGTTTGGGGATAAAGAGCCTCAGGACCACCTTCAACTGCTGTTTGAGGGATGAGAACCGTTGGGTAAGCATCCAGCCTCCCATCTTTCAGGCAGACAGTTTGGGGGCCATTGTACACACTTCTCAAGAGATCCCATCTAACTCTTACATGTTAGATTAAGGACAAGAAGAATAAAAGTTTTAACTTTACCCTCACTTTTTCCTTCCTAAGTACTCTTTCTCTCTTTAGGTAGATCTGAGTTTCTGACCTATATCATTTTCCTTCTCTCTAAAGAACTATTTTTAACATTTCTTGCAAGGCAGGCCTGTTGTCAATAAGTTCCTAAATTTCTGTTTGAGAAAGTGTTTGTTTCTCCTTCGATTTTGAAGGATAATTTTATAGGGGAAAGAATTCTAGGTTGGTGGCGTTTTTTTCTCTCAACACTTTAAATATTTCAGTCTACTCTCTTCTTGCTTGCATGTTTCTGGGGAGAAGTCACATGTAATTTTTATCTTTGCTCCTCTACAGATAAGATGCTTTCTTGCTCTGGCTTCTTTCAGGAGTTTTTTCTTTAGGTTTGATTTTTTTGTAGTTTGAAAGTGATATGCCAGTGTGTAGTTCTGGGGGGCATTTATCTTTCTTGATGTTCTCTGAGCTTCCTAGATCTGTGTTTGGTGACTGACATGAATTTGGGGAAATTCTCAGTCATTACTGTTTCAAATATTTCTTCTGTTTCTTTCTCTCTTTCTTCCTCTTCTGGTATTCCCATTACACATATGTGATACCTTTTGTAGTTGTCCCACAATTCTTGAATATTCCATTCCTTTTTTTTTTCAGTCTTTTTGTCTCTTTGCTTGCCAGTTTTAGGTTTCTATTGAGATATCCTCAAGCTGAGAGATTCTTTGCTCAGTCTTATCCAGTTTACTAATAAACTATCAAAGACAGTTCTTCATTTCTGTTACAATATTGTTTATCTCTATCATTTTTTTTTTTTGGTTCTTTCTTAGAATTTCCTTCTCTCCTCTTACATTAACCTCTCTTTCTTACATGCTTCTATTCTTAAATACTTTATCCAGTAGAGGCCTTAGCATATTAATCAGAGTTGTTTTAAATTCCCGGTCTGATAATTCCAATGTTTCTGCCACATCTTAATCTGGTTCTGATGCTTGCTCTGTCTCTTCCAACTATGTACATTGCTTTTTAGTATGTTTTGTCATTTTTTTTTTTTTTGATAGCTGGGCATGATATACTGGGTAAAAGGAACTGCTGCAAATAGGCCTTTAGCTAATATGGCAGTAGATGTTGGTGGGGAATTGGGAGGGGAGGAGTGTTTTATGGGGTGTGATTAGGTCTCAGTCTTTTAGCAAGCCTATGCTTCTGGACTCTGACCACACGTGCTTCTTTGTTGAGATGGGATGGCTAGAGTGGGTTGAGGTTGGGTATTTCCCTTCCCCCAGGTTAGACTCTTTTTCCTACCCCAGCAGGACAGGCTCTGGATGACCAGCTTCTCCTGAGAGTAGACCTTGTTAAGAGGAATGAGTGCTCTGGTGTGTTTCAAGTTGACTTCTTCTCCCCTCCCCTTGCCAGAAGCACTAGAAATTGTTCTTTGATGTTCCCTGGGAGAACCTGGTAGAGATCCAGGAGAAAAAACTAACGAAGGTGGACCCCTACCCACACCCCTCATGACTGGATCCCTGGAGGAGTTTAACTTTCAGAGCTGTCCACGCTGAGCCTCCTGCAATTCACCAGTAGAGTCCGTGTTTCCCTGCCCCACTCTGGTTCCCGTGGAGGTTGCTGCTCTGAGAAGCTGTGAGTCTCTGCGTGTGCCTGTCCGTCTCTCCAGTGTGGAGGCACCAGACTGCCCTGGGATCTCACCGCTCGTGTGGATCTAAGAAGAGTGGTTGATTTTTCAGTGTGTTCAGCTCTCTACTTGCTCGGACGGAGTGGCGACTTCCAAGCTTTTTACATGCTAGGCCAGAAACCATAAGTCTGACAGTTTAAATCAAACTAACTACCTTCCAAACATTCAGTTGTAGAAGCTGGCTTCTTTCTGAAACCCAAGGCACCAGTAAATATGACAGGATATCATTTATCCTTGATCTTAGTTGTAAGTGTATAGTTAATAAAAACTCTCTGGCTGGCCATGGCTCCTTTTATGGGTGGGTGGGCGCTGGTGAGTGGGAGTTAGTTCCCCTGTACTTAGAACCTCTCCTTTACTTCTGAGCTCCCGGGGCGTGTTCTTCATATAAGTCATTTTTAATTGATGAATATACGATTTAAAAGTTGAGTGTAATTTGCTTGAAGCATCCCTTCTGTCTTTGCACACCCTGGACATCTTCCCGGGAGTTCACTTCCCACTGAGGAGCCCAGTTCAAATGTCACTTCCTCAGGAAGACTTTCCTGACTGTTGTCCTTCCTCTAAAAACACTTCTCTCAGGTTGAAATGACACATTTTTTTGTGGTTATCTGATAAATGCATCTTTCACCCCTCGAGCCTGGACACTTTATTAGTTGAGGGCAAGCAATGGATTTAATTTTGCTCATTATGGAACTCTAGTGTCCCAAGCAGTGGCTGGCACTGGAGGTGGCTAGTAAATGCTTGTTGAATGAATGAATGAGAATAAATGAATGCATCAACCAATTTCCTCACAGCCACACACCTTGCCATACGAACTCTTTCCCTCCTTTCTTTACCTGGCCACTATCTTCGAACTCTACTTAAGTCCAACAAATTATCTTATTCTTGTGTAGAATTAAGAATAGACCTGGACAGAAAGAGAAAGACAAGTACCGTATGATATTACTTATATGTGGAATCTAAAATACGACACAAATGAACTTGTCTATGAAACAGAAACAGAACCACAGACATAGAGAACAGACTTGTGGCTGCCAAGTGGGTGGGGAGTGGGGAAGTGATGGAGTGCGAGTTTGGGATTAGCAGATGCAAACTAGTATATAGAGGATGGATAAACAACAAGGTCCTACTGTAGAGCACAGGGAATTGTATTCAATATCCTGTGATAAACTGTAATGGAAAAGAATATGAAAAAGAATGTGTGTATATATATATATATATATAAAATTGAATCACTTTGTACAGTAGAAATTAATACAACATTGTAAATACGTCAATAAATTTTTAAAAAAGAATAGACATGTAAGTTGAGGCAATGATGCTCTTTTAAATAAACCTGGACTTCCTCTCCTGGGATCACGGGAGGCTCCACTCAAGGTGGTGCACTCATTCTTGACAAGCAGAACCCCTGACCTTCGTTCTGTATTCACTGGGCATTTAAATGCCAAACTGCTAGACGAAGAGAACCAGTAACCAGCTTGATAGAAACAGCACCAAACTGGGAGTCAGGGGGCCCATATTCTCATTTCTTCACCCATCATTTTCAGCTCTGTAATCCTGGATATACCACTTACGTCTCTGACCTTAGCTTCCCACTGCTCAGGACTGTTATGAAGGTGATTTGCAAACTGTGAAGCACTCTAAGCAGTCAATATATGTTATTTCTTAACCTCACCCACTAGATGGAGGTGAGAGGGACCCGAAAGAAACTCAAATGATGAGATCCAGATGCTCTAACGCTTTGCACCAGACCTAGCCCTGTGCCTTAATGCGATGACTCGGGGAACATGCCTAGAGCTTCCTAAGCGTCGAGGGGGAGAGCTTTTCAGAATAACTAACCCAGCAGCAAAATCCTCTTCAGTACTTCTTAGTAGCAAACACTGTTCACGTGATGCCCTTCTTTCTATGTATGGCCATCATCTTATATCTTCTTGCTGGCATTTTCCTGGGATGATATTAGTAATAGCCAGTTTCCTAAAAACTACCAGCCCTAATAGAAATTCATGAGCGCGTGAGGGTACAACAGAAAGCGTGGGGTCTGGCCAGACTTCAGGCTAAATTGTGATGTAGGTGAAGCTCATTTGGGGGGGATGCTCAGCCCCTCTCATCTCCGGCTTCCTTTTCTTTCTGTCGCTGACAGCTCCTCCACACCAGCCGCAGAAGCTTATACTATTTCCTCTTCTCAAACGTGCAGCAGAGAAGGATCTGATATACTTATTCCCATCAGATGTACATGATGCAGGGGAAGTAGGTCGCACCCAGGGACTCTGAGTCAGTGAGTGCTGGCCTGCATCTTGAACAAGCCCTCGTGGAGAGTTCACTGATAGGCTATCCGTGCTGGAAGGGCAGGGAATGTGTTGGTTTGCTCACTGTTGAATCCTTGGCAGCTGGGACAGGACTTGGCTCATGATGGGTGTTCAATCACAAGTTGCTGAATGAGGGTCCCCAGGATAGGGAACCACTGCCCACACCTTCCTTTCTTCCTCTGCTCCCTCCCTTGCAACTCTATAAATTTGTATCTTACTGTATCAGTTTTCTAGGGCTGCCATAACAAAGTACCACACACTGGGTGGCCCTAACAACAGAAATGTATTTCCTCACATTTCTGGAGGCTACCAGTTCAAGTTCAAGATGTGGGCAGGGTTGGTTTCTTCCGAGGCCTCTCTCCTTGGCTTGTAGATGGCCACCTTCTTTCTGTGTCTGCACATGGTCTTCCTTATGTGTGTGTCTGTGTGCAAATTTCCTCTTACAGGACACAAGCCAGATGAAATTAGGTCCCACACTAATGATCTCATTTACCTTACCTCTTTAAAGACCATTTCTCTAAATAGAGTCACATTCCGAGGTACCAGAGATTAAGACTTCAACATCAAATTTTGGGGGATGGGGGGATACAATTCAGTCCATATCACTTAGCAAACTTTTAAAGTCCCTCAAGGTTTTAATCATAGGATTTTCCCTATCAGGATGGATGTGGGAGTAGTGTCTTGTGGGATACTGAAACCGAGCAGGACCCTGTGGGGCTCCTGGGCACAGAAGCCTTTCTGTGTCCCTGTTTCCTGTTTGTAGGGAATAGACTTCAGCCTCCAGGACCCTCCCTGAGTTCCAAAGGGCAGGTTCAAACAGTTGTTGATCAGTGAAGGGAGGGGATGCAGAGACAAGGGAGGAGAAGCCAAGAAACAATGGTGCAGCCTTGGGGCAGGGTCCTGGTTCCGCCTCAAGGGATACACATGACAATATCTTTGAGCTCTTCCACAGAACTAAACCCCCCAACAAATGGAAGATGTTCCAGAGAGAAGGTCACAGTTTGATAACCTTGAGAATCACAGAAGCTCACCAGAGGACCACCTGAGGCCAGGTGAAAGGAATTCAGGCCCTGATCCTTACCAGCACTGCCATAAAACTCCTCACCAAATCCCCCTGGACTGGGACACACAGTTTTGAGGGGCACTAGCCCACTGTGTCCCCCTTTGCCTGTCAAAGCAATAAAGCTGTTCTTTTCTACTTCACCCAAAACTCTGTCTCCGAGATTTGATTCAGCACTGGTATACAGAGGCCGACTTTTCGGCCTCAATACCAGACTCTTTTGGAGACTGTGAAATCATTCCCAGTAGTCAGCCACTTATAAATGAGACTGGTCGAAAAGAAACAAACTTTTCTCCAAGACTTTTAACAACTGACTGGACAGCACACATATTGTAAATGTGGCCACAACAAGGATAAAGTGAAATGCCTTTGATCCAGTGACATGAAATGCAACTAGCGAAGCATCAAGCAACGGTAGGGGGAGGGGTGATGCTTACAGCCACAGGATGCTAATAACACACAGAAAACAATTTTCATAAGGCAGACTTATCACTTGATAGTTCACTCTTATTTTCTGTGGGATTTTTTAAAAAAGAAAATAAAAGTCTCAGTAAATTAGAATGTTGCAACCTAATACCACAATCCAACTCATAAATGTTTTCCTTCAGAGCTCATTTGGAAGCATTTCAGACAGACTGCTGGGATTATTACTTTCTGGGATAAAAATCACGCATTTTTTTCCAAACATTTTCTTCCTCAACTCATAACCCTCCTCTCAGTAATATTTCACATGTTGCAATAAAAGAGTAAGGAGGAAAGGCAGCCTCTGTCTATTTTTAGATAAACACATTTACCAAATTCAAGACTTATCTAAATGCCTGCTTCCCACAGACATGAGCTGTTTTTCCAGTGCCAAACTCTTAAGCCAATTTCGTAACCCACTTACAAGTCAGCATTGCCATGTTGACACAGCATCTTTAACTCCATCATTTTACACAGTTATCTTTAATCCTGTTGTTTCTCTTAAAATCATCCTTTTATGACAGTGAGCAGACCCTGGGTGGGTCTAGGTGAACAGCTATACTTGACAACCCCCAGTTCACCTTTAAAATGCTGTGGGAAGGGGCTTAGCAGAGATGGAGGCGGGACAGGGATGAGGAGTGTCTAGAGGAGATGCTGTGGGCTGTGAGCATGAGCAATGCCAAGACAGGAGCCAGAATTCTATGGATGTGGAGCTCAGGGAGCTGAGTCATGATGTGGGCCAGTGCGATGTCCAGCTCTGGTTAAGCCAGGGAGAATGCCAGAAACTGTCCCATAAATGAGGCAAGACGAGACACAAACCCTGCAGGAGCCCAGCTGACTCAAGAGGCAAAGCACAGTCCTGGATTGTAAATCAGAGCTGAGAAAGTACAGTCATGTGACCCCAACCAATTCTACTGAGCTCTTGGCTTTCTCATCTGGAGAACCTTGAAGACTTCACCAGAGATTTGGCAACCAAGAGCGACTTGTCCAGAGTCATTAGGAAGCCAGTGGCAAAGTAAACTGGAACTGGTTAGAACTCCTACATTTCTACCCTCTATTCAGGAATTTTCCACTTGAAATAGAACACTGCATTTAAAAGAGGGCTTCAAAGAGATTACAGTGAGAGAGAATTTACAAAACAAAATCGGCCTATAGGTACAAAAACCTCTACACAGATGTTTATAGTGACTTTCCAAAAACTGGAAACAATGCAAGCTCCCCTTAGCCAGGGATGGATAAACAAACCATGAGCCAGTGGGGTACGACTCAGCATTAAAACGGAATGAACTGCTGACACATGCAAGATCGTGGATGAATCTCAAATGCACTAAGTTCAGTGAAGGAAGCCAGACCCAGAAGGGTACATACTATTGGTGCAGCCACTACGGAGAACAGTATGGAGGTTCCTCAAAAAACTAAAAATGGGGTTGCCATAGGATCCAGCAATCCCTCTCCTGGGCACATAACCGGGAAAAACTATCATTCGAAAAGATACGTGCACCCCAGTGTTCATTGCAGCACTATTTACAATAGCCAAGATGTGGAAACAACCAAAATGTCCATTGACAGATGAATGGTAAAGAAGATGTGGCACATATATACAATGGAATACTATTCAGCCATAAAAAAGAATGAAATAATGCCATTTGCAGCAACATGGATGGACCTAGAGATTATCCTACTAAGGGAAGTAAGTCAGAGAAAGACAGAGACCATATGATATCACTTATATGTGGAATCTAAAATGTGACACAAACGAACTTATCCATGAAACAGAAACAGACTCACAGACACAGAGAACAGACTTGTGGTGGCCGGGGAGGGGTGGGGGAGGAGGGGATTGGGAGTTTGGGATTAGCAGATGCAACTAGTATATACAGGATGGATAAACAACAAGGTCCTACTGTATAGCACAGGGAACTACATTCAATATTCTGTGGTAGACCATAATGGAAAAGAATATGAATATATGTATAACTGAGTCACTTTGCTCTACAGCAGAAATTAACACAACATTGTAAATCAACTACACTCCAATAAAACAAATTTAAAAAAATAAAGAGAAAAGGCCAGACAAGGTAAACCAAAAAAAAAAGGCTACATACTGTATGCCTCCATCTATGAGACATTCTGGAAAACAGATTAGAGGATGCAGGGGGCTAGGGGTGGGAGCGGGCTTGACTAGAAAGTGCATGGGGGATATTCTGGGATGATGGAGTTGTTCTGTATCTTGGTTGTGTTGGTAGTTACACAACCAGATGAATTTATCAAAGCTCTGAGAATAGGATACTTCTTAAAAAATTTTTATTGGAGTATAGTTGATGTACAATGTTGTGTTACTTTCTGCTGTACAGCAAAGTGACTCAGTTATACATATACATATATCCACTCTTTTTTAGTTTCTGTTCCCATATAGGTCACTACAGAGTATTGAGTAGAGTTCCTTGTGCTATACTGTAGGTCCTTATTAGTTATCTATTTTATATACAGTAGTGTGTATATGTCAATCCCAATCTCCCAATTTATCCCTCCCCTGCTTACTTCCTGGTAGCCATAAGTTTGTTTCCTATGTCTGTAACTTTATTTCTGTTTTGTAGATAAGTTCATTTGTACTCTTTTTGTAGATTCCACATATTGGATACTTTTTAAGGAAGAAATTTACTGTATGTAAAATACACCTGAATTTTAAGATTTTTTTAAAGGTAGCCTGTAGCTATGCTCCTGGGGAGCACTGGGACAAAAACAGGTAACAGCCAGACTGCCTGGGTTTAAAACTTGGCCTTGCCACTTACTATATTTAATTTTTCAGAACCTCATTTTCCCCATTTTAAAATGGGGATAATTAAGGTATCTACCACATGGGATTGTTGTAGCAATGAAATGCACATACTTAAAATGTTTAGAAGGTTAGCTTTTGTTGGATACATCTCTGCACAGCTGTCCAGTATAGCCTCAGGATAAATTCCTAGAAGTGCAAATTCTGGGCCAAACGTTTGCATTGTCCTACATACCAACAAAGCACCGTCTAAGAAAATTGTGCCAATTTCTATTCCCTCAAACAGAGCGTATGAGTTTTTGGTTCTCTTCTCTCTGCCTAATACTAAACTTTTCACCTTTTCAAATTTCAAAGGTCAAAAATGATATCTCATTGTTTCTTCCATTTGTAATCCTTTGATGACGAATGAGGTTGAACATCTTTTCATATACTTATTGGTCACAGCTATTTAACTTCACATGAATTGCCTGTTTATTATCTTTTTACGGGACTATTTATAGTTTTATTAACTTGTATGAGTCTGTCATAAAATAGGGTTAATAATTAACATTTATGTTTTCATAGGTGCCAGACATTCTTGAAAGCATTGAAAAATATTCCCATTTGATCAGAGGTCTGCATTGTAAACATCTTCTGTTTCTTTCACTTCTCTTTTGAACTTGCTTCAGTTTTTAACAAGAAGTTTCAATCTTCAAATTCCTTTGTGATTTCTACACTTGGGGGGGGGTCACGCTGCAGGGGGCGCTTTCCTTTGGAGTCATCATTATCTCCTTTTTTAATATAAATTTATTTATTTATTTATTTTTGGCTGCATTGGGTCTTCATTGCTGTGCACGGGCTTTCTCTAGTTGCAGCGAGCGGGGGCTGCTCTTCGTTGAGGTGCACGGGCTTCTCATTGCAGTGTCTTCTCTTGTTGTGGAGCACGGGCTCTAGGCGCGCGGGCTTCAGTAGTTGTGGCTCGTGGGCTCTAGAGCGCAGGCTCGGTAGTTGTGGCATATGGGCTTAGTTGCTCTGCGGCATGTGGGATCTTCCCGGACCAGGGCTCGAACCCGTGTCCCCTGCATTGGCAGGTGGATTCTTAACCACTGTGCCACCAGGGAAGCCCCTGAGTCATCACTATCTTTTCATACAATTCTTAGTTTCACATTCCCATGTTTCTCATTTATTTGGAAGCTCTTTATAGCACATCTCACTGTCCAGAATTATTCTGAAATAGTAAATGTCTTTTAACTCCAAAATTTAAAAGGAGGAGTTTGATGGCATTTTGAGCAAGAGACCAGCGCTCGTATATTTCTTAAGAAGATGAGAGAGTAAGAAGTAGGAAGAAAGAAGGTAGCAGGTAAGAAGGCTCACAGCTTATGAAATGTCAGTGCTTGGGTGACGGCGGAGGCTTCCCCCCATGAAACGCCTCTGGCAGACTCATTCATCTAACCCTGTCATCACTCTTCCTGTTGTCTTCCCCTCCCATCTAACCCCCTTCCATGAAGTTTCCATTCTCTCCTTTCTGCCCCCTGCCTACCTAGGCCCAGACCTCAAATCCACACTCAGAACAAAGCTGATGTTTTCACAATGAACTTCTTCCAACTCTAAAATTTCTTTCAGAGATTAATGAAATCAGACCCTACAGTCCAAGTACCACTTTAGAGACTTGGCTCTTTACTTCTTCTTCGTTTAAAAACAACGGTTTTAGTGAAATAAAATACAAAACAGAGGTGTAATACATCTCCTATGACCTCACATTTTTTAGGGTTAGTTTTTCTTGCCAACTGATACTGCATTCATGCTAATGTCCCCTTTTTATATCCTTAAAAGTACTCAGTTCCATCAAAAGCCAAAAGGAAAATAAACTGTGTTTCTCGGGCAATGTGAGGTGATAACAAAGGACTCCAGCATTTTTAGAACAGTTTTTGATTAAGGGGAAAGAACCAATTTTAGTGGCCAAATGTTTCTTCAAGGGAAAAATTAAAAGGCTAAATGTCTTTGTATAAAGAAAGGCAAAGTTTTTGTTTGCTTGTTTTCAGAATGTGCTTTTAAGAAGTTTCTATAAGAAAGGAAAGTAAACATTAGATAAAGGTATAAGACCTGTTTTCTCAAAGTGAGGGAAAAAGTTCAGAGTTATGAATCCAAATATTAGCACCAAAATTTGTCATCAGATGATCACTGAAATTCCTTGATGTGAACATACACACACTACTGTATTTAAGAGAAACAGCCAACAAGGACCTACTGTAGAGCACAGGGAACTCTACTCAATATTCTGTGATAACCTATACGGGAAAAAAATCTAAAAAAGAATGAATATATGTATAACTGAATCACTTTGCTGTACACTTGAAACTAACACAACATTGTAAATCAACCATACGCCAATAAAATAAAAATAAAAAGAATACAGTAAAAGTCCCAAGGCAGGGTGGGGGGGGAGAAATTCCTAAGCATGGCAGAATTATGCAAGATTTTTCAAAATTGTGTGTGTGTATATGTATGTGTATATATATATGCACACATATATACATATGCGTGTATATAGATACATATGTGTACACACATCTATATACTCAAACAAATATATGTATGTATATATATGGAACATAACGTCATATATATATATATGGAAATCACATAGCACTTATCAAAGCAAATCACATATTCTGGAAGGACAAATTGGTTAGAAATACAGATCAGCCGATCCATTCTCCTCCCCTAGAGAAATCTGATAACTTTAAGGTCCTGAGCATAAATGCTTCTGGCCTTTTCCAGCAGGCACAAGACCAAGGTGGTGTCTCAAAAGACAAACATACTTCTGGTGGTAGATAACTGTTTTCTTGGCCTCTGAATAACTGTGGCCACATTCTCATGAAAAAAGGAAATGTGGCCTGTTTCGCCAGATATTTGATTTTTCCAGAGGAGGAAAATTCCCATCCTGAGGCCTAGGAATCAGAGTTCCCAAAGAAAAACGTGTGCTGCTCTTGACCATCAGGAGGGTGGCTCTCAACTTCTCCTCTGCAATGACAGTCTGATCACGATGCAGCCTCTGAATCTGGAGCCTCCGTGTGTGTGTGGGTTTCTCTCCCAACACCTTCAAGGGCACATGCCAAAATTCAGCAGAACTTGATTGTAGTTGACATTAGCCTGTCTTAAAAACTGTTACATTTTCCTCATCTCTCTCTTCTTTAGTATATTATCTCATGATTACTTATCTTCCTATTTCACAGGTATTTATAAAGTCCCTGCCCTGTCTCTGGCACTGTGCCTGGTGCCGTGGATGCAAAGATTATTTCTTTCTTCATTTATTTCAACCCCTACCACTCCATAAAATCTTTGTGATATGCAACCCTGAGGAAAGATTCCTGCCCTGGAAGAGTTTATAGTCTCATTTTCTTGGCCATTTCCAAAGAGTCAGTTCTTACAATTCTTCTGTTATTTATAAAGTGTCTAATCTCAAGATACAAACATTTCACCTTATTTGGAGACAAAAACAAAGCACATGATTCCCTTGAATCAGTTTCATAATGGAACTTTCCTGTCCGTGTGTCATATCAATAGATACGGATCAGGCCAAGTGCCACCTGTGTTATACTTGTCTAAATAATTAAGTCCAGGATTATACAAGAAGAACAGAGTTCGTGTTTCTTCAAATCAGTAGCTCTTTTTCCTCTGACATAGCAAAAACGCACTGATGTGCTGGGAGAGACGACTGTAACAGAAAAAAAATAAATGTGAAAATCGTTGCAAAACTTGAAATTCTGATGTGATTTTAAAAATTGGTAGACTTAGAAACTCTGACTTCTGGCTTCAAAGATTTGAACCCTTGGAAAAGAATATTTGATTCCATGAATCATAGATGGTCAAGTTGTAGCCCTTTACTTAACTGTCTTCCTTAATCTCACAGACAGAGCTCCTCAGATGACCTTCATTTGACTTATTAAACATTAGCATGCACATCTTTTAAAATATGGAGCTTTGGAGTCCAGTCTTGAGCCTATGATCTGAATCTGATTCTGTATCTATAAACGAGAGTTTTTTTAAAACTTTTTATATTGACGTATAGTTGATTTACAATATTCTGTTAGCTTCAGGTGTACAGCAAAGTGACTCAATTAAATGGATATATATATATATATATATATATATATATATATATATATATATATATGCTTTTTCTGATTCTTTTCCATTATAGATTATTACAAGATGTTGAATGTAGTTCCCTGTGCTATACAGTATATCACTGTAGTTTATTTTATGTATAATGGCGTGTATCTGTCAATCCCACACTCCTAATTTATTCCTCCTCCATCCCTTTCCCCTTTGGTAACGACACATTTGTTTTCTATGTCTGTGAGCCTGTTTCTGATTTGCCTCAATACATAAATTCATTTGTATTATTTTTTAGATTCCATATATGAGATCATATAATATTTGTCTTTCTCTGTCTGACTTCACTCAGTATGATAATCTCTAGGTCCATCCACATTGCTGCAAATGGCAATATTTCATTCTTTTTTATGGCAAAGTAATATCCCATTGTGTGTGTGTGTGTGTGTGTGTGTGTATACACACACACACACACACACACACATATATATATACACATACCACTTCTTCTTTATCCGTTCATCAGTTGATGGACACTTAGGTTGCTTGAATTTTGACTGTGATTTTAATCCTGAAGCCATTTGAGTCCATTTTTTAAAAAACATTTTTAACAAGAATTATTGTGTCTTAGGTTGGGTTCTTTTAGAGCAGACATTAAGACAAGTGGTTTGACTAGATAGCCTCATCCACCAGAGGGCAGACAGCAGAAGCAAGAAGAACTACAATCCTGCAACCTGTGGAACAAAAACCACATTCACAGAAAGATAGACAAGATGAAAAGGCAAAAGGCTATGTACCAGATGAAGGAACAAGGTAAAACTAAATGAAGTGGAGATAGGCAACCTTCCAGAAAAAGAATTCAGAATAATGATAGTGAAGATGATCCAGGACCTCGGAAAAAGAACGGAGGCAAAGATCGAGAAGATGCAAGAAATGTTTAACAAAGACCTAGAAGAATTAAAGAACAAACAAACAGAGATGAACAATACAATAACTGAAATGAAAACTACACTAGAAGGAATCAATAGCAGAATAACTGAGGCAGAAGAACGGATAAGTGACCTGGAAGACAGAATGGTGGAATTCACTGCTGCAGAACAGAATAAAGAAAAAAGAATGAAAAGAAATGAAGAAAGCCTAAGGGACCTCTGGGACAACACTAAACGCACCAACATTCATACTATAGGGGTCCCAGAAGGAGAAGAGAGAAAGAAAGGACCCGAGAAAATATTTGAAGAGATTATAGTTGAAAACTTCCCTAACATGGGAAAGGAAATAGCCACCCAAGTCCAGGAAGCGCAGAGTCCCATACAGAATAAACCCAAGGAGAAACATGCCAAGACACATAGTCAATCAAATTGGCAAAAATTAAAGACAAGGAAAATCGTTGAAAGCAGCAAGGGAAAAACGACAAATAACATACAAGGGAACTCCCATAAGGTTAAGAGCTGATTTCTCAGCAGAAACTCTACAAGCCAGAAGGTAGTGGCAGGACATATTTAAAGTGATGAAAGGGAAGACTCCACAACCAAGATTACTCTACCCGGCAAGGATCTCATTCAGATTCGATGGAGAAATTAAAAGCTTTACAGACAAGCAAAAGCTAAGAGAATTCAGCACCACCAAACCAGCTTTACAACAAATGCTAAAGGAACTTCTCTAAGTGGGAAACACAAGAGAAGAAAAGGACCTACAAAAACAAACCCAAAACAATTAAGAAAATATTAATAGGAACATACATATCGATAATTACCTTAAATAAACATGAATGGATTAAATGCTCCAACCAAAAGACACAGGCTCACTGAATGGATACAAAAACAAGACTCATATATATGCTGTGTACAAGAGACCCACTTCAGACCTAGGGACACATACAGATGGAAAGTGAGGGGATGGAAAAAAATATTCCATGCAAATGGAAATCAAAAGAAAGCTGGAGTAGCAATTCTCATATCAGACAAAAGAGACTTTAAAATAAAGACTATTACAAGAGACAAAGAAGGACACTACATAAAGATCAAGGGATCAATCCAAGAAGAAGATATAACAATTGTAAATATTTATGCAGCCAACATAGGAGCACCTCAATACATAAGGCAAATGCTAACAGCCATAAAAGCAGAAATTGACAATAACACAATCATAGTAGGGGGACTTTAACACCCCACTTTCACCAATGGACAAGTGATCCCAAATGAAAAAAATATTCCATGCAAATGGAAATCAAAAGAAAGCTGGAGTAGCAATACTCATATCAGATAAAATAGACTTTAAAATAAAGAATGTTACAAGAGACGAGGAAGGACACTACATAATGATCAAGGGATCAATCCAAGAAGATATAACAATTATAAATATATATGGACCCAACATAGAGCACCTCAATACATAAGGCAACTGCTAATAGCTATAAAAGAGGAAATCGACAGTAACACAATAATAGTGGGGGACTTTAATACCTCACTTATACCAATGGACAGATCATCCAAACAAAATTAACAAGGAAACACAAGCTTTAAATGACACAACAGACCAGATAGATTTAATTGATATTTATAGGACATTCCATCCAAAAACAGCAGATTACACTTTCTTCTCAAGTGCTCATGGAACATTCTCCAGGATAGATCACATCTTGGGTCACAAACCAAGCCTCAGTAAATTTAAGAAAACTGAAATCATATCAAGCATCTTTTCTGACCACAAGGCTATGAGATTAAAAATCAATTACGGGGGGAAAATGTACAAAACACAAACACATGGAGGCTAAACAATACGTTACTAAATAACCAAGAGTACACTGAAGAAATCAAAGAGGAAATCAAAAAATACCTAGAGACAAATGACAATGAAAACATGATGATCCAAAACCTATGGGATGCAGCAAAAGCAGTTCTAAGAGGGAAGTTTATAGCAATACAAGCCTACCTCAAGAAACAAGAAAAATCTCAAATAAACAATCTAACCTTACACCTACAGGAACTAGAGAAAGAAGAACAAACACAACCCAAAGTTAGCAGAAGGAAAGAAATCATGAAGATCAGAGCAGAAATAAATGAAAATAGAAACAAAGAAAACAACAGCAAAGATCAATAAAACTAAAAGATGTTTCTTTGAGAAGATAAAATTGATAAACCATTAGCCAGACTCATCAAGAAAAAGAGGGAGGGCTTCCCTGGTGGCGCAGTGGTTGAGAGTCCGCCTGCCGATGCAGGGGACATGGGTTCATGCCCCGGTCCGGGAGGATCCCACATGTTGTGGAGCGGCTGGGCCCATGAGCTGTGGCCGCTGGGCCTGCGCGTCCAGGGCCTGTGCTCCACGGCGGGAGGGGCCACAGCAGTGAGAGGCCCGCATACCACAAAAAAAAAAAAAAAGAAAAAGAAAAAGAGGGAGAGGACTCAAATCAGAAAATTAGAAATGAAAAAGGAGAAGTTATAACAGACATCACAGAAATACAAAGCATCCTAAGAGACTATTACAAGCAACTCTATGCCAATAAAATGGACAAATTCTTAGAAAGTTATAACCTTCCAAGACTGAACCAGGAAGAAATAGAAAACATGAACAGACCAATCACAAGTAATGAAATTGAAACTGTGGTTAAAAATCTTCCAACAAACAAAAGTCCAGGACCAGATGGCTTCACAGGTGAATTCTATCAAACATTCAGAGAAGTGCTAACATCCATCCTTCTCAAAGTCTTCCAAAAAACTGCAGGGGAAGGAACATTCCCAAACTCATTCTATGAGGCCACCTTCACCCTGATACAAAACCAGACAAAGATACTACAAAAAAAGAAAATTACAGACCAATATCACTGATGAAAATAGATGCAAGAAATCTCAACAAAATACTAGCAAACAGAATCCAACCACACATTAAAGGGATCATACACCATGATCAAGTGGGATTTATCCCAGGGATGCAAGGATTCGTCAACATACGCCAATCAGTCAATGTGATACACCATATTAACAAATTGAAGAATAAAAACCATATGATCAACCCAAAAGATGCAGAAAAAGCTTTGACAAAATTCAACACCCATTTATGATAAAAACTCTCCAGAAAATGGGCATAGAGGGAACCTACCTCAACATAATAAAGGCCGTATATGACAAACCCACAGCAAACATCATACTCAATGGTGAAGAACCGAAAGCATTTCCTCTAAGATCAGGAACAAGACAAGGATGTCCACTCTCACCACTGTCATTCAACATAGTTTTGGAAGACCTAGCCACGGTGATCAGAGAAGAAAAAGAAATAAAAGGAATACAAATTGGAAAAGAAGAAGTAAAACTGTCACTGTTTGCAGATGACATGATACTATACATAGAGAATCCTAAAGATGCCACCAGAAAACTACTAGAGTTAATCAATGAACTTGGTAAAGTTGCAGGATGCAAAATTAATGCACAGAAATCTCTTGCATTCCTATACACTAATGATGAAATATCTGAAAGAGAAATTAAGGAAACACTCCCATTTACAACTGCAACAAAAAGAATAAAATACCTAGGAATGAACCTACCTAGGGAGACAAAATACCTGTATGCAGAAAACTATAAGACACTGATGAAAGAAATTAAAGATAATACAAACAAATGGAGAGATATACCATGTTCTTGGATGGGAAGAATCAATATTGTGAAAATGACTATACTACCCAAAGCAATCTACAGATTCACTGCAATCCCTATCAAATTACCAATGGCATTTTTTACAGAACTAGAACAAAAAATCTTAAAATCTGTATGGAGACACAAAAGACCCTGAATAGCCAAAGCATTCTTGAGGGAAAAAAACGGAGCTGGAGGAATCAGACTCCCTGACTCCAGACTATACTACAAAGCTACAGTAATCAAGAGAATATGGTACTGGCAGAAAAACAGAAATATAGATCAATGGAACAGGCTAGAAAGCCCAGAGATAAACCCACACACCTATGGTCAATTAATCTATGACAAAGGAGGCAAGGATATACAATGGAGAAAAGACAGTCTCTTCAATAAGTGGTGCTGGGAAAACTGGACAGCTACATGTAAAAGAATGAAATCAGAACACTCCCTAACCCCATACACAAAAATAAACTCAAAATGGATTAGAGACCTAAATGTAAGACTGGACACTATAAAACTCTTAGAGGAAAACATAGGAAGAACACTCTTTGACATAAATCACAGCAAGATCTTTTTTGATCCACCTCCTAGAGTAATGGAAATAAAAACAAAAATAAACAAATGAAACTAGTGAAACTTAAAAGCTTTTGCAAAGCAAAGGAAACTACAAACAAGACGAAAAGACAACCCTCAGAATGGGAGAAAATATTTGCAAATGAATCAACAAACAAAGGATTAATCTCCAAAATATATAAACAGCTCATGCAGCCCAATATTAAAAAAACAAACAACCCAATCCAAAAATGGGCAGAAGGCCTAAATAGACATTTCTCCAAAGAAGACATACAGATGGCCGAGAAGCACATGAAAAGCTGCTCAACATTACTAATTATTAGAGAAATGCAAATCAAAACTATAATGAGGTATCAGCTCACACCGGTCAGAATGGCTGTCATCAGAAAATCTACCAACGACGAACACTGGAGAGGGTGTCGAGAAAAGGGAACCCTCTTGTACTGTTGGTGGGAATGTAAATTGATACAGCCGCTATGGAGAACAGTATGGAGGTTCCTTAAAAAACTAAAAATAGAATTACCATATGACCCAGCAATCCCACTCCTGGGCATATACCCAGAGAAAACCATAATTCAAAAAGACACATGCACCCCAATGTTCACTGAAGCACTATTTACAATAGCTAGGTCATGGAAGCAACCTAAATGCCCATCAACAGACGAATGGATAAAGAAGATGTGGCACATATATACAATGGAATATTACTCAGCCATAAAAAGGAACAAAATTGGGTCATTTGTAGAGACGTGGATGAATCTAGAGATTGTCATACAGAGTGAAGTAAGTCAGAAAGAGAAAAACGAATATCGTATATTAACGCATATATGTGGAATCTAGAAAAATGGTACAGATGAACCAGTTTGCAGGGCAGAGAGTGAGACACAGACGTAGAGAACAAACATACGGACACCAAGGGGGGAAAGTGGTGGGGGCAGGTGGCGGTGGTGTGATGAATTGGGAGATTGGGATTGACATGTATACACTAATATGTATAAAATAGATAACTAATAAGAACCTGCTGTATGAAAAAATAAATTAAATAAAGTTCAAAAAAAAAGAAGGCAAGTGGTTTGAGAAATATCCCCAGAAAATCATTGCTAAGGGAGTAGGGAAGAGAGATGTGGGAAGCGAAGATTATCATCAAAAGGCTGACAGGGTGGGCAACTCGAGCTCTGTCTAGCTGGGGAAATCTGGGAGACAGGGAAGTACATGTCTCAGAGTCACCCTAAGAAAGCAGCCATGTGAGCTCATGTACCTGCTTATCCATCCAACTCCCATGCATCATGGACCGAGGACAATGCCCTCGGCCTGGCCAAGAGAGGCCCCTAGAGAAGAATCATATTGCTTGCAGCCTGGCCAGTTCCTTTGCTCTGGAAAGGTGAATGCCAAGGGCATGTGGCTACAAATCATTTTCCTGTACGAATTCCATTGAACCAGTTTAATTTCTTGATCGGTTTTCCATATGGCACTGACAAAGGAGTTCCCTCCTCTCTTTTTCTTTTTTTTTTTTTTTTTTTCATTTTCACTTCTGTCCTACTAGAATTAATCGATTAGAGTTTCAGCTATTGTAAGTTTTCTTCTGTGGCCGTTATTTCTTCCGAATCCAGTTTTCCCATCTCTGCTTCTAAATGTTACTCTGTAGATATCATCATGGTCATTTAAATTTTTGTTTGATTGCATCCACCGAGAAAGAATAACCATTATAGATGAGATTAACAAAAACAGAGAGTTCTGCCTATATATCAGCCGGCCACTGAGGTCATTGTGAACTTTACCTCTCAAATAGTCTAAGATTGCTCTGTTGCCCAGCACCACTGTAACGCAGCTTCACCTCTTATGTACTTGTGTGAACTTCAATGAATGTATCGGTGAGCCTCCCTAAGTCTCAAATTACTCTTCTGTAAAGTTGTGCTAATAATATGACAGAGACTTCTTAACTTGTTAAGAGTAAGTTAAAGTAAATCCATTAAAAGAATTCCTGGCCTAGAATAAGTGTTCAATCTGTGCTATTTATTATTATCACTGTTGTTGTTGTTTAATATTTTTGTATAGTGGTTTCCCTGCTTATCCAGGGGGGCATACGTTCCACGACCCTTCAGTGGATGCCTGAAACCGCAGAGAGTACTGAACCCTTACATACTATGTTTTTTCCTATACCTAAAGCTGGATTTATACATTAGGCACAGTCAGAGATTAACAACAATAACTAATAATAAAATAGAACAATTATAACCATATACTATAATAAAAGGTATGTGAATGTGGCTTCTCTCACTCTCAAAATATCTTATTGTTACAAATTTAATGCCTTTTCCATCTTAACTAAGCACTTCTCACCCACCGTGGCTTTAACTTTTGCAGTTTGAGATGTGACAGCAGAACTAGCACGGCTTTCTTTTTCCTTCGTCACAATTTCACAGAGAGAAGATTTCTTCTTACCACAGGTCTTAGCAACCTCGGCATAGGATTTTGTTTCTTTCCTTATTAAGTGGAGAACGTTCACCTTTTTACTTAAAGGAAGCACTTTACGGCTTCTCTTTGGCACATCTTAATTGCCAGCATCACTCCTTTTTAAAAAATTTTTTTTAATTTTAATTTCTTTTTTTTTTTTTTGGCCGTGCCACGCGGCGTGCGGGATCTTATTTCCCCGACCAGGGATCGAACCCCTGCCCCCTGCAGTGGAAGCATGGAGTCTTAACCACTGGACTGCCAGGGAAGTCCCTAGTCTCACTCCTCTTGCACTTTGGAGCCATTGTTAAGTAAAGTAAGGGTCACTTGAACAAGCACTGAGACACCAAGTTGGCTAAGTGACTACGGACAGGACACGCTGGACCAAGGGATCATTCACATCCCGGGCGGGACAGAGCAGGACGGCGTGAGATTTCATCACGTTGCTCAGAACGGCGTGCAATTTAAAACGGATGAGTTGTTGATTTCTGGAATTTTCCACTTAATATTTTCAGACCGTGGTTGACCACAGGTAACTGAAACTGAAGAAGCAAAACCGCAAATGAGGAGAGATGGCTGTAATGCTATGTCAGTTATTTCATATGCTACTGATCACTCTGCCAAAACCATACTCGCCATCCGCATATTTGTCAAGAGCAAATGGCTGTGATGAGATGGCAGCCAAAATGTCTCACTTCGTTGGTAAAATACTTTCCTTATAGGGTTGCTCCGGTAGCGGGATGATAAAATAGTATGTGCTACGAGCCTGGCACTTAGTAGGCCCTTAGCCCCTGCTTTTCCCCTTTTGCTTTAAGATGTGTGCCTTGAGTCTGGAGGATAGGAGAAATGGTGTTACGATGAGCATCTGAAGCATTTCTAGAAGGCTGGCCTTCCTGAGTCCAGAAGGGTTTGAGATCTATTGATGTATGTGTCATATGGAGCTAGAGTGAAGTTCCAGTATCCTTTCCAAAATGTCTTAAGAACGGTGTGATTTGCTGTTCTTACTTTTATGACTCCCACTCTGCAATCAGCATTTCAGGATGCTTTATGTGCTATTTATGAGTCTGAATCGTTTCTATAAAATTTGTACACGTGTTGTGTGTTTTTGTCTTTTTTAGATTTAATTGTGGGTGCATTTGGAACAGGAAAAGTAGCTGTTTACAGGTATGTGGTTGATGGTATGCAAATGCTCTTTTCTTTTATTGACATGTAACATTATATTAGTTTCAGGCATACAACATTATGATTCAATATTTGTATATATTGCAAAATCATCACCACAATGTCTAGTTGATAACATCCATCACCACACACAGTTACAGTTTTTGTGTGTGTGATGAGCACTTTTAAGATCTACCCTCTTAGCAACTTTCAAATATACAACACAGTATTATTAACTCTAGGCACCATGCTATATATTTCATCCCCCAAACTTATGTATCTTATAAACAGAAGTCTATACTTTTGGCCACTTTCATCCATTTCCAACTCCATCTCATCCCCACCTCTGGCAACCACCAATCTGTTTTCTGTATCTTTATGTTCATTTTTTGGTTTTGATTTTTGTTGCTAGATTCTACATGTAGGTGAGATCGTATGGTGTTGATCTTTTTCTGTCTGACTTTTTTCACTTAGCATAATGCTCTCAAGGTACTTCTGTGCTGTCATAAATGGCAAGCTTTCCTTTTTACGGCTGAATGCCACACTTTCTTTATTCCTCCATCCGTGGATATGTTCTTCTAATTGTCTCAAATGCATTTCTTTTTCGTTGTTAGTTTTTCTTTAAAGAGTAAATCCCAACTATTTATTTTGGAGAGCATTTAGATGCTCTTTGTAAAGTTTGGAGGAGTATTTGCTCTCAATATTTTCCCCTTTCTTTCAGCCCTTCTGTCTTTTTTTTCTCATACCTCATGACCAAACTTCCAGCTTCTACTAACATAACATTAAATAAGATGTGAATCTTAGCAGAACTTCTAAAATGACACACTTTTTAAAGTTATTACATTTGAATACTTCTCTTTGCTTTGGAAATGCATTAAAATGAGCCTATAGATAAGGAATGCAGGGTGGGGGAGTGTTGCTATGCACCCTGGCCTCTATCATCAAGTGCGGACACTACATTAAGGAATAGAAATACCAAGAACTGGTAGCCTCCCAAAGCAAGAATTGAACAAGTGTTCAAATGTGACAGGTCTGGCCAGTCCACACACTCACCCATTTGTAATCTTGGGCGAGTTTCTATAACTTTCTGAGCCTCAGAATTTTTTCATTGTAAAATAGGCATAATATTTACAAGTTTATTTTTGTTGAAAGGATTAAGTGAGAATCTGCATGTAAGGTACATGGAATAATAAGTAACTGGTAGACCGTGCTACCAGTTACTTACTAGATTCTTCTTTCTTCTTAAAAAAAATTTAGATTCTTTTTTATTCTTAAAAAAAAAAGTTTTATAGAACGCAAGACACTAGGTCAGGATATCAAGACAAAAGGCAGAGGTCTAACCCAGGTGTTCTGGGCACATAGTTCAAACCTAGGTCAACTCCCTGAGGGATTCTAAAGCAGGTTTCCTCAAGTAGGCAAGATTGTCTTCCTCATCAGTCCCAAGACATACTCAGAGGGCTGATTTACACCAGCCACTCTCCACTTCAGGGGGTAGAGAATCAGGTGATTGAAACTCTCAAAGTACCTGAAGGATGGGGCTGTGTTTGTGGTGGCCATGAAGATGCACCACTCAGAGCTGATGGAGTGAAATTGACTCATGGTCCCTCCACTGTGCTCTGAGTCTACATGTGCAACAAGGCCCTATCTCCCATGAGCTGCTCCCAGGCGATTACTGGACACAACAGGGATACAAATACAGGCCCACCTGGAGCTCCACTAGCAGGCAGATTTGGCTCAAGGGCTCCCTAGTGCCCTGGCTGGAGCTTCTTTCCCAGATCCTCTTTTGTTTCCTTACTTCTTCACAGGAATCAGATGTACATCACACTCTGACTGCTGGTCCCAGCCTCCTCCCTCCCTCCCCTTTTTCCCTCATCAGTATTTGCCCTAATAAGTGTCTTGTGTGTCTAATCCTGTCTTATCATCTGCTCTTCCAAGGGCTGGAGCTAACACAGTATTGAAAAGAAAAATCACATAACAGAGTACAGATAATAGCGCAAAGGAGTTCAGGAAAATTCCCATTGGGCGCCACTACGGTAATCGTGGAATTGTTTAAACCAGTGCCCTAAACAACACGCTGCGCCAAGGCCCAGGCCTGTGTCTAATCCTGTCTTATCATCTGCTCTTCCAAGGGCTGGAGCTAACACAATATTGAAAAGAAAAATCACGTAACAGTACAGATAATAGCGCAAAGGAGTTCAGGAAAATTCCCATTGGGCGCCATTATGGTAATCATGGAATTGTTTAAACCAGTGCCCTAAACAACACGCTGCCCCAAGGCCCCGCCCTCCCTCCTGTCGGAGGAAAACTTAAGCAACGTGGCGTCGTTTCACACTGTCATCTGGAGATTTCACTCCCATTTCTCATATCTTGGCACCAAGCTTTATAAATATCGCCCCATTCCTTTTCCCAGTGACTTACTTTCTTGTCTGATTTATCCTCCCCGGTGGTTGGAATGGAGTTTACTCGGTATTAGACCCTCTCCTCAAACTCGGCCGCACCATAGAATCACCTGGAGGTTTTTGTTTTTGACATTCCAGTGCCTGGCCTTGACCCCGGGAGACTGGCTTCTGTTTTTCAGCTCCCGGGGTGCTTCTGTCGTGCAGTCAGGGTTGAGAACCATTGCTCCACGTGAAGGGCAGCATGAGTCAGCTCACCCTCATGGGTTTAGCTCAATCTGCAAAGCTTGTCTAGAAAATGATCGATCAGCGGTTCAAAATCACCAGCCAACATGGCGACAAAATTAGCAAAACTCGAGTACTTACAGATGCAACGTGAGTGACTGCAGGATGGTGTATCTCCTCATATTCAGATGCGAATATGGACAGACCAGCAGGTCCCAGAGGAGAAATCTTTCACAGCCATGTCACCAAAATACCGTGAGCCCCTCCACAGAGAAGGTCCGTGAGCGCGGCTGTGCTTCATGGGCCCATGGCTCCTTTATTTGTATTCGTGAGCTACCGGATGTGTCTGGAGGTCGTTGGTTGAGTCTAGAGCCCACCTGTTCACTCACTGAGGGGAATTCTTGGCACCGGGGCCGGGAATGTTGGCCGTGACCTCTAGAAGTGGAGCAGTGGGCTTCTGCCTGCCCCTCCTGGGGTTTGGTTAAAACCGTGTCTTCTCCCCGCAGAGCAAGGCCGGTTGTGACGGTGGGAGCCCAGCTTCTCCTGCACCCAGTGATCATCAATCTGGATAATAAAACCTGCCAGATTCCAGAATCGATGGCATCTGTGGCCTGGTGAGTCAGTGCGGTGCTGCCAGCCCGCTTAGGCGGACTCAGATCACCTGGAGATCTGGTGCACATGCAGCTTTGGGGGCCGCAGGCCTGGGATGGGGGCTGAGACTTTACATTTCTGAAGAGGCTCCAAGGGGGTGCTAATGCTGTGGGTCTGTGCACCACATCTGAGTAGCCAGTTGTTAGTCTTTCAAAAGAAAAATAAAAGGATCTCTGACACGATGCTGAACTTTTGCTGTCATGGGAAGGCCATTTTGCCAATCTACAGCCTCCACATGTGATGAGAAACAAAAACCCTTGAGAAAATTCCCGACAAAGTAAATCTTGGAGATTTCTTTTAGAACCTTGGCATACTAAAACACACATTAACCAAACTGAAAATATAATAAAATACCTTGATGCTTGTATTTGCATATGCATATGGAAACCACTTTTCAGACATATGTATTGTCCTTTTTTTTTTTCTTAAATAGGCTTGGGTTAAATTACTTGGTTTCCTGTGCTGGAAATAGATGTCAGTTTTATAACCTCACATCTGTATACAATGAGACAGAAGGTAAACATTATAAAAATAGAGATTTTTGTGTCCTCAACTATATTTCTGTGGCCATGATCTCATCGTCAGGAATAGCCCTCTGCCTGGCCTGTAGGTGGACAGGCTCATACACCTTCTGAGAATGTTCCTCGTGAATCTGGCCGGTCACCCGAAGGCAGTAAGAAATGGAACTTGGCTGTAGCACAGCTCAAGGCAATGCCACTTTGCTTCTCAATATGTAGGTCCTCCAGGGTCAGAAGTCTGTCATATTGGGTAATGCCTTAGGGTATATTCTCTGAAAGATCAACAAACATTTGGAGCATTTGAGATTTACCTCCATTTTCAGATGATATGGTCGGTTCCTGAGAAAGTCAGAATGCAGAACACACCAGTCTGTCGACCCACAGAAGCCAGTTTCAGCACGTTGCTCATGGCCTTGGACAGGGGTTCAGACTGGAGTCAGAGCCTTTGAGGGTGGTGGATGGGGGTGTAGAGGACCCCGAAGAATTCTTTGAAAAACCTCCTTTGCTGAGACCTCTCGGTTCAGGGAGGCCTGTCTTCCCCTTAAGCAGCTTCTGAAAGTAGCTGGGAGATGCCCTGAGCACATTTTAAAATGGTATGAAACCATAAAATATTATAATGAAAACCTGATCTGAGAAAATATGTGAAAGAGCTAGCTAGCATCTCTCCTAACCCTGGATGAAATGAACATGAAATGAACAATGAGTGCTACTTGGGCACAAGTATTAAAACTGGTATTTCTCCCAACAGTCCTGTTTGCACATTCATCACTGAATGGGCTTCTAGACTGAATTCTTTAAACCATATATGTGTGGCACACTCTGGTGCGAAATGTTGTTACGAACGAGATCATCTTTTCTCAGGATTTTTCAGTTTTTGAACTTTTTTAAAAATTGAAGTGTTTTTTTTTAACAGATTGTGGGATCTGTTTGGTTTTATGGAAAGAATATTCCTTTTTATTTAAAAAAATTTTTTTATTTTTTAATTGTTTTTTTCATGGAAAGGCATTTTATTTTAAATATAGCAGACTGGGAATTTGGGATTGACATGAATATTACTTTTTAACAAGAAAATTGCCTTGTTTTCGCGAACTCTTGTTTGCATTAAATCAGATTTGTTACGTGGGCAAATTACAATTATTTATTTGATTCTATTCCATCCATTTCCTGAAAGATGTTTTATTTTCACATACAAAAATTTTGAATGGGTAACTCAGAGTATCAGAAGATGGAAAATTAACAGCGGGTTCAGTCTCGAATGTGTTTCTCGGATACCTTTTAAAATGTATTATAGGAATTTAGCTCATTTTTTAAAAAATGATTGAAAAGCATTTGTTGATTTTCTTTTCTGTAATTTTTGTCTGTATTTGATATAATCTTGTACATCTGAAAACTATTAAGTAAACCTCTAACTGGGAAATAGTTCTCCATTTCCCTCAATGTGAATTTCTCTGCCTTTCAAACAGCTGTGTAATTTTTTTTTTTTTTTTTTGCGGTACGCGGGCCTCTCACTGTTGTGGCCTCTTCCGTTGAGGAGCCCAGGCTCCGGATGCGCAGGCTCAGCGGCCATGGCTCACGGGCCCAGCTGCTCCGTGGCATGTGGGATCTTCCCGGACCGGGGCACGAACCCGTGTCCCCTGCATTGGCAGGCGGACTCTCAACCACTGCGCCACCAGGGAAGCCCAGCTGTGTAATTTTATAAAGTTTCTGCTACTTGCATTTCTAAACTAGAGAGAAAAAAAAAAAGCCAACCCATAAATATTCACATAATTGTTATCTAATGAGAAAGATTAAAACTGTTTGGTAGGGCTTCCCTGGTGGCACAGTGGTTGAGAGTCCGCCTGCCAATGCAGGGGACACAGGTTCGTGCCCTGGTCCGGGAAGATCCCACATGCCACGGAGCGGCTAGGCCCGTGAGCCATGGCCGCTGAGCCTGCGCGTCCGGAGCCTGTGCTCCGAAGCCGGAGAGGCCACAACAGTGAGAGGCCCGCATACCGCAAAAAAAAAAAAAAAAAAAAAAAAGCTATTTGGTAAAAAAAAAAAATTTTATAAATATAAAAGTTAATAACTATCCCCTTTTCAAATTTGGAAAAACTTTTCAGATATGCCTGACTTTATGTAAAACCTGATATTTGCCATCACTGAAAGAGCATTGAATTGGTTAGATTGAAAAGTGAATTGCTTTGTACTTTTAAGTCCTGTTTCACATTTATCTCATTCCTCTTCTCCCATATGTGGCTACGAGCACCATTACATCACCAGGTCATTATTCTAACCCTTCCTGCATTGGGTTAGGACTAGTATTAGAGGATTTGTAAGGTACTGTCCTGCCTTCTGAAGCACCAGAAGTATAGCCCAACAGTTTCATTTAGAAATTATGTGATGAGGGATCTGGGCTGGTTTAATGGAGTTTTTTTGCTCCAGTCAGACCTATTCATATTGACTATGATCATAAATGCAAGTCTGAAATTTTAATTCTAATTTAATAATTCACAGCTTTCTCTGACAAGTGTGCGTTATAATTAGGTATAGACCTGTGAGTGCACCTAAGTATCTGTTATATAAAACATACGATGTATATGTGTGTGTTTACATATAATATAAATGTTGTAAATTCAGAATGAATATTTCAGTGAGGTTTTCTTTTTAGATCAGAAGAGAATGCTTTGAAAGTTATAACTTGGCAACTCTTTTCTCCTAAAGACATCTATAAGCCAAAAAGTTTAGGTTGGAGTGCTATTATCAATAATTCAGTAAGTCGTAGCGGTTATTTAAACTTGTATGAAAAAGTTAAAATCGTCCACTTAATGATATAAAGATAACAGAAAGGGGGAACTAAGAAGTATAGAATAACACTGACATATAATTTATAAACCGAGTGACCCTTCAGCTGATGACATGGTTTTTAAATCAAATTCTTCTCAAAAGGAGATAATGTTCACATTCATAACTTTATCTCGTTTGCAAAAATTTTTATTGCTTCTCAATTGTGTTAGACAAAATACTGTATGTAAAATTATTTGAATCTATAGATATAATGATAATTTTATTACAAATAGGAATTTATCTTATACAAGCTAATGAGTTTTGCCTATTCAGTATAAGGATGAATAGAAAAACGGTCAACAATTTTAACACATACCCAAGTACCTCCAAAAAAGTCAGACACAGAAAAAATTCCAATTTTGAAAGCCAGACCTGCTACAAAATTTAAAGATGTGATTAACTATTCATCTTTCTTGAATTATTCCAATTGAAGTGGAAGTGGGCTGGAATTCATGATTTCTCTGGGGAAGTGGTACAAACACTTGAAATAGCAGAGACATCTCGGAAAACGTTTGGCTTAATGGTATGTGACAAATTACTTACCCTGAAGGGAGACATTGACTGAGGTCACGGGAGCTAGATGAATCCCAGATGTGACACATCTTCATTATATCTGACACAGGAAGCTGACACATAATTAAAGCACGACTAGAGATTATTTACTCCTTTTGGATTCTGTGGAAATATTCAAATCATACTAGAGTATTTACTAGTAAAAACGTTAAGGCTGTCATTAAATCATACTTAAGTATTTTCTTACATTTTTACTTTCTTAGAAATGTGAAAAAGCCCCATCTTGAACGCTGGCGCTTAGAGCTTGACATTTTTCCATGGGGAGGTCAGCACATGCAACAGTCAGGCAGAGACCACTGGCCGGTCCTCATTCCCTCCAAGGCCACAGGATAGACCCAAGTGCAGGCCATCCTGCAAGCCACAGCAGGCACCTCCCTGGATTGAGTTTTAGGGCATGTTCAAGGCAAAACTACAAAGGTCTCTCCTACACATCCATCCTTTTTTTATTGACCTTATACACTGTATTGTTGTGCTTACCAAGCCTGAGATGGTCACTCTACACTCCCCATTTTCCTTCTTTTCCCCTTCCCTCTTCTGGTGTCTCTGCCTCAAATTATATCCCACTCCTGTCAAGTACCTGCCTGAGTTCTTATCTCCTTCCACGGAGAGTGGATTATGGGTTAATCGTACCGTGATGCTCCGTGCCTCTCAGAATTAAATCCAAATTCTTTTTTTTAATTGAAGTGTAGTTGATGTATAATATTATATAAATTACAGGTATACAGCATAGTGATTTACAATTTGTAAAGATTATACTCCATTTATACTTATTATAAAATATTGGCTATATTCCCCATGTTGTACAATATGTCCTTGTAGTTTATTTTATACCTAATAGTTTGCACCTCTTGATCCAAATTCTTTAAAGTGATTTTCAAAGCCCTGTTCCCTACCTACTGACCCAGCCAGCCTCGGCTTCCTACAGCTTTCCCCATCTTTCTCTAACGCACCAGATTTCTTCAGGTTCCTCAAGTTGGGGTCACGTGCTTGCTCACCTCCAGGCTCTGCCACTAGCTGTCCCCCTGCTGTTCTGCCCAATTCTTCACTCCCTGGCACATGGAAGATATTCACATGCATTTCTTGAAAAAAGGCAGCAAGTAATTGATCAATTAATCCACTGATTAAATCAATCGACCTCTAGTAATATTTTAAGTATTACCTTCCTATGTAATAATGTCACCTTTCTTAATCGTATTAGAATTGTTGGATATATATATGTATATAAATATATTTTTGATAAGTATATATATCAATCAATAAATATAGACATATTTATTTGTTTGGTTTTGTGTGTGTGTGTGTGTGTGTGTGTGTGTGTGTGTACACTAAGAGAAGTATAGAGGAAAAATAAAGCATTCGTTTTATCTGGGGTAAGGTAAAGGAAGTTTGCTACTTCAGATTGAAAAAGTTTATTAACCAATAAATTATTGATTATTATTTCCCCTAGCTTTTCTTTAAGAGTGTGTGCATCTGTGGCAGGCCAGAGCATTTCAAACACAATCGGTGAGCATATTTTCAGTTTTCCACTCCTATACCATATCAAGAAAAGTCAACAGTAAGCGGTGCACAGACCATTTAAAGCTTTCAAAGAGCTCTTCGTTAGCACCAAGATTTCTGTTATAAATATGGGAACTTCTACATAAACAGTCCTTGAATAATTGGTATTGTCTGCAAGAACAGACCTAATTATGGGGGAAATGACTTTTTGTGTAAAACCATTACAAAACAAGTTGTTTAGCTTGGGGGGTATTTTATCAAATCTTTGCAGCTCGTGTATTATTTTTGATCCCAACTATGGAAAAAATGTTTCCTGAATAAGCAAGCTGAAATAGGAATTCGTATCTCTGATAAAGCGCTACATTCACTGAATACTTTTCCTTTCTGGATTATATTTGCTTTATGTCTGTCCTTTAGGCCTGACTGCCGAGGTGCAGTTAGATTCCCTGAAACAAAAAGGAGCCATTAAACGCACGCTCTTCCTTGAAAACCATCAGTCACATCTCGTCTTCCCTCTCGTGATAAAGGGGCAGAAATCCCTCCAATGCCAGGATTTTACCATTTACCTTCGAGTAAGTGTTCCAGAATCACCTTTCTGGCCTCTAACATTGAAGTCCAAATTCCAACCATTTTTCTCCATTTAAACATCACAGTGGTTCACACAGACCCACATCTATTTTCATTTTATAGGAGAAATCTTTAAAGCCACACACTCCTCTGTTGAGCCTGACTTCAGCCAACCTAATGATGTATTGCTTTTAATTCCGAAGCTGCTTCTTTTTTTTCTTTTAATTGTTATTAGAGTATAGTTGATTTACAATGTTGTGTGAGTTTCTGCTCCTAAGCTTCTTCTTGTTTTGAGTACACTCCTTAGTACTAGTGCTAACTCAGGTGGTTTTCATTTCCAACTGCCTCCCCGCAAAAAACATAAAAGTTAGACACAATTTATTTGAATTTTTATCCTACGTGAGGATGTTCGGCCAGATTTTATCAATGTGCATTTCTGAGCCAACTTAGGAGAAGGGCGAGGGATTCAAAGGCTTTATTAAAAGTAAATTATAATTACATTTTTAAAGCAATGGATTTTTACAATAACTCCTAAACCCACCATGAAATAAAAAGCCAAAACGTGTTATGATACAGTTATTTCATCTTCTTACCGGTGATGACGTTGTGAAGCCTCTTTTCATTTGGTCTCCTCTTTGAGGGGATATAGTAAGGGGAAAACCTGTAGAAAGCAGAGTTTACAAACACATTGTAGAATGAAAAGCTGGTGCACGACCCTCGTGTCTCATTATGACTGATACTGGCATCCGGCTGAAGGGCAGCATGCCCACTCCATGGTTTGGGAGTTCCTGTGTGTCCAGACCTTGCTGCCGGTACTACCCCCTCCCTCCCCAGGAAGGTTCTGGTGCTTTTTCTAAGGGAACTTCAGATGTGCTGAAGGTGTTTTGAAGTTCATGCAAACAAGGACTTAAAGAGATGCTAAGAAAGGAAGAGAATCGAGAGGTTTTCTTCCTCTGAGCCCAAGGGGACTTACAAATTCTGCCAGCCTCATTAAGATAAAAATCCCAGTTCATGAAACTTTCAGTGACGTTTCCTGTGCAACTGATTTTTAACTGTGCAATCTGACCAATCCGTGTGAGTTGTTGAAGATCTGGAGAACCTGAAGATTGCTTCCAGAAGCATGTATTTCAACGAAGCCTAAATGATTCCAACTCTGAACATACGTTCATTAAACCGGCTTCTCTATGCCACGTCCACAGCATGTGCCTAGGCCCGCTGGGGTGGTAGTTACTTCACGGTTCACTTTTAATGGCCAGAGGCAAGTGCTACCTGCCTTCCACCAACTAACATCTTGCAGCCATTTTACAGGGCCTTTCTTGAGTTTGTGATTATTTTCCCTAGGATGAAACTGAATTCCGAGATAAACTGTCTCCAATCAACATTAGTTTGAATTACAGTTTGGATGAATCCACCTTTAAAGAAGGTCTGGAGGTGAAACCAATATTGAATTACTACAGGGAAAACGTTGTTACCGAACAGGTAGGTCCTGGCCCGTCTTTGATGGTATATTCTCAATCAGGCCCTGGGCATTGCTCCTGTGACCTTAAGATGAAATCCAGGCCCTTTTGTTTTCATTCCTGCATACACACTTGTAACATTTGGGAGATTTTCTGAACATGTTTCCTGAAACACTGCATCCCTGTGTTTTCAGAAGCCCTTCCCCTTGTGGAACCAAGATTTAATTTGTTCAAAATGTGGCCGTAATAGAAGCAGTACAGCCTGTAAGCCTCAAACCATCGGCCAGAGTAGCATTCTTTACAGACATTTCAGAATGAATTGGAATCGGGCTCCTAAGTAAGCTAGCCTATAAGGGGAGGTCACTGCCAAACAGAGTTTCTAGCTAGGTAGACTCATGCAGAGTGAAAGGAAAGCTTTGGTTTAACTTGTGGGATCATTCATAATTTTCAAGAGAAAGGACGGGATTCAGGTTTTCCCAGATTCTTCCTGATACATGTTTTTCCACAACACAGGCTCACATCCTGGTCGACTGTGGAGAAGATAACATGTGCATTCCTGACTTGAAGCTGTCAGCTAGACCGTAAGTTTAAATAAATAAACTTGTCCATTTTACCTAATGGCATACAGGTGTTTACTTAAAGCTTCTCTGGAGAAAGTATACACTTCCAGCCACTACCAAAATAAGTGCACTGCGTGAAATTTCTGAGCTTGGCTACACTTTGGGTTAGCCTGTGGCTTAGGTCTTTGTCATTGGTGTCAAGTAACACACCCCAAGACCTTGCCTGAGCCGTTCCATCCTTCACCAAAAGTGGGGGGAAATGCTTCTGTTTGAAGTTAACTCATCTCTGGTGGTTCCGGTTGCTCTCCTCTCTACCTGCCTCAACCCATCCCCACCCCAGGAACTATCTTGTTGCCAGTGTTTGGAAGCTTCTTGGTAACCTCTCAAGGGGACTTTTTCCAAACTTCATAATCTAGCCACTGTCCGAAGCAATAGCTTTGCTTAAGGGTCACAAGTAGGCATTTCCAAATGCTGTTTCAATTTGAAGTCTGGAGTGAATTAAATGTCCTCAGAATACCTCACAATCAGCTATTTGAGATCTTCCTTTATCTGCCTCTTTCTTCCCTCTTATTTTCCACTTTGCGTCACACGCAGCTTCCCCTCCTACTTTCTAAACCACCTCTCTCCCTCTCTTCCCATTGCCCATCTTCCTCCTATGGGATGTTTTCAGGGATGTGCTGAAGCCGTCTCCTCCTGGCTTGTGAGCTAATTGTTAACTTTTCGGGAATTTTTGCTGGCAGATCGTTAACTATGTTGGGAGCTTGAAATTGATCACAGTGGGAGGATTTACACCACTGGCAGCGGCAAATGCTACACATCCTGGTTTTCTTTGTTTCCTTTTGTTTTTGAGAACTGGTTGTTACTTTATTATACAGGTTTTTTAAAAATAAATAAATACATAAATTTAGTTTTGGCTGCGTTGGGTCTTCGTTGCTGCGCACGGGTTTTCTCTAGTTGCAGTGAGCGGGGACTACTCTTCATTGTGGTGCGCGGGCTTCTTATTGTGGTGGCTTCTCTTGTTGCGGAGCATGGGCTCTAGGTGCACAGGCTTCAGTAGTTGTGGCACACGGGCTCAGTGGTTGTGGCTCACGGGCTCTAGAGCACAGGCTCAGTAGTTGTGGCACACGGGCTCAGTGGTTGTGGCTCACGGGCTCTAGAGCACAGGCTCAGTAGTTGTGGCGCACAGGCTTGGCTGCTCCACAGCATGTGGGATCTTCCCGGACCAGGGCTCGAACCCGTGTCCCCTGCATTGGCAGGCAGATTCTTAACCGCTGCACCACCAGGGAAGCCCTATTATACAGTTTTTAAACGTTACTTTCCATTTACAGTTATTCCAAAGTAGGGGCTCTATTCCCTGAGTTGTACATACATCCGTGAGCCTGTCTCAGACCCAGTGGTTTGTACCTCCCCCTGCCCCCGCCCCCGATGTTGCCCCTTCCTCCACTGGTAACCACTAGTTTGAAGCGCTGGTTGTTAAATATTTACCAGAACACCCCTGGATGGTTTCCTGTCCTTCTCATCCAGACATAGTTTTGATTCTTCTCACCACCCCCTCATGACGATCCATCTTGTTTTTTTTCCCAGTCTTGCATGTTTACATCTTCCTCTAAATAAAATACCCATGAATCCAGAGATGCACAGTACCTAATGATTCTTTTTAAACTGCATTTTTAGAGATAAGCATCAGGTCATCATTGGAGATGAAAACCACCTTACGCTCATAATCAACGCGAGAAATGAAGGGGAAGGTGCCTACGAAGCCGAGCTCTTTGTGATAATTCCAGAAGAGGCTGATTATGTTGGGATTGAACGCAGCAACAAGGTAATGCCTGTAGGTGATCTGGAGGAGGAAAGAGCTCGGTATATTTTTGAAGACAAACCCATGTTAAGTCATCTTAGCTGAGGATTCCTTCCTCGATAAAACAAAACAAAATGGCACCTTATTTTGTTAAGCAGAATAGCAACGGCCCAGGAAGGAAGATGGTCTTAAGCAGTATTAATATCTTTCTCGGCCACGGTGCAAAGATAAACTGGCCCAAGATTGGGAGTTGAAACACGGAAGACAGCTGTCTGAAAGAAGCAGCTCATCAATGTGATCCATCCGCTACACTCCCCAAGCTAACTCCCACCCTCCCTGGCTGTTTTCTGGTCTTTGAGTTCCTTTATGCTTCAAGCAGGTCCCAGGAGGTCTGGTTTTCATTACTGCTTATGGAGGAAGGTCCGACCACTCCCAGCTGAGCACTGAAAACAGCCTAGACAGGCACTGGAAAGGAAACACGTTCATGTTTTCTTTTTTCTTGGTCCACCTTTTCGGGACCGGGACCAAGAAAAAGCCAGGTTTTTGTCATTTGCCAGTCCTGCAATGCCACTATTTGTTAAACTCACAGCAATGCTTTTTACAGATTTCCTTTCCTTATCACAATATGAATCTTCCCACTCAGAATATCCTCAGGTTCTGCTCTAAAACCATTATAAATACAGTGAAGGATAACAGAGAGAGTCCCTTGGTTTCAAAGATACACAGACTCACAATTAAGGGCAGAGACCAAGTTTCACACTTTTATAGTCATCCCTGCACTTCACGTAGAAGTCGGCATGATGAGTGTTATTTAAATTCTTGCTGATGGATATGTTCATTTAACTGAAGTTTATTAAAGTTCTGCTACTTTCCAAAAACTGCATCCTCTTGGGAACGTGCACATTCTAATGATCAAATAATTTAATGAAAAAGAATTCCTCTAAAGAAATGCTAACAACGGTTGTGACGTCAGTATTTGAAAGGCATTTACAAACGTGGGGAATACAAAATTCTCTGCGCACACCGCTAGTCTCATGACTTATGTTTTGACTGAATTATCTTCTCAGTGAAAAAATAACCCAGAGGAGCAATAATCCAGTATCTTTGACAGTTGTACAGTCATCACGAGTTTCTGTTGAAGAAATCTGTAGGAACATATCACTTAAGAATAATTACATGCAAATAATACATAAACAAACAATGAAGCTCAAGTATGTTATTTTAAAAAATGTTCCAGGGCTCTTCCTATATTTTTATTTCAACTCCTTTTCTGTCACTGCACCCCTGACTTTGTTAAACAAAGCATCTATTCA
Source organism: Stenella coeruleoalba (assembly GCF_951394435.1). NCBI lineage: Eukaryota > Metazoa > Chordata > Mammalia > Artiodactyla > Delphinidae > Stenella > Stenella coeruleoalba. The sequence continues at coordinate 176,117,911 of NC_137147.1, read as the reverse complement.
AAATATTCTTCTTTTAGCAAAACATCTAGTTTACTGTTCACTGTTGGGTGGAAAACACAGGAAACATTTATCATTTCTATCTTTGGCTTTAAACATTATAACAGACATTATCTATAATCTCCAATGAGTCTTTAACTGTTTTTCCTCCATCAGTTTCCCTTGGGCAGAATCTGGTTTGACATGACTAAGCCACATTCTAATTCCTTCTTTGTTGTTAAGCAGTTTGAAGTTTGTGTCTCTTTTTATTTATACTTGGTTCAAGTTTTGTTTTTTTTTTTTTAACAATTTTCTCTCAAGGGGAAAAGTATGAAGGATTATCTGATTGTCAGTTTTGTTGTTCTTTGGCTAAAAACATTCATCTTTTCGAAAATGTAGAAGCTGATCATCTCTTCCTCTGGAGACCTTAAGGGAGCCAGCCTTTACAGTTCTTTTCGGTGACCTTCTAAATTTTTCTAGGAATAAAGGCCCATGTGCCTTATCTTTTTATTATTATTGTTGTAAATTATATGTAACATAAAATGTACCATTTTAACCCTTTTGAGGTGTACAGTTCAGTGCCACGAAGTATAATCACATTGTTGTGTAACCATCACTACCGTCCATCTTCAGAACACTTTCATCACCCCAGACTGAAATTCTGTACCCATGAAACACCAACTCCCTCTTGCCCCCTTTCCCCAGCCTCTGGTACCCAGTGTTCCACATTCTGTCACTATGTGTCTATTCAAGGGACCTCATACATGCTCCACTCCTCTGTCTCAAACTACCTCACATGCAGTGCTTCTGGAACTAGACGTCATCTTCCCACACTCCTCCCCCCTCTAGTCTGTCTCAGAGAATCGCGCCAGTCTCCACCCAGTTTCTAAAGCCTAAGTCAGGCCTACACCTGTCCAACCCTATCCTCTCTCCATCTCACTGCCACGGTCACTGCCTTCCTCCAGGCTGGCACAATCTTCTCCCAAGATGGCTACACCAGTCTCCTAACTCATCTCCCCATCTCCCAGCCTCCAGCCCCTTCCCTGCATGGGAAGCTCTCTTTCTTTCTTTCTTTTTTTGGCTGTGTTGGGTCTTCATTGCTGGGCTTTCTCTAGTTGCGGTGAGCAGGGGCTACTCTTCGTTGTGGTGCACGGGCTTCTCGTTGCAGTGGCTTCTCTTGTTGCGGAGCACGGGTTCTAGGTGCGTGGGCTTCAGTAGTTGTGGCACGTGAGCTCAGTAGTTGTGGCACGCGAGCTCAGTAGTTGTGGCTCATGGGTTTAGTTGCTCCACTGCATGTGGGATCTTCCCGGACCAGGGATCAAATCTGTGTCCCCTGCATTGGCAGGCGGATTATTAACCACTGCACCACCAGGGAAGCCCTGGGAAGCCCTCTTTCTAAAATGCAAATCTGACCCTGTCACTCTCTGGCTGAAAACCCTCACTAGCTCCCCATTGCTTATAGGATAAAGTCCTACAAAGCCCTGAGATGACTTATGAGGCCCTTAATTACATCAACCCTGCTGACCTCCTCAGCTTCATCACGAGTCTTTGCTTCTTTCCTTTACCTCCCACCCTAGTCCTAGAGGGATGGAATTTCTTTTCTGTTTCTGTAATACCTATGCGCCCTCCCGCCACAGAGAGCTCGCACCTGCTGTTCCCTCTGTAACTCTACTCTCTCATCCCCTTTCCCCAGCTTACTTCTTACTACTCACCCTTCAGGCCTCAGCCTAATAACGACTGAGGCTGCTGAAATTCACCGAGCAATTGCTATGAGCTGGGCTCTGCTCTGTGCTCTTGCAAGTAGTCAATTTACTTAGTCCTCATAACAGCCTGATAGAGAAACGGTAAGGCTATCATTTTCCCTGTTGTATAGATAAGGAGAAATTCAGAAACATGCCCAAAGGTACACAGCTATTACGTAGCAGAACCAAGACTGACACCTCAGCTGTCAGGTCCAGGCCCGTCTTCTTAACCACTGAGCTGCCAGGCCCCCTATGAGGTTATGTCACTTCCTCCAGGATGTCTTCTCTGATTGCTTACTTCTATGTGCCTGTCCTCCTCCAACACTGTGAATTTCTGCTCTCATGAAACTTAACAAACTGTACTAATTGTGTGTTTCCAGTGCTTGTTACAATTGCTTGTGATTCCTTATTACGATTCTTATAATAATAGGACATTTAAGGAGGACAAGGGTGTTTTGTTTTTTTTTTTTGATCAGTGCCTGGTAAGTGGCAGGTACACAGTAAATATTTTCAGTGAATGAATAATACTCTAAGAGCTATAAATGGATGAGAACAAGATAGTCCCAGGAACAGCTGAGGAAAATAATCTAGAAATATCTACAAAAACAATCATTGTTTCTCCCACTCAGAGAGAGGAAATAAAGGTTAAAAAAAGAAAAAGGGTGGGGAATCTGGGGAGAGAAAAGATCTCTGATTGATGTGAAAAAGCTATTTCTAGAAAGCTGGGGAAAAAATGTACATATGACTTTCAACCTTCAGATAAGATAAAAATATTTACTATAGAAACCAAATCCTTGAATTATGTTCAAGGGACACGTGGGTATTTTGGAAAGCTGTTGCTGAGTTCTTTTTTTTTTTTTTTCCTGTTTTCAGGATTGAGTTAGTAATCCCAACACAAAACATCTCTGTACAATTAGAGCCAGTTATGGATCCTTCAGAACTTGAATACATGCTAAAGCTACCTTTGAGAAGGAAAAATATTATCAGCTTTTGGAAAATATGTTTCTTACCTCCTTAGAATACTAACATGTCACTCAGGTTATTTGCAAAGAGCAGGTATTAAATGCTGCCTCTGAATATCAGAGATTTCATTTCTTTCCCATGAGTTAAAACACACCTTTCAATGGCTGATGGCAGGAAGAGGGCTTTATAGTGCTTGCCCATTTCATTTCAGGCTCCTCGTAGGAAAGATTGGGAGCTACGTTTGCTGTGTATCTCCTGACACCGTCTACTGCTTTGTGCTGGACGTTTTTCTAGGCACTGGGAAGAGAACAGATACAAAAAACCCCCTGCTTGCTTAAGCTCATTTTCTTAAAGCGTATGATTTACCCACAGAGCTCTTGACTTAGGTATCTGGGGTTCATTTGCCTTTTCTTTGTTTTGGTTTTGGCTCTTGGTTTTTCTCAACCATGTGGAAAGAATGGAAAGGAGGTGGTTTCTGAAACTTATCCTTGAAAATTCACATGACTTCCTTAAATGAAATTTCGATAGAGCTGAGCGACGGCTAAGTGGTCCTCGTATTTGGAACCCTCTTCCATGGTCCTCTCGTGGGGTCCTTTGTGAAAGTCCTCAGTTTGCAAGCTTATCTTTGGGAATGAGGCTGACAGGTAATACATCAGTAGCACTTACCAAGTCAGAGTGAAGTAATGGGTGAACGTATGTAGCTATTACCACGGGCAAGAGCAGGGCCATAGGGACATTAGGTTTTGAAAGATGGAAAGGGGCTCAGGGTGGAGATCCAGATGTGGATTTCTAGCCTGAAGACACAAGGGAGAGCTGTGACCAGAGGACAGGAGTCCAAAGATAAACCTCCTTTACTTTCCCCTCCGTCGGGTGTAACTTTTTTTTTTTTTAATGCTACCACATAGAAATAACTTTTAATTCTCTCCACTCAGTTTATATATCCTTGCAGACTGTTTTCTCTGCCCACACATACACACCTCCATCTCTACGTCTACGTTTCATAGACTATCTTTCCAGACCAACACTCACAGATTTAACACATCCTTTGTCATTCTGGCATGATATTCCACTGTAAAGATCCATTAATTTAAACACGGGAACATTTATAATAACACAAACATAGGTCAATAACTCCTTTTCCACTAGATTTCACTGTTTTCCTTTCATGTGTTTTTCACATAAACACAGGACAGAAGACTAGAAAGCAAAACGCCACAGTCTCAGTTTTTTCCACTAACCTGAAACCAGTGTTGAATGACAACCTTGTTCTTGCTAAAATAAACAGTATTTTAGACACAAACACAGATGCTGCAATAAATATAACCCTTATTTTCCCTTTGTACTAAATTGCCATTATGGTACAAATAACAGGCTTTGGCAATGGACGCAAAAATGCAGTTTAAGATCCAGATCATCTCCTAAAATTATTCTTTGAACCTCAGAGAAATCTCCAAAATGAATGAACAATAATCTAAAAATTATTCCTGAGCTATGAGATGCTCAGGTGCCCAGTTAAACAAAGCAGTGTTCAAGAACTGGGGCCCAATAAGAAATACACTAACACCACCTCATACAATCAGCAAAACAATAGTCTCCCCAAATTTTCCCCTTAAAAATTACATCATCCTCAAAAACTTCAAAAGAGAACTATCATATGATCCAGCAATGCCACTTCTGTGTATATATACAAAGGAAATAAAATCAGTATCTCAACTGATAACCTGCACATCCATTTTCGTAGCAGCACTATTCACAATAGCCAAGAGGTGGAAACAACCCAAATGGCCATCAGTGGGTGAACAGATGAACAATATACAGTACACACATACAATGGAATATTATTCAGCCTTAAGGAAGGAAATTCTGCCACATACTACAACATGGATGACCCTTAAGGACATTAGGCTAAGTAAAATAAGCCCGTTGGCTGTAACCTTGAGACCTTCTCCAGCACACAGTTCTACGTGCCTCTTCAAACTTGAGTTTTTATACATTCTAATCAGAACAGGATATGGGGCAAGACGGGAGGTGAAAAGCAGTGGGTAAACATAAAAAAGTGTTCTCTTCCCAAGTATTTATAGGATTGAACTAAGATTGGGTGTGTAATCTCAAAATGGAACCATGGTATGGAGAAATTTGTGTCCAAAGCAATTCTCTTGCAAATGGTCATTGCGTTGTAGGATAATCTATAATATACATCTTGCTGTCATTTCATGTTTGCAAAAATTAATTTGTTTAGTTATGTTTAATTATCCATGATCTTCATGGCCCAAACTGAACATGAACAGTAGTGCAAATCATTTCAAAAATGTTCATATAAATAGTCCACTAAGCATTTTCAGGGACTTCCCTGGCGGTCCAGTGGTTAAGACTCAGCGCTTCCACTGCAGGGGGTGCAGGTTCAATCCCTAGTCAGGGAACTAAGATCCCACATGCCACGTGGAACAGCCAAAAAAAAAAAAAAAATGTGTGTGTGTGTGTGTGTGTATATATATATATATATATATATACACACATATATATATGTATATGTATATATACATATATATACACACACACACACATATACATATATTCTACTAAGCATTTTCTTCCTCAATGAAACACAACAAATGTGTTTACCCATAAAACATGTTTCTTCTTAAAATTAAACTTTGGTCTTTTCTCACAAGCTTCTCTTCTGAGTTGATGGTCACACATGAACCCTTGGGCTCAGGCACTCACACAGGTGTTTGAAATCAAGAGAAGCTGCCTGGCCCGCAGCATTGCTTTTGCGACAGGATGTCGTTTATTCCGCCCCTGACTCCACACTGGTGTTCTTTCCCGTTGCAGGCATTGCGACCACTGAGCTGTGAGTACAAGATGGACAATGTCACCCGAATGGTGGTGTGTGACCTTGGGAACCCTATGGTGGCTGGAACAAACGTAAGAGAAAACCAGATGCACTTAACTGATTTCTGTCTAATTGAATTTTAAAGAGAACTAGTGGAGAGCACCCCCAATTAGCACTCAGCAATTTAGCACCTGGCAACTAAAACCAATTAGGCAGGAAATTCCCAGGGTGGTGGGATTTTGCATCACAACCCCACACTGAGTGGACAATCTGAGCTAAAATACACCAAATGATGAATACTTTCGTGTGTGTGGGGGGGGGGGGGGGTATGCGGGCCTCTCACTGTTGTGGCCTCTCCCATTGCGGAGCACAGGCTCCGGACGCGCGGGCTCAGCGGCCATGGCTCACGGGCCCAGCCGCTCCGCGGCATGTGGGATCTTTCCGGACCGGGGCACGAACCCGTGTCCCCTGCCTGCATCGGCCGGCAGACTCTCAACCACTGCGCCACCAGGGAAGCCCATATGCCTTTTCTTTTGACATCAGTCTTACATGTCTTCAGTCTCAACAAATCTCTAAAAACTATTTTTTTTTACTACAGATTTTTTTCTCGAGTATATTTTCTTTGAATTTCACTACAAATGTTTTCTTTGAATCCAAGAAGAACTACGATGTAAAGGATTTAAGAAATAACAGAATTAAGAATTTTAGCATAGATGATTAAACTTTTACTTTACATATACCTCCCATGTGAATATCATTCACAGTGTTTTCCTGTTAAAATATTACCATAATCCAGGTTTGAAAACAGCTTTACCAGGTCTGTATTTTCCATGCATCTTACTTGATAAAGAATAATGCAGAAAATTGTTTATAGCAAGAAAAAAGAAAGGATCAATCATGATCTGTAACAGGCTTATGAAAGAATACGGAATCTTCTTTTTCCTTCTTTGTTTCCAGGTTTAGGAACTTCCCATTCAGGATTACTTGTGGTCAATAAATTCATTTTATGCCATTGCAGTTTAAGTATACACAGAGTAACTCCTTGTAATAAATATCACAGTAGAAATCATTATTTTATGGAGTTATAAATCAGGAAAAAACCCCTGAAATCTGCAAATACTACGTAATTGTTACAAATTAAACATATGTAGTCCTCTGTTTTAAATTAGATGCTTATGATTCATTGATAATGAAATGGCCTGTTTGAAAAAACCTTCCTGGAAATGTGTAAGTGTGTAGGTTTGTATTAGAACAGCTTCCCAAAGCGTCTTCCAAAGAGTGTTAATCCTTTGAGGCAAGCCCTTAAAAGGGAGCCCTATAGTCACTGCTGAGAATCATATCCTCCCCTGGGACATTCAGGTGCCTGTTCCATTTTAAAGGTGCTGAGAAGTTCTGCAGTAAGGAAACCTTCTAGCCCAGTGTTTCTCATATTTATTTGAGCCTTTGAAACTTTCTATCCAGTAACACCTATTCCCAGTTTATAATCTGGGATATTGTGCTAAAATAGTATGTTTGCCTTTTTATATTCTAAATTGATTATCATTCCATTCATCCTGAGTATTTAAAAGATATGCCAAGCTGTAGTCTAGTAAACTCACTTCTTGGGTCAAAAAAGTAAATATTTAAATGAAAGGTAAATGTTTATAACGCATTTTTATTAATTAACATGTGTTGATTGCCCTCTGTGTTATAATTCCATCACTGGGTGTTTTGTGTGTGTTATCTCATTTAATTTTCACAACTACCAACAATCCTATGAGTCAGGTATTTCTCCTGTGTTATGGATGAGGAAACTGAGACTCAGAGAAATCAAATGAGTTACCCAAAGTCTCACACAATGAAGAACAGAAGCCAGGATTCGAACCAGGCCTCAACAAAAAGCCCACGTTCTAGCAGGTCTGCAAAAATTGGATAAAAACTAATGAATAACAGATGAGATTTTTCAACAAAGCCATGAAAGACAGAATGGGATGTCTAAGCTGAGATATTAGAACATTTTTCATTAGAATCCTTTTATCTAGAAGCTAATAAATCCTTTGACTAGTTTTCAAGAAAAATTCAGCCACCCAATTTGATAGGAAAAGGTCTACCTAAGGCCAGACAGAAATGAATTGACATGGTGGTAATGGTGTTAGCATCTGTAGGTGACCGGGCACTCATTCCTTTTTCAGTATTAAAAGTGTTATATCCAGACCAGAGATCATCTAAGGTCATCAATAACTAAGGATAATCTTGGAACAAAAACTGGACACCAGTGTTGTTCAAAGTGGAGGGTAAAAATGGCAGTGTGGTCTTAGCCACAAATGTGTTTTTGTGAAAAGATGTCAATCCATTTTACCAGCAAATAATCTTTAGAAGTCAAGGAAGTAAATGGTTCGTATTCGTTTATCTCTGAGGTCTATAGTAGAAGAAACCTAATAGCTTTCTTATCTCACCCTTGAATGCCCTTAAACACATCAAATTTTATTGCATTCTGTTTTGTTATAAAATGCTTTGATTTATTTACTTCTTCATTTTGTACTTCTAAAAGAATACTCTTAATGGGTTGTAGTAAAATTCCAACTGTAAAAGTAGTCCTAACTATTAGAAAGCATCACAAATTGCCGGGATTAATTATCCCAGTCCTGATATTTTTTAAAAAGTAGTTTTCAAGTGACTTTTTATTTTAACAAAGTATTCAAGGTTGTATTCAGAAGTTTACTTCTGATTTGTAAGTAGTAACATCATTTTCATATAATAGCTTTAATAATGTAAAATATTTAGATACCGATAAGATTTGTAAAAATTCACAAAGTCTCTCTAGTAGGATAATAAAAAAAAAAAACAGTGGCTCAACAAAGCCTCTTTAGAATCAATGCCCAGAGATCTGGCTTTTGGTTCTAGTTAAGAACATATGTCTCTTATCAGTATGAAATTGTCACACCTTTAGGGTATCCTCATCTTGTGCTGAATAATAAAAGACCAACATTATACAGGCCTCCCCACAATACAGTAAGCTCCCCATCACTGGAAGTGTGCAAACAAGGGCACACTCTTTTTCACCACTTTTAATTACACCCCTTCTATATGCCTGGTACTAAACTAGAGTCTGATAATATCGAGATGAAAATGTACAATCCCCATTCCATAAGAAACTTAAAATTTAGCAACATTATAGGTTGAGTCATGGGTGAGTAGCAAAGAAGGAGACAAAGAATAAAGAGAACATTTCTGCCTGACCTGGCCTGTGGGCTTGGAGGGTGTATTGCAGGAGGACCCCTTGTCCTGAGTTTTGACGCATGAGTAGGAGTTCTGCAAGTAGAAAAAGCAGGAAAAGACTGTAAACGTTTCTAAAGAAGAGAGAAGAGCATGTGCAAAGCCCCAGAGGTCTGACAGAAAATTGCACGTTTGGAATTATAAAGGAATTCATCCTGGCTGGGGCATAAGGATGTATAGGCTTAATAATTAGGTGCACCCTAATTATTATCCCAGTTTCTCCAATGATCAGCAGTGATACCTTGGGCAAGTCACCCTGAGATGGGAGAATACCTGTTTGTAGGAATGTTTGGAGCAATGCAACGATATGGTATATGTAAAGCCACCAGGGCAGTACCTGGCTTGCAGCTCATTCGGTAAGGGCTAGTGAAATGAGGATTTATGATAAAAATGATGGTTTATTATGAGTTCATATTATTACTGGTTCATAATAACACCAGTTTGATTGCTGGTTTGATTCTCATAGTGTAGTGGCTGTGAGTTCCAGGTTCTGGAGTTGGCTTGTAGCGATTTCAGTTCCAAATCTAGAGTTTATTTGCTCGGCACCTGGAGCAAGGCACTTCATCTCCCTACTCCTCAGATTGCTGCTGGACTGTAAAATGTCAGCGTTCACTGTACACCTCGTGGTGTGGATGTTGTGATTACATGAGACATTGCACATAAAGCTTAGTACAGGGCATGAGAGCCTAAGTAATATAATTACATGTCTTAGCTATTATTTTTACTTCCTTGTTTATATTATCATTGGATGCACTTTTCTCCAGGTTTTTAAAAAGCTGTTTTCAAACTATAAAAATAGTAAGAACAGTTTTAAAACTTTGGAAGAGAAAGAAAGATGGAAAAAATAATCCGTACACTCACAACCTGAACTGCAGCATATTATCCTGGTATATTTTCTTACAAGACACCCTCACTCCTGTACAGTAATTTTCCCACTGGTAGCCTTTTAAAACCATAGGTGAAACCATGGCACATATAACTTTGCAACCTGTTTTCTTTTTTGACCATAGTTACATTAGAGGCATTTTCCACATGGCATAGGCTTTACCGATGTAACTAACTTCAATGATGACCTAAATGTCCATCAAACAGAATCAGCACAGTTTTCTAAATCAATCTCTTCTCGTGTATTTAGGTTGTTTTTAATTTAGCACATAAAGAAGGTGGCGGGAAAAGAGTTGATAGGAGGATAAATGACGAGAGGGAACCACAATGTGTAGGGACTCACATTGCCTGGGCCCCAAAGTCTCAGCTTTGGGGTAGAAGCAGAAAAAGGGACAGCAGTCTAGGGTGGGGATTTGCAGGGATGACTTAAAAAGATTTCTATGCTGTGTGTAAGGTTCCTCCCATGTAATAAACTTAGTGTCTTGTGATTTTTTTTTTTTTTTTTTTTTTAGTCTTCTCTGGGCCTCCGATTTGCAGTTCCACGACTTGAGAAAACAAACATAAGCATTAACTTCGATCTCCAAATCAGAAGGTTAGACCTTTACATGCCTGAAATACCATCAGCATTCAGTAGTAAAGAGAATCCATGGTGAAATGAATGCCCTCATCAAGCTCCTTCACCTGAAACTTTCTTCTGAAATTAGAACCCAGACGTTCACAGACCATTTTACCTTTGTTTCTCAGTTATTAGTTATTTCTGTTTTTTTGCTTTTTCTTTTCTATTTTGTGTGTGTGTGTGTGTGTGTGTGTGTGTGTGTGTGTGTGTGGCTTTTGAAGAAGAGATCCATTCTGCAGGCCAAGGCGTGACAGTAAAATTTTGTCCTGAGCACGCTCCCACCCCACCTGCTCCTCCGTCTTTCCTCTTTCTGATGCACATGGCTTTTCCCACCCCGCACCAGTACCCCTACCACATCCTGCCATTCTCTCTGCTGGGGGTCAGCTAATCCCTGAGAACATAATTTCTCCAAAAAAAGCATAGATTTTGAGCTTGCAATCTTGTAATCTAACTTTTCAAGGATGAGTGAGTCTCTGACGGTTTAATTGTGAGCAGCAAGGCAGGACGCAGGTAAGATCATATATTCAGAAGGCAGGGCCTTCTCTGGCAACTCTAAGCCAAACCCTGAAGGGAGCTGCCCCTTTTGTCTAAGGCTGACTCTACCCCACGATTCAAGTGGGACTTTACCTTGTCTCTGTCTATTCTGTTTGCTCCTTCATGGCTGAAAATAATATTTCATGAGTTAAAAGACCTACAGAGAGCAATGTGTCATGAGGGCCAGGGATTCCCAAGTGTGGACTTAAACCCTTTAGCCAGTAAGGGAATCAATGTAATGGCTCTAGACCTGGATGAAAAGAAAAGGATACGGAATAGAATATATCAGAGTTCATGAAAAATTCCTTTCAGATACATGTAAATGTGTGTCATAAGACATCCTGTAGGACGTATATAAATATATATGTGTGCATGTATACATATGTATTTGTGGGCTGCAATTTTAAACGTGTGAAGAACACTGATATAGACAGCACATGCCCAGCGTGTTCAACCCTTGTTCTAATATAACAATGTCTCTGAAGTCAGTGCCTACAATTTGGTTCTCAAATACTGGTGTGCAAGAGGACTAATCTCTAAACTTACCTCCTGTCCTGCAAGAAGGGAAGTCATTAGAGCGTGATGACTTTTAGAGAAATTACTTTACAGAGTGGATTACTTTCTAATAGCTACTTCAGTTAGAGGTTTACCAGTTTTTTTTTAAAAAGTATATAATCCCGGACTTCCCTGGTGGCGCAGTGCATAAGAATCCGCCTGCCAATGCAGGGGATGCAGGTGCCATCCCTGGTCCATGAAGAGCCCACATGCCGCAGAGCAACTGCGCCCGTGCACCACAACTCCTGAGCCTGCGCTCTGGAGCCCATGAGCCGCAACTACTGAAGCCCGTGTGCCTAGAGCCCGTGCTCTGCAACAAGAGAAGCCACTGCAATGAGAAGCCCGCGCACGGCAACAAAGAGCAGCCCCCGCTCACTGCAACTAGAGAAAGCCCACAGGCAGCAATGAAGACCCAACGCAGCCAAAAATAAATAAATAAAAAATTTTAAAATCTTAAAAAATATATATATATATAATCTCTATAAGAATGTAGTAGATTTTTAAAATCTGCAACCTGTGTCACAAACCATATCCTCTCAACTTTGTGATAGATTTCTAGGAAGGAAGGTTTTCTAACTTAGGTGTTCTGACCTTAGTCAGTTCTTTTTCGAATTTAACTTAAATATTTTCTGCTGAATCTTAGAGATTTTAAAAATTTTACCCAAATTAGTGATGGGATACAGATGGAATGAATTCATCTATCATACCCCTTCATTTTACCAAAAGCGTATTAAATCATTTCTTTGTATCTATATAAATGTATATTTTCCAAAAGGTTCAGGTAGTCCAAAATATTTTCATTTGGAAAATCTCCTGTTTATATTTCTAAGTTTTCAGAAAAGAAAAAGAGAAAAAGAAAAAGCACTCCATAGGGAAGGACCATCATCTCTCCAGACACTTCAGTAACCTGAAGTTTCTGTTTTTCACCATCATTGTCTGTAACACTGATCCTGCAGTAGCGTGAAGCTTTGCATCACTTCAGAAAAAGATACCTATCTCATAAAAGTTGCAGCCTTTAGACAGAAAGTCTGGTACAAGGATGCAAAGCAAATTCCTGATGTTTGCTTCTTACCCTTAATTGCAGTTTCGAATAATAGAACGGATGTAACTAGTAGCTGAATCAAGGAGCAAAGGACACTAAATAATGTTGTAAATGCCTTCCCCAAAACCATCCTGTAGATCATCATTCAAATAATGAATTTAGAGAGGAAGTGCTGAATTTGATGGAAAATAGAAATGGTCGCCTTTTAAACATCCCTCTTCATCTAAAATGGTCCATGATTATATGCCATCCTCAGACCCTAAAGAAACTCATGACTATTTTAACATTATCCTGAAAAATACAAAAATGCAGAAATGTAGAAAGAACTGGAGAGGCAACAGTAACATACTAAACATCAAATTCCCAAAACATAAAAGTTTTGAGAATACTTTTAATATTCAAATATAGTGGTGAACATTTATCTGCACGCTTTGCTGGCGGGCTCCAAAGATGTACATAAGTGTTTAATGGATGGTCTGTATTCAGTTTAAATGTGCTTAAACCAAAAATAAATTAAACCAAATGCTCTCAAGTCTGAATTCAAGCTTTTGAGCACACTGACCACCGGTACCCACGTTTAATATCCTTTTCCACAAATAGAACTCAAAAGAGAAAATTAATAAACTTAAAGTATTTTGTGTCACCAAATGTTTGCATTAACTGGTCTCTCCATGCCCCGGCTCTATGTGACATGTAAACATCTTCCTCCCTGCTTAGAGCTGGTCTCAGTTTGCGATTCCCATGTACAAACAGATCTTTGTGATCATCCTTGAAGCTGCTTCCTCAGTAATGGTGAAATGAACATTGTATTGTTTTGCTGACATTCCAGAGACCGCAGAAAGCATAGAGGGAATGTTAGAAAATAGAAAATAGGAAGCAATAAGGAGAGAGAAAATAGCATCGGAGTAATAAGTGAAAAACATGTTTATCCTTGGCACACAACATAAGCTATAGTCATGGAGAGGAAATTCATCATTTCTTGAGAAGAACTAGCACCGACAGTATAAATAGCTCAGCATCCAGGGCAGTGATGAATTGTTTGTTTGAGTGGAGCAGTGGTATTAGTGAGGGAGGTTTTCCTTCCAGGAAAGAGGTGAAAGATGCATCGAAGTTATGTATCCAGCCTGGTGTCTTTTCTTACCAGGAGACTTTGCTGACACCGGTTGCAGTACCAAGTGCCCCGGCAAAGCCTGTATGACAGAGGGTGATTTTAATTAGCCTTGGATTCTGCCACTGCTTTTGTGACTTTTCAGAACAGCCTCTATAAGCCTCGTATTAGACTCCTGTCCCAAGACAATTTCGATGCTTGACATCTATTTATATTTTCAGGATGTTGTCATGAAAATTGTATTATTTAAACCACTTGGAAGCAAAATGCAATAGAATTATAGGATAACTTAAACAAAACTTTTTTTCTATAATTCTAATTTCCACTGTTGCAAAGCAGTAGTGACCTAGAAACTAGAACAAGGTCTGGGTAAAAATGTGGAACAATTAGACTTAAGCTTCCAAACTAAAGAGTTTCCTGTAATGCACTTGGAACCATGAAGTCTGTAACGAGGGGAATTACTTAATGACTTCTTAGTAGTTAGTAAGTCAGAATCCTGCTTTAAAAAAAAAAAAAAAAAACTTTTTAGTTGACTGATCCTCCCCAGATGTGATAATAATAAAGTGGCCTGGAAACTGGGGTTCAAACTTTGGTGAACAAGTCCCTCTAGTCTCATCACAAGCTTAGCAGTGATACCCCTTTGCAGGAAATGAGCCTGACATTTGCCTGTTTATGTCTTTTATGTGTGTTTGCCGTTTAAGTTGCCTTATCAGTATATACAATCGAACAGCACTTTTCAAAAGCATTGTGGGAACAATTCTGTCTCCTCCTGCTTTGAAAGCAGACCTTTATCATATCTTTTCCAGCTCCCACATTTGGAAAGCTTCAAAAGCTAGTCGGGACATGGCCCATTACCATCATCAGTGTGAGAGCTTGTCCATTGCATCTGCATGAGATTTGATGAGGAAAAAAGAGGAGGCTTTCTCTTCTTAATGAGACCTGAACATAAACATGACCTGTTAGTGGTGGTGTCATATCCCAGTCTGCTAAAAGCTGCGTTATCCTTTGGAATATTAGGGTGATTTCGATGACAGCCCAGTAAGACAATGAGTGCAAACGGCAGCTGCATCCAAAGCCCAGCGACTGGTCCAGCCTCTTGTCACATGATGTTTTATTTTCCTTACAGCACTGGTTGCTTAATACATGCATTTTTGAAGTGAAATTTTATATCTAATTATATTTGAGAGAAAGAAACAGCAAACTTAAAAATAATTTTGCCACTGTTCAAAGAAATATTATTAAACATGCACCTTCTATCTTGAGATTCTTGAGGTGCCTGATGAACCTATATGTTATCTCCTAACTGTGTTAATCTCTTCCTGGGGTCTTACTTCTCTCCACTGGCCATACTTCTGATTCACTCCTCACTCCTCACCCCTCATCCTAGTCAGCCAGTGAGCATGCAGTAAAGTACACTTATTTTAATATTACTTAAGAAATAAACCATAAGGAAGGTAAGTTTGCTGCCAGAACAATGTATGGTATGATGCATTCTAGAGCCAACCACAAACACTTCTTCCATTATGCGCTGCTCTTGGATCATTCATGCCAGTTCTCCTTTTATTAGTATGGAAAATCAGGAGTTGACTGTGCTGTCCTTTCCCGTTGGATGGGCAATGAGCTTGATGCACAGAGAAGTTAAGGAATGTGTCCCTTGTAGAAGCTGGACAAGAACTCAGCTTACTGCCTTTTGGGCTTAGTCACTGCAGCAAAGACATGTTGGCTTCTCTAGAAATATGTTATGTTTTCAGATAAGGTGTCTCCTCATGGAAAGTTATTACATTTCTTTTGCTCACAGAGGATCTTAACATTTCCATTTACAAATGGTTACAATTTTGTAGAATGGATATACTTTTGTTTTCCAAATGATCATATTGGTACTGCATGTTGCTCCTCTGATATACAGAAGGTTTTTTATGATCGTCTATGGTAGTAACACGTCTGAGAAAATAAATTTAAATCATATGTCAACTGTGTTTTAGTTCCAACAAGGACAACCCAGACAGCAATTTTGTGAGCCTGCAAATCAACATCACTGCTGTAGCTCAAGTAGAAATAAGAGGGTAAGTAATAAACAAGGCATTACAGTCATTCTACTTTAATAATAGCTTTCTGTATAGGAGTTATGATAAAATACTAGTAAAAACTATATGGAATGTTCCTAATGTAGTAGAGATCACAGTTCCCTTTGGTTATAAAGTTTCATTCTTTTCAACCCATCATTAGCTTTCCACTGGTAAGTAGAGTCAACCCTGTATGATAATGCTAAGGCTATCAAAACAGGAGATCACTTTATTCTCCAAACTGACAGTTCAGTAATCAAACTATAAAAAAACTAGCGAGAAGAAGCCAGATAAAATAGGCAACCATGTGATTGCCCAAAAGTCTCACTTCCCCCCGAAATTATTTTCACATAATGAAAATTCAGCCTCACCATACCGCAGCTTGAGTTTCAGAAATGGCTAAGTCTTAGATGTGAGGTTTGATGGGCTCTACACTTTGTGTCTTTTTCCTTCTGTCCTATTCTTTGAAGAAGTTGCCAATAAGCAATCAATTGAGAGACAGGAAGAATGTGGTCAAGTAAAAGGCTGGGAATAAATACCATCTGGGAAATCTGTGCCGGGAGGGAAGAAAGAAATTGGAAATGGACTGCATGTAGTTCTTATCTTGCACCAAGTGTGGACTTCATTGATTTTATTCTAATTCTTGTTTCATCAGAACAGTTAAGGACTTGGCTACAAATGTCAACTGGTATTTTAGGCTGATTTGTCCCTGGGGCTCCAGAAATCCCAGTTCCCTTTCCTTTTCTGTAGGTCCTGAGTCCTGGTGGTTCACGCTCCTCTGTGATGCCAGCTGCAGATTCTGCACTCAGAGCCATTGTCATTGTGCATTGTCTTAACTGCTGCCCCGTGTGCTCAATGGCAGCGGGGTGGGGGCCCCCCCGCATGCCATCCTGGCACCACTGAGTTTCCACCTAGTGGGCTAGGGAATAATAATAATGCCTAACATTTATGATCTCTTCCTGTGCTACACCAGCATGTTAGCATCTCTTAATAAGTGATCGCACCCTCGCTGTACAAGTGAGAAAATTGTGGTGCAAGGTGTTGAAGGCTACACAGCTAGGAACTGGGGAGCTAGGATGTAAATACAGGCAACTTGTCTCCAGCTACATGTTTATAAATGATCATGCTCTACAGCCTATGAGAGAGAGGCTTTTGAACCTTGTCTACACAAATTTTGTGTGTACTTCTGTGGTTTCTTTTCATGCAGATGAATGTTTTTGACATTCGTTCACTTTAATGCCTGTGCCTATAGCTCATTTATTTGAATTGTGGAAGAATATAACATTGTAAAGCTATAAAGTAACTTATGTATCTATTCTACTTTTGATGAATACTGGGGGTTGTATTTTTTCTTTTTTACAAGCTTTCTTATACTATCTCCTGCTACACACGTGGCAGAATGTCAGAAGGGTATTATGTGCTTAGAGGTGGAATTTCAGGATCAGGAAGTATACACTATTTAACTTTACTAAATAATACCAAACTGTTTTCCAAAATAGTTCTACCAAATTACAGCCCCACAAGAAGTGGATGGAAGTTTCCATTGCTCCACATTATTAACTAACTTTCAAAATGGTCTAGTCTTTCATTTTGAGCCAATCTGATGGATAGGAAATAATATCCAACTGAAGGTTTAATTGGCTGTTCCTTGATTCCTAAATGAGATTAAGCAGTTTTATGTGTTTGTTAATTTTTTATTCATCCTATTTGGGGAAATTTCTGCTCGTTCTTTTGCACCTATTTCTACTAAGTGACTTGAATTTTTCTTATTAGTTCATAAGAATCCTTTCATATTCTAGAGTTGAGACACTAATCCTTTATCAGTCACGCATATTGCAAATGTCTTTTCACAGGGTTTGGGTTTTGTTTGTAAGTCAAGTCTATTGAGGGATAAATCATATAAAGTAAAACTGACTGTTTTTTAGGTATCCAGTTTGAAGAGTTATGACACCACAAGAACATTCACTACAAAACAGTTCCAAAACCCCACATAGTTTCTTCATGTGCCTCGTAGTCAATCCTACCCTCACTCCCACGCTCTGGCAACCTTGATCTATTTTCTGTCGCTCTGTTTCCAGAAAATCATATAAATATACTCATACAGAATGTAACCTTTAGAATCTGGCTTCTTTCACTTAGCATAATGCATTTGAAAAAAAGCCATGTTCTTACATGTAGTATTTTGGGTTTTGTGGGGTTTTTTTGTTTTTTTAATTGCTGAGAGGTATTCCAGTGTATGGACGTCCCATGCATAATTCATCCATTCACAAGTTGGTGAACATTGGGTTATTTCCCGTTTGGGGCTATTAATAATAAGTCTGCTACAGGAATTCACACACAGGTCTTTGTTGGGACATTTGTTTTCACAAATGGAGTTACTGAGTCATATGGCAAGTGTATGTTTAGCTTTATAAGAAACTGCTGAGCTCTTTTTCAAAGGGGCTGTACCATTTCCATTTTGCATTCCCACCAGCAAAGCATGGGAGTCCCAGCTGAGCAGTGTGGTTGCCAGCATGTGCCTGCGATTTGTTTATTTGTTTTTAGCCATTTTGGTAAGTGTGTCAGTGAGAAGTATCTCACTGAGGTTTTAATTAGCATTTTCTCATGACTAGTGATACTGAGCATCTTTTCACTGCTCATTCGCCATCCGTATCCCTTTTTTGGTAAAGTGTCTCTTAAAATTTTTATCCATTTATTACTGAGCTGTCTGTCCTAGTATCAAGTTGTAAAAGTTCCTTACACACTCTGGATACAAAATCATTTATCAGATAAGTGTCCTGAAAATATTCTCTCCCAGTTTATGGTTTGACTTGTTATTTTCTTAACAGTGATGTTCAAAGAGCAAACGTTTTTAATGTTGGTGAAATCCAACTTCTAAATATTTTATAGTTTGTGGTCTTTGTGTCCTGTCTAAATCTTTGCTTTATCTGGAGTCACAAGATTTTCTCCTATGTTTTCTTCTACAAGTTTCATAGTTTTACACTTTGGTCTATGATTAGTTTTAAGGTAATTTTTGTATCTGGTGTGAGGTAAGGGCCAAGGTTCATTTTCGCATGTGAATATCCACTTGTTTCTGTGCCATTTGTTCAAAAGACTATTCTTTCCCCATTGAATTACTTGGCACCTTTGTTGAAATATCAGTTGTTCACCTGTGAGAGTCTATTTCTGTGCCTCCTACTGTTTCATGGAGCTACATGTATGCATATACAAGTCCTGAAATGCAGTCTGTATTCTGAGATCTTGGTAAACCCCCTTACCAATTTAGTAGCATTTTGTGTGATGATTTTCTACAAAATTATCATGTCATCTGCGAATAAAGACAGTTTTACTTCTTTCTTTCTAATCTGTACGCTCAAAAGTTTAACCAGCTACAAAGCTACGGGGAACAGTCCCTGCAAGAGATCACTCTCACTTCTGACACAAACTACAGATTTGGGTGGTTCCCATCCACCCACAGGTTCAATAATTCACTTAGAAGGACACACCAAACTCTGAAAGCTGTTATACTCATGGGTACAATTTATCACAGGGAGAAGATACAGATTACAATCAGCCAGGGGCAAAAGTGCATAAATTGGAGTCTGGGGAAGAACCAGACACAGGGCTCCCATTATTCTCTTCTGCAGAGGCGGGATGGATTACTTTCCTAGTACTGATGTGTAACAGTATGCTGCTACCAGGGAAGCTCACTCAAGCCTCAGTGTTCAGTCGTGGGTTTGGTGGGGGGGGGGGGGGGGTTGGCGGGGGTGGAGGGTGCGTTCCATAACATAGGTATGATTGATTGATTGACCACTTAATTGATCTCAGTCTCCAGGATGACTGAGATGATGTGACCAAACACTCCATCCTGAATCACTCTGTTGGTCTTTCTGGTGTGAGCCACTCCCACCCCCAAAAACCAAAGATACTCCTTCCTCTCGAGCATAAAATTTTGAGAGCATAGAGGTTACCTCTCAGAAGCTGAGGGCAAAGGCCAGACCTCTTTGAAGGCAAGGTTAAACTGTTTACTGCCTAGTTTTGCCTTTTATTTCTTTTTCTTTTTCTTTCTTACTGCATAGACTACGACTGCCAGTGCGAGACTGAATAGAAGGGGTAAAAGTAAAAGGTAAAGCCTTGCCTCGTTGATAGACCCCAGCTTGATCTTAAGGAGAAAACATTCAGTCTTTTACCATTAAGTCTGATGTTAGCTGCAGCGTTTTTATAGATGCCTTTATTAAGTTGAGAATGTTCCCTTTTTCCTAGTTTTCTTAACAATTTCTGACACAAATGTGTATTCATTCAGTTTTGTCAAATGTGTTTACTGTGTCTATGAAGAGGATTAAATGATCTCCCCTTTTTGCCCATTGAAGTGGCGACTCGGTTAATTTTTGTTTCTGAATTTTAAACCAAAATTGCATTCTGGGCAAGAAGCACACTTAGTCATGATGATTAGCCTTTTTATATATTGTGGGATTCAATTTCCTAAAATTTTGGTAGTGACTTTTGCATACATGATGGGAAATATTGATCTGTAGTTTTCTTTTCTTACAATTTTGTTCTCATTTTGGTGTCAGGAGGATGCTAGCTCCTTAAAATTAGATGGAAGTATTCACCCATCTTCTCTATTTTCTGGAAGAGTTTGTGTAGAATTAGTATTATTTCTAACTTAAATATATGGTACAATTCACCAGTGAAGTCATCTGAGCCTGCAGTTTTGGGTTTTTTTTTTGGGGGGGGGTGCTTTTTGTTTTTGTAGGAAGGTTTTTAACAATTCCATTGCATTCTTAGATATAAGGCTATTCATATTATCTATTTCTACTTGAATGGGGTTTGGTAGTCTGTCTTTCAAGGAATCATCTTTCAAGATCATCTAAGTTGTTACATGTTTTGGCATAATTTTCTCTCATTTTCCTTTCAACGTCTGTAGGACCTCTAGTGGTTTCCCCTCATCATTCCTGATATTGGCAACTTGTAACTTCTATTCCCTTTAATTTTCCTTAGTCAATCTGGCTAGTGTTCAGTGACCTTTTCAAAGAACCAGTTTTTGTTTCATTGATTTTTCTTTCTTTTTTTTCCTTTTCATTTGTTTGTTTGTTTGACTTTTGTTTTTGTTTTCTATTCCATTGGTTTCTACTTTTGTCATTATTATTTTTTTCCTTCTGTTCATTTTGGGTTGGATTTTCTCTTCTTATTCTAGTTCCTCTATGTAGAATTAGAGACTTTCCTCTTTTCTTACATAAGCATTTAGTGCTATAAATTTCCCTGTAATATTATTTTAGCAGCATAATGTTGGGTTTTCATTATAATAACTCAGCTCAAAATGTTTCCCAGTTTGCTTTGTAATTTCTTCTTTAACTCATGAGCTGACTCATAGGAAGTGACTTGTTTGATTTAGAGATATTTGGAGCTAATCTAGATGTTTCACTTTTGTGCATTTCTAATTTAATTCTGCTGTCCCTCTTGATGAGAAAAACACTATATAAAAAAATCAGAGAAGAAAATACAAGCATTATTTTTTTACCATCTTATTTTGATATCTTTTTAAAATTTACTATCTTATTTTTACTATCTTATTTTGATATCTTTTTAAAATTTACAACTAGTGTATATGAAATTTTGTCTCTTTCTTTAAGCTTAGCTTATCTTTGTTTTGCTTACCAAAAATAAACTGAAACTGTTTCTTAATTCCAAAATAAATTTTAGTCCAAGTCATCTAAGTGCTTAATTTAACTGTATTTATTCTCACATATCCATTTTAAAAGATTAATATTTTTAATTATATTTCTGCCATCACTTATGACACCAGTGTTTCTAAGTAAAAAAAGAAGGAAACTTTCTATTTGTTTTACCAATGATCAAAACAGGTCATTAAAATTGGGTTTCTCATGTAGGTGCAGTTATTTTCATTGCTAGATTAATATCCAACAATTTTCCACAGTTTATTCTCTAAGATAAAGGGTTTTTTTTAACCATTTTGCAAAGTAAAGCTCTTTCCTCCAAGTACTCAGCAAAAATATTTGTTCCAATGTTTAATTCTTCAAAGAGAAAACAGCTAGTGCGTTGAAAACCTTCCATGTTCCGTCTTCAAGAAAATCTAATTCTCTTCTTGGCCAACGGTGTTTATTCCAACATATTTTAGCTAATAATTCTTTTCTAAAATTTACTGTTGTCTTTATAATTTTAAAAATAAACTCAAATGGATTTATTTCTTCGAATGGGGAAAAATAAAGTATTGCAAATTGTCCCATTTGTTTCAAAGCCAGATAATGTCAACACTGTCTTTAAGCAGATTTACACGTCATTTGTTGGTACAAAGGATTAATTTAGCACACACCTGCAGAGAAGTA
Organism: Stenella coeruleoalba; assembly: GCF_951394435.1. Lineage (NCBI taxonomy): Eukaryota > Metazoa > Chordata > Mammalia > Artiodactyla > Delphinidae > Stenella > Stenella coeruleoalba. The sequence goes on along the minus strand of NC_137147.1, from coordinate 176,096,013 downwards.
AACTTGGCTACAAGAGGCAGCACACATAGTATTGAGCTCACAAACAGTAATAAAACTGTGTCCTCGATAAACAACAAGGTCCTACTGCATAGCACACAGAACTATATTCAATATAAACTGTAATGGAAAAGAGTATGAAAAAGTATATATATATATACACACACACACACATATATGTGTAACTGAGTCACTTTGCTGTGCACCAGAAACTAACACAACATTGTAAATCAACTATACTTCAATAAAAAAAATTCTTAACAAAATAAAAATAAAATTGTATCCTTGGCAAAATAATCAGGACTGAGTAGGTTTGTGTTAAGAGAGACTGCAATCATGGATAACCATGATTTACATAGATACTGTCTATAGCAGCTATAGCCAACCTACACATTATTGTTCTATACAATAAATGATAGTCTTTGCTATTTGGGACTAATAGGGATTGGAAATGGGATTATGCAAATAGGGCTCACACCACACAACCAAATCATTAGATTTGAACTCCCTGATAACATATAGACTTTAACTTGTAAAAAACCGAACTCCTTGCTTCCCCTTAAATCCCCTCGTCATGTCCAGTGTTACCACTGAGTAACTCGAGGGTCTCGAGGGTCTCCGTGGAATAACGCTCTGTCTAAGAATGTGAAGACCATTCAGTACGGGTTGTTAGGTTACTACACTGGCTGTACCTCTTAGGCTAATTAGTTCTTCACATTCTCTTTTTTTCTTCCTCACTCGCTATCTTCTTTCTTAATAACTTTGAAGACAATAAACATTTCACTTATATAGTTGGGAATATTTAGGGAGCCATTCTTTGTCTGTGGTTTACCTAGATTTGAAAAGATCTTAGAGGATATATAACTGATTTTTATGAACCATACTTTTTGAATTTTTCCCATGCCCTGTGATAGACTGTGTATTTCTTTATAGATTTCTATTTTATTTTGCTACACAAATGGGCCAGGAAGTTTCTTTAAGTTGTGTTTACTAAAACCACCGCAACCTAATGGCCCCCATAGAGCACTGTAAATTGGAAATAGAGCGAATAGTGCTTAGTAAACCTGAGCCCTCGTCTTCACGTGCAACCAACCCCCTACATTTTTGGTCATCAGTTTTATTTTCATGTATAAAATGAGGAAGTTTGAGCACATTGTCTCCACAGTACCTGCCAAGGTCTAAATTTAGGACTCTCTGGTCCTAGGAAATTTATGACCAGTGCTACAGGATTGATGACCATAGGAATAAACATTTTCAGAGAAAACGGGCTCAGCTTCTATTCTGTATTTTTTTTCTTCTCTATACCAAAATAAATAAAGTTTCCCTAGAGCCTCACAACGGATGTAGAGCATGGAACCAACTCTCTGTGGCTAAACTGAGAGCAAAGTAAAGCTTTGGGTGGTGAGGTTGTCAAGATCCTTTGGGAATGGAAGCCCAAGCTCTCTGGGCATCCCTCTGATGAAATCACCCTGCCATCTTCTCTTCTCCTCACCACGTCCCCTATGACTGATCCAAACGTGGTTTAATCAAATCAAGTCAGAAAGGGGAGCGTGGCATAATCACAAACTGATCTACACGTAGAAAACGGTAAAGCGTCAGTCCAGAAGGCCGTGCTCTGCACTTTTTAATTACTAGTGGTACATGTAGGATGAATGCAAAGGGCTTTACAATTTAGAAACATTTCTGTGGGTTGTCAGTTTAAAAAAATGGACGTCTCCCAACCACCCCAAGGAGAGAATGAAGCCAAATTGACTTTGACCAAAAGTATTTGACATGTTTTCCAATCATTTGTAGTGTACAACCCAGGGTTTTATCAAAATTTTCCAGATGAGGAAATAGAGACACACAGAAATTAAATTATTTGCCCTAGGGTCAGAATTTAACCCAATGCATTTTGCTTTCTGCTTTAGAAAGACATTACCCAAAAGATAACATCTGAAGTTGCTAAAGGCTGTGCTAATTACTGGGTACTCTTAAAAGGGCATTTAAGACTTCGGATTGCCAAGAGATGTTTTCTGCTGAAGTTAGCTGAAGGTCTGAGAATTCTTTTAAAGATACCTTTCACCTAAAAACTGCTAGAAAGCATTGTTTGGGGGGAATTATCCTTCTTAAGATTATATAACAATAACAATTTAGTTTGCAATCAATTTTTAATATGGAATGAGGCCACGTGCTCCCTTTCTAGGTGTAAGTAGCAGGCAAAAATACCTATGTAACAAGTTGATATCCTACTTACATGATTCTACCATGTAACTCTCACATTCTCTCACTCTGTCTCACGCTTTCAGTTATCTATAAAATAACTCTAGAACTTGATCAGGCTTTATTTTGGCTCTGGGCCTGGCCTTGTGAGAGGTATGCCTGCGTTCATGGAAAGCCAGAGAAATCTAAGAAGGAGAAATATACAAGTGGCCACTTTTCCACTCTGAAGTATTTAACTAGAAACGGTATTTCGTCACAACTGGACATTTAACACACCACGCAGAAGTCTAGATTTTTATCCACAAAAATGTCCCATTTCTTGATATGGCATAAAACATGGATTATAGATCCTGTACACACACGCGCGTGCACGCGGACGCACACACACACTTAACACAGGATCTATAGATAGATGTATGTATTTACGTATGTATATGTGAAATTATCCATCTCAGCTCAGGCATGCTCTCTGCTCTGCCCCCTAGTGCCCAAGAGAGGAGATGCTATAAAATAGTCAATCTGAGCTAGAGACCAGTTAATTAAGAGATGTTTCAGACCCTTACCTATTAGTGATTTTGCTGAACAAAACTTTCACTACTTTTTTCCTTGCGGGAAATATCTATTCAAATAAACTGACAGTCACTCTTTGCCGCCGCTGTTAATGTACTCCACACAACTGAAGCGTTCTTTACATGTGCCAACACCAGCCATTGACGTCACATTCCATGTTTCAGGGTATCCCACCCTCCGCAGATCGTTCTGCCCATTCGTAACTGGGAACCGGAAGAGAAGCCCCGCAAGGAGGAGGGAGTTGGACCATTGGTGGAACATATTTATGAGGTAGCCGTTGTCTCTGTTGAAATTGCGTTCAGGGTTTGTCCTTACGCTCTTTAGTAATAATAAAAGACACCAATCTGAGGTCGGAGCTGTTTATATCCTGCCTAGATTTGTCCTCATTTGCTCTCATATTGCAGTGGGTGCTGGGAGTGTCCTGTTAAGTAACCACTCTACCGTCACTTGCTTTTTAGTGGCGAGAGCCATTATACAGTGAGAAACATTTTATCTTGCTCCTGTTCATTTTTAAATGCTCTTTATTTCCTCTCTTTTAATGTTTGGACAGCCTACTTCTAAAAATGACTAGCTCCCTAGACTTTCACTTCTTCCTACATTTTCAGCTATTTTTAAAACCCACCCACCTCTTCAACGAAAGGGTCACCAACCAGAAGTTACCAGACAGAGAAAACTGTATGGATTATTCACAATTGTACCCCCCAAAATGCATACATAATGTGGGCGGATGGTAGATAGGTAAGAATAATTTTACTGTTCGTTCGACTAACCCCAATCAGACATGTACCTTATTCTGAGATTTAAAATAGTCCACTGATTTTTCAGAAGCAAACCACGAGCTCCTGATAAAGCCCTGATGATCTGATCCCACTTCAAGTGTTAAACTGTTTATAGGGAAGAGCTTTGTGAACACATTATATGAAACATTTAAATTTTTTTATAGTTAGAAACCAAGATATAGTAAAGGGTTAGTTTAATAGTTGTTCTTTTTTTTTCTTTAAATAAAGTAAATGCTATCAGTGGAGAACAGTTTTTCCTGTTCATCTTCAAGGGGCCAGGAATGGAAATCTGGTGAAAATGATGTTACAAGCCATTTTCTGTTTGAGGTTCCTTCTTGGTCAATGCTCCCTATCCCTTTCTTGTGTCATGCATGCCGCTGACCCAATAATTCTGTGACTTTCATCTCAAGCTACAAGGGACATGAATAGCATTCTCTAAGGATAACAATAAAGCCATTTCAAAACTGATGAGCTGTTTACATATATGGGGAAGAAGCATCAGCTCCTGTGCAGTGTCAACATGAAAGCCTGCCATCTGCCCAACCTGTGGTCCAGAATCAGAAGCCCTGTCCAAAGCTGGATCAAAGCTTTGGCTTAAGCTCTCTTGATAACAAAAGGATAACACAGTCCCCAAGGCCATTCAGATTAAGAACCTAGCTGGAAGAAAAATTATTGTCAAATAATTTATTAAACCTTGTGTGCACTAGTTTCTCCTTAAGAATGGTGAAATTTTAAAGTCTGAAAACATTCAAACTCAATCATTCTCAGGGCAGCCCTGTTTCTAATCTGAGCAAAATGGATCATAAAATTTTAGGGTAATAACCAGTAGTGCCAAAAGTAATCGTTGAACATTTCTTACAGGCTAATCTCTTGTCTCAAAATATACTTTTATCACAGGATGCCATGTTGCTTTGATAATGTGAATTAAACACGCCACCTAATAAGCAAAACCAATAATAAATTGTTTTCTGGATCATTACAGCTGTCAGAACTGTGAAAAAAAAAAGACAAAAGGTCCCAGCTAACTTCGAAGTGAATTTTTGAAAACCACAGTAAATTTAAATCCACTTAATGTTTTGTGTCCTGCAAGTATAGGATTCTTGTGTTCGAAATGTTCATCTCCTTATGCACTGTGGCCTTTCTTTCCTTGAGATTTGTTGATTAAAACAGAAGGGGCTCAGCTTTGAAATGCACACTTGAAGTGAACTGTGGTGAGCCCGGACCATCTCTGGTATTTGATGGATAGCCATTTTTCCAGAGGGTGAGAGAAAGTGCATCGCATATGGTTGCAATTGACAAATCAGTAGTCAGGAAAGGGGCCGATTTCGATGTAAAGAAAGAATAACCAAGTTTAGAAAGCAGATAATTAAAATGGCATTCCCAGCACTGTGATTAGATTAATGCAAATGTAAGGTAAACTGCACAATTATCAGACATGGTGAATCTGGTCTTTGCAAAGGAACTCTACCCTTAGAGCTTCACAGATTGAATCGTCTTCTCTCAGCATCAGCTCATCTTTTGCTTTCAGAACTCCTCTTGCTTATAGAGACTCTGTCTTCCTGTTTTCATGGTCAAAGTCCATATTTTGGCTTTGACTTAAAGCCAAAATAAAGGCTTCTTTAGAAGAGGTCCAGAGTCTATGGAGTTTGATTTCATCTTGCTGCCTTGTGCTAACCATTCCATGATGTGCTCCTTGCTTGTAGCTGCACAATATTGGACCAAGCACCATCAGTGATACCCTCCTGGAGGTGGGCTGGCCCTTCTCTGCCCGGGACGAATTTCTCCTCTACATTTTTCATATTCAAACTCTGGGACCTCTGCGATGTCAAACAAATCCTGATATCAACCCACAGGATATAAAGGTAAGAAGCCTTGTCTAACCAGCAGCTTGGCTCTATTTTTCATGGTAAGGAGAAAATACAAACAGTGGCTTACTAAAAATAAAAAGCAAAGTAATTATGTTACTTCAGTGATAACTGATCAGATCTTTGCTTTTACTGTTATAGGTAAAATACCAGATCTAACTTAAAATATCACTCCCAGAAAACTTCAGTTTCTCCTGGTTTTATTGCTCATGGTAATCTGTCATTCATTTAGCCTCTTTCGATATTACCTCTTACATATGGTTTGACTAGCAGCATGACTAAAGCCAAATCAGAAATAGACCCCATGTCATGTTTTGGAGAATTTGTACAAAATGCTATTTATAAAGTCTTTTTTGGTATATTGCCAAAAAACATAAGGGTCTTTGCCAAAATGGGCTTTTCCAGATGTTGCCAATAGCAAGTAGTGAGATGCGATAATTTGCCAAAGGCCATCTTAATGCCCTGAGAACCCCCTAGGCACCTAGGTCAGGGCTTCTCAAACTCTAAGCACATCCGAATCACCTGGAGGTCTCTGTAAGACACAGGGTCTGGAGGGGGTCTGAGGTTCTGCCTCTCTGCAGACCCCCAACCCCATCACCATCTGCTGGTCTGTGAGTCACACTTGCACTACCCAGGACCTCAAGCATCCACAGAGCTGATTCTGTCCAGATTAAAACCCAAATCTGGCTTTGGGTTCCTTCTGGGAAGGAAAGAAATTAATGAGTGTAAGCCCTTGAAAATGTCACATTTGAATGGAAAAAAAAAAAATCCCTTGTTAATGAGATGTCCTCAAAAGAGAACTTCATTAACACTCTCTAGTACTGGCAGGGACACGATGAGCAGAGGGCGGGCTTTGGGAAATACTAATTCAATCATCCGGAACGCAGGTCCGCCTCTGTTCTCAACCAGTGGCACTGGGGCACTGACATTATGAAAGGATTTCTTCTTCAACCCAACATGCCTTTTATTCAAAGAGAGGAAGATTGAAAGGAGGTCCAGTATTCACGGATTTGTGGGGCAACAAGCCTCATTCTTCATGGGGAACTAATAAATAAGGCCACTTGTATTCCACAAAATTATTTAAAATACTTCCTCCTTGGCATCCTTCCCCCGCCCCACCCCATTTCCTCTCTCTTTGTTCTTCACTGAGATAATTTTAACATCTTCAAGGACAGTAGCTTATTAGAAAATAGTATCTTTAAATGTTAATAGATAACATCTAAGTAATGAAAACGTTCACATCTCTTGTTCTGCAGTTACCTGAGACCCTATTTCAGTCCTGAGATTCTTGGAGCACATGATTATGCAGAAGGTTTCTAACTCTCTTTGAGTTTAATGCTTAGTGTGTATCTGACACTATTTCTATATATTTGTATATATTATGTAACTTGGTGCAGCGTGTTGGTGGTGAGTTATTTTTTTCTTTGTTGCAATTTAACAAACGTTTACACTGGCTGTAATGGTAGCAATAGATAACTAGCCTTAAACATTGGCAGATTCGTGCAAACTGGGTGGGAGTATGTCCCCATTACCTGCATTCCCTGCTAGCCAGTTATTTCTTAAAGTATAGACTTTGATTAAAAATCTTTCTGAGGCTAGTACTTTTTAAAATGCAACTCAGTTATGCTTATTTTATAAAACTCCATCTGTAGAAACTGAATATAAGATTTGATTACAATAGAAAGTAAGAGCATGCTAAAATAACTAAGTATAACAAGTTGTGAATTCTTAAAATTCTGAATTCATGGAAAACTTGAAAGATTACTACTTTCAGGTTCTCAAAGTACTTTTACCTGTATTTAACAAGTATGACCCAAAGAGTCTAAATGAGCTTTTATCAATAAATAGATTTTAAAACTTGATAATCAATTTTTATATGAGTAGCTATAAACAGTTGAGAGTACTTGGAAATTACTTTCCTCTTAAGATATTAAATAGTTTCTTGGTGAAGTCACTATTAATTTACTTGGCAATTTCTTTCTTTCTGGATAATGCAAAGCTAAACAGTCTATTCTTTGTCTTAAATATGAATTGGAAATTAGCAAATTATTTATTATATCTTGTTGTTGTCAAAAGAATAGGCCAGGTAAACTTTTAAATCTCATATCGATTTCAGATTCTTGCATCAAAGCTAATTGCCAGGGTTTTTTTTTTAATTGGAGTATAGATAGTTTTATTTTAAACTATCTAATTTTTATAGAAACTTAGTTCTTTAACTGGGGAGCAGAGAGGGGGTGGATATGGTATAAGGAAAAAGGAGACAGAAATGTATTCGCATAGGCAGAATCAAACCACAGAGATATATTTGCACAGGCAGGATCAAACCACAGAAATATATTCGCATAGGCAGGGTCAAACCACAGAAATATATTCGCAGAGGTAGGGTCAAACCACAGAAATATATTCGCATAGGCAGGGTCAAACCACAGACATATATTCGTATAGGCAGGATCAAACCACAGAAATACATTCACATAGGCAGAATCAAACCACAGTATTAAATCTTACCTATGGGTGGACGAATGTACAATTCCTTACTATGTGGTTCTACAATTTCTTTATGAGTAGAGGGATAGGTGGTGAGTGTCTCTAAAACCTCTGCATCTACCAGTCTTTTCTGAGGATGCTCCAGTCTCCACTGGATCAGCCACCAAAATGTCCCAACCATGGACCTATCAGAGGAGGAACCACCACCTCAACTTCCTGAAATTTCTTCCAGAGGATTTCCAGAGTTCCCCACCATGTTTTCCTCTTCAGCCATTCAGTTGATTTCCTTTCACAAAAAATCCCTTCCTCTTGTGTTCACAAACAATTTTTTAGTCCGCTTCTCCCATGTATATTTTCACTTTTATCCACTTACCACAGAAAATAGCTCTCTCCTTCACTGACTCTTTCCAACTCTCACAAGTTCTCAGGAGATTGGCTTATGAATTGGAAACCATCGGATTTCCTCTGAAACATTTTCTAGGCCACCCACTTTAAGGAACCAATGCCCCCAACTCTAAAACCTTTGAAATTCCCCAGATATCCTCCGCAGAATCTCCACAAGGCTTCACTCTAATTAAGTCTATCAGCATTTAATGTAATGTACTTAACACAACCATTTTTTTCCTATTTTTAAAAATTACTCACATAGCAACTGCCCTGGCTTTATTTTTTATTGCAAATACTTAGTTGTATGCATCAAAGCCATACTGTGGATAAAGTAGATTTTCTTGTGGGCTGGCCCGAGAACTGAATCACCATTTAAAACATCATTTCTAAAGACGAAGGTATTCTGAGTGCCAAACATTCAAGGCTGAAAACCTTCTGAAATACAACCCACCTATAAATTAAGTATGCCTTCCAAATGCACTCTCCTCACTTCAGCCTCCAAGTGCAAGTAGGCCTGACCGGGTTCAGCTCTAACAGGAAGTGTACTGTTTGGTTATCCCATGAGTTACCCGAATGTCCACAAGGTTTGAAGAGGAGACACTGACCACGTTGGAAAGCCACCACCATGTCCGTGTTCTCCTAAGACCTGTGACTGTCTTAGGAGAAAGTGGGCACAAGATCTCACCCACATCCCACTCATTTGTTACCCAAGTACAGAGCATCGACAACTAAATTAGGGTTGCGGGCAGGGAGGACACATTCAGAAGGGCATGAGGTTTTTACCTGTAAGTGCTTGCCTCATGTTAGCCTGCGTGGGGACCCACTCAGCCTGCTTTCTGACACTGTTCAAACGTCTGAGCGTGGGGGTAGAAAGAAGCCCGGGGAGATGATGGGCTTCAGGAAAAGCTTGACTGAGGTGCACAGACACTTGCGGAGTGCAGCTCAAGCAAGCATGAGGGGTGGCACTTGGGAGTGTCACTGTCACCCCGGCTTTCACTCCCAACTCCAATGAAAAGGCTGTGATCTCTGGTTTTCTGTTCCTCCCATGATAGTTCCACTTCATTTCTCTGTCTTCTACAAGCCTGGGGGCAGAAGCAGGTGGCCGTGAAGTTTCTACTTCCAGACTCCATGGTCTAGGGCAGGGACAGAGGGTTTGGAGGCGGCCATTTCCTCACATCCTACCATCTGAAATATTCTGAAACCTTCAACTGTCTGCAGCATTCCAACCAATCCATTAAATCTAATTCGTTCCAGATCCTTCTTGGAATAAAATTTTAGAATTGGGTAAAGTATTTCTCAACTATTCTAAAGGCAGTAAAATAATGATTTCAAACTACCAATTTTCTTATTTTGGTGGACTCTATCCTAGGGTTGGGAGAGTCCTTCAAACAGGCTACAATCTCTCAATAAGATGAAGTTGAAAAAGTAAACACGATTAAGGAAGCAAATTTGCATAGAGAGTAAAGAATTTTTTTAATTGGCAAGATTTTGTCAGGAACGGCCAAGTACGAGATGCTGGGACACAGAGCTACGGATCGTAAGACTGTGCCCAGAGAGCAAAACAAACAAGGTGGTCAAATCCAACCTGCGTTAAGATCACAGTAGAATGTTCTGGGGCTGAGTTCAAGAAGGGAGAATCCTGAGGTAAAAATGATCTCACGGGGACTGGACTAGGACAACTGATAGCAAGAGAGAAAGCCAAGGTAGAAAGAACTGTCTTTGGAGCCGCGGAAAGCAGGAAGTTACCACTGAGAACTGATCTCTCGAACAAGATTGCTCCCACAGGAAGTCCAAATTACAACCAGAGAGTGCAGACATGGAAAGCAGAAACACAGAAACTGTTCATCAGGGATTACAGCCCTGCAAATTGCTTTTTTAAATCAGACAGTGGCTTGGCAAACTTGCACAGTTTTGTCTTATCCTTAAGAGAATTTTCTTCCTTCATAACTGCCTCCATGTGCTACTGCTTCTTGTTAATTCAGAGTGCAGGACACTTGGTACTTCGTAGGTCAGCAGCTCCCAGCCCAACTCTCTCTCTCTCTGTCTCTCTTTCCCTCTCTCTCCCTCACCCTTCCCTCCTCCTCCCTCTCTCCCCTCCTTCTCTCCCCCCTTCCCTCCCCCCTCCCCTCCCTCTCTCCCCTCCCTCTCTCCCCTCCCTCTCTCCCCCTCTCTCTCCCCTCCCTCTCTCCCCCGCCCTTCCCTCCCCCTCTCTCTCTCCCCTCCCTCTCTCCTCTCTCCTCTCTCTCTCCTTTCTCTCCTGCTCTCTCTGATAGAGGAATTTCATTCACCTGTTACTTATAACACCACCTGTAGTAGTGTTACTTATCACATGGCCAATTTTCAGCCACCAAAGACATACTTTCTGAGGTCTATTTCTCTTTGCCTTACCTTCTCTTTAAGATGGTCTTCAAGTTCTCATGTATATTTCAGAAGGTAAAAACACATGTCCAACAACTAAGCTTCAAAATCACCAAAGAAGTGAACTGATTCTTTCAGTTATGCTTTGCATGAACTGTTCAGGAGGTTAAAAAACAGCTGTGGTTTTTTTCTCTCCCAACAAATCCTGAACATTTATGTCTTAAAGAAAATGACATGGTGGACCGACCCCTTGGACTTGTCTGTTTCGATTTAATTACAGGCAAAGTGTCACAGGAGAGAAGGGTGCCGCCCCTTGTGGACTAGGAATATCCGAAATCCAAACGCAAACGACAAACAAGTTGAAAACAGAGTGTGTGTTGCGTTTGTTTGGATCCACAGAGCCCTTAATCTAATGTCACCCAGCTCTTCTTCCAAAGCTGCGTTTCCAACTGCATTGCACATTCCAGCCACACAGTATCCCTTTAATCTGTAAATTTCAACCTATCCTAGAGTAAGAGTTTGTGAAGATTTATGAAAATAGAAAACTCCTGTTGGGGTCAGATTCAGACTAGCCCTGGGGAGAGAGCCATATTGCTAACAATCGTTTCCTTATTGCAGGAAGAAGCAATTTTCATATTTGTTCTAAAGAAGATACATGAGTGTTTACCACCAGCTTGCACAGCACTTAGCAAACATTACCCTGAACTGGAAGTCCGCCTAACATGGGCGCTAAGGGGCCAGCCTCCCTCACCCCTAAGGGTTTCAGATTAAGGAAAAACTTGACTTACGGGTTCATGATCCATTGTGAAACAGGCTCTGAAAATTCATCTGGAAAATAGCCTTTAACTAACTGTTTACATTTCTTGGATAACTTCTACCTTGTTTTTTGGGTTGTATTTTGTTTTGTCCTTGGAAATAATTTCTGGAATGCCATTTGAGAAAACTGTGTTGCGAGCCATTGGAAGACTTTCTGATGATGGTGTTTAGCGTGGCATTCCTCTGTTTGTAAAACAATGTCACTAAAAGAAAGAAACACATTTTATCAGCCAACCCCTGTTGTGTCATACGTTCATTCTCTAGCTCAAAGAAAGTCCTTTGTTTTACCGAGAGACCACTTAGAAATATTTGTGAGAAACGGTACACCAGGGACCACCACAATAGGTTGTGTCATAACTTTATCTGTGCACAAGCTGCATCTGATAGGAATACACAGGAAGCTGAAGAGTTTTCTTCTCTTTGGGTTATTATTTTACTACAGCTACTACTACTAGGCTACACCTTGGGAATAAAAAATATGCCCTAGTTCTTTCCAGCATCTCTGCTCTATAGTTTGGTTACTTACAAAGTTAACAAGTCTCCCAGTGACCTATTAAAAAAAGAAGAAATTGGACATAACAAATCTCAAAGCAAAAATTACACACACACACACACACACACACACACACAGAGTGTATGATGGAAAACATATAAGGGAATCTTAAAGATTTCCACAATTCTGAATTTTCTGTCTAAGCTCAAGTTTTAATCTTACGCTGTAAAGGTTTCTCTATCAGATTCTCCACCACTGAGTATCCCTGAGCTAACTCATGGCTCACCTGCCATTGTCCTGGAATGCTGCAAAGGCCATGGGGCTGACCCTCACCCCACTCCCAGGCACCTCATCACCCCAGTGCTCTGAACATCACCTCTAGCTACCTGACCTCTGAAATATTCAGTTCAGCATCCAAGACTCTAAATCAATCTCCTGCTTTTCTATTTTTCCTCACTTCCTTTCTCCACTAGCCCTTTTCTTCCTTGATATGAAAACGTTCTCTGAGTCAGTCCACCCACCCGACTCCCAAGGCTGCCTTTGGCCGTGCTTTCTTTCCTGCCAAGCCTGGAATCCACGATGAGCTGGTTAAAACATTCTTGGACAAGCTCCCTTACTTCGCCTCCCTTGTCCTCTATCCTTTCCGAGTCCCTGCACCCTCCCAGATTTTGGCTTCTCTACCACTTAGCCTGCAGGCTTGCTGCAGACCGAGGGCGGCTCGTGCTCATTGGGCCGCAGCATCTGCAGACTCGCCTCTGCCATCTGATGGTCTCTCCCTCCAGCTCTCCTCAACCGGCTTCTCCAGACCTTCACTCCTCTCCCCGTACCTCCTATCCAGTCTCTTGAACATCACTACTATTAGCAGGTGACCTTAAAGCGAGACAGTCTTCAAATGACCCATTTCCCATCCCAAATCCCTCCTCACCGCCCGCCTCCCACCCACACACACACCTTCCAATCATCTCTCCCTCATTCTTAGCTCCTCTCCAGCACTTTCAGAGGAAAGTTCTCCCAGTTCCAAATTTAACTTTGCTGCATTGACTATTCCCCATTTCCTGTATCTGCAACCTCCTCTCTACTAGCTCCTTCCTTGGAGCCTATAACGTTACTTATTTCCTCCATCTTCAAAACAAACAATAAGCAAATAACTTGCCTCTGTATCCTCTTACAAGAACGGATTTCTTTTCCCTTCCACTGTTAGCCAAGCTAGCTACCCCTACTTCCTTATTTCTCTTTTACTCTTATTATAATTTTTTTGGTTTTCATCTTAAGAGGTACTAAACGTCCATCATAGGAATATATCAGGCAAGACGTAAAAAGATAAAGAAGAAAATATTTAATTTCCAGTAATGTCACCACCCACTTACTGTTATATTTTCTATTTATTGATGCATTATTTTTTCACTTCACCCATAAACATTTCATTGTATATTGCCAATAATTAAGGACACTCTTTAGAAATCCATAATTCCATTATCATACCTAAAAAGTAATTAGCAAAACTTCCTTAATATCATTAAAACTCCACCACTGCCTAACAATTAGATGGCTGTTCTGAATAGTCCTATTTCTGACGCACAATGTAAATAAACAGCCGTTTAAAAAAATCATATTACGTGTGCAATTTTGTAACCTGCCTTTTCCTCTTACTAACATCTTATATCTTTCTAAATTACTACATAGCTCTACATCATTTTTAAAAAACTGTCCAGTGGTCTTTTGTATAAATGTCATAACTTTTAAACCAGCATCCTCTTTATGCCCTTAAAGCTTTATGCTACTATCTTTTGTCTCCCTTATAAATAGCTGCTAAGAATATTCATGTTTTATTTTGCTTTGTTCCAGTGCTTTCTTATTTGGAGGATGAAGCTGCACCTCATCTCTTAGCCGTTAGGAATTAGTTAATATGAGAATAAGATTGAGATTTAATTTCATACTTCTTCAAATAATTATCCATTTCTCTAAACCCATTCATTCTTTAGCTTCTGTGGTTCAGTTTCCACCTATACCAATCCCCTCCTCAGGAAAGGGCATCCATAACTTCTTTCTTTGTTTTTTTTTTAATTGAGATATAATTGACATATAACATTTTATTGTATTCAGATGTACAACATAATGATTCGATATTTGTATCTATTGCAAAATGATCATGATGTCTGGTTAACATCCATCACTTTATATATTTACAAATTTTTTTCCCTTGGGATGAGAACGTTTAAGATGTACTCTCTTAGCAGTTTTCAGATATACACTACACTATTGTTACTTATAGCCACCATGCTATACATTACATCCCCAGGACTTGCTTACTTTATAACTGAGATTTGTACTTTTTGATCCCCTTCACCCATTTCACCCACCACTGACCCTCACCTCTCACAACCACCAATCTATGCTCTGATAAGTTTGTTGCGTGATTTTTTTTGTTTTTGTTTTTTTAGATTTCACTTGTAAGTAAGATCATAAGGTCTTTCTGTGTCTTATTTCACTGAACATATTGCCCTCAAGGTCCATCCGTGTTGTCACAAATGGCAGGACTTCCTTCTTTTTTGTGGCTGAATAATTCTGCATTGTATATCGTTGTATATGTTTAGCACAATTTCTTTGTCCATTCATCCGCTGGTGGACGCTTAGGTTGCTTCCAGGTTTGGCTATTGCAAACAGTGTTGCACTGAACATGAGTGCAGATAGCTTTCCCAGTTAGTGTTTTTGTTTTCTTCGGGTGACTATCCAGAAGTGGAGTTGCTGGATCGTATGTCCATACTTTCTTAAGTGACAAATTCAGTGAATCCTTTTAGTCCTAACCTTTCTTTATTCCTCGGCAGGATTTAACATTCTTAGTCACTTATTTTTCTTTTCTGCTACATTCTTTTGGTCAAGCAAGTCCCTGAAGCCAGCCCAGGCTTAAGGGGGGGATTAGACCCTAACCTGTCCATGGGAGGAACAGCAAAGAATCTAGCCCATCAGTCACTATTTCTGCAACTTTCTTTTCCTGAGGCTGCTGCAGAATCACTTTCCTGGGTTGTCTCCTACATCTGATTTCCCCCCGTGACTTTTCCCGGCTGGGTCTCCTTCCTCTTTTTTTTTTTTTCTGATATTTGTTGGATGTTATATATGACTCTATGCTTCTCACTTGACATTTTCTCATGGGGCAACTCACACCAGTTGGCAGACAGTGACTGTACAGCTTGACAGGTGCTGAAGGAGAGCACAGCCATCATCTGGAACATCAGACAGGCCTCAGGGAGTCAGCCTGGTGCAGGGCAGGAGCGGAGCGTCGTTCTGCTTGCTGGGAAGCAGGATGCCCGGGCCTCTTGATGAAGGGGGAGGCTGGTGCAGCAGACGGAGGTCAGCATATAGGGGGCTGTGTCATACCAAGAAGCCTGGACTCTATCTTTCTGTTTATCCAGTAGATTTTTCTAGGTTCTTAGGACATGATGAGCCCTATCATTTCAGCTGCAGTGTAGGCATATCTTTTTTCATTCCACGGAGACGAGCATACTAGGATTCTTCCTGTGACTACAAAAAAAAGACTGGGCAAAAGAAGATGTGCTGTCAGGGACAGGTAGTGGGGAGCAAAAAATTAGGTTTTATATTCAGTCGGTCTAAAATAAAGAATTTTAATGGGATACTATGTGTGATTTACTGGAATTCTCAAAATATTTATTCGGTGATCAGATAGGGCCAGCATGGAGCCTGAGATAACATCGTAAGTTCTGGAACACTTGCAAAACAAACTCAGGGCTGAAAACAAGCTCCATCATGGCACACTGCTCACGTGGTGTGCTAGGGAAGAGTCATGTTCATTGCAACACAGCTCTCTCCTGAGGGAGCACTACTTAACAGCTACAGGGTTTGGGGCCCAGACACGCCCAAGTCCTTGACCACATCTGGCTGTTTCCCCACCATCAGCACCTCACTTTTCTGCCACCTCAGGATGCATCTCACCACACAGAATATCCCTCGGTTCCCTGATCGACAATGAGAGCAAAGTAATGGGAAAATGACAGCTCACGCTTAGAAAGTCACTTCCACCCTCTCTGCCCTTACGGGGAAATCACTTCTGCTTAAAATCTTATGCTTATAAAGATAAACTTTCCAGGAGTGCATTCCCCGGGCTTCAGGGATTCCTATAAGTGGAGAATGGAAAGGCTTGTTTGCCGCCAGTGTGGTTCCTCTTGCTGATGCGTATGCTGCTGGTCAATGAGAACGGGTCTGAATTCTCAGGTGAATCACAGTCAAGAAAAAAAAAATTGCCTAGCACTCAAGGCAAGTGAAAAGGTGCCGAGCGCTCATGTACCTGATGTGCTGTTTCTGGCTCGCTCTTTGCAGCCCGCTGCCCCCGCCGAAGACACCCCCGAGCTGAGCGCCTTTTTGCGAAACTCCACCATCCCTCATCTGGTCAGGAAGAGAGACGTGCCTGCGCTGGAGCCTCACAGACAGAGCCCCGCCAAGATCCTGGTGAGTTGTCTCAGTGCGCAGATTTTGGATTGGACAGAATTCGCAAATGCACGTGGTTTTAACTTCAAGTACTGCTTTTCAGTCCCCTCCCAGGCTCAGATACGCCCAAATTTTGGGCAGTACGTATTGTAGGTGTGAAAGCAACTACTTTTTTTTTTTTTTTTTTTTTGTAATATAACCTTTTCACTCTTCTGAACCTGCCCTGGGGGCCACAGGAGAGAAATAACAATGAAAACATAAAAGGTGACCTTTCATGCATTTCAAGAAGACAAAGATTCAGTCATCAGCCCGTCCCCAGACACTGAACTGGTGAGAGTTTGAAGTGAGCCTGGAACACTGCCCATGCAGTGGGTCCTTGGGGTGTCCATTCCTGACTCTCACAATTCTCTGCTCCAGTGGAAGAATCGAGGATAGTATTTGCAGATTTCCTGGGCCCAAAGCAGTGGGGTCTGTGGTGGATCTAGCCTGAGCTTAGTCAGCCCTTCGTGAAACTGTGGACAGCCTTCATGACTCAGCTTTTTTTTCTGGCCACGCTGCGTGTCATGCACTATTTTATCTTAGCTCCTGGACCAAGTTTCAAGCCCCTGTCCCCTGCAGTGGAAGTACGGAGTCTTAACCAGTGGACGGAGAGGGAAGTCCCATAACTCAGCATTTTAGATTCAGTTTTCCCACTCATTCCAATGTGAATGTTAATGCCACTGGTTGTATGTGTAAAAAAGGTTAAAATGTTGTGGTTTCTTTCAATGTATGTCTTTTTAAAAAATTTATGCCAGACCTGACATATAATGAGTGTACTGTCTCAAGAATCTTTGATCATTGTAACAAACGATAATAAAACCAACATAATCTCCCAGCGCTTCACAAGTAGAGACACATAGGGATGGGTAGGGCAAAAAGTAACCAAATATACAGAAAAATAGCAGTATAAAACAGAATTTTTCAAGTCAGGATGACAGACTGGACACATGTATTTGCCTAGTTTTCTTCCCCAGATCCCACTGAAAAGACAATAAAAATTTAATTAGTGAAAATGTATGTCTTGAACATGCTCTGACATGTATTTATTTCATCTTGACCATACAAACAGTTTCAAACACGGACATGGCCACAAAGTGCAAGGAGCAAGTCTAACATAATCAGTTAAACTTAAATCAAGAGAGGAGCATTTATTATAATATTGACAGAAGTACCTGCAATTACATGGCAAAAAGCTATGGCAGTTGGCAGATATGACTCAAGTTCCTGTAAATTTTTATGGCACTGTAATATTTTTCAAAACATAAGAGTAGGGAACCTATATGCTATGCAGTTTAGGATAAATTAATAAAACTAATATTATTATTTTTTAAAAGTTTCCAGGAAGAATGACAGAACAGAAAACAATGATTTAAGTTATGAGGTTGTAAGGTACAGCATGGTTACTACAATTAATAATACCGTACTGCATATTTGAAAGTTGCTGAGAGAGTAGAGCTTAAAAGTGCTCATCACAAGAAAAAAAAATTATGTAACTATGCGTGGTGATGGGTGTTAGGTAGACTTATTGTGGTGCTCATTTCACAATATGTACAAATATTGAATCATTTCATTGTACACCTGAAACTAATCGTATTCTATGTCAATTATACCTCAATTCCTTTTTTTTTGAATTTTATCTTTTTTATACAGCAGGTTCTCATTAGTTATCTATTTTATACGTATTAGTGTATAAATGTCAATCCCAATTGCCCAATTCATCACACTACCACCCCCCCACCACTTTTCCCCCTTGGTGTCCATACGTTTGTTCTCTACATCTGTGTCTCAATTTCTACCTTGCAAACCAGTTATCGGTACCATTTTTCTAGGTTCCACATGTATGCATTAATATACAATATTTGTTTTTCTCTTTCTGACTTACCTCACTCTCTATAACAGTCTCTAGATTCACCCATGTCTCTACAAATGACCCAATTTCGTTCCTTTTTATGGCTGAGTAATATTCCATTGTATATATGTACCACATCTTCTTCATCCATTCATCTGTTGATGGGCATTTAGGTTGCTTCCATGACCTGGCTATTGTGAATAGTGCTGCAATGAACATTGGGGTACATGTGTCTTTTTGAATTATGGTTTTCTCTGGGTATATGCGCAGTAGTGAGATTGCTGGGTCAGGTGGTAATTCTATTTTTAGTTTTTTAAGGAACCTCCATACTGTTCTGCATAGTGGCTGTATCAATTTACATTCCTACCAACAGTGCAAGAGGGTTCCCTTTTCTCCACACCCTCTCCAGCATCTGTTGTTTGTAGATTTTCTGATGATGCCCATTCTCATTTGCATTTCTCTAATAATTAGTGATGTTGAGCAGCTTTTCATGTGCTTCTTGGCCATCTGTATGTCTTCTTTGGAGAAATGTCTATTTAGGTCTTCTGCCCATTTTTGGATTGGGTTGTTTGTTCTTTTAATACTGAGCTGCATGAGCTGTTTATATATTTTGGAGATTAAGCCTTTGTCCGTTGACTCATTTGCAAATATTTTCACCCATTCTGAGGGTTGTCTTTTTGTCTTGTTTGTAGTTTCCTCTGCTTTGCAAAAGCTTTTAAGTTTCATCAGGTCCCATTCGTTTATTTCTGGTTTTATTTCTATTACTCTAGGAGGTAGATCAAAAAAGATCTTGCTGTGATTTATGTCAAAGAGTGTTCTTCCTATGTTTTCCTCTAAGAGTTTTATAGTGTTCGGTCTTACATTTAGGTCTCTAATCCATTTTGAGTTTATTTTTGTGTATGGGGATAGGGAGTGTTCTGATTTCATTCTTTTACATGTAGCTGTCCAGTTTTCCCAGCACCACTTATTGAAGAGACTGTCTTTTCTCCATTGTATATCCTTGCCTCCTTTGTCACAGATTAGTTGACCACAGGTGCGTGGGTTTATCTCTGGGCTTTCTAGCCTGTTCCATTGATCTATATTTCTGTTTTTCTGTCAATACCATATTGTCTTGATTACTGTAGCTTTGTAATATAGTCTGAAGTCAGGGAGTCTGATTCCTCCAGCTCTGTTTTGTTCCCTCATGAATGCTTTGGCTATTCGGGGTCTTTTTTGTCTCCATATAAATTTTAAGATTTTTTTTCTAATTCTGTAAAAAATGCCATTGGTAGTTTGATAGGGATTGCACTGAATCTGTAGATTGCTTTAGGTAGTATAGTCATTTTCACAATGTTGATTCTTCCAATCCAGGAACATGGTATATCTCTCCATTTGTTTGTATCATCTTTAATTTCTTTCATCAGTGTCTTATAGTTTTCTGTATACAGGTCTTTTGTCTCCCTAGGTAGGTTCATTCCTAGGTATTTTATTCTTTTTGTTGCATTGGTAAATGGGAGTGTTTCCTTCATTTCTCTTTCAGATTTTTCATCATTAGTGTATAGGAATGCAAGAGATTTCTGTGCATTAATTTTGTATCCTGCAACTTTACCAAATTCATTGATTAGCTCTAGTAGTTTTCTGGTGGCATCTTTAGGATTCTCTATGTATAGTATCATGTCATCTGCAAACAGTGACAGTTTTACTTCTTCTTTTCCAATTTGTATTCCTTTTATTTCTTTTTCTTCTCTGATCGCCGTGGCTAGGACTTCCAAAACTATGTTGAATGACAGTGGTGAGAGTGGACATCCTTGTCTTGTTCCTGATCTTAGAGGAAATGCTTTCGGTTCTTCACCATTGAGAATGACGTTTGCTGTGGGTTTGTCGTATATGACCTTTATTATGTTGAGGTAGGTTCCTTCTATGCCCACTTTCTGGAGAGTTTTTTTTATCATAAATGGGTGTTGAATTTTGTCAAAAGCTTTTTCTGTATCTATTGAGATGATCATATGGTTTTTATCCTTCAGTTTGTTAATATGGTGTATCACATTGATTGATTTGTGTATATTGAGGAATCCTTGCATCCCTGGGATAAATCCCACTTGATCGTGGTGTATGATCCTTTTAATGTGTTGTTGGATTCTGTTTGCTAGTATTTTGTTGAGGATTTTTGCATCTATATTCATCAGTGATATTGGTCTGTAATTTTCTCTTTTTGTAGTATCTTTGTCTGGTTTTGGTATCAGGGTGATGGTGGCCTCATAGAATGAGTTTGGGAGTGTTCCTTCCTCTGCAAGTTTTTGGAAGAGTTTGAGAAGGATGGGTGTTAGCTCTTCTCTAAATGTTTGATAGAATTCACCTGTGAAGCCATCTGGTCCTGGACTTCTGTTTGTTGGAAGATTTTTATTCACAGTTTCAATTTCATTACTTGTGATTGGTCTGTTCATATTTTCTGTTTCTTCCTGGTTCAGTCTTGGAAGGTTATACCTTTCTAAGTATTTGTCCATTTCTTCCAGGTTGTCCATTTTACTGGCATAGAGTTGCTTGTAGTAGTCTCTTAGGATGCTTTGTATTTCTGCAGTGTCTGTTGTAACTTCTCCTTTTTCATTTCTAATTTTATTGATTTGAGTCCTCTCCCTCTTTTTCTTGATTTTTTTTAAAAAAAGAAAACAATAACTGACAGCTATAGAATTCTCATATTCAGTGCCAATGAGAAAGCCCTCTGGCGAACCAATGTCCAAACCTATGGGAACCAACAATTTGGAAAATCAAGATTCAAATATATTTTCCATTTTCCACTTTGGTGTATTTCTCATGCATACGCTGAGGCAATGAAGTTCAATAACTAAAATTCCTTTGAATATTTTATTCACTTCTGTTGTAAGGTCAGATTTTTTCCCTCCTTCTCTGTCTCATTAAAGCTTTTTAATACAAGACAATTTTTAACCTCTGAATATCGTAGAAACGTATTATTTACAGATGAGAGCAAGGCGATCCTTTATTTCCATATCTGATTTTGCTAACTCATGTTTTATTCCCTTTCTCTCTTATTGGTTCAAAAATTGCAAATCATCCACCTCCCCATGTCCTCAAGTCAAAACAGTTCGGGATAGAGAGTGATTATGCAAAGTTTATTTTAAAATCAAAAGCTAAATAAGACCTCCTACGGTTTTTGTTTAGTTAAAAACAACTTACTGAATACCATTTCTGATTAGGAATTTGAAAGTGCAAAATGCCAGCATCCTGTGTTGGGATCATAATTTCCAATTTGCATAGGAAAAATCTGTATCTGTTAACATGGAACTATAATTTCTCCTCCGCCTAAGAATATCCTTGCCTTTCTCATCTTGGGTCCCCGCTGCTTTTGTACTTTTCATCCCATCTCCTCCTCTCCAAGCTTTCTTTTCCTCCCTTTCACTACTCAGCGTACAGAAACCTTATCTTTCTGACCCTCCTCAGCATATGATACTCTTGACCACTTCTTGAAATCATCTCATCTCTTGCCATCCCCACAACATTCTCTTCTGGTTCTCTTCCTGCCTTCTGGCTTGCCCCTTCTTGGAATTTTTCACCGACTTCTCTTCTGCCCATCCCTAAATGCTCCTGTGCCTCAGGATTCCATCCTCAGCCCCCTCCTCTTCTCTCCCATCGATTTTGCTCTTTTAGAGAAATTTCTTGTGTGACCCTTGTGTGACTCCAGTCAGGCCTAGGTGCGCCTTCTGCCATCTAGCCCCTCCTGACTACACTCTACACTGTATAGGTCCATCTGGATGTCTGATCGACCCCAGCCCCAACATGTGCAAAACTGTCTCCATGACCCCCCCGAAATGTGCCTCTTCTCTAGCATTCCCAATCTCAGGAAAGCCAGTACCCATTCATTCAATCCCCCAAACAAAAGAGTTCCCCCATCCCTCTCTCTCCTTTGTCCCAACATTTGATTAGTCACCAAGGATCTATTCTACTTCCTAAACTTCTCTAGAATTCATCTTCCTCTCTCCAGTCCCACTGCGTCAGTTCAGGGCCCCACATTTCTCACTTGGACTCTGGCCATTTCTCACTTGGCCTTTATCAACCTCCTTGCCTCCCACTCTTCTCCCTCCATTCTTCCTCACCTACCACCCGTCCCCTAAAATACAAACATGATTAGATCCCTGGCTTAAAATGCTTCAGGGGCTTCCCGGGACCTTCTGAATCAAACTGAAACTTCTTAGCAAATAGGAAGATTCTTTACCACCTAGACTTTACCTCATTCCTATCTCATTTCCACCTGCCCACCCCACCCCCCAAATACCCTTTTCTCCTCTCTTCTGAACATGCCCTGGTCTTATACAGGAGAACCATGCCCTCCTCACCTCATACTGCTAAGTAACTCTTCCTCGCCCTTCAAGATTCATCCTGAGCATCACCTTCTCCAAAAACCCTCCAACAGAGCTAGCTAACAGGGACCACCATCCCAGGGAGTTTACGAGAATTACCTCCTTCTGACTCCCCTCTTTTGCCTCCAGAGGGTGGGATTGATGATACACAGCACGTCAGTAACGGAGCACAGGCAAACAGGAGAGTCCTCACAAGGGGCACAAACTGTAGAACTTTGAGATCCCTGCTCCTGCTCAAGGCACAAGGCCCCAAACCTCTCAGCACTCAGCTAGTGGAACCAGAACGGCCCAGCCCACCTGTATTTGGAAACGTCTTAGAGAAATCTGGCCTTACTGGACTTTATCAGATACACAATCCTGACTGCTTTGGTTTTGGAGAATTCTGAGGTTCTCAGAAAAGGTTTTTATTTTTTTTCAAACCATTTTTTTAAGTTGAGAATTACGTTTTATTTTTTGGCCACACCGCACGTGGGAACTTCCCTGACCAGGGATCAAACCCGTGCCCCTTGCAGTGGAAGGGCAGAGTCCTAACCACTGGACCACCAGGGAAGTCCAAAAACAGTTTCTAATTGTATCAATGGTACATTCCTCAGGTTGCTCTGTGGTTTATCAGTGTCATTAAAGTGAGATGCCTCAGTCCACTCCTTCACATAATATCCAATAAACTGATGCTTACTGAGCATCAGTGCTTGAGAGGTGGAAAATGAATAAAGCACGATCCACAAGATAAATCCAGGTCAGTGAGGGGGTCAATTCGAGAAGTATCATCCTATCCACGGGAACACAGAAAATGAATTGCGAGGTGTCCATTGATTTACATATTGGGATCCAATCAGAAAAGCACAATTCGATAGAATGTCATCATAATGAACTCTTTCTAGGAATATGCATTTCATATAATAAGTTACCCATTATAAGTTAGGCAACCCTACAGACTAGTTTAAAAACAGCTTAATATATGTGGAATCTAAAAAAATGGTACAAATGAATTTATTTACAAAAGGGAAATAGAGTCACAGATGTAGAAAACAAACTTATGGTTACTAGGGGGGAAAGAGGTGGGCGAGGGATAAACTGGGAGATTGGGATTGACATATACACACTACTGTATATAAAATAGATAACTAATAAGAACCTACTGTATAGCACAGGGAACTCTACTCAATACTCTGCGGTGACCTATATGGGAAAAGAATCTAAAACAGAGTGGATATATGTATGTATATAGCTGATTCACTTTGCTGTACACCTGAAACTAACACAACATTGTAAATCAACTATATTCCAATAAAAATTATAAATAAATAAGTAAATAAATGCAGCTTAATGGATGGAACTTGTAGGAGATTCTGCCTCATAACCAGGAAGTAACTTAGATAGAATAATGCTATGGAACAAATACCCGTCAATGGCTTAATATCATTGGGTCTCTGAGATAATGGACTCATGGACCTTCTTCTGAAGCTTTTTCAGGATTTACTTAGTCCAGGGTCAGGTGTTGTGATTGTCTATAAGAAATATCTTCCCAAGTTCTGATAATATGAAACAGCAGTTCAGTCACTGATGTGGGAAGATTGTTTTAAAGTCCTTAGAACAGAGCTTAAATTTTATGTTGTATTTTATGTTCCGTTTTAGCTCTACATTACCATTAACATTGATGCATCTTTCCTGCCAAACTGTGTTTTTTCTTGATCATTTCAGTGTACTTGTTCTTTAAAGTTTATGGATTAAGGGATGACTTCTGAGGAAACAAAATGTAAATAAACTGACTTCGGTGTTGATTCTCTACCACAATTTAAAGACACTGGTTCGTCACTACTGCTGTTGTTTTTTGCAGAATTGTACAAATATCGAGTGCTTACAAATCTCCTGTGCAGTGGGACAACTAGGGGGAGGAGAAAGCGCTGTCCTGAAAGTCAGGTCACGGTTATGGGCCAAGACATTTCTCCAGGTAAGAGAAACAGTGCAGCACTGACGTGCCACTCACAGGAAACCTCTTCTCAAAAGCTCAGAGGGAAGCTTTTTTGTAAAGGATTTTTAGATGTTTTAACTTTTTTAATGTTTTGATTTTCTATATTTTCCATTAAAATTTTTTATATTTTTAGATTAATTTTCAGAATTTTTAATTTAATTTTAAAAAATTAAATGGAAGGAATGCAGCCTAGATCAGCTGGTCATCTTTCCCATCAGGTGAATTTGATATTTTTCCAGGTTTATTGAGATCTTATTGACATATGACCTATGTAAACTTAAGGTGTACAACATGACAATTTGATACTATATATTGTGACATGATTATCACAATAAGCTTAGTTAATACCTCTGTCCCCTCACATAATTACCTTTGTGTGTGTGTGTGTGTGTGTGTGTGTGTGTGTGTGTGTGTGTGTGTTGAGAACTTTTAAGATATGGGCTCTTGGGCTTCCCTGGTGGCGCAGTGGTTGGGAGTCCGCCTGCCGACGCAGGGGACGCGGGTTCGTGCCCCGGTCCAAGAAGATCCCACATGCGGAGCAGCTGGGCCCGTGAGCCATGGCCGCTGAGCCTGTGCGTCCGGAGCCTGTGCTCCGCAATGGGAAAGGTCACAACAGTGAGAGGCCTGCGTACCGCAAAAAAAAAAAAAAAAAAAAAAAAGATATGGGCTCTTAACAACTTTGAAGTTTATACTATAGTATTGTTGACTATAATCACTATGTTGTACATTAGGTCTCCAGGACTTATTGATGTACTAGCTGCAAGTTTGTTCCTTTAACATCATGTATCCATTTCCCCTACACACAACCCCTGGTAACCATCAGTTCTCTATTTCTATGAATCTGGCTTTTTTTAGATTCCACGTGTAAGTGGGTTCATACCCTATTTTTCTTTCTCTGTTTGACTTATCTCACTTG
The DNA here is from genome assembly GCF_951394435.1 of Stenella coeruleoalba. Lineage (NCBI taxonomy): Eukaryota > Metazoa > Chordata > Mammalia > Artiodactyla > Delphinidae > Stenella > Stenella coeruleoalba. Next base: position 176,070,491 of record NC_137147.1, on the reverse strand, counting down.
GCATAATGCTCTCAAGGTCCACCCATGGTGTTGCAAAAAGCAAGATTTCTTTCTTTTTTATGGCTGAATGGTATTCCATTGTGTGTGTGTGTATGTGTGTGTGTGTGTGTGTGTGTGTGTGTGTGTGAGATATGTTAAGTGAACACAATTTAAATATCCTCAGTCCCTAAGACCGTCAGACAGTAACTGAGATTTGAACAAATCTGTTTGACTCAACACTATCTAGTGGTTCCTCGGTAAATAGTAGTTAATGAAATGATGCTGAGTACAAGAACGTAATTCAAGCCATATCCCCAGAAAAATTCAAATATAAATAGTTTAGCAGGGGAAGAGACAGTGTCCTAGAAAGTTCTTCTTGTCTGGTGATACCACAGCCTGGGCTTCAGCCAGAACAGCTTCTCGGTAAAGTTCCAGGCACGTTGATTGTAGATTGCTCACTGCTTTGGCTTGTCTGGACTGTGGCCTCCCATACTTCCCAGGATGATTATATTGGCTGTGTGTATTTTAAAGGTTTAAAATCTCCTTTATACTAAGCAGATGAATTTTTCCACGTGGAAATTGCTATTTATTTAAATGAGACTGCTGTGTTGTGACCTTGTTGTGTGGGGAGGATTTGGGGGGAAAAAAGCTAAATTAAAACTCCTCAAGTCGATGCACTCTTGCCCATATTTTAACTACCAGAAAACTCATTTGACTCATTGTACCATAGAAAATCCAATGATAAAATCCTTCTGAGTCTAGCTAATACTACAGAATTTTGTAGCTCTAGATTCTCACGTTTTCTATGAGTCAGAATACTTGCGGTAGTCTCACAAATCTTATATAATTTTGTTTCTAAAATAAAGAGGAGGAAAATTAAAAGTATTTTTAAAAAGGTTTTTGTGAAGCATTCTTTTTTTTTTTAACCTAAGGCAGGATTCTTCAACCTCAGCCCTATTAATATTCTGGTTCAGAGAATTCTTTACTGTGGGCTGGTCCTGTGCATGATAGGCTGCTTAGCAGCAGCCCTGGCCCCTACCCACTAGATGCCAGTAACAACTCTCACCGGAGCTGTGACAACCAAAAATGTCTGCAAACATCGCCAGTGTCCCCTGGGGGCAAAATCATTCCTGGCTTTGAACAACTGACCCAAGGAGAAGGGCAGTGCACAATTTCCTTTTGCTGTTGTTGTTAAACCATGATGTATTCATTCACTCAGTGAGTATTTATGAAGTACCAACTGCCAACTATGTGCCAGGCACTGCTTCAGGTACCACTTGCATGCCATCAAATTGCTCACAGCCATTCTGCTTTTTGACTGTTACTTTTTCTCTAAGAGTTGAGGGAGATGAGTTTTAATGAATTCCCAAGCCCACACAGTCTAAATGATAACCATCCACCCCTCCTATTACTTTGGGCATCACATCCTACTGAAATGAGGAAGCACAGCTTTTCAATGAAGCAGGACTAAAATCATTACGGCATTACAGTCCAGGGGGAAATGACTATTTCAGATGACATACGTCTGTCTGTGCATAACATACTGTTCCAGTAGAAGACCTATGGAGCGAAAATTGCACCTTTAAGAAAGACAAATACCATATTATATCATTTATATGTGGAATCTAAAATATGACACAAATGAACCTATCTATGAAACAGAAACAGAACCACAGAGAGAACAGACTTGTGGTTGCCAAGGGGGAGGGGGGAGGAGGAGGGATGGATTGGGAGCTTGGGGTTAGCAGATGCAAGCTACCATATATAGAATGGATAAAAACAAGGTCCTACTGTATAGTACAGGGAACTATATCCAAAATCCTGTAGTAAACCATAATGGAAAAGAATATGAAAAAGAATATATATATATTTATATATATATGTGTAACTGAATCACTTTGCTCTGCAATCGATTTGCAGAAATTAACACAACATTGTAAATCAACTATACTTCAATAAAGTAAATCTTTTAAAAAGTTTAAAAAATAAAGCACTTTCACCATGTAGAAGTAAAAAAAAAAAGACAGAAAAGAAAATTGCATCTTATCTACCTGTTGAAGACCCAGTGGATATGGAAGAAGTCAACAGCAATTGAGGGATTTTCTTTTTTTAAACATCTTTATTGGAGTCTAATTGCTTTACATTGTTGTGTTCGTTTCTGCTGTATAACAAAGTGAATCAGCTATACGTATACATATATCCCCATATCTCCTCCCTCTTGCGTCTCCCTCCCACCCTCCCTATCCCACCCCTCTAGGTGGACACAAAGCACCGAGCTGATCTCCCTGTGCTGTGCGGCTGCTTCCCTCTAGGATTTTCTAAACAATAACTATTTAGCACAAGTAGAGTCAGACCAGAACAACCTGCAGGGACATTCTGAGGTTCTACCAGAGCAAAGTGACGCTTCCAAAGATTCAGGAGAGACTGGCACACATCACTTTCATGTTTACCCACAGCCATAGCCCAAACTTCTGTACTTCCACTGTTTCTGCTTATACCAGTCTCAGAAGCTGATGGCTAGAGAGGAGAGCATTACTGCAAACTGCCGCCGGCCTGCCGCTCAAAGAATATACTACATCCTGGAAGTCTTTAATAGTTTTGTCACACAACCCAGCAGGAGGCAAACATTTTCTGCCTTCCTAATCCGGGAGAGAAAGTTTACGATTCTCGGCTGACGTGCGGCATTGTGTTTGGCTTTGCCCACAGGGTAAACACGCACACTGGCCTTTAATTCTACACGATGATCTGTGCTATGATTGTTGCTTGAAAGAGCAACCTCTTCAACAGCTTAAAGTTTGACTCGTAATTGTTTTAAGTTTTGTTGTCCCACAACGCCTTGTTTCTGGGAGATATTGAGTATTTAAACACAGGCTTTATAAAATGGGTGTGTGGTTTAAAAATAATTCTTGAGAAGGAATTTAGCAGCGGGGGAGCTCTTCATGGTCCCAGCCACCTCACTAGGTCTTTCACCAACTTAAAAGCCTCACTCTCCACTCCATTTGTTCCCAGCTCTGTAACTTTTATTAGTACCATGACCGTAAGCCAATCTTTGTGCACTAGTACGTAATAGAGGCAGGTGGTGGGCTGCCAACCGCAGTTTAAATGATGTGGCAATGACAGAGGGATAGGGCATTTTCCGAGGATTAATAGCTAGCTGGGGCATGTGGAGGGTTCAAGATATTGTCAAGGGATATTAACTCCAGCTGCTTTTTTAATCCTAAATTGCCTACAATATGGCAGTGATGGCTATTACAGCAGTAGATTGCCACGCAGAAGAAGAGATGATCTTTTAACATAAGAATAATATCATAGTTATGTAAAGAGCACTGCTGAAAGCATTCAGCTTTGAACATGGAATCAATAAAAGGACTGTGCTCATGAATTAAACGCTTACCTGTACCAGGTTTTTGACTTACAGACACAGGACTCGTGTATCTTTGGTGCTGACCTAGATCAGAGCTTAATAGCTCATATTTCCCATTCCGTGGAGCTTCAGAGCATCTTAGAAAAATGAAAAAAAATGCATTTTTCTACTGAAAAGGGTGGAAGAAACATAGCTTTTGGAGAATAATTTAAAATAAAGAATAGATCAATCTATGAATTGTATTATTTACAGTCTATTTGCCTACCACCAGATTTGTTCAGGTCCCAGACTGTGTCCATTTGCATCGCTGAATTAGCTAACGGAGGTGAGAGTGTGTCCATAGCCCCTTATCATGATCGGCAGCCCTCATTGTATGTCACTACCTTCTCTTACAACTTCCTGAACTTCCTAATCTCATTTATGGGGGAGGAGGCCCAATTCAATAATTGACAAAATTAAACCTTTTATAAGGTGCTATCAAATGGGTGGATACAGGATAGGAGGGTCATCGGATAACCCAGCCATTCACCATCCATTCATGCTGTCACTCAAGCAGGATTGATGAAGCCCTTCCAGGCATAGTGTTCCAGGTGCTGTGGAAGGTATAAGCCTTATTATATTCCACGCTCTATGCCTTCCAGTTTTGGGTAATCTTGTCGGGGAAGAAAATAATCAAGAAAGATAAAAAACTAAACAACAATGTGGAAATTCCAAACAATATAGGGCAACTATAGTTTCATCGCAGACTTCCTGAATCACAATCTGTGAACCTGATCCCAGGTGTTTCTGAGGTTCAGCAAAGCACAGTGTTTTGTGAACCAAGGAAAATGACGGTAAATATGGGTGATGAATGGAAAATGTGAGGAAGATTCAAAATGGCCAAGAGTAGAGGGATTAAAGGAAAGTGAGAGAAAATCCCCTCAGAGAAACATGTTTCTCCACATTCGAGACTTCAAATCCCATATCTCTCTTTTTTTAAAATTTTTATTGGAGTATAGCTGATTTACAATGTTGTGTTAGTTTTGGGTATACAGCAAAGTGAATCGGTTATACATATGCATTTATTCACTCTTTAAGATTCTTTTCCCATATACGTCATTACAGAATATTGAGTAGAGTTCCCTGTGCTATACAGTAGGACCTTATTAGTTATCTATTTTATACATAGTAGTGCGTATGTGTCAATCCCAATCTCCAATTTATCCTTCCCCCACTCCTTTACTCCCTGGTAACCATAGTTTGTTTTCTACATCTGTGACTCTATTTCTGCTTTGTAATTAAGTTCATTTGTTATTCATTAAGAAACTTCCATGTTCATAAATGCAGAATCATGTAGGAGAAAAACTTTCCATCTAGAGTTGATTCGGAGATAGAGTTCTCTCATGATTTGTTTCCCAAAGGTATGACTTCAAGAGCAAGGGAATTATTTTCTATCAGTGTTTTTTTATTGAACTTGGAGACTAAAGAAAACTTCTTCTTTGAAGGTTTGGGATCCTGGACACACATTTGAATATGTTATTATAACCCTTATGCACAGAATCTCATTACCAGAATTTGTCATGTTTCTTCTATCAGCCATGGTATTAAGGAAAGTAGATTTAAATCAAGTACACACAAGATTTTATGAGCAAAGATTTCCACATTTTAAAAAACACTTCTCACACAAACAAAAATCCAGCTTTCAGTTAAAATGGAAATGCCAGGAGACAAGAGAACACAGGAAGAATAACGACGAAAAAAGAATTTTTCCAAATGAACAAAGTTGCTTACCCTATAATGTCAGGATAGAAAAAACAAAAAAGCCAAAGAAGTAGTGACTTTAAGTATATATAAAATTTTGCATACTCTAGCCTGTCCTCAGCACGTAGAAGAAATGGGGTTTATTGAAGGGAGAAAAAATTGAACCACAGGGGAAAAATAAATTTGTAAAAATATTGAAATTATTTCAATGCAACCTGTTGGATTGGCCTCAAGAAACCCAACATTGGATTATAGATGGTGAAGTGCTAGTAAATGTTTAATAAACCACTTTCTGGAGGGAAAAAAACTCTGAAATGTAACATTTGCTGATTCCCGTGGTGTAACTGTTCCTGCCATGGTCAGTTTCAAGCTGCCAACATGGCATCACCGAATACAGAGTTGGGAAGAGATGCAGAGCAGCACACCATCATATAGTATTTCCCCTACAGATACAATAGACTTAAATAATATCAAGAGCATAGATAATAGTAAAATGCAATAAAATTATTGCTAAGTACTGAGTTTAGAGTGTTTATTACCTTTTTAAAAATACAATTTACTAATGTTTATGTATATATAACTTGTTTTAATAATGGCTCTATTTAACAACAGGTACTCAAAATTCTTGAAATTTTAACATTCTGCTCTCCAGCGCTATTATGAGCCAGCTACAGCCCACCCCTGGATAGATCTCATCACTGTCTCAAGCTAAACGGAGGAGAACCACAGGAGCTTAAGTTCTCAAAATGGTTTTCCTTGAGTTACTCTTAAATACTTTCCCTTGACCTTAATCAACAGTTAATATGAGAACCGATTAAACAAAAAGAACTTGCTGAAAAGTTCTGTCAAAAACACTGTATGGTTCTAGGTGAGTGGTTTTTAACCAGGGGGATTTTGCTCCCCAGAGGACACTGGCAGTAGTTAGAGACATTTTCGATTGTTACAACTGGGTGAGGGGTGCTACTGGCATCTAGTGGGTAGATGCCATGGAAGCTGCTAAACATCCTACAATGCACAGGACAGTTCCTTAACCAACCCAAAATCCTAATAGTGCCATGACTGAGAGATCTGTTCAGGGTCTTCTGTATAAGATGAAATGTGATTAATTTCTTTGCAACTTAGCAGCAGTCTCTCTCCTAGAATGTTTCCTTCTCTCAGATAACAAGAATTTGTAACCCACGATGTCTCCCTGTTATGTTCTAATGGCACTTGTGCTTACTCCTTTTAGGAACTCTGCTTTTCTGTTTTTATTTTAACCTTATTATGCCAACTCTTTTGTTCATAAGATGAATTACCTTTAGAAATAAGAAGATGAATGGTTGGTTGGATGGATAGTGAATGGGTGATGGGTGGGTGGATGGGTGGATGATGGACAGAAGGTGGACGGGGAGATGATGAATGGATCATGAATGGATAGATGGATGCGGAAAAAGTAAAGAGAGAAAAGGAAGAGAGAAGGAAGCAGGAAATTTTGCTTTGGAAATGGACAACATGAAAAACAACCAGTTGGCTGCCAATATACCTTTTAAAAGCTTTACATGGACTATACTTAACTAAATGTTTCTAATTTCAGAGGAAAAATGATCCCTATTCTCTTGCATCCCTGGTGTCCTTTGAAGTTAAGAAGATGCCTTATAAAGACCAGCCAGCCAAACTCCCTGAAGGCAGCATAGCAGTGAGTATCTTAAAATATATTAGGTACAAATCATTTTATGAAATTAGTTTTTAAATCACTGTTTTGCTTGTGGTAGGTTTACATGCTTATTACAGTGGCTTGAGAAAAGTTTCCCGCTTCAGATCACTATTTTCTTATTTGTCTGGAAATTCCTTAGTGTTATTTGATCAAATTTTTAAACCTTCATTGTAAACTTCTACCCCTCTCCCACAAAATTCAGGACTAATACCATTTTTTTAATTAGGCTCTTTTGTTTGAAAGAAGTCCAGATAGTCGTGATCATCAGAATGAAGTCATACCGATTGTAATTTTAAAGACAGCCTGGTGGGCTTCCCTGGTGGCGCAGTGGTTGGGAGTCTGCCTGCCGATGCAGGGGACACGGGTTCGTGCCCCGGTCCTGGAAGATCCCACATGTCGCGGAGCGGCTGGGCCCGTGAGCCATGGCCGCTGAGCCTGCGCGTCCGGAGCCTGTGCTCCGCAATGGGAGAGGCCACAACAGTGAGAGGCCCGTGTACCCCCCACCAAAAAAAAAAAAAAGACAGCCTGGTGAGTGAGGGATGAGGGAGACTCTCTTCCTTAGGGACAGTTGCCACAGACCAGCTACAGGAACAGTCATCTTTCCTTTCTAAGCAAAGACTAGTAATATCTGGGGGAAGAAAGAAGTACACTCTGAGCTTCATTTGAATGAAACAGGTTTTCAATTGAGGCTATTAAACATTACTGACAGCCACATATCTGTCACAGCACAACTGCTGGCAACCTGGCAAGGCCATGCAGAGCAGAGGGGAGAACAGATGACGGGGGATGAACAGGCACGGGCACCAAAACTCTGCCTTTAACGGTGACAGTGACCACAGTCAGGGCTCCAGGAAACAATGTTAACATGTAAACCTCATCTCTTGGTCATGCCATAGAAACCTGCAACCTCGACTTGGATTCTGGTCCGCAGGTCCTTGTTACTCAAAATGTGTTTTGCAGACCAGCAGTATCAGCAGTACCTAAGAAACTGTTAGAAATTCAGAAACAGGCCTCACTCCAGACCTGCTGAGTCAGAATCTGCCTTTTATCAAAACCATCAGGGCAGCAGGTACCCTGTCATGTTTGAGAAGCACTGCTTCGGACGGGGTAAAAGTCGATACTCTCGTAATTGCCCTTCAGCCTAGGTCTTTAAAAGGTAACTAATACTTACTCTTTCTAGCCTAATCTACTTTTTATAATTTAAATTCATCCCTTGATGAGTGATTTTCAACCCTGAGTATGCAAAGAATCACCGTCCACGTGACTTTAAGGTTTATACGTGCTCAGACCCCATCTGAAACATCAGGATTGAGTGAGTCGGGTGGAGCTCTGCCACTGCGCTTTGAAAGCTCTACAAGTGATGATTCTGCAGTGAAGCTAGGATTGGGAACCTCTAACACAGGCAGGCAGCATCGAAGAAAATCCACAGATTTCAGAACAGCTTCTCCTGGCCTTCACCCTGGATCCACCCTGCTCTAAGTGGAAACCTTCTGGAAATCACTCTACGTACTTTGCTGAGGCTGTTAACCACATTGACCTCAAAGTATTGTTAAGGAGATTATTTAAATTATGTATAAAAAGCTCTAGCTTTGTACCTAAAACGAGTTAAGTCTCAGGTCTCAATAATAGCAACCCCCCCAAAATGTCTTACCTTCTCCAGCAAAGTCCAGGATGTCCAACAGGAAACATCCATGAATTCACACAGTCAAAATATTTCAGTAAACTTTGGTGGCATTTAAAGCAAATACTGCCCCATCTTTCTTCACTTAGCTTGCCTCTTTCTCTTACGAGATGTCTGCTGGAGTTTGGATTTATGTTCAACCTAGAAAACAGAGGCTTTGGGTTTTTAATATAGAATGCTCATCCAAGGTGGTTCAAAGGCTTGTAACTCTAAGGGAGATAAATCTGGGTCCTTTGTCTTCTCTGAGCACATGCTCCATAACAGAAACATATGTGACAGTCAATTCCATCAACAGGATTGCATCTTTCTGTCCTGGCCACAGGTGCCAGCCTGCTGTTCTCAACTCATCTCAAAACATCCACAAAATGATCAGATACATGCTTCCCCCGTCCCTACCACCCTTGTTCCTGCATCTTTTAAAAAGTCTTGTTATCTGATGTAGATGATTTACTGCACCGTTTATGTAAAGGTTATGGGAAAACTTCTTAGGTCTCCCAATCCCTGACTGACAGAAGGAGACGTTGCCAGTAGGAAGTTAGCTGTGCCCTACAGGCTTGATTTGAGAGGACTGTGCTTAGAGCTGTTTCTTAGAGCGTGTTCTCAAAAATCCTGTCATCCTTATCTTGAAAAGGACCCAGCAGAAGGGAATTGCTTTCTGGTGGTAGAATCAGTTGGACTAGGTGGTTGAAGGATCATCAGAGCTCCAGTCCATACTCTGCCACTGGGGAAAGCATCTCGGTTCCTTCTTTGGTAGTAAGACAAAAATATTTGCTTGTTTTACTAGGCCCTTGTGTGCCATGAGGAGTCTTTCTGTGCTTCCTTTTCAACATGGTCATAATGCAACCATTTCTTGAACCCTAGATAAACTTTCCGTATTGAAGAAAATAGTAATCCCCACTTGCTACTGGCACAGTGTCTGCGTTTGTAACAAATGAACTCTCCGTGCCAGGTGACACTTGTCGCGTTCAGAGGCAAGGAAAAGGTTGCATGATGTAAAGGGGATATGACTAAATGCTGAATCATTACAGCGCAGAAGAAAAAAAATCATTCAGTTATTTGAGCACTTTTTTTGCCTATTCATAAACTTTGGCATTTGTGTGTCATGTGACTAAAGCCGAATAATTTACATCTAGAAGAGGATATAATGGTGTAACTCCAAAGGCAGTTATTATAAAATATGTCAGTAAAATCCTTAATTAAGAACTCACACATCAACTATGAGTCCATTTGACTCTTTGAGTTGTTAGCAAAACTCCAGAATCTTAAAATGGATCTCTTACATGAAACAACTGTCTGGAGTTCAAACTTATCACAGGACTTCTTTTCTCATAGGAGCTATTTGAATGTTGTTGAAAGGTATGTTCAGCTGGTCCACTTCATGTTATTATTTTGTTCTAAATGGCACTCTAGGTAGGGTGTCTTGGTACATTTATATAAAACATTCTTGTGACCCCACTGAAGTATGTTTACACAAGATTTTGTGATACATAAATACAGACATCAACATTAATCACCATTGCAAATACGACAGAGCTTTTTCCTTCTACCTTGGTATTTTGTCAAAATATACAAAAACATATCATAAATGTCAACGATAAAATGTAGGCATAGTAAAGACTTATTTATGGTCTTTCCAACATAATAAAGAACAACAAGATTTACAACACGATAAAGGTAAGATTAAATGTTCCCTACTTAGCATCGCTTTAAGAACATCTAAACCACTTACAGTTCATGGATCCCCCTTCCTAAAATTGCAGACAGTTATATTAAGTGGATTGTTAAAATTTTATACTAATTCTTTAAATAGCCATAGCTTCTTGATACATTAAAAAAAAAGAAAAACAGTTTGTTAATTAGTTGGCATGTAACTGAATTTTTCTCCCTATGTTTTAAGTACTCAAGTTACTCAATGTGACTCTTTCTTAAAGCAGTTGATATATGTAGTCAAAAACCCATGTTCTTAAAGTAAAGCTTTAGTCCTAAATACACCCCACTGTCCACCTTGGGACCACCTTCTTGATAAATGAATCTAATAAAGAGGGACTTGGGTAACCTGGCTCAACACACCATTGTGTGAGATTATACAAAAGTTCTCAAGCTGTGCAGTTCAATATGGTAGCCACTCACCACATTAACATGGATGGTGAGGCCCCCAGATGTGGGTGGAGTGACTGAAGAACTGAACTAGTAGTTTTACTTCATTTTATCTCACTTAAATGTAAACCTTAAAACTGTAGCAGTATATTTTTTCCATTAAACGCAGCTTTATTTTTGGGGTAAGACTACATTTTACTTTAACCAATAAAAATCCAGCAGGTGTCACTTGCTGCAAGTGTAAAATAAACACTGGGTTTTGGAGACTTAGTAAAAAAAAAAGAAAAAAAAGAATATTTTTATATCAATTACATGTTGATATAATTTATATCAATTACATGATAATTTTGATATTTAGGGTCAAATTAAATATATTATTAAAATTAATGCCCCATGTTTTTACTCTTTTTAAATGTGATGACTATAAAATTTAAATGACATACATGGCTTGGAGAGCACTGATCTACACCAGAGTTATAGAGTGTTCCAGCTTGGAGCTGTTGATAATACCAACAGAGCTTCAGAGAACATAGGCTGTTTAATAAATCTTATTCGAAATGAATGAAAAATTCTTACTATAAATTGGTGTTAAGTCATTAGGAACTCTAGAAATTAAGACCTACTTTTCTTATTTCTTATCCAATGGATAATCTAAGCTTCTTGGGAGCTTGTCTAAATGAGCTGCCAAACATAAATATTAGAAATAACAAAGTTTGCGTATTTTTCAACATTTTATTTCGTGGCCAAGCTTCTTCCAAACCATCCTAGGGTTTCCACAGGACTATGACAAATTTAAATAAACGCTGGTCCCATAAAAGTGATCAATTAAGTCTTTTCTCTTAAGCTTGCCTGGAGAGTTCAAGTTTCTCGTCTATACAGAGTATGGAGTCTCAGGAAAGCTTGGCTTTACCTGTTTCCACTTGCAGATGAAATGCCCCGTTGCCATTTACAGACCTGACTATGTCACCTAACTCCCTAATCAATGTGTTCTCAGAAAGACCTCTCCTTCCAAGACCTGGATGACTCTCCCAATGATGTGTTACCTTTGACTCATCCACCCTGTTCTAGCAGCAGCCATCTAAATCCTCAGCCCTGGAAATCCGAGGAAGTGCTCTGGGGCACTACTGTTGTTCTGTATTTCTACTGTCTCTAGTGTAACAACTTCTCGACTAGGCAGTGAAAAACCTGGATAAGCTTAGGGAACCACCAGGGGCGACGGAAGGTCGCTGCACCTGCACCCGGTTTAGATAGAGATCGGGCAGCCTCCATGCCACATACAAGTCCTAAAGGCAGCAGGCGAGGACAGCAGAATGCAGGCTTGGGGGCAAAGTCACTGAATTTGTCTTCCTTTAAATCTCTATGTCCTTTCCCCTTAGTTAATTACAGATGGTGAACGTATATGACATGCATAATCCTTCCACTGAAAGTGCTCAGAGAAAGGGTATGAAATGGTATTTTTCAAATGAACATAATGTTACCAGGAGCAGACTGGCAAAACTTTTGGTGATGAGAATTTCAGATTTTGGAACGGATAAGGATATCAGTGATCATCTTCTCTGAGACTGTTTTAAGACTGTTGTCAGACTCTTTGGAAGCAAATGCAAACAGAAAGCCAGCAGATTTTGTAATTATACCTTGTAAAGCTGTTTTCTGCTTCTAGACACCCTAATAAGCATACCCTGTTCAATTTAATGGGGTATTAAATGGGGTATTTTATTTGTACTTTTCCATCACTTCTGCAAAAAAACCTTCAAATATCATTATTAGATCTTTGTGAGTGACCTCTTCTGCTTGTTTCCACAGGTAGCCCATGGCGGGGGGTGGGGTTTGGTTTTTTCTTTTAATTTTTATTGGAGCATAGGTGATTTACAACGTTAGTTTCTGCTGTACAGCAAAGTGAATCAGTTATACATATACATATATCCACTTTTTTTAGATTCTTTTCCCATATAGGCCATTACAAGAGCATTGAGTAGAGTTCCCTGTGCTATACAATAGGTCCTTATTAGTTATCTATTTTATATTTGGTAGTATGCATATGTCAACCCCAATCTCCCAATTTATCCCTCCCCCCTTTCCACCCTGGTAACCATAAGATTGTTTTTTTACATCTGTGACTCTATTTCTGTTTTGTAAATAAGTTCATTTGTACCATTTTTTAAGGTTCTACATATAAGCAATATCATATGATATTTCTCTTTCTGTGTCTGACTTATTTCACTGAGTTTGACAATCTCCAGGTCCATCCATGTTGCTGCAAATGGCATTATTTCGTTTTTTTATGGGTGAGAAATATTTCATTGTATATATGTACCATATCTTCCTTATCCATTCATCTCTCGATGGACATTTAGGTTGCTTCCATGTCCTGGCTATTGTAAATACATAGTGCTGCAGTGAACACTGGGATGCATGTATCTTTTTGAGTTATGGTTTTCTCCGAATATATGCCCAGGAGTGGGATTGCTGGATCATACAGTAGCTCTATTTTTAGTTTCTTAAGGAACCTCCATACTGTTCTCCATAGTGGCTGTACCAATTTACATTCCCACCAACACTGTAAAAGGGTTCTCTTTTCTCCACACCTTTTCCAGCATTTATTTTTTGTAGATTTTTTGATGATTGCCATTCTGACCAGTGTGAGGTGATACTTCGTTGTACTTTTGATTTGCATTTCTCTAATAATTAGTGATGTTGAGAATCTTTTCACATGCCTTTTGGCCATCTGTATGCCGACAGACTAGTTTTATAGATAAGACATTGAAGCCTGCAATAGCCAAGGGGCAAAGAAACTCAGCAAAAACTCAGCAGCTATTCTCTCATTCCATTTCTTTTTATTAAACCAACAATTTGAACAGACCATCAGCCCTTATTTCAACTCCTTTAGCTTAGTGTTTTTATTAACTTACAAAATTAGAACTGTTTCCTATGTTAAAATGAAACATTGGGAGGTGACTTCAGATATTAATTAGGTAAATCAGAAGAGGGAACATGGAAAAGTATTGTTGCCTGTGTTCCTGTAAATTATCTATTAGTAAATTTTGGTGATCTCTAACACATGCACAAAATACAGACCAAAACTATGCTGTTTCCTTAGTGGACTTAGAGCTTAGGGGGAAGAAACATTTACAAGAAACCTCAGAATTGTCCATGGCATCAGATTTTCTATCTCCTAGGTCACTGTAACTGGCTTATGAGTGCATGACCACTACTACCCTTTGTAGTTCCAAAATTCTGAAATTCTCATTCTGAAAACTGTATCATAAGGCGAAAGTGATGCGGCAGCTCACATGCTGGGAAAGTTGGTGCAGGGCGCAGGAAGAAGGGGGTTCGCGCTGTTTTGACTTTGTTGGAGTCAAGCCTCAACTGTGACTGTGGCCCCTCCTGCTCTCACCAGCTCTCCTTCAGCTTCTCCCGGTTCAGGAGAAAGAGGGTGTATGTTATCGTGCTCAGCTGTTGAGAGAGAAAGAAAGCAACAATAATGGCAGATGGATTCTGCAGCCGTGTGGCTGACAGGGTCTTGGTGCTCCAGCCGGGTGTCAGGCCTGAGCCTCTGAGGTGGGAGAGCCGAGTTCAGGACATTGGTCCACTAGAGACCTCCTGGCCCCACGTAATATCAATTGACGAGAGCTCTCCCAGAGATCTCAATGTCAACGCTAAGACCCAGCTCCACTCAACAACCAGCAAACTCCAGTGCTGGACACCCCATTCCAAACAACTATCAAGACAGGAACACAACCGCACCCATTAGCAGAGAGGCTGCCTAAAATCATACTAAGTTCACAGGCAGCCCAAAACACACCACCAGGCACAGTCCGGCCCACCAGAAAGACAAGATCCAGCCTCATCCACCAGAACACAGGCACCACTCCCCTCCAACAGGAAGCCTACAAAACCCACTGAACCAACCTTACCTGCCTGGGGCAGACACCAAAAACAACAGGAACTATGAACCTGCAGCCTGCGAAAAGGAGACCCCAAACACAGTAAGATAAGCAAAATGAGAAGACAGAGAAACACACAGCGGATGAAGGAGCAAGGTAAAAACCCACCAGACCAAACAAATGAACAGGAAATAGGCAGTCTACCTGAAAAAGAATTCAGAGTAATGATAGTAAAGATGATCCAAAATCCTGGAAACAGAATGGAGAAAATACAAGAAACGTTTAACAAGGACCTAGAAGAACTAAAGAGCAAACAAACAATGATGAACAGCACAATAAATGAAATTAAAAATTCTCTAGAAGGATTCAATAGCAGAATAACTGAGGAAGAAGAACAGATAAGTGACCTGGAAGATAAAATAGTGGAAATGACTACCACAGAGCAGAATAAAGAAAAAAGAATGAAAAGAATTGAGGACAATCTCAGAGACCTCTGGGACAACATTAAACACACCAACATTCAAATTATAGGGGTCCCAGAAGAAGAAGAGAAAAAGAAAGGGACTGAGAAAATATTTGAAGAGATTATAGTTCAAAAAACTTCCCTAATAAGGGAAAGGAAATAATCAAGTCCAGGAAACGCAGAGAGTCCCATACAAGATAAATACAAGGAGAAACATGCCAAGACACATATTAATCGAGCTATCAAAAATTAAGGGAAAATTAAGGGAAAAGCAACAAATAATATACAAGGGAATCCCCATAAGATTAACAGCTGATCTTTCAGCAAAAACTCTGCAAGCCAGAAGGGAGTGGCAGGACATATTCAAAGTGATGAAAGGGTTAGGGTTAGGGTTAGGGTTACTCTACCAAGATTACTCTACCCAACAAGGATGTCATTCAGATTCAACAGAGAAATTAGAACCTTTACAGACAAGCAAAAGCTAAGAGAATTCAGCACCACCAAAACAGCTTTACAAAAAAATGTTACAGGAACTTCTCTAGGCAGTAAACATAAGAGAAGGAAAACTCTTATAAAAACAAACCCAAAACAATTAAGAAAATGGTAATAGGAACATACATATTGATAATTACCTCAAATGTAAATGGATTAAACACTCAACCAAAAGACACAGAATGGCTGAATGGATACAAAAAAAAGACCCATATATATGCTGTCTACAAAAAACCCACTTCAGACCTAGGGACACATACAGACTGAAAGTGAGGAGATGGAAAAAGATATTCCATGCAAATGGAAATCAAAAGAAAGTTGGAGAAGCAATTCTCATATCAGACAAAATACTTTAAAGTAACGGCTATCACAAGACACAAAGAAGGACACTACATAATGATCAAGGGATCAATCCAAGAAGAAGATAAGGCAATTGTAAATATTTATGTGCCCAACATAACAGCACCTCAATACAATAAGGCAAATGCTAACAGCCATAAAAGGGGAAATCGACAGTAACACAATCATGGTAGGGGACTTCAACAGCCCACTTTCACTAATGGACAGATCATCCAAAATGAAAGTAAATAAGGAAACACAAGCTTTAAATGATACATTAAACAAGATGGACTTAATTGATATTTATAGGACATTCCATCCAAAAACAACAGAATACACTTTCCTCTCAAGTGCTCATGAAACATTCTCCAGGATGGATCATATCTTGCATCACAAATCAAGCGTTGGTAAATTTAAGAAAATTGAAATCGTATCTTTTCTGACCACAACACTATGAGGCTAGATATCAATTACAAGAAAAAAAACAAACACATAGAAGCTAAACGATATGCTACTAAATAACCAAGAGATCACTGAAGAAATCAAAGAGGAAATCAGAAAATACCTAGAAACAAATGACAATGAAAACACGATGACCCAAAACCTATGGGATGCAGCAAAAGCAGTTCTAAGAGAGAAGTTTATAGCAATACAATCCTACCTCAAGAAACATCTCAAATAAACAACCTAACCTTACATCTAATGCATTTAGATAAAAAAGAACAAAAAAAGCCCCAAAATTAGCAAAAGGAAAGAAATCATAAAGATCGGATCAGAAGTAAATTAAAAATCGTATGAGGAAACAATAACAAAGATCAGTAAAACTAATAGCTGTTTCTTTGAGAAGATAAACAAAGCTGATAAACCATTAGCCAGACTCATCAAGAAAAAAAGGGAGAAGACTCAAATCAACAGAATTAGAAATGAAAAAGCAGAAGTAACAACTGACACTGCAGAAATACAAAGGATCATGAGAGATTACTACAAGAAGCTCTATGCCAATAAAATGGACAACCTGGAAGAAATGGACAATTTGTTAGAAAAGCACAACCTTCCGAAACTGAACCAGGAAGAAATAGAAAATGTAAAGAGACGAATCACAAGCACGGAAATTGAAACTGTGATTAAAAATCTTCCAACTGGGCTTCCCTGGTGGTGCAGTGGTTAAGAGTCCACCTGCCGATGCAGGGGACACGGGTTCATGCCCCGGTCTGGGAAGATCCCACATGCCGTGGAGTGGCTGGGCCCGTGAGCCATGGCTGCTGAGCCTGCACGTCTGGAGCCTATACTCCACAACGGGAGAGGCCACAACAGTGAAAGGCCCGTGTACCGCAAAAAAAAAAAAAAATCTTCCAACTAACAAAAGCCCAGGGCTACGTGGGTTCACAGGCGAATTCTATCAAACATTTAGAGAAGAGCTACCACCTATCCTTCTCAAACTCTTCCAAAATATAGCAGAGGGAGGAACACTCCCAAACTCATTCTATGAAGCCACCATCACCCTGATACCAAAACCAAAGATGTCACAAAAGAAGAAAGCTACAGGCCAATATCACTGATGAACATACATGCAAAAATCCTCCACAAAATACTAGCAAACAGAATCCAACAGCAGACTAAAAAGATCATACACCATGATCAAGTGGGGTTTATCCCAGGAATGCAAGGATTCTTCGGTATACGCAAATCAATCAATGTGATACGCCATATTAACAAATTGAAGGATAAAAACCATATGATCATCTCAATAGATGCAGAAAAAGCTTTTGACAAAATTCAACACCCATTTATGATTAAAAAAAAATACTCCAGAAAGTAGGCATAGAGGGAACCGACCTCAACATAATAAAGGCCATATATGACCAACCCACAGCCAACAACATTCTCAATGGTGAAAAAGTGAAACTATTTCCACTAAGATCAGGAACAAGACAAGGTTGCGTACTCACCATCATTATTCAACATAGGTTTAGAAGTTTTAGCCACAGCCATCAGAGAAGAAAAAGAAATAAAAGGAATACAAATTGGAAAAGAAGAAGTAAAACTGTCACTGTTTGCAGATGACATGATACCATACAGAGAGAATCCTAAAGATGCTACCAGAAAACTACCAGAGCTAGTCAATGAATTTGGTAAAGTAACAGGACACAAAATTAATGCACAGAAATCTCTTGCATTCCTATACACTAATGATGAAAAATCTGAAAGAGAAATTAAGGAAACACTCCCATTTACCACTGCAACAAAAAGAATAAAATACCTAGGAATAAACCTACCTAAGGAGACAAAAGACCTGTATGCAGAAAACTATAAGACACTGATGAAAGAAATTAAAGATGATACAAAAAGATGGAGAGATATACCACGTTCTTGGATTGGAAGAATCAACAATGTGAAAATGACTCTACTACCCAAAGCAATCTACAGATTCAATACAATCCCTGTCAAACTACCAATGGCATTTTTCACAGAACTAGAACAAAAAATTTCACAATTTGTGTGGAAACACAAAAGACTCTGAATAGCCAAAGCAATACTGAAAAAGAAAAGTGGAGCTGGAGGAATCAGACTCCCTGACCTCAGATTATACTACAAAGCTACAGTAACCAAGACAAGTATGGGACTGGCACAAAAACAAATATAGATCAATGGAACAGGATAGAAAGCCCAGAGATAAACCCATGCACATATGGTCACCTTATCATTGATAAAGGAGGCAAGAATATACAATGGAGAAAAGACAGCATCTTCAATACGTAGTGCTGGAAAAACGGGACAGCTACATGTAACAGAATGAAATTAGAACACTCCCTAACACCATACACAAAAATAAACTCAAAATGGATTAAAGACCTAAATGTAAGGCCAGACACTATCAAACTGTTAGAGGAAAACATAGGCAGAACACTCTATGATGTAAATCACAGTAAGATCCTTTTTGACCCACCTCCTAGAGAAAAGGAAATGAAAACAAAAATAAACAAATGGGACTTAATGAAACTTAAAAGCTTTTGCACAACAAAGGAAACCATAAACAAGACCAAAAGACAACCCTCAGAATGGGAGAAAATATTTGCAAATGAAGCAACTGACAAAGGATTAATCTCCAAAATATATAAGCAGCTCATGCAGCTCAACATCAAAAAAAACAAACAACCCAATCCAAAAATGGGCAGAAGACCTAAATAGACATTTCTCCAAAGAAGATATACAGATTGCCAACAAACACATGAAATGATGCTCAACATCACTAATCATTAGAGAAATGCAAATCAAAACTACAATGAGGTATCACCTCACACCAGTCAGAATGGCCATCATCAAAAAATCTACAAAGAATAAATCCTGGAGAGGGTGTGGAGAAAAGGGAACCCTCTTGCACTGTTGGTGGGAATTTAAATTGCTACAGCCACTATGGAGGTTCCTTAAAAAACTAAATAGAACTACCATATGACCCAGAAATCCCACTACTGGGCATATACCCTGAGAAAACCATAATTCAAAAAGAGTCATGTACCACAATGTTCATTGCAGCTCTATTTACGATAGCCAGGACATGGAAGCAACCTAAGTGTCCATCGAGAGATGAATGGATAAAGAAGATGTGGCACATATATACAATGGAATATTACTCAGCCATAAAAAGAAATGAAATTGAGTTGTTTGTAGTGAGGTGGATGGACCTACAATCTGTCATACAGAGTGAAGTAAGTCAGAAAGAGAAAAACAAATACCATATGCTAGCACATATATATGGAACCTAAAAAAAAAGTAAAAAATGGTTCTGAAGAACCTAGGGGAGGACAGGAATAAAGATGCAGACACAGAGAATGGACTTGAGGACACAGGGAGCAGGAAGGGTAAGCTGGGACAAAGTGAGAGAGTGGCATGGACACATATACACTACCAAATGTAAAATAGATAGCTAGTGGGAAGCAGCTGCATAGCACAGGGAGATCAGCTCAGTGCTTTGTGACCCCCTAGAGGGGTGGGATAGGAAGGGTGGGAGGGAGACACAAGAGGGAGGGGATATGGGGATATATGTATACATAGAGCTGATTCACTTTGCCATACAGCAGAAACTAACACACCATTGTAAAGCAATTATACTCCAATAAAGATGTTAAAAAAAAAAACAAACTGTATCGGTGTGCCTCCAGTAATATTAGGGTTATTTTAAGTTATCATTTCATGCCCTTTCTCTGAGCACCTTAAGATGCAGGATTGAGCACTGATTTCATACATTATCAGATGTAATTCACCAAGGAAAAGGGATATAAAGAGAAACTGTCTGGTCCCCAACTGGCTTGTGGAACCATAACCATGCAGAGGATCACTTCAGAGTAAATTACTGGAATGGAGATGTTTGAGTCCTTGCAATGCATTTCTTCAAAATTGGTACCATGTGTCCCGTCCTCCAACTGTGTCCAGTAGGGTGAGTGTGATCCCTCTGTGGTCATGGAACGTTGCTATCATGGGACCCTCTTATCGATGCTCTGGATGAATGGGGCAACACCAGCCAGGGAAGCTAACAGGTAAAGGAGGAAGGTACAAAGGTGAGTAGGTTATGCTAGGCTTTCTCTCACTGAGAGCATCTGTCAAGTCCCCGGCATTCCTCACCACGTGGAATCTCTAGCAGTTTCACCACCATCAGTGTCGTTGCTCAGCCTGGATGTAAATGATACTTGGGGCTGGAGAATCAAGTGAATAAGTCATCAGTACGTGTGTGGCACAAGGGACGTGGACCAGGATGCAGGAGCAATAAAAACCTTGACAGGCTAAGAAGAGCACAGGCAGAATGCTCAAATCTAGTTAAGAAGGTGGAAGGAAAGATGTGAGCAGAGGGACTTCCCTGGTGGTCCCGTGGGTAAGACTCCACGCTCCCAGTGCAGGGGGCCTGGGTTTGATCCCTGGGCAGGGAACTAGATCTCGCATGCCGCAACTAAGACCAGGCACAGCCAAAATAAATAAATAAATAATAAAAACAAATCAATAAATATTAAAAAAAAAAAAAAAAAGACGTGAGCAGAGGCAGGACCCAGCACTAGGGCACAGGCTCTGAAAACACCCATGTTTCCAGCCAGGGGAAGCACCAGAACCACCACCCCACCCTGAGTTCACCCGCACCTCCTGGTGGGGTAGGGAAGTGTGGCCTAGAGTTTCTGCATGTGGGTCAGGACGAGACTCAGGATCCTTCCAACCAACACAGTTAAAACCAGGAGCACATGAACCAGTTCAACTGAGGCGATGCTCACTTCTCTCTAAAACCAGATAGGCCTGCTTTGGTGAATAACATTTTAGATCCAAGAATATTTTTCTTTCTCTTTTCTTTGACAGCAAGTGTGTCAAAGCGGCAGGGCTGGGTCTCTCCTTGGTTTTTTTGGGAGTCTCCAGAGGCAGAGGTCCCCAGCACATAGGCTATAGTAGAGCTGCTTCTTCCCACGTGGGGAGGCAGGGGTGGGTCGCACACATGGAGCGTGCAGTCCTGCTGGGAAGGTCTCATTTTTCGTCGAAGTTCCCTTGCAACAGTGGGGAATTCAGTGAGGCCCAACAGCAACTGAAAATTGGATTTAAGACCGAAGGCAGCTCCAATACATCGGGACAATTAGCATTCATGTCACTGACTACAGTTACTTTCATAAAATGTGAGTTACTTTCATAAAATGCATCATGGCCTTACATGACTGTGATTACTAGAGCAATGATGGGCTCTTTCTTGGTAGAGCACAGAGCCTAGGGCTAAAGAGGCAGTGACACTAATTAGATCTGTGGATCACTTAGTCCCCTGGGACTCAATTTTCTCACCTGTAAAATCAGGAATTAGGTGATGTCTATCCTTCTTGCACTCCAGCAGTCCATGGTTGTTTGCAAGCTCACCTCTCAGTGAGGTGAGCCCAGTTCTGTGGAGAAACGTGTGGGCAGACTTGGCTTTTTGTAGGGTTTACTTTTAGCCATTTTTTGCCGTAAAAGGTCCAACCCAATTTAAGGTAACTCCTTTCCACCTTGTTGGTTCCTGGTCCACCTCAATTCTATTCTAGGGTTTCTGGGTTGGTATAAGCCAAACACCCACCAAGTGTCTGTAACTGGACTTGCACCTAACCTGGGAGGCCTGAGAATGTGCCAATTTTTAAGATGCCATGTTCGAGTGCTGTAAACCATCAAATCTCCCCTGGGGTGATTTCAATTATTGCATGGATCCTTTCAGAAGTACTCCCCCCAGTATTATATTGGTAATTACTGCTCTATTTCACCCAGTAGTTTTCACGTTAGAGCTCATTTCTTTTATGTTCCGTTCCAGATTAAAACATCGGTTATTTGGGCAACCCCAAATGTTTCCTTCTCGATCCCGTTATGGGTAATAATACTAGCAATACTTCTTGGATTACTGGTTCTGGCCATTTTAACCTTGGCTTTATGGAAGGTAAGTTTATTTGCTTTCTTTTCCTTTTTCAGTAGAGAGGCCACAGAGAGGATTTAGAAGGATATACCTAGGATTTTAAAAGACAAGGCTAGAGGCATGATTTGGGAATTTCCAACATAGGGACATGAAGGGAAAATGGTCTTGTTTGCTTTGGCAAACTTAGTATGCTTGTGGAAGTGACATTTAAGAAGACTGAGGGTGTTTATTGCTGCTTTTATCTTGTAATTTCTTGTAAATAAATGTAAAGAGAGTTGGACTTTATTAACTAAGACCTGTGATCTTCTTTCCAATATGCTTGGAGTGATCATGTTATGATGAAGACTTCTTTTTCTTATTTAATTAATCGAGATCTTAAGCTTTTTGTTGACACAATCCTATCAGCAATACTTTGAGAGTTTTCTTTATAAGCACTACACGGATGCAATTAATATAGTAATTAATTATTACATGGGCTTTCAATGACACCACATAGATCATGCATGTTCTAATATTCTCAGACTTGCTTTTTTCATCTTGCCAACTAGTCCATCCCATTAAGAAGCCTTAACTTACTCTTTCATGTGTTTTGCTGACGTTTCTACTAAAAGTCTACAATGTGAGTTAATTTCTGGTCCCCAAACCACAGTACTGCCAAGTTCAGAGCTTTCCATTCCAAAATAGAAACAATGTCACAGTGACATGACTGTGAAAGTAATTAACCCAGTCCCGTCTTAGTTAATCGCTATTGTTGGCATTCTCCAAAATCATAGTGTATTTTTATTTTGAAACATGAGGCATGCTTAATAAACTGAGAAATCCTTGCCTTTTGAGTTAAATAATGGCTTTCCTGATCATTATCAGCTGTTTTGTGCCATCCTGAGCCCACAAAGGTCTATTGCATAGTCTACCTTTACAAATAGACTTTCATGTTAGTCTGTTATTTATATAAACTTTATGTCCATAAATGATGCAACGATACACAGCAATTGATAGAATATTGCACTAGTCCTACAAAGGAAAGATGACTCAATGGTTATAAGTCAAACCCAACAAATTGGGCTTCCAACCTAAGAAACAAGAATTAAGGTTCTAGGTTCCTAGGAAAAGTTATATTCTCCTAGACCAAGTACTCCTTTGAAATTCAGGAGAATGAAAATTCTATAATCACCTCTTCCCCGAGTTGCTGATTGATTTTCGGAGTCACGAAGATGTTCTGGGATTGAAATAAAGGACCCATATACTGTATGGGTCCTCCATATACTGTATACAGTATACAGTATATTCCTCCATATACTGTATGTTCCACCAAGTGCAGAGAGATAGACAAGCGTCTCCTCACTTCTTCCTTCAGTCCATCCCAAGGTAGCCCACAGTCCACTTCAGGATTCTGCCAGCCCTGGCTGGCAGTTCACATTGCTGCTGGCTCCAGAAAACATGCCAAAAGCAGAGAGGGACTCCTTGGGCCAGGTTGCTGTAACCCCAGAAAAATATACGAGGTCCATAAGCGGTTTATATAAAATGAACATTCTCCCGCCACCATGGACATGGCAGGAAGGACACAGATGCTCTGCGTAGGCAATGAATTCCTCTCTGCAGGTAAAGAACACACTGCTATCACCTCGTAATTTGGAGAACTGAGCAGATTATATTCTCAGAGCACCAAGTTCCTTAGACAGCAAATAAAGGGAAAACTCTTAGAATGAGGACTTTCACAAATTCTCAGGATGACCTGACTTGCTAGCCTGTTTCTCTCTTTGTAGTGCGGATTCTTTGACCGAGCAAGACCCCCCCAGGATGATATGAATGACAGGGAACAGCTGACCAATGAGAAAACCCCTGAGGCGTGAAAAGGAAAGCCAAAGACCAAACGAACTCCGACACTGGTCCAGTTCAAAGAAAAGAAGGATCAGGAAGGTTCAACCAAGGTTTTCCTCTACCTGCCAGTGTCCTAAGAATTGGAAAGGCCATGGTATCACCTTGTCTACACTGTGCTTTAGAAAAGCTGCCTCGGATCCCAGTGACCCTTTTCCGGAAGGAAGCATCCTTGACGCTGCAGAAACAATGGACAATCGCGGAAGATGTCTTTGGCTTGAGTCCTTCCGTATTTGGCAGACACTTTGAAATGGGTATGGGAACATGAGGTTGCTTTCCAGATAAATCCAACTGAAGTCTCAAAGATGCAATGTCTGAATTAGGATAGACTTTAGAAGGTGAACTAGGACCAAACCTTCCGACACTACTGTATCCAACGGAATATTTGACACCTCCCTCTGGAAAAGAAACATTTCTAATGACGTTACTGCTCAGGGAGACCAACCTATGCTGTTGGGACTGTGAAAGTACTTTGGAAACGGCAAAGATCATCTTTGTAAGTGAGGATAACGATTTATTTATTTATTTTCCATGGCTCTAGGCTGATACTCTAGAGGATTTGGAAATTAAGATTTGGTTCGCTGGTTTTCAAAATCACTCACTAGATTTCCTTCCGAGATATCCAGTTTGTGTATAATATATCATTTAGCAGAACTTAGTCAGGATTTAGACAGCGTTAAAGAAAAGCAAACTGGTATTCGAAGACCGTTTCACTCAACACCTTGCTGCCTTCTACCTGAAATTACTTTTATTCACACTTCCAGGGCCTCACATCTGCTTAATTTAGCTTTGCAAAAAGTTGCATTTGTATTTCCTTTTACAAAAAAAAAAATAATAATAATCTTTCCATTGACTTAATTAGCAATATACAAATTTCCAGGGACTCTTGACCCTAGGTGGTGCTTAAAAGTAATGGTAAAATTTCTAGAATCCATTAATAAAAAAGCAATTTAATAATTTGGGTAAACATATTACTTTTAATATCTACAAGAGGCAATGCCAACATTTAGCTTGGTATTAAACATCTATTTTTTTCTACTACACCTCAAACTTATATTCACAGAAAAGACATGTTAAACATAAATAGTAGGAAACGTAAAGTTAGGCAGATGTGAGATGAACCTAGAAAACATGTTCCTAGGGATTTTATTTAGAATTGCCTATTCCCACTTTACTATTCATTTTTACTGCTAATCTTTATAGTACATGACTTTGGAAAATAATTTTTACTTAAGCTATTTTCCCACTGTCTTTAATTTAACCATCACAGAAACTTCATGTTTAAAACTCTTGTAAATAATCCATAATCATGTGTAACAGTATCATTTTTCAAGTAAAATTGACCAGCCAAATTTATATAGTCTGCCCAAGTTTGTATCCTTTTTATGATAATGAAAAACTATTATGAAGAGATGCTGAACAAATTTTATATTTATGTGCAATATTTTATAGACCTATGTATCAAAAGCATGTTTACACTGGCATTAGTTATTTTTAAAATTAATATCCTGAATATTAAGTATGATAGAACCAGCAGACCCAAATCCTTAAGTTTATGAAGCAGTTGGAAAATTTATATCCCTATTTCAATAATCACACTTGATTTGAAAGATGAGCCAGACTCACAGACACTAAATTTTCGGTCATGACTTAACCTGGAGAGGAGCCATCTGGTTACAGCTGCACAACTTCTTTGGAAACCAAACGAAAGGCACATGGACGAACACACTGAACAGTTTGTATTCTGTCCGCTTGTGAGTTAAATTCTGTCACAGTAGTGGTTTCAAGCTGTCAGGAACCCAAGTCTGGCTCCCAGTGTGTGTGGCTCACTGGGTGAGAACTGCACATGTTTCAAAGAGTTGGAGGGTCCCACACCAGCCTCAGGGGGTCTTAGGTGTTAGTTGTCTGGGTGGAATTGGTCGTACAGGGAGGTGGTCGTTTCTGTAAGATGACTGGAGGGATGTCTCTCCAATCATATCACAGAGATGGGTCTCTCTTCCCCCAAATAAAGCCCTAAATCTTCTCGTCATGCCTGACTTCTGCCCAAGAGAGAATAAAAGATCCCTGAGAAAACACACCTATTGCCTTTTAAGCTAACCTGTGCGAAGGAACTCTTAGGTCTGGGACCCTATGAGCCAGGGCGTACAGACACCTGGAGGAGACTCGAGGTGCCAGGGGCAAGGCTGGATCCAGAACACAGCAGGTATGAGGACTTCAGAGGCAAGCTCCAGGCTCACATCTCAGCCAAGAGTGGTCCCCGTCTAGAAGGACAGGCGCTGCCACCTGCAGGCAGCTCACAGACGGCCATCAACGAACACTGAGGTCAGGTGCGTTCTTGAGCATCCCCGCCCCCCCTCCGCATGGAGAATATTCTACCAGTGCACTGAGTGAATCTGCTTCTCATCATGTAAAGCCAATCACTTTCATCATTCATAATGTGCCGTGCTTCTCTTAGAATCTATCTATATTTTAGATATGCCTTTTGAAATACTTGCAGCTAGCTTTTAAGAATGGGAAAAAAAATGGGCAAATCAAGTTTTATAAACTTGGAGATTTTTATACACTAAGTAAATAACATGGACCAGTCGCCACCGAAGCCCCACTCTTTGAACTCAACTCTTGCTTTATTTAAATACACGTGTAGATATCTGTGAAGATTTTCATGTACCTATTTACCTTGTCACTAATAAAATTAAAAATTAAAGACATGATGACATATTTGTGGTTTGTTTCACAAGCAATATAAAGCTTTCCCACAATGGCAGACATCAAAGGTTTCTGTCTTTACGCCTTCATTTATTTATTTATTTATTTATTTATTTTTGGCTGCATTGGGTCTTCGTTGCTGTGTGGGCTTTCTCTAGTTGAGGCGAGCAGGAGCTGCTCCCCGTTGTGGTGCACAGGCTTCTCATGGCGGTGGCCTCTTCTGTGGCAGAGCACGGGCTCCAGGGGCACAGGCTTCAGTAGTTGTGGCACATGGGCTCAGTAGTTGTGGCACACAGGCTCAGAAGTTGTGACTCGTGGGCTCTAGGGTGCAGGCTCAGTAGTTGTGGTGCACGGGCTCAGTAGTTGCTCCGCGGCATGTGGGATCTTCCCGGACCGGAGCTCAAATCCATGTCCCCTCCATTGGCAGGTGGACTCCTAACAAATGTGCCACCAGGGAAGTCCCACGCCTTGATTCTTTACTACAAAAACATTTAACATTGGAAGAGATTTGAAAGAGCGAGAACACGACACTTCTTTGGGATGATGAACATGTTCTAAACTTAGATTGTGGTGATGTTTGCATGAATAAACTAAGAAGGACTGGATTGTATGCTTTAAATCGGTGAATTTTATGGTATGTGAATTAAATCGCAATACATATGTTTAAAAAGGTGTGAGTCATTTCTAATACCTACACTTTCATACAACTGATTTCTTTTCTCTACACTGCTGTCAAATTTTGTCCATATAAAAATCTTTGCTTTTTTATGAAGCCTTCTTCGAGTCTTCGGCCAACTTAAAGGCTCCTCCTGTTCTCCAATGGCACTTCGTGAATGACTACACTTTTCCATTTGTTCTCATGACTGTTTTCCAGCTGGGCCAACCCTCTGTGTGAGCAGGAATATCTCTCACCTTTGTGTCTCCTACACCTATAGCACCAACATCTGTTATATAGTCAGTGCTCAAAAACCGTTCTAAAGTGAATGAATGAATATGCATATGTGCACAGTAATAATCATGGGGAATATGTACTCCTGTAACCTGCTCCCATTATAAAGCTTGGAGATACACACATTTTTTATCCTATTTAGAGTGTTCACACAGTGTTGTTATAATAGTTACCCAATGTTTGATCCAATTAGCAGATCATCATTTGTTTAACCAACCCTCCTATTGGAAATATTTGTTCACAGATTCATATATTAAGAATAGCATGAAATTGAATACTTTCATACATGAGGCTTCTTTTTGGTTATTTCAATGAGTGAACCTCAAAAGAGTGAGGTGGTTTGGTTAAAGTATATGAAGAATTTTGTAGTTCTTGATAATATATGTTAAGAGGACTAGATCAATTTGCATTAACCTAAAATACCATTTCCTTCATAATTCTGTCAGCATTTTAAAATATTTTGGTAACTGTTTTCAAATATTACTTTCTTTCAATTTGTATTTCACTGGAATTTGGTACATTTAATGTACACATTTGAGTTCTAATATTTATCAACCATTTAATACAGAGCAATTTATTGCTCATAAAGGTATTTAAATAGTTGCCACTTCTCTGGTGTTCATGAATTACAGTGAAAAGAACCCAGTGCCTGGATGCTTTTCTTATAGCCAAAAGCAAGCAGGAGGATGAATCCTTCACTTCATACTGTATATTCACTCACACTTTAAAGCCTAGACATATCTAAAAACTCAGGGTGGTGCAGAGGTGCCTATGTATCCCAGATGAAAAAACGTAAAAGGAAATAAGATTCAGGAATATTGGTGCTGAAAATCAATGTGCCACCCCAGTACAAACCAGCTGAGCGGGGCAAGACTTCCCCGCGGCACACCCAGAATAATCCATGATGGGCTAGCCCCACCAGTCAGAGCCTGCGCGCGCTCATAGTGGGGGACGTGAAAGAAGTCTTGTCGTGTCTTGAGAGTAGCAAAGTGCTTTCTAGTTGTATGTATGCAACAAGAGCTCAGCCTTCTCCCCAGATTCTGTTGATAACTTTGTCACTTCCAGCCATTTTACATGCAGACACTGAACAGCATCAAAACTTTCTAAAGGTTGAGTTGAGATCTGGGTGCCTAGAGTGGGCAAAATAAGATAAGGATCCCTCCTTGGAGAATTCTGAGAAAAGGCAGAATTCCCTCCAGAGCTGCACACTTCCTCTGTGAAAGGTGACCATCTCACAGGTTACCTTTATAAGACACAGCACCCTGGTGACCTCAGGAAGAACCAAAACATGAACACCTTTGGTTGCTATCCATGAATGCCAACACAGTACCTCCCTAGGGCCTAATGTTCTTTTCCGCACATACAGCAGATTTTCTCCTTCAGAATTGTGATCACATTAAAAGTTGACTTCTGGCCTTCTAAGCTTGCATCCTTCCACGCTGTCCTCTCCCTTCTCGCCACCCACCACCTGATCTGGAGGAGCCAGCTCAGTCTGTTGCGGCCAAACAACATGTGGAAACGGTACGTGGGACCAGGCATCCCGAGCACCGGGCCTGGGCCTCCTCTTGCCTCACCTGGGCCCACCAACTGGGTGCGGGGCAGCAGAGGAGCTCTCCCTTCATTTTTGAGCGATGTGGCTGACAGGGTCTTGGTGCTCTAGCCAGGTGTCAGGCCTGAGCCTCTGAGGTGGGAGAGCCAAGTTCAGGACATTGGTCCACCAGAGACCGCCCAGCCCCATGTAATATCAATCAGCGAGAGCTCTCCCAGAGACCTCCATCTCAACAGTAAGACCCAGTTCCACCCAACAGCCAGTAAGCTCAAGGGCTGGAGGCCCCATGCCAAACAACTAGCAAGACAGAAACACAACCGCACCCATTAGCAGAGAGTCTGCCTAAAATCATACTGAGTTCACAGACACCCCCAAACACACCACTGGACATGGTCCTGCCCACCAGAAAGACAAGATCCAGCCCCACCCACCAGAACACAGGCACTAGTCCCCTCCACCAGGAACCTACACAAGCCGTGGAACCAACCTCACTCACTGGGGGAAGACACCAAAAACGACGGGAACTACAAACCCGAAGGCTGCGAAAAGGAGACCCCAAACACAGTAAGTTAAGCAAAATGAGAAGACAGAGAAACACACAGCAGATGAAGGAGCAAGGTAAAAAACCCACCAGACCTAACAAATGAAGAGGAAATAGGCAGTCTACCTGACAAAGAATTCAGAATAATGATAGTAAATATGATCCAAAATCTTGGAAATAGAATGGAGAAAATGCAAGAAACGTTTAACAAGGACCTAGAAGAACTAAAGAGCAAACAAACAATGATGAACAGCACAATAAATGAAATTAAAAATTCTCTAGAAGGAATCAATAGCAGAATACCTGAGGCAAAAAAATGGATAAGTGAGCTGGAAGATAAAGTAGTGGAAATAACTACCACAGAGCAGAATAAAGAAAAAAAATAAAAGAACTGAGGACAGTCTCAGAGGCCTCTGGGACAAGCCTAAACGCACTAACATTCGAATTATAGGGGTCCCAGAAAAAGAAGAGAAAAAGAAAGGGACTGAGAAAATATTTGAAGAGATTATACTTGAAAACTTCCCTAACATGGGAAAGGAAATAGTCAATTAAGTCCAGGAAGCACAGAGAGTCCCATACAGGATAAATCCAAGGAGAAAAACGCCAAGATACATATTAAACGAACTATCAAAAATTAAATACAAAGAAAAAATATTGAAAGCAGCAAGGGAAAAGCAACAAATAACATACAAGGGAATCCCCATAAGGTTAACAGCTGATCTTTCAGCAGAAACTCTGCAAGCCAGAAGGGAGTGGCAGGGCATATTTAAAGCGATGAAAGGGAAAAACCTACAACCAAGATTACTCTACCCAGCAAGGATCTCATTCAGATTCGATGGAGAAATTAAAACCTTTACAGACAAGCCAAAGTTAAGAGAATTCAGCACCACCAAAACAGCTTTACAACAAATGCTAAAGGAACTTCTCTAGGCAGGAAACATAAGAGAAGGAAAAGACCTACAAAAACAAACCCAAAACAATTAAGAAAATGGTAATAGGAACATACATATTGATAATTACCTTAAATGTAAGTGGATTAAATGCTCCAACCAAAAGACATAGACTGGCTGAATGGATACAAAAACAAGACCTGTATATCTGCTGTCTACAAGAGACCCACTTCAGACCTAGGGACACATACAGACTGAAAGTGAGGGGATGGAAAAAGATATTCCATGCAAATGGAAACCAAAAGAAAGCTGGAATAACAATTCTCATATCAGACAAAATAGACTTTAAAATAAAGGCTCACAAGAGACAAAGAAGGACACTACATAATGCTCAAGGGATCATTCCAGGAAAAAGATATAGCAATTAGCAATATAGCAATATAGCAAGAAGAAGATATAGCAGCCCAACATAAGAGCACCTCAATACAATAAGGCAAATGCTAACAGCCATAAAAGGGGAAATCGACAGTAACACAATCATGGTAGGGGACTTCAACAGCCCACTTTCACCAATGGACAGATCAACCAAAATGAAAATAAATAAAGAAACACAAGCTTGAACTGATACATTAAACCAGATGGATTTAATTGATATTTATAGGACATTCCATCCAAAAACAACAGAATACACTTTCTTCTCAAGTGCTGATGGAACATTCTCCAGGAAAGATCATATTTGGGTCAGAAATCAAGCCTCGGTAAATTTAAGAATACTGAAATTATATCAAGTACCTTTTCCGATCACAATGCCAAGAGACTAACTATCAATTACGGAAAAAAACTGTAAAAGATACAAACACATGGAGGCTAAACAATACACTACTAAATAACCAAGAGATCACTGAAGAAATCAAAAAAAAACCTAGAAACAAATGACAATGAAAACATGGTGACACAAAACCTATGGGATGCAGCAAAAGCAGTTCTAAGAGGAAAGTTTTTAGAAATACAATCCTAGCTCAAGAAACAAGAAACATCTCAAGTAAACAACCTAACCTTACACCTAAAGCGATTAGAGAAAGAAGAACGAAAAACCCCCAAAATTAGCAGAAGGAAAGAAATCATAAAGATCGGATCAGAAGTAAACGAAAAATAAATGAAGGAAACAATAGCAAAGATCAATACAACAAATAGCTGTTTCTTTGAGAAGATAAACAAAATTGATAAACCATTAGCCAGACTCATCAAGAAAAGAAGGGAGAAGACTCAAATCAACAGAATTAGAAATGAAAAAGGAGAAGTAGCAACTGACACTGCAGAAATGCAAACAATCATGAGAGATTACTACAGGCAACTCTATGCCAATAAAATGGACAACCTGGAAGAAATGGACAGTTTCTTAGAAAAGCACAACCTTCAGAGACTGAACCAGAAAGAAATAGAAAATATAAACAGACCAATCACAAGCACAGAAATTGAGACTATGATTAAAAATCTTCCAACAAACAAAAGCCCAGGACCAGATGGCTTCACAGGCGAATTCTATCAAACATTTAGAGAAGAGCTAACACCTATCCTTCTCCAACTCTTCCAAAATATAGCAGAGGGAGAAACACTCCCAAACTCATTCTACGAGGCCACCATCACCCTGATACTAAAACCAGACAAAGATGTCACAAAGAAAGAAAACTATAGGCCAATATCACTGATGAACATAGATGCAAAAATCCTCAACAAAATACTAGCAAACAGAATCCAATAGCACATTAATCCAAAAAATCGTACACCACAATCCAGTGGGGCTTATCCCAGGAATGCAAGGATTCTTCAATATACAGAAATCAATCAATGTGATACACCATATTAACAAACTGAAGGATAAAAACCATATGATCATCTCAATAGATGCACAAAAACTTTCAACAAAATTCAACACGCATTTATGCTAAAAAAAAAAACTCTCCAGAAAGTAGGCATAGAGGGAACTGACCTCAACATAGTAAAGGCATAGACAACAAACCCACAGCCAACATCGTTCTCAATGGTGAAAAAGTGCAACCATTTCCTCTAAGATCAAGAACAAGACAAGGTTGCCAACCCTCACCACTATTATTCAACATAGCGTTGGAAGTTTTAGCCATGGCAATAAGAGAAGAAAAAGAAATAAAAGGAATCCTACTCAGAAAAGAAGTAAAACTGTCACTGTTTGCAGATGACATGATATTATACACAGAGAATCCTAAAGAGTCTACCAGAAAACAACTAGAGCTAATCAATGAATTTGGTAAAGTAGCAGGACACAAAATTAATGCACAGAAAGCTCTTGCATTCCTATACACTAATGATGAAAAATCTGAAAGAGAAATTAAGGAAACGCTCCCATTTACCAATGCAACAAAAAGAATGAAATACCTAGGAATAAACCTACTTAAGGAGACAAAAGACCTGTATGCAGAAAACTATAAGACACTGATGAAAGTAATTAAAGACGATACAAACAGATGGAGAGATATACCATGTTCTTGGATTGGAAGAATCAACAATGTGAAAATGACTCTACTACCCAAAGCAATCTACAGATTCAATGCAATCCCTATCAAACTACCAATGGCATTTTTCACAGAACTAGAACAAAAAATTTCACAATTTGTATGGAAACACAAAAGACCCCAAATAGCCAAAGCAATCTTGAGAAAGAAAAACGGAGCTGGAGGAATCAGGCTCCCTGACTTCAGACTATACTACAAAGCTACAGTCATCAAGACAGTATGGGACTAGCACAAAAACAGAAAGATAGATCAATGGAACAGGATAGAAAGCCCAGAGATAAACCCATGCACATATGGTCACCTTATCATTGATAAAGGAGGCATGAATATACAATGGAGAAAAGATAGCCTCTTCAATAAGTGGTGCTGGGAAAACTGGACAGCTACATGTAACAGAATGAAATTAGAACACTCCCTAACACCATACACAAAAATAAACTCAAAATGGATTAAAGACCTAAATGTAAGGCCAGACACTATCAAACTGTTAGAGGAAAACACAGGCAGACATGCTATGACATAAATCACAGCAAGATCCCTTCTGACCCACCTCCTAGAGAAATGGAGATAAAAACAAAAATAAACAAATGGGACCTAATGAAACTTCAAAGCTTTTGCACAGCAAAAGAAACCATAAACAAAACAAAAAGAAAACCCTCAGAATGGGAGAAAATATTTGCAAATGAAGCAACTGACAAAAGATTAATGTCCAAAATATAGCAGCTCATGCAGCTCAGTATCAAAAAAACAAACAACCCAATCCAAAAATGGGCAGAAGACCTAAATAGACATTTCTCCAAAGAAGATATACAGATTGCCAACAAACACATGAAAGGATGCTCAACATTACTAATCATTAGAGAAATGCAAATCAAAACTACAATGAGGTATCACCTCACAGCAGTCAGAATGGCCATCATCAAAAAATCTACAAACAATAAATGCTGGAGAGGGTGTGGAGCAAAGAGAACCCTCTTGCACTGTTGGTGGGAATGTAAATTGATACAACCACTATGGAGAACAATATGGAGATTCCTTAAAAAGCTAAAAATAGAACTACCATATGACGCAGCAATCCCACTACTGGGCTTATACACTGAGAAAAACATAATTCAAAAAGAGACATGTACCACAATGTTCACTGCAGCTCTATTGACAATAGCCAGGACTAGGAAGCAACCTAGGTGTCCATCGACAGACGAATGGATAAAGAAGATGTGGCACATATATACAATGGAATCTCACTCAGCCATAAAAAGAAATTGAGTTTGTAGTGAGGTGGATGTACCTAGAGTGTGTCATACAGAGCGAAGTAAGTCAGAAAGAGAAAAACAAATACCATATGTTAACACATATATATGGAATCTTAAAAAAAAAAAATGGTTCTGAAGAACCTAGGGGCAGAACAGGAATAAAGACGCAGACGTAGGGAATGGACTTGAGGATAAGGGGAGGGTGAAGGGTAAGCTGGGACAAAGTGAGAGAGTAGCATGGACATATATACACTACCAAATGTAAAATAGATAGCTAGTGCGAAGCAGCCACGTAGCACAGGGAGATCAGCTTGGTGCTTTGTATCCACCTAGAGGGGTGGGATAGGGAGGGTGGGAGGGAGACACAAGAAGGAGGGGATATATGTATATATAGAGCTGATTCACTTTGTTACACAGCAGAAAGTAACACATCATTGTAAAGCAATTATACCCCAATAGAGATGTTAAAAAAATTTTTAAATAAAAGGTTGATTCCTTTGCATGCAGCATTTTAAAGCACTGAAATTTTAAACTCATTTTAGATCTAAGTAAAATCCAAAGAACGCCCCCCCCCCCAGTGACGCTTAAGTCACCTGCTAGTTCAGAACAGCCAGAGTACATATGGTACCACGCTGCTTGCCACATTACACTCTCCCCCACCTTGACCGCAAAACCATCTGCCTGACACACTGTCTTTTGGAATTGTTTATAAGTTCTCTGTTATTTAGGGTCGTTGACCAAAATCCACATGGAAACGTAGCCTGAGACTAGCACCTCTTGACAATAAAATGTCTTGACTTTAACTTCTATACGTGCCATGATATGACATAGTAGGGATGTTCTTAATGTATCTGTGCTATTGCTCATTTTGATTGTGCACTGTTTCGTAGGAAAAACAAAATCAGAAGATTGTCCTGCTGTCCAACTTTTACGTTGGCATTTTTTTATGCAGTAACAATGGACCGCCCTGGTTTTTAATTTTGAGATTTCAACTTTCAGTCACTGAATCGACTTTAGTGTATGAGCAAATTGAACAACTTTTATTTCCATAAAAATTTTTAATTTTTGAAAACTCCATGTATCTCCTCTATATTAGTTTCCTAGGGCTTCCATCACAAAGTACCACAAACTGAGTGGCTTAAAACAACAGAAATTTGTTGTCACAGAGTTCTCCAGGCCAGAAGTCCAAGCCAAGGCGTCAGCAGGGCCATGTTCCTCAGAAGGCACTAGGAAGGAGTTGCTTCCATGCCTCTCCTGCAGCTTCTAGTCATCTCAAGCGTTCCTTGGTTTGTAAAGGCATCACTGCATTCCTCCCACCTCACATGGCATCCCCCCTGCCTATCTCATGTCATCTTCTCCTTGTGTCTGTGTTCGTGTTTCCCCTTTTGATAAGGACACCAGGCATATTGGATTAGGCGCCAACGTACTGACCTCATTTAACTTGATTACCTTTGTAAAGACCCTATCTCCAAATCTGGTCACACTGAGTCCGGTTAGGACTTCACCATATCTTTGGGGGAGGATACAATTCAACTCATCACATCCCCCTTCGTAAGTTTCTATTGCGTAGAACTGTTTGACAAGTGAACCCAAGATGACGATTAAAGAGAGTATCTTTCTATCAGTCTTTTGATTTCTCTTCACTCAGGTAATACACGAGTGTTGCTGAGTACATGAGACGACTCATAAACGTTTGGATGCCTTCCCCTCACTTACTGCCTTCACGCACATATTAGAAGATTAAGACAACTGCATTTTTATATAATTTACTCATCTGTTCTGCTCTTCAATTTCTTACCACCACCCACATTCTCATTCTCTCTTCTTCTCCCTTGAAATAATCATCTTATTCTCGTGGACTCGATGGATAAATGTGCGTTTTGTGATATGAGAGAGGAGCTTCCTCACCAGTTGGAAACTAGAGGCTGCTGGTCACCGAGTTAGTGGGGAGCTGAAGGAAGTCCCTGTCTTGGGGCTGTAGGGCTTGCTCACCACCCCCACTCTTCAGCACAGGGAGTGCATGGCTTAGAGCTGCAAGGACCCAGAGCTGAGAAAAACAGCTACCGTAATGGATGAACAGAACCAAGAAAATGAAACAAGGGTAACTAGCATTCCCTGGGCCACACACTTGATGGTAGGAAGGAGTTTACCCCCCCGCAAAAAGGGCAGGTCCCTCAGTGCCACAGACAGATGATGTGTCCATTTCTGGACACTGGTCTGGTCTCACAGGCTGGCCAACAGGCAGAGTCACAGCCCAGGAAGCAAACCTTCTCTTTCTTCTGCCTCCACTTTATCTGCTCTTCCCACCATCATCTCTCCCGGTCCTTATCCGGGAACTCATTGTGGTGGCTTGTCGCAGAGCACGGGCTCTAGGAACACGGGCTTCAGAAGTTGTAGCACATGGGCTCAGCAGTTGTGGCTCGAGGGCTCTAGAACACAGGCTCAGCAGTTGTGGCACACGGGCTTAACTGTTCTGCGAAATGTGGGATCTTCCCAGACCAGGGCTCGAACCCGTGTCCCCTGCACTGGCAGGCGGATTCTCAACCACTGCGCCACCAGGGAAGCCCGTTGACGTGTGGAATGCCTTCCACACCAGGTGAAAGACATTGACTATTTCCATTTGGCCAGTGGCCCTTCACCCCACTCAGCTCAAGGAGTTTATCCTAGCCGACAAGCTCCAGGCCTCAGCTGCAGTCTCTGTATCTCATTACAGAGAGAACACCTAGAGGAACAGGCATCTCAAGCTTTCCAGGTGAGGAACAGTTGAGGGACTTGGGGTTGTTTAACCTGGAGAAGACAATGTCTGGGGAAAAATATTACCTGACTGTAAGTATATGAAGGATTATTATGAGGAAGTAGAAGTAGGAAGGAGTTGAGGATGGAATAATAAAAGTAATCATAACATATATACACTACCAAACGTAAAATAGATAGCTAGTGGGAAGCAGCCGCATAGCACAGGGAGATCAGCTCGGTGCTTTGGGACCACCTAGAGGGGTGGGATAGGGAGGGTGGGAGGGAGGGAGACACAAGAGGGAAGAGATATGGGAACACATGTATATGTATAACTGATTCACTTTGTTATAAAGCAGAAACTAACACACCATTGTAAAGCAATTATACTCCAATAAAGATGTAAAATAAAAGTAATCATAATAAAAACTGGAATGCATTAAGCATTTAGTCTGTGTCAAGTTGTTAGCCAAGTGCTTTAACATGCATTTCTTTTTCATTTAATCTTCACAGCCACCTTATGAGGCAGATTCTAGGGTTATTCCTGTTTTGTGATGAACTGAGCTTGAGGGGTAAGTAGCTTGACAGTTTACACCATAGCTGGTGGCAGAACTGACATTCAAAGCCGGGTCTGCCCAACTCCAGAGGCCAGGACCATACAACCTGCCATTTCTAACAAGTTGAGATTAACAATTCCATGCTGAAAGCAGAGAAGAAACCATTTAAGAAAATGGGGTTAAAATGGTTTTTCATGACCTTGGGGATCCTTTTCACATTCTCCCAGAACCAGAGAATTAACAAACGAGGCTTCTAGGCATAAAAGTACAAGGCTGACTCCATCTTGTTTAGAGAGTTGGGAATCAGAACCACAGAACTTCTGTCCCCTTCTACTTGCTGAACTCTACTTAGATTCATGCACATGATGAAATATTCTTAACATCTTTCAACCCCTAAAGCTAGATATATGCTATTTTAATTCTCAGAATATATGGACAGAGAAACTCCTTTTTTAGGTCATTTACCAAGATTGAAGCTAACTCCCAAACCACAGGGATTTCAGAGTTTGAGAACAGTGTATTTTAAATCGTTTTTTTCACACCAAAAAGCTACTGGTTAGAAACCTAAATGACAGAATAAACTTAATTTTCCAGATCAAAAAATCTAGACTTTTTCAGTTTTATTTCAGGAAACTGTGGCCTCATATAATATTCTGCCAAGACTTCAAACAATTGCTGTCCACCGGTCTCACTGCTTAAGAGACTACTCTCATATTTTGTCTTCATCTTTTGGAAACCAGAGGTAATGAAGGATTAACCCCTAGCAAACAGATTTCCAATTTCATCCTCAACCTAGGAGACCTGCTAACTGCATAAGCAGCAAGGTTTGTTCACATGTAACTCAAGTTATATGACATTGAAAGACTGTACATTATTTTTTATCCAAGATGCTATCTGCACAATTAGAAGACTGAATCTCTCCTAACTCATGTCCAGTTGAACAGAGAGTGGGGGGAAAGACCATGGTCTTTTGTGGCTTGGACTTTGCATCAAGGACTTTGCACTTTGTCATTGTAATGACAATGTGTTGGCCAATGTTGTGGGACACACAGCACTTCATTTGGGGTGGGTAGGAAGAGACTGATACAGAACGTGTTTTACTTTCTCTTTGAGTGCTGGGGTAACACTGTTTTCAAGAATTCATATTTATCCTTAGGAGTAGTAAGGGATGTGTGAGTGAGTGTGTGTGTGTAGGCAGGACAGTCTACAAGGCACGCTGGTGGACAAGCTGGAAGGTAGCTGCACCTGGAGACCCAGAAGCTACCGTAAAGCATCCTAAGGACCATTCCTCCAGTCTGGATGCTCAGATGTGGAGAAACGTAGGGCTGTGAAGCGGGATGGGCACCAAGCGGAGGTCCAGCAAGTGAGAAAGGGAAGTTCCAGTGAGGTAGACTGAGACTGGCAACGTGGAGGACAGGGGAGCTTTGTTTAGGGACGGAACTGCGGACAGGGGAGCAGGGAAGGCAACAGGAATCCCTATAAGGAACTTCACATCACGGGTGCTCTTCTCGTGGACAATGGGAAAGTAATGATCAACGTGAAGTTGATCACTTCCTTTCCTCCTCCACGGCAGTGCCTTTCAGGGACTCCATCTCAGTGGGATTTGACCCGCCCTTCAATGGCAGACTGCACTAATGGTCCCAGTTCTTCACTCTGCCCTCTGGCTTCACATGGCTTCAAGGCCCCCTATCCTTCTCCATGATTCTGAGTTCACCCTGTGACGCTTGGCCCCTGGGATGTTACCAGATGGGCAGCTGGCAGAGGCCCGGAAAAACCCGTGCATGATACAGCTTGCACTCTGTTAACTCAGCCTTCCCACGAGAAGGACATACCGGGGTTAACCTCCCCGTCCCAGGCGGAGGGCAAGAGACACGGGGAACAGAACTGCCCCCACCCAAGCCCAGTGCGGGTCAGCTGACCTCCTGCCAACCTGCAGACTCGAGAGAAATAACATATGTAATAACGGAAGTAGCTCATCTGAGAGCAGGACAAGGTGGCAGGAAACCAGGGTCCACTCTCCGCCGCGACGCTATGCAGTTCCTCTGGAGGAGGAAGGGGAAGGGAGAATAAAGGGAGGCGGGGCACACCCTAACTCTCACCCCTACTGCAGCTTGGGTGGCATCCCACGGGGTGGGGCGTGCCTGGCCAGGGGTCACCAGGAGTAGGAGGGACCGTGGTGACCTGGGAGCGGGGAAGAGCTTCTCCTCACCCCACCCAGTCATATGCCAGGTCTGGAGATCATCCTAGGACAATTCTCCCCAATATACACTAGAGGAGGGCTCCCTGCAGAAGAGGGAAAAATACCTCTTGGGCTACACAACATGATGTAAGTATAATGAAGTATTATATATAACGTAGACATATATATATATATATATGTACACACACATTATATGTGCACTGAGCATTTTTAAAATTTGTACGGGCAAGTATCATAGGTTCGTATGAATAGGGCTATAAACAAGGTAGCTAGTATATTAGCAACCCTTCACATCCTTTGAAGTGTCGTCTTCAGAGGACCCTTCTTTGAGAACTGTTACTGCAATGACAATATTACAAGGCTGAAATTGCTCAGTTAATTGTTAAAAACTCCTCCTGTAGACTTCAGACCCTTCTCCAGTCAAATAAACACATCTACTTACAAGATATGTACCACAAACAGACAGTGACACTTTGTGTTTTGTTTTTACCTCTTCCGGCTAAACGCAAGCACGTGTTGATTAATTGAAATAACATTCTCTGGATCGCACACAGACATGCTGTTGGGCTCCTCACCCAAAGGTAGAATGTGGGTTCCAGCTACTCGGATTGTGCCCACAAATAGCTTACATGTAAAATTTGAGTCCATTTTGTGCTTGATAGTTCGTAAGTCCGAAATTTTAACCGTCAAATTCAACATTCCCATCACTGCTGGTGACCACGGCACTACTCTCACAGTAGTCACAACCATTCCACTCATCAAGGCATTGAGTATCAGAGAAAAGGACCCAT
This sequence comes from Stenella coeruleoalba, assembly GCF_951394435.1. Taxonomy (NCBI): domain Eukaryota; kingdom Metazoa; phylum Chordata; class Mammalia; order Artiodactyla; family Delphinidae; genus Stenella; species Stenella coeruleoalba. The sequence continues at coordinate 176,029,769 of NC_137147.1, read as the reverse complement.
AAAACCTTGTCATCAGTTTCTCTGTTATTCTATACATAACCAGAGCCGAGTCTTTTGTGTCATTGTGGACTCCCCTCTTTTCCTCACATCCCATTAGCTACATCCCACCAAGGCTTCTGCTTTTTGAATTCATCCTGTTATCACCACCCCGAATGACCCTCTGCAAAAATTATCACCTTAGCTGCCTAACCAGGGACTGACACACTTTCTCTCTCCCTCTCTCTCCCTCCCTCTCTCTCGCTCCCTCTCATACACACACCTATTTGACCCTTAAAGTACTTTCTAAATTTTAATTTGATTCCCATATGCAAACACACGCATATCTCTCTCCATCCTCAATCCTATAATCTGTGAGAGAACTGTTACAAGTAAATCACCCTTTTTAGTTCAGAACCAAGATTTTCCTGTGATATGAGTTATCATAAATTTTTTTGATCTAGTCCTTTTGACCCAACTATATTCTTTTTTCCTTTATGAGACAGGAGAGAAACCACACTACACCAAGTAAGTTATCACTGAAGTTGTAATTCAGTGTCTCCTGCTTTCGAGGTCACATGAGGAAAAAAAATTCTTAGCTGTGTTTTAGTCAAGACAAAAATTATGAGGAGGGAGAAGGAGTGAAGGGTTACATCTGGAGAGAGTTAAATTCCGTGGCTGGAGAAGCAACTGGGAACGTGCAACATAGCAGCTTCCCTCACGCAGCCTTTTTGCTGTAGTTTGAAATCGCGTGGGTTTTCAGATGGTGTGGGTTTTATTTGGAGAGAAAGAATACTGGGTGTTTGCAGAGAGGAAATTCAACAACTGCTTCATGCTCTTAAACTTTTTGCCCTACATTTATGGACCAGGAAGATACTGTTAACTCAAACTGGAAGATCTTGGGGAAACTAAATCTTGCACAGCAGTTAACTGTTGGGCACTATTAGAGCTTCTGATAAGATTTTTGTGGAGTGCCTTTTCAAAACGGTTCCAAAACTTAAGGTCTTTTTATCTGTTCCTCTTTGATGACTGTGCTGCTCTTGCTTTACTCACTTCAGGGACCAGCAGCCTGATAATCCAAGCTGAAGTCATCCAGGGATGGTGACTCATGGCCTTGAGGGTTGCCAGCATTAATGTTCCTCAAATAGCCATACCTTTGCTGGAATCATCTGAGGATTTGTCATCCCTTCTCTTCCTCTCTTATGTGTCTACCTGCACTGTGTGATTAATGATAAAGAATAACTCTGGCATATAAAATCGTTTGGAAATGGAAAAGTTTCCACTGGAGTATAAAACAGTATCTCATCTGGGCTAAAAACATGACCTACTGTGCAAATTGCTGCCCCAAGTTGCTTAGAAGGGAAACAATGGACTTTCACTGTGTACAATCTTTAACAAATTGATAGTCTTCTCCTGAAAAGTTTTAGGTTAATAGACATCTATTTTGTAGGCTGAATCCTAGAGCCAACACTCAGTTTTTTCTATTTTATTCTTTTTTTTTGCTAATGTTGAAGTTTGCATATACCGGAGGATCCTTTCTCCCTCAGAATCACACCTACTCCCAAATAATTCATCCACAACATAGGCGCAACTTCTGTCCTTTTCTCACCGTTTCCTTGTGTTCTCTTTTCTCTAACACCCTCCCATCACATTACCGGACCAGGTTTGTTCTGCCAGATGTGCCACAAGCAAAACGTTGAGATGCCGAGGTTTGCAGCGAGCGTTTATTCACAAGGTAGCCAAGAGAGAACAGACCTCAGATCCACCTCCCTGAAGACAAGAGGCTCGGGGAATTTATGGGATGAGGCAGCAGAGCAGTGTGGGGAAACATGACTGGGAAAAGGTGTGGGCATCATCCTGATTCTGTGCAGCTGTAACTAAGCTACCGGCCTCTACCTGTTCAAAAATGGAGTTTGGGATTAGCAGATGCAAACTGGTATATATAGGACGGATAAACAAGGTCCCACTGTATAGCACAGGGAACTATATTCAATATCCTGTGACAAAGCATAATAGAAAGGAATATAAAAAAGAATGTATATATATGCATAACTGAATCACTTTGCTGTACAGCAGAAATTAACACATTGTAAATCAATTATACTTCAATTAAAAAAATGGAGGCGCTTAGCACATCTGAGGGTGGAGTCTTCAGCCCTCTGACGTCAAAAGGACCTCACGCATGCCCAGTTGGCGGGTCATGGTCCTAGTCAGTCTTAACCAGCTCAGCTCCAGCTAGACACAGCTGACTCCAAGTTTCTGAAAACACCTCGGGCAAACACCTTATTGTTTAGGCTATGTGCTCCTTGAAGGACACGAGAGTCTTCAAATGACCTTGATTAGTGGAGTCAGGTGAAATGGATTTGACTAATGATTACCGAGGGCTTCACAGTTACTGGCGTTTTAACAGTGTCATAGCTTTCGCACTTATTGGGCACATCAGGGTTAATAATACCCTAAAGCACCTGAAAATGAAGCACAAGCACAATAAATACAACTGGATTGATGATCAAAGTGAGGTCAATGCCATCTCTTGACGCAGGAGATGAATCAATGTATTCTAGAAGGACGACCTTGCGGCCTGGGAGCCACAGTGCAGCCTGTGGACATGACTTCTGTTGTTGGGGATTTATTTGGCCCATAAAGTACTTTTGTTGTTGTTGTTAATTTCACGGTTTCTATTTTTTTTAACATCTTTATTGGAGTGTAATTGCTTTACAATTGTGTGTTAGTTTATGCTTTATAACAAAGTGAATCAGCTATATGTATACATATATCCCCATATCTCCTTCCTCTTCTATCTCCCTCCCACCCTTCCTATCCCACCCCTCTAGGTGGTCACAAAGCAGCCACATAGCATAAAGTACTTTTTAAATTTTAATTTGATTTCTATATGCAAAGCTTTGGAGCTGCACATAAATACCCAGATTTATGACCTCTTGAAAAGCTAGAAGATCAGCAAGTGGGCCTACATCCTACAGTAACAAGCAGCTGGTCTCTGGCAGCAGGGCCCCTTCAGACAACAAGGTCTCCTCACCGACTACAATCCCCACCCAGCCCTCTTCACTCGTGACCCACCTGGTCCCGACAAGCACTTCAATTGTGAAGGAAGGGCAGCTTTCCACCTAAGATGAAGCCGCATAAGAGAGGCTTCCACACAGGGAGAAAATTTTGCTCTTCAATGTTGAATACCCCAGTGACAAACATGCCTCAACCAATAAAGCCACTCATGTGTATAAGATCATGTTCATGAGTTTTTAAGGAATACATTAGTTAAACATGGATAAACCATAGGAAAACAAAGCAAAATTACTTAGTGAAGACAAATCATTTCTTTAAAGTATTGCACTTTAAAAGCGACCTCCTGGTAATATTTTAAATGTTTATTAGCTAATGTTTTCAAATGATGAAGAGAAGAGTTTCATTATGCTAATCAACAGCATCACGTGGAACACACAAAGACAGAAGGAAGACTCATTACAGCAAAATTCCATGAGAAGGTCCTGTCTTCCTGATGTAGTCTTGACACTAAGGGTCACATAGATGCAGGCTGACCACCTGTCTACACAGACCGACAGTCGGTGGTGCTGGCAGTTGGGGTGTTTTGACTCAGATCTTTATAAAAATAAAAAAGTGACTGGTTGGGAATGGCTGAGTACACTCTCTATGAGAGAATATATGCAGTGAGAATATATGCACACATATATATATAAATAAAAACTATAAAAGACATAGAGTTGTTTCTATCACTTTGGTATGCCTCCTCACTAAAAACTCGCTGACAGAATTGGAAAACCCAAGTTAAACTGGCTTATGCAAAAAATAAATTTCTTGGCTCATGTCATGGAAAAGCTCCGGAGCAGCTTGACCTGAATATCCAGTCTGTCTCCCTTTCTTGGCTCTGAGCTCCCCATGTTGCCTTCGGTTTTTGGCTCTCCATGGTGATAAGATGGCTCCCCGCAACTCCAGGGTCCAAGCCTGTAAGCCTCTCTCCCAAAGGTCCCAGAAAAAGTCTTTTAGCTGACTCAGATAAGTCCAACCCTTACCTAATAACGATGACCAGGCAAATGCAATGTTCTAGTTGGCCAGGTCTGAATCACACACTCACATCTGATATGAGAGAGGAAATCTCCCTATTCTGCAGGTCAGAAGTCTGAAATGGGTTTCACTGGGCTAAAATCAGTGTTAGGAGGGCTATGTTCCCTCTGGAAGCTCCACAGGAGAATCTGTTACCTTGCCTTTTCCAGCTGCTGGAGGTCGCCTGTATTCTTTGGATCACAGCCCCTTCCTTCATCCTCAAAGTCAGCAGCACAGCATCTTCAACTCTCTCTCTGACTTGGACCTCCTCTTCTGCTTCCCTTTGTCACTTTAAAGGACCCTTGTGATTACACTGGGCCCATCCAGAAAACCCAGGATAATCTCCTTACTTCAAGATCACTTAATTAGCATCCTTTGCTCCACCTGCAGCCTTAACTCCCCCTTGACATATCACGTGGCACATTCACAGATGCCATGAGTCGAGCAAGGACATTCCGGGGGGATGGGGGTATTCTATCCTACCACAAGTCCAAGATGAATTATCTTCTGTGATCTCAAGGTGATCTAATTTTACACTATCTGCTCAGGATTTCTTCATTCTTCAGAGTCCTTTCTGCTAAGCCACTGCTTGGGAATTCATTCACTCATTCATTTAATAAACAGGCACTGAGTGGCTACTATAGGCAAAGCACAGTTTAGGCACTGAATATACAACGGTAAACAAGACGTTCCCCTCCCTCATAGAGCATAGAGTCTCACGGATGAGCAGACCACGCATAAGCTAACAAATAAGTAATATTTAAATAGTTATTATACATCTAATTCTATGGGGGCTTTTTTAATCTCCAGAGTGGGAGATTAAATATTGGCTGTGTCAGAGATTCTACTGCTCTCTGTTTTTCTACCTAGACTCTGTGTCTGCACTCCCTCTAAGTGGTTAAGGTCAATGAAGAAAGTCCCAGCCGAAGCAGGTGCCCATGGCACAGAAACAGGGCGACCATGACCCTCCATACAACATCTTTTTTAATTGAAGTATAGTTGATTGACAATATTATATTAGTTTCAGGTATACAACATACTGATTCAATATTTTTAAAGATTATCTTCCATTTAAAGTTACTACAAAACAATGGCTATACAATATATCCCTGTGCAATACAATATATCCTTGCTGCTTATCTATTTTATACATAATAGTTTGTATCTCTTAATCCTATACCCCACCTTGCCCCTGCTTCTTCTCATTGGTAACTACTAGTTTGTTCTCTGTATCTGTGCATCTGCTTCTGTTTTGTTATATACATTCGTTTTATTTTTTACATTCCACACATAAGCGAAAACATAGAGTATTTGTCTTTCTCTGTCCGACTTATTTCACTAAGTTTAATACCCTGTAGGTATATCTATGTTGTTGCAAATGGCAGAATTTCATTCTTTTTATGGCTGAGTAATATTCCAGTACTTCCTCTTTATCCATTCATCTGTCGATGGACACTTAAGTTGCTTCTGTGTCTTGGCTATTGTAAATTATGCTGCTATAAACACCGGGGTACATGTATCTTTTCAAATTAGACTTTTCATTTTCTTCACATATACACCCAGGAGTTGGAATTGCTGATCTTATGGTACTTCTATTTTCAATTTTTTTAAAAAACCTCCATACTGCTTTCCATAGTGGCTGCAGCAATTCACATTCCCACCAACAGTGTACTAGCGTTCCCTTTTCTCCACATCCTCTCCAGCACTTGTTATTTTTTTGTAGACTTTTTGATGACAGCCATTCTGACAGGTGTGAGGTGATACCTCATTGTGGTTTTGATTCATTTCTCTGATGATTAGCGATGTGGAGCATCTTTTCATGTGCCTGTATGTCTTCTTTGGAAAAATGTCTATTCAGGTCTTCTGCCAAATTTTCAATTGGCATGTTTGTTTTTTGTTTTTTTGATATTGACTTGTATGAGCTGTTTATATATTTTGGAGATTAGACACTTACTCGTCATATCATTTGCAAATATTTTCTCCCATTCGGTAGGTTGTCTTCTTGTTTTGTCAGTGGTTTCCTTTGTTGTGCAAAAGGCTTTTAAGTCCCATTTGTTTATTTTTGCTTTTACTTCTTTTGCCTTAAGAGACAGATCCAAAAAATTATTGCTATGATTTATGTCAAAGAGTGTTCTTGCCTATGTTCTCTTCTAGGAATTTTACGGTTTTGGGTCTTACACTTAGGTCTTTAATCCATTTTGAGTTATTTTTGTGTATGGTGTTAGGGGATGTTATAATTTTATTCTTTTACATGTAGCTGTCCAGTTTTCCCAACATCACTTATTGAAGAAACTGTCTTTTCTCCATTGTATATTCTAGCCTCCTTTGTCATAGATTAATTGACCATAGGTGCGTGGGTTTCCATATAACATCTTTAAATGACAACACTTCCCCAACCCATGCTCTTCATCTCTGCCAGACCAGCAGTTCAAGGGTTGTTTACATGTTAATCACTTCACGTCTGACATCATGTTAGTTAAGTAAGTAGGAAGTACAAAACTACCTAGAACAAATTAAAGGGGAGAAAGGGAACAGTTTCTATAAGTCAAGTGAATGAGTGATAAGAAGGAGACAGAATTATGCAGGATGGATGCCCACTCCTTAAATATTATCTGTCTATACTTAATACACCATTATGTAGGAGCTTTAAGTCTGTAACTTGATCTTTTTGTTGTATCATCATGACCAAGTCCATGCCATAGTGTCCTTATTTATAAGAAGTGGGTAAAGATGGGCAATCCTTCACACAACTATAATGAGGTTATTTTTTTTAACATCTTTATTGGAGTATAATTGCTTTATAATGGTGTGTTAGTTTCTGTTTATAACAAAGTGAATCAGCTATATGTATACATATATCCCCATATCTCCTCCCTCTTGCATCTCCCTCCCACCTTCCTTATCCCATCCCTCTAGGTGGTAGAGCACCAAGCTGATCTCCCAGTGCTATGTGGCTGCTTCCCACTAGCTATCAATTTTACATTTGGTAGTGTATATATGTCCATGCCACTCTCTGACTTCGTCGCAGCTTCCCATTACCCCTTCCCATGTCCTCAAGTCCATTCTCTACATCTGTGTCTTTATTCCTGTTCTGCCCCTAGGTTCTTCAATTTTTTTTTTTAGATTACATATATATGTGTTAGCATACAGTATTTGTTTTTCTCTTTCTGACTTACTTCACTCTGTATGACAGACTCTAGGTACATCCACCTCACTACAAATAACTCAATTTTATCTCTTTTTATGGCTGAGTAATAGTCCATTGTATAGTCCATTGTGCCACATCTTCTTTATCCATTCATCTGTCGATGGACACTTACGTTCGTTCCCTGTCCTGGCTATTGTAAATAGAGCTGCAGTGAACATTGTGGTACATAACTCTTATTGAATTACGGTTTTCTCAGGGTATATGCCCAGGAGTGGGAAGGCTGGGTCGTATGGTAGTTCTATTTGTAGTTTTCTAAGGAAACTCAATACTGTTCTCCATAGTGGCTGTATCAATTTACATTCCCACCAACAGTGCAAGAGGGTTCCCTTTTCTCCACACCCTCTCCAGCATTTATTGTTTCTAGATTTTTTGATGATGGCCATTCTGACCGGTGTGAGGTGATACCTCATTGTAGTTTTGATTTGCATTTCTCTAATGACTAGTGATGTTGAGCATCCTTTTATGTGTTTGTTGGCAATCTGTATATCTTCTTTGGAGAAATGTCTATTTAGGTCTTCTGAACATATTTGGGTAGGGTTGTTTGTTTTTTGATATTAAGCTGCATGAGCTATAAATTTTGAAGATTAATCCTTTGTCAGTTGCTTTGTTGGCAAATATTTTCTCCCAGTCTAAGGGTTGTCTTTTTGTCTTGTTTATTGTTTCCTTTGCTGTGCAAAAGCTTTTACATTTCATTAGGTCCCATTTGTTTATTTTTGTTTTTATTTCCTTTTTTCTAGGAGGTGAGTCACAAAGGATCTTGCTGTGATTTATGTCATAGAGTGTTCAGCCTATGTTTTCCTCAAGTTTGATAGCCTTACATTTAGGTCTTTGATCCATTTTGAGTTTATTTTTGTGTATGGTGTTACGGAGAGTTCTAATTTCATTCTTTTACATGTAGCTGTCCAGTTTTCCCAGCACCAGTTACTGAAGAGGCTGTCTTTTCTCCATTGTATATTCTCACCTCCTTTATACAAAATAAGGTGACCATATGTGTGTGGGTTTATCTCTGGGCTTATTATCCTGTCCCATTGATCTATATGTCTGTTTTTTGTGCCAGTACCATACTGTCTTGATTACTGTAGTTTTATAGTATAGTCTGAAGTCCGAGAGCCTGATTCCTCCAGCTCTGTTTTTCTTTTTAAATATTGCTTTGGCTATTTGGAGTCTTTTGTGTTTCCATACAAATTGTGAAATTTTTTGTTCTAGTTCTGTGAAAAATGCCAGTGGTAGTTTGATAGGGATTGCACTGAATCTGTAGATTGCTTTGGAGAGTATAGTCATTTGCAAAATGTTGATTCTTCCAATTCAAGAACATGGTATATCTCTCCATCTTTTTGTATCATCTTTAATTTCTTTCATCAGTGTCTTATAGTTTTCTGCATACAGGTCTTTTGTCTCCTTAGGTAGGTTTATTCCTAGGTATTTTGTTCTTTTTGTTGCATTGGTAAATGGAAGTGTTTCCTTAATTTCTTTCAGATTTTTCATCATTAGTGTATAGGAATGCAAGAGATTTCTGTGCATTAATTTTGTGTCCTGCTACTTTACCAAATTCATTGATTAGCTCTAGTTGTTTTCTAGTAGACTCTTTAGGATTCTCTATGTATAGTATCATGTCATCTACAAACAGTGACAGTTTTACTTCTTCTTTCTGGTTTGGATTCCTTTTATTTCTTTTCCTTCTCTGAGAGCTGTGACTAAACCTTCCAAAACTACGTTGAATAATAGTGTTGAGAGTGGGCAATCTTGTCTTATTCCTGATCTTAGTGGAAATGGTTTCACTTTTTCACCTTTGAGAATGATGTTGGCTGTGGGTTTGTATTATATGGTCTTTATTATTTTGAGGTAGGTTCCCTCTTTGCCTACTTTCTGGAGAGTTTTTTATTTTAGCATAAATGGGTGTTGGATTTTGTTGAAAGATTTTCTGCAACTATTGAGATTATCATTTGGTTTTTATTCTTCTGTGTGTTAATATGGTGTATCACATTGATTGATTTCTGTATATTGAAGAATCCTTCCATTCCTGGGATAAACCCCACTTAATCATGGTGTATGACTGTTTGGATTAATGTGCTGTTGGATTCTGTTTTCTAGTATTTTGTTGAGGATTTTTTCATCTCTGTTCACCAGTGATATTGGCCTGTAGTTTTCTTTCTTTGTGACATCTTTGTCTGGTTTTAGTATCAGGGTGATGGTGGCCTCGTAGAATGAGTTTGGGAGTGTTTCTCCCTCTGCTATATTTTGGAAGAGTTGGAGAAGGATAGGTGTTAGCTCTTCTCTAAATGTTTGATAGAATTCGCCTGTGAAGCCATCTGGTCCTGGGCTTTTGTTTGTTGGAAGATTTTTAATCATAGTCTCAATTTCCGTGCTTGTGATTGGTCTGTTTATATTTTCTATTTCTTCCTGGTTCAGTCTCAGAAGGTTGTGCTTTTCTAAGAAACTGTCCATTTCTTCCAGGTTGTCCATTTTATTGGCATAGAGTTGCCTGTAGTAATCTCTCATGATTGTTTGCATTTCTGCAGTGTCAGTTGCTACTTCTTTTTCATTTCTAATTCTGTTGATTTGAGTCTTCTCCCTTTTTTGCTTGATGAGTCTGGCTAATGGTTTATCAATTTTGTTTATCTTCTCAAAGAACCAGCTATTAGTTGTATTGATCTTTGCTATTGTTTCCTTCATTTATTTTTCGTTTACTTCTGATCTGATCTTTATGAAATCTTTCCTTCTGCTAATTTTGGGGGTTTTTCGTTCTTCTTTCTCTAATTGCTTTAGGTGTAAGGTTAGGTTGTTTACTTGAGATGTTTCTTGTTTCTTGAGGTAGGATTGTATTGCTAAAAACTTCCCTCTTAGAACTGCTTTTGCTGCATCCCATAGGTTTTGTGTCACCATGTTTTCATTGTCATTTGTTTCTAGGTTTTTTTTGATTTCTTCAGTGATCTCTTGGTTATTTAGTAGCGTATTGTTTAGCCTCCATGTGTTTGTATCTTTTACAGTTTTTTTCCTGTAATTGATATCTAGTCTCATAGCGTTGTGGTCAGAAATGACACTTGATATGATTTCAGTATTCTTAAATTTACCAAGGCTTGATTTCTGACCCAAATATGATCTTTCCTGGAGAATGTTCTATCAGCACTTGAGAAGAAAGTGCATTCTGTTGTTTTTGGATGGAATGTCCTATAAATATCAATTAAGTCCATCTTGTTTAATGTATCAGTTCAAGCTTGTGTTTATTTATTTTCATTTTGGTTGATCTGTCCATTGGTGAAAGTGGGTGTTAAAGTCCCCTACCATGATTGTGTTACTGTTGATTTCCCCTTTTATGGCTGTTAGCATTTGCCTTATTGTATTAAGGTGCTCTTATGTTGGGTGCATAAATATTTACAACTGCTACATCTTCTTCTTGGATTGATCCCTTGAGCATTATGTAGTGTCCTTCTTTGTCTCTTGTGAGCCTTTATTTTAAAGTTTATTTTGTCTGATATGAGAATGTTATTCCAGCTTTCTTTTGATTTCCATTAAATGGAATATCTTTTTCCATCTCCTCACTTTCAGTCTGTATGTGTCCCTAGGTCTGAAGTGGGTCTCTTGTAGACAGCAGATATACAGGTCTTGTTTTTGTATCCATTCAGCCAGTCTATGTCTTTTGGTTGGAGCATTTAATCCACTGACAATTAAGGTAACTATCAATATGTATGTTCCTATTACCATTTTCTTAATTGTTTGGGGTTTGTTTTTGTAGGTCTTTTCCTTCTCTTGTGTTTCCTGCCTAGAGAAGTTCCTTTAGCATTTGTTGTAAAGCTGGTTTGGTGGTGCTGAATTCTCGTAACTTTGGCTTATCTGTAAAGGTTTTAATTTCTCCATCGAATCTGAATGAGATCCTTGCTGGGTAGAGTAATCTTGGTTGTAGGTTTTTCCCTTTCATCGCTTTAAATATGCCCTGCCACTCCCTTCTGGCTTGCAGAGTTTCTGCTGAAAAATCAGCTGTTAACCTTATGGGAATTCCCTTGTATATTATTTGCCATTTTTCCCTTACTGCTTTTAATATTGTTTCTTTGTATTTAATTTTTGATAGTTTGATTAATATGTGTCTTGGTGTGTTTCTCCTTGGATTTATCCTGTATGGGACTCTCTGTGCTTCCTGGACCTGATTGACTATTTTCTTTCCCATATTAGGGAAATTTTCAACTATAATCTTTTCCAGTCCCTTTTTTTTTCTCTTCTTCTTCTGGGACCCCTATAATTCGAATGTTGGTATGTTTAATGTTGTCCCCGAGGTCTCTGAGACTGTAATGAGGTTATTTTTAAAGGAGTTTTAAAGCATGGAGAAAGTCTTAGTCTACAGGTCAAAGGGTTTTGTATACAATCACTAAAAATTCTTTCAATGCCTCTGTAGCTCAAGCTGCATTTCATCCTTGTTATCTCATGAGAATCATAGGTCCCTAAAAAACATGACCCTGAAAAAATCCTTTTAATTATGTGTTGACAGCAGCGTTATCTACTCCCTCCCTTTTCAGTTCACTTTCCTCCCCCAACAAAAATAACACAAATATGCACCCTGGAAGATAGTTTTATGCTAGGACAGAAGACCAAAAACTTTAAATCTCAACTGAGCACCTCATACTGCTGAAACAGTTAGTTAGCTTTGCCCAATGTGAGCACCATCATAAGATGGCCATCAGCTACAGACCTCGTTCAGTGTATTTCCTTACAGTGTTCAGATTTTCCCCCCGACAGGGATCCGCATTTTACTTTTATTTTTAATATTACAAAACGGTGTCTTTTTGGTAAAATAATTCAAATAATACTCAGAATTATAAGAGAGTAAAAATTCCATCAGCCAAAAATAATCATCTTTAATATTTAGATAAATAACTTTCCAGATATGAATGGGTATCTATGCATATGTACAGACACACATTATATATAATTTAGATATAAAAATCCCCATACAATACCTTCTCTTCTGTAACCTCTTTTCCCACAAAGGCATGGCCCATTTTCAAGTGAATATGTGGGGTCAGGTACAGAAATGAGACAACCATGTAGAGAAAAAAGAACATCATTTGGAGGCTGGGTGGACACTGTTTAATCGAGGCTTGGCGATTTACTAGCCAGATGGCTTTGGACTCACTGATAGTGCTCAGACTTTTGAGGGGATTTCTAACCAATTCTACCATATGTGTCAGCCTTAAACGTCTTCCTCCTTTGTGGTTTCACATTTTCTCTCATTTCATTTCCATTGCTATAATAATCAAAGTTCCAGCAGGACACTTATAGAACATTCAACGGATTGAACTGAAGAATGTTAAAAGAAGAATTATTTACAGAGAGCAAATCTGTGGCTGGACAGGGAATGAGTAAGAGGAATAAATAAATACTCCAATCTCTCTTTCATCCTGACTTCTGATCTCCCACCAATTTCTCTCATTGGCCAGCCCCAGACAGATGCCAGAGGGCAGGTAGAATACGTGCCATGGACTGTGGGCCCTGAGATGGAGGCCAATCCATGGCCCAACAACACTGATCTTCCTTCCCCTGCCACTCAGGGTGCCCACCCCGCCAACAGCAGAGACCAAGCTGAACCCGTGAGACGGCAACATTACCGAGGGGAACCAGCCTCAGGATCCATAAGGCGATCCGAGGGTAGATCATCAACATTAGCTGCCTCTTCCATGCAGTGGGTGGATTTCTATCCCACACTTGACACAAAAATAAACTCCAAATGGATTTGTGAGAAAATAAATGCTACATCGATGCTAAAATAAACAGAATTTGTTAATAACCTTAGGCTAGAGAAGGCCTCCTTCAGAAAAGACATGAAATGCAAGCTCTGCAGAGATGGATGAGTTTTATTCAAAAATGTTCAATTTGCTCCTTGTGAAAGACATCACAAAGTTGAAGAAGAGCAGCAGGTAGAAAAATATTTGCAGCAAATAATAATAATAACAACTGCTTCATATGGTGCTTATTGATATGTGCCAGGTGCTAGTACTCTACTGTGTCCTAATTCGTTGCATCCTAAGACAATGTGAGATAGGGACTATTAATATCTTTCCCATTTTTCAGACAAGGAAACTGAGCCATAGAGAGGTCAAGTAACTTGGCCACCATCACACCACACAGCTAGTAAGTGCCACACACAAGATTTGAATCCAGGCAGCCTGGCTTCAGAGGCCATGCTCTTAACTTGTACCCTAGGTTATTCTTTTTAATGCTCCCTGAAATGAACACTGAATTTTTATCCAAAATATACAAAGGAATCCCAAGAAAAGGCTCTTAATAGGCAATTCACAGAAGGGAAAAATGATAAACATAGCTTTGCTGGTCATAAGGGAAATGCAAATTTTTTAATGAGATATTTTTTCACCCATTGCATTAGCAAAAATTAAAAGGATATATATTGTCATACATTGGCAAGGAAACAGGTATTCTCAGAGGCCAGTTTGGAATATAAATTGGTAGAGCTTTTGTTGGCAGTATAGAATAAATTGCTAAAGATCCATTAATTGATGACTCAGCAATGCCCATGGCTTGGTATCATTTTTAGAGAAATACGTGCTTGTGTGTACCAAGATATCGCTGTAATATTATCTGTAATAGTAAAATTTTGGAAAGTACCTAAATATCAATTTTAGTATTGTTAGCTTAAAAGAAAGAAAAAGAAAAACTGTAGTACAGGCTATGTAACTCTCCCCAAGAGAAGCCTGAGAGGCAGAACCGCATGGTGTGAAGCTTACAGACTCTGGTTTCAGGCCAGCAAATATCTGGTTCTGAGCGCACCACTTCCTCTTTGTGTGAACAGCAAGCCCTGAACCTCTCTGTGCCCCAAGGTCTTGATCTGAAAATGGGACCTAATAACAACACTCACTTTATTGGGAGAACTGAATACGGCAGTCCATGCGAAGTTCTCAGAACAGCAGCATCTGATACATAAGGAGTGTTCTATACATGTTCCCATTGCTGTTACAAGTAACAACATGGAAAAGTCTCTTAGACATGTAACTTTTACAAACTGCACACACACGCACTAATACACACACAATATGATTGCAATTATATATATATATATATATATATATTTGCATAGAGATGAACAAAAGCAATCACTTATAAGTGATTTTTATAGTTGTCTTTAATCCATTTTGGAAGAAGGTGGAGTTCAAAAAAAATAAATTATTTTTCAAACTCTCCATGGAAAAAAAACTGGAAGAAAATACATCCAAATGTTCACAGTGATAACTTTTGGATGGAGAAATGATTTATTCATTTTGCTTATTTTTTCTATTTCTTTCCCAAATTTTCCTTCAGGCTTATGTATTACCTTAATCAAAATACTTAAACAACCATGGTTCTAAACAAACACACCGATAACCTATATTAATGGAAATGATGACATTTAAACATAAAGACCTTAATCAACTCTACTTCAATAAAAAAAGAAGGAAAGAAAAAGAAAATAAAGACCTTTTCTCAGCACTAATGGTTTTCATGTTATATGATGAACTTCGGGAGAACTTCCTTCTCCACCTTTTTTAAGAAGAGGCAGGAGGGTCTGAAAACAAGTAGCAAAAACAACTCCTGGTGAAGAGGTCATGTGAATAAAGATGAAAGGATTTGGAATCATTTGATTTGGATGGAAGAAGAGATTTCTTAGCAAAGGTTCCAAACTCACAGGCTCTCTTGCTAAATCTGGCCTTGAGACACGTCTTTTGTCTGGCCATGGCAGTGAACACAGCTGTTTCAGTATGGAAGCCTTTGCTGGGCACACACATACACCCGCCCCGTTTTCTCATGGGTCCCATCATTTCTAATTGACTTAAATCTTTCTGCAACTTTTATTTACGATACCTGTCCAGTCCCTGAAAGCGTTGGAGCTTGCAACGCCCAACTAAACCCTTAGCACATAACCACAAAGGAACTGAAAGCACTTCAAGAGACTTTGGTTAAATATGAAGAAATAGTATACAGTTTTAAATCAAAGAGAGCTTTTGCAGGCCCGTTTCTGGTGACCTTTCACAGGAGGATTTTTAACTCTCTGTCTCAGGTGATCTTTGTATAAACTCTCATCAACATCAGGCATTAAAGCACCACTGAGAGCCCTAGAATACAGCACTAGTTCTCCAATGCCAGAGAGCATCGGCAGCAACCGGGGTGCTTGTCAAACGTGCAGATTTCTGGAGCCGCTCCACTCCCTCCAGCCCCGAGACTCCGATTCCTTAGGTGACACTAAATCAGGGAATCCTCAGACCACATTTTAAGAAACAATGTGTGGTCCATACCGTTAAAGGCGCCCATTAGGCGACAACGACCTTCTCTTCTGGATGAGCCCCCAGCAGCCCCAGCTTGTAGACAGTGGTGCCGATGAGTGGTCCTAGCAAACTGGCACAGGGGAGGCTATCTGCCTCAAGTGGGACCTCTCAGATTCTCTACCATGGGAACCTGGATTCCAACAATACTAATAATCTCCACTAATTACCAAACTGGAAGCAATGAAGGGACATGTAGACTTCAGGGTGGCTATCTTCTGCCTCAGGTATGCAGAAGCAAACAAGGCTAATCCTTCAAGGAAATGAAGCAGCCGAGCTGAGAAAAAAGCGAGAGATCGAGCAGTCCTGCGTCAGTGGACAGTAACAACGATAACAAGTATCCCCTGATTTTAGTGACTTGAGAGAATGTGCTTTCTCGCTCATTCAGTACCAGGTTCCTTCTGTCTTGTGGCTTTGCCCTCGCCTAGGTCCCTGGAATCTCTTCCATTTAGCCAGTAGATGGGATATGAAACATCAGAAGTTTTTATGAGCCAGGCCGGGGAGCAGCAGATATACTTTACTGGACAGAAGTCAGCCCTGCTTACAAAGAGGGATGCTTGGAAATGTCATCTACCTATGTACCCAGAGAAAAAGGAAAAGAAAAACGTAGCTTAATGAACACAGAGCAGCCTCTGCCACAAGCTGCAAAGAGAGAAAAGTTAAAAGAACAGTTGCCAAACTATTATCAAATCAAAACTCAGAAAATAAGTATTGGTGAGAATACGGAAAAATTGGAACCTTCGCGCATTGCTGACTGGAATGTAAAATGGCACGGTCACTGTGGAAAACAGAATGGTGGTTCCACAAAAAGTTAAACATAGACCCAGAAGAACTGAAAGCAGGGAATCAAACAGATACTTGCACACGAATGTTCGTAGCAGCAGTACTCACAACCGCCAAAAGGTGAAAACCCAAATGTCCATCCACAAAAGGATGGAGAAACACAGCGTTATATCCATACAATGAAATACTATTCTGCCTTAAAAAGGAAGGAAATTGTGATACGTGCCACGTCACAAAAGGACAAATACTGTACGATTCCACTAATATGAAATATCTGGAGTAGTCAAATCCATAGAGATAGAAAGTGGAGTAGTGGTAACTGGGGGCTGGAGGGAGAGGCGATGTCTCTAGGTCAGAATTCACTCCTGAGCTACAGACACGAATACAAAAAAAGCTGTTTACACTTAGACCCCATCCATCCAGTGCAGACCCACTCTCCCCTACATCCCCTTCTTTATCTCAGCCAGCAATTATGCTTCCAGCTGCCCGAACAACCAAGGAATCATTCTAGACTCCTCTCTCTCTCCAACCCGACCAACAAAGATGTCTGTTAAATCAGAAGCATCCTCTCCGTCCTCATGTCACTGTCTAGTCCAAGCCTGCTTTAGTTTTCACATTCATCACTACCACAACTTGCGAATCACCTTCACCGTCTTCAATCTCTCTTTGCCCTTCTTCTACACTTTTGCCAAACTGCTCGTTCCAAGGTATCAGTCTGATCGTGTGTCTTGTGCCCATCGCCCCAACTTCATTGCCCACTTCTCAGAGGCTCTGATTCATCCTCAAGATGATGGTACATAGGTCCTTCACGACACCAGCATTGCCCATTTTCCTGCCGCCCATCCCATTTCCCACAAGTGCCCGACTTTCTCGCCACTCTGGATTACTTACCATGCTTCCTGGATTTTGCCATGCTTTCCCCCGCCCGGAGCCCCTTTCTTAGCCCCTCCTTCGCTTGGCCCAATCCCACTTCTCTGTCGAGTCAGCTCAGACATCACCACCTCCTGAAAGCCTTCGGTGACACCCCATCCCCATCCCTAATTCTGTGTTTTCTCACAACATCCCAGATGGTCATTCTGTGTTATCTCTCCATCTACCCACTCAGGTCAGGAACTCTGCCTTTGCCTATGGGCCACCAGAGCCCATTTCTGTGTCTGGCAGGTCTAAACCCTCAACAATGTCTTGTGGTCACTGTGAAGGGGGTACCCTTAATTCTGGAGATATTTAATAAAAACAAGCTGCCAGTCAAAAATCAAAACAAAACCAAACAAGCAAACTCCAGATATACATTGATGCCTTCGCTGCGTATTCAATTGCATTGCGATTTGGGAAGAATGGGTTTTGGACCATTGATGGTCAAGCAAAATATTCTCCTATACTAGACGAATTAAACTGCAAGAATCTTTTTTTTTCTTTTTCTGTTTTTGGTATCTGAGGGCTGATTGGATTCAAGAATGAAGACAAAGGAAAATAATAAAACACAACTGAGAGTTGATGAAATAGTCATTTTTATGCATGGGAATAGTTCTGTCTGTGTCTCTAGAAAGAAAATATGGGTTCCATTTTGCAAACTCAGAGCAGAAATAAGATGCTTGAAGACATCCTGACAACGGAACAGCATTTTGAAATCTCACATATTGTACATTTCCTGATGACACCACATCTACGAAATGTGTCGTTTTCTAACGAAAGAGAAACCATATTCCGTCCGTAATCTGACAAGTCACCTCTGAAGGCCGAGTTTAGGGCTGATCTGCTCCTCATTTCCAGAACATATTCATGCAATTCCTATTTATAGGTGAAATCTAGTCACCACAAAACTGCAAGATAACAAAAGATTTTTACACGCCAAGGTGATAACCTACTTAAAGGAAAATCACTGATCACGGGGAGAGTGCAGACCACAGAAGATTTAACGCAAGTCTTGCTTCAGTGGAATTTGACCTGTGTAACCCTTTCCCTTCCTCATCTATGACCGTTCTACAGCAGAGCGTCTCTGCAGGCTTAATCCAAACTTTTCCTGCTGCTTTCCCTGCTCTGTTTCTGGCAGATGGCATTTTGCAGGACTGGGTTGAGTTAAGACAGCAAGTTTTGGTGGCTAGAAACGCAAATGCATGAATGAAGGCAAGGTGAATTCCAGCGCACTCTTCCAGGAAACGATAGAACAGGACCCATATAAGGCAGTGGGGTAAAATCTCTCTCCTCCTGGCCCTAAAAATATTGAAAGGGCTTCATGGTATGAATAAACAACACCTCATTCCTTCCGGAGATGAATATTTCACACAGTATTCCAGTTCCCATTGTTCATGTTTGCAGTCTGTCCCTTCCCACATTTTATTTTAAGAGTAATAGATCTGCTTCAGTGTCCCAATTTTATGAATGTGGAAGCTAACCTTTTGCAGAGATCACATTGGTACCAAGTATAAATCAGAATGACAACAGAGTTCAAAATCGTATCATTCTTTTTCTGGCCCTCCTTCACCTCTATCCTTACCCACCACCATCGTCAATCTCTAAAAGGTACACACCTAGTTTCTAGAACCACCAATGTTACAGAAATAGTCCAAACTTGCACAGGCCCTCCCAGAGGTTCAGGCCAGAATGAAGACCCAGAGGCTCTGCAAAAGCATCCTCAGATCCGAGGCCAACCCCCATTCATGAGAATTTCTAAGAGAACTCACTGATCCAGGATATGGGATCTACGCAGGTTGCCGGCATCCCAGACATCTTCTGAGACTCAAGATGGTTATGATTCCTTTCCTCATTCCAAGGTGACGAGGCCGTAGGAAAATTACAGAAAATAAGCTGGTTGAAGGTAGACTTGCCAGATATCAAAATATACTATCAGGCCCATTAACTGAAAGAGTATAGATGTCATACAAGAAAAGAGATATAGACCAATGGAATAGGATGAAGAGTCCAGGAACTAAATGCAAATACACACACACACACACACACACACACACACACGCACACAAATTTGTTACATGATGTAAATATCTTAAATTGGTAATTCATCGAGAAAAGATCCGATACCGTTGAAAGGATAGACTACAAGTTTCGCGGAAAAATGAAGATTGATCCCTATTTTATATTTTTTATAATCCTACCATGAGGGATGTCTATGTACCAAAAAAAAAAAACCCAAAACAAAACAAAAACAAAAAACAACAACAAAAAAAACAACTCGGAAATTGCAAAGGAAAAGCTTGATAGGTTTTAAACTTCCCCGTGGTTAAAAAAAAAAAGACATATGATGTTAGTTTATATAACAAATGAGGGGAAATATTTGCAATGCATCTTTTTAAAGGTGAATATAGAAAGCCATTTTACAAATCAACAAGGGAAAGGGGAATTCTCCACCAGAAGAATGGGCAAAAAACAAAGAAGCAATTCACAAAGGTAGAACTACAGATACCAGGAAATGTTAGAGATCAAAGAAAGTCTTATTAAGCAACAATGATATATCAAATGTCACCTATCAGATTGGCAAAGACTGAAAAGAGTGATCCTACCCAGGGTTAGCAAGGCTGAGGGAAATAAGACCGTTTTATCCAATGCTTATGGGAGTGGAAATTGATACTCCTTTCACGAGCGCAATCTGGCCCTTGGTATCTATCTAAATTCAAAATACGAATATCATTTGACCTGTGATCCCACTTCTGAAAATCTATCCTGAGAAACGGTCAGCCAGGTATGGGGAGAGGCAGGCACATGCACTGTAAGGTAAGTATTGGGAGGGATGGGAACACAGAAAAGGGATGCAAAATAGGGCTGGGGACCAGGGAGGGTTCAGGCAGTTTCCAAGAGGAGGGGAGGCTGGAGGCAAGTCTTGCAGGACAGGTGGAAGGGGGAACAAAAGTGGATGGGAGGACACAGGTAAGGTCGAGCGAGAACACTGTGCGGTTGGGGACACAGCAGTGCCTGGAAGCCAGGCTCAGGTTGCAGGTGGGAACCAGGAAGGGAAAGAGGAGGAGGGACAACTGCAACAAGAAGACGAAGGATGGCTGCTAACGGTGCCCGCTATCTGGAGGAGGAAACTGGGGTTTGGTTACACAGCATGGGTGAACACAGCTGGTCACATAAGTCGTAAAGATAGAGCAAGAATTTGAGCCCACGTTTTTCTGACCTTGGAGCCCAGACCACGGTCAGGAATTTGGACTCTATCTCGATGGCCCTGGGCCACTGCGGAAGGTGGGCGAAAAGTTAGGTCTGCCCTTCGGGAAGTTTGCTCTGGAGAGAGATGGGAGGGAGCCCAGGAGGAAAAAGAGACATCAAACAGGGCTCCATTGCTGGGAAAGATGGGGTGGGAATGGGGGTGGGGTGTTAGAAGATACCCAGGAGATAAAATCCACAACTGGGGACCAGTCGAGTGAAAGGTGGGGACAGGCAGAGCAGGAGTCAAGAATGACTCCTGATTTCTACCTGACAATACGGGTGAATGAGCGCAAACATCCAGACAATTGCCTATTGAATCTTCTTTTTTTAAATAAATTTATTTGCATTGGGTCTTCATTGCTGTGTGCGGGCTTTCTCTAGTTGCGGCAAACAGGGGCTACTCTTGGTTGCGGTGCGCGGTCTCTAGGTGCACGGTCTTCAGTAGTTTTCAGTCGTTGTGGCTCGCGGGCCCTAGAGCGCAGGCTCAGTAGTTGTGGCACATGGGCTTAGTTGCCCCATGGCATGTGGGATCTTCCCAGACCTCGGCTCGAACCCATGTCCCCTGCATTGGCACACGGATTCTTAACCACTGCGCCACCAGGGAAGCCCTTGCCCACTGCATCTTGAACACACCTTATGTTCACACCTGTGCTCTCATTCTTCCCTCCCCACGAAACATCATCCCTGACTGTCTTCAAGGTGAAATCCCAACCGTCCCTCAAAGCCTGTCTCCAAGGCTACCTCCTTTCTCATGAAATCATCACAGAAAACTCTCCCTTCACCCCACTCAGAGTGTGAGTCTTGGGGCATTTTGTTGTTCTCTCCTATTTGCCTTTATCTGCCCGAGAGTTAATCAATGATGCATGATGTTTCTCTTTCTCCTCTCTTATCAGCCTTCTGATGGCAAGGGCCACATGGCCACGTCATCTGCCCCCTTCCACAGTTTTTGCAGAGCACAGCAGAACCTCTTCTGCATGGTAGATGTTTAAATAGTTGAAATCAAGAAAACAAATAGCTCTCCCCCTTTCCTCGCCTAGATTTTGCCTTCTCAGCTTTTAGCAAAGAAAGAGCTTCTTTCTTGCTCCAGAAGAAACCGAAGGAGTTGGAAGGCAGTTTTGGAATGCCTGCAGGAGATTTTCTTCATGTTAACTGGCTGATAACACCGCAGGAAACTATCTTAAGGAAAACACACACAGTGATGAAACAGGAGGGTCCTATTACCACTTCCTTGCTTTACTGAACAGAAGATTTGCAGAGTAATTTCCAATGGAATGTCTTCCAAATGTATATAAATAGTCATGGTCAACTTGGTGAAAGTGTGTGTTTCCAAGATGAACTGATAAACGACACAAGATAAAAGAGGTCAAGGGGACAAGATGGATTGCATGGGACATTTATAGACAAAGTTTGCTCATTTTGCTGGAAAGCAAGTGAACAAGCAAAGACACCCTATGAGTCTGCCTCATTTTGGAGAGCACAGTGCAAAACTTTAATCTCAAAAAAAAAATTACAGATAAATGAATGAATGAACAAATGAATGGAGGATTGTTTACAGGACTGAAATATTCCACAGGTGAGGCATAAACAGATATTCATGCAAGAAATAAAGCTGACCCTGCGTAAAAAGGAATCAGTCCAACACGCTCCACCATGTCATGCTCTGGTCATCACAATGACACAGTGGGGTCCCTCCTGGAGTTGCTTTTCCTTTCACTGGTGACTCCATCCTCCAAATCAGAATTTCCCAAAGTGTGTTGCCTGGAACACTAATACCAGAAAATTTTCCACCAAGGGGGTGTCACGGTCAAATACATTTGTGAAATGTTTAACGTTATAACATCTCTCAGAGAATCACAGTGCGTCTTGGCATCATGGAGGCCCTAAAAAGTCCTACTATAAAGAAACTTTTGCACCCTTTATGTATGTGTTTTCCCAACTTACTTGGTCCGGGGACCTTCTGAGTGGAGTAAAAGTAAGACCTAGTAACCCCAGCTGGAAATAATGTCCCCAAACCCAACTGGGAACCTCAAGACCTTCCCATCTCTGGTTTTCCCTCCTTCTTCTGAACCTTACCTCCTCCCCTGAAAATACAACAGCCTTGCTGATCATTTCCTCAGAGCCCAGAGAGCTGACGAGAAAACATGAAGAGAGGATTTATTTCACCTAAAGTTGCTAATGGGTAATAACTTTTTAATTACCTCTCCCTGGGAGTATTTACATTTTTACTGAGGCCTTCTGAAGGATAATGGCTAAATTCAAAGAACAGTGCAAATGCCAAAAATCTTGCACCTGTATGTCATGGAAGACAAGTCACCTGTTCGTTCCATGAGCAGGGTCTCTACAGCAAAAGTGCAGGGAAATTATTCCCTCTCCCTGCCATCAAAGCAACTGCGGCGACAACAAAATAGCACACTCCACTCCTTTGTGAACCATGTGATTCAGCCCTCATCTTTACCTGGCTCACTCCTTCTCCAAAATCAGCATTGCTTCCTCCACCCTGATGCCTGGGCTAGGATACGAAATGGGTGATGCCCTTTCACAAACCCAGTACCTCCCCTCCCCTGGCCCTAGAGCATTTATCACTGTGTGCAAGAGCTACCTACTTCTCTGCCTCAACCACCAGATTTTAAAGTGTGTGGAGGCAAAAATGTTATCTGTTTCATCTCCTTCTATATGCCCGGAGCCTGGTCCAGGATAGGGTCCATAGAAAATCAAAAACGTAAAGTGTAGAGAAGTTTGGTTGTTTTTAACCCTAAGAAACAAAAAACCTCATTTTCAAGAAGAAATTTAAAAGGAGAAGATGAATATATGAAAATGGATAAGTTGGTAAAAGTCCAGTGGTCCCATTCAGCTGTGCACAATATTAACTGAGCATAGCTATATATGCCGTTATAGGAGAAACTGCCAGAAAAAAACGATGTATAAGATTCAATTCCTACCTTCGAGGAACCTAAAATAATGAAGTGATCATCATACTCTTCCACTGGCCTTCCAACATGGCTGACGCGGGAGAGCATTTCTGAGATCTGAGAATATCCTGTCTATGTGGGTTGGCCAATTCCCTCTCAATCCACTAAGAACTCGAATGTTCATTAGATTGAAAGTTTCACCCTGGTCCCAGGGCCAACAGCTGACAATAGGGTAGTTTCCTAGTGCAAGGAGGGGTCGCCCACAGGATACCTAACCGAGTCGGTGTGTTTCTGTGACTAAATACTGTGTAGGCATTAGCTCAGCAGGCCAAATGCAAGGGACGGCTCAGGGGAGAGGAAGTCGGGGGGGAGCTGGGCGTCTCTGCTGGTGAGTGTGACAGCAGCTGCATGGGGAACATCTGGGTCCTGTCAGAGTTTCCCAGAGATCTCCTCTGTCCAACTGCAGCATGAGCAAATTAAGATTGATAAATTGTATGGCTCTTTCTGGCTTTAAAGATCCCAGATGCTCTGCTAAATTAATGGATGCTCTATCTCCACTCAATCTGACACCAAAACAGAGCCTTGAAAATGTACCAGACCGCCACTCCCCCAGCCATCTGAGCACACCAGGGCAGCCCTGCTTCTTCGGCCTGGATTCCTGTGTGCAAACTTATATATTTAGTTGGCGTGTGTGTGTGTGCATATGTATACACATGCATTTTCAGACCAGAGCTTATCTTCACCGTAGGGCATGTGTACGCAGTCTTGGCAACAAACATACATCTTGAAGCAAAAAGTACTCCACTGGCCCAGAGCTCCTTAAACACCAAACTGTCCACTATAGAATAACGCCAAGGGAGATGAGATCATCTGTGTCATTGGGAAACAATCATTTTATGCAAATAGAACACATTGCTAATTGTATTACCTAAGACTGTTCTGTTCTTACTCTATAGCACTTAGTTCACTAACCCAGCTCTCTACGTGGCTGACAGCGTGTTTTGTTTCTAACAGTAGAAAAATAACAGTCAAATATATCTTGAGGAAGGGTCTCTGGGGCACTTAGCTAAACTCTTCTGTCTCTGTGAGATTCCAGAGATCAAATCCAACTGGAGAGTGGTCTCTTGGTGGCCATCCAGGTAGCCCTAAGCTTGCAACTCCAAAGGAAGTATCTCTTATAATGGTACTTCCTCTAGAATGAAACTGACTAGAAGGAAATATCCCTAAGAAAGGAAAAGCAGTCTAGGAAGGCACCAAAGCCAAAAAAGAAGAAAGGTCCTGCAAATTCAGACCACTGGATTGTCTCCTTCCATCGTCTCTTTCTGATAAAGGTACTAAAGGGAAGTAGATAGAATTTATCCTCCATGACGTAATCCTCAAAAATCTTAAAATATTCCTAAACATCCCTAAATTCCCTGTCAAGGGTTGGAAGAACAAGTTATAACAATGATCTTGGGGCTTCCCTGGTGGCACAGTGGTTGAGAATCTGCCTGCCAATGCAGGGGACATGGATTCGATCCCTGGTTCCACGGGAAGATCTCACATGCCGCGGAGCAACTAAGCCCGTGAGCCACAATTACTGAGCCCGCATGCTGCAACTACTGAAGCCCGCACGCCTACAGCCCGTGCTCCACAACAAGAGAAACCACAGCAATGAGAAGCCCGAGCACGGCAACAAAGAGCAGTCCCCGCTCACTGCAACTAGAGAAAGCCCGCGCACAGCAACGAAGACCCAACGCAGCCAAAACTAAATTAATTAATTTAAAAAAAAATGATTTTGTGTGCCCAAGTTCTTCTTAGCAAACTGTGCCTGGACAGGGGCCCCAAGTCAGAGGTCTTCAGCGTGGGAACCACAATGGTTTCCTCAGCCGCTAGTTATTTGGTTTTCAAAGTTCTCGCATTTCCAGAGACCACTAATCCTATCAGCCAGCCAGCTTCCACTCATTCACTCACTCATTCGTTCATTCATCCCACAAGTACTCACGGAGCATTTACTATCCCGCGCGCAGGGGCACCTTGGCGAAAAGCAGCCTCGCGGCTCTCAGGATGAGATGCCAGGACCAGGAGCATCAGGTTCACCCGGGAACTTGTTAGAAACGCAGATTCACCGAGGTTCCGTCTCAGACCTACTGAACTACAAGCTCTCGGTGTGGCCCCAGAACTCTGTGTTTTAACAAGCCCTCCAGCAGACGCTGACGCACATCAAGTTGGAGAACCAGTGGTGTAGACCAGACCCCACTTGCTCAGAGCGTGCTTTCTCCTAGAGGAGAGCCGTAAATGACTACATGTGATGTAATGTCAGGCAATTATCGATGCTCCTCAAAAAGAGGAAATCAAGAAAACAGGGGTAGAGTGATGGGATGCTATTTCAGTTGGACAGTCACGGAAGGAAGACCTCCCTTCCGAGCAGTGAATGGAGTGAGAGGCTGGGACAGCACTGCTGGCTCCGCGTCACAGCCCTGCATCCCGTTTCCCTTCCGAGTTTCCAGGTAGATATCAGACCACACTGGGAAGACGCTTGTCTCGCCAGCCATTCCAGAATGCCTACGAGAATTTGAATCCTGAAGGAAAGCAGAAATCTAGTACCTGCTCCAAACCTCCAAGGTCTGAAATCAGCAGATCCCAAAGTAGCCAAGAGCCTCAGTGATTTCACGGAGACCATTTGTGACAGACACCAGGAAGAACTTCTTGACAGCAAAGATTATGAAAATACAGAAGACGCTGCCAAAGAAGACAGAGGAACTCTTTCCTGAAGGGAAGATTATTCTCCAACACTCATGGTTCAAGTGCAGTTTTGGTGGGAGGTAAGCCTGAAACAGACGATACTTTGGGGTCACAGTTATTCCCAAGATCATAAACACCTGCTGTATCACTTTTTCCAATGCTCTTTATGAAAATCCTCAGACATACAGAAGAATAGGAGGACGATCATACACAGACCTATCATGTAGGATCCAAAATTTTTAACATTTTGCCATATTTGTTTTATCTATACAGATGAAGAGATAATAAATATTGCAAGTCATTTGAAAGTAAATTACAGATATCATGTAATTTACCCCTAAATTACCCCTAAATATATAATCATGCATCTCTTAAAAATAAAGCCATTTTCCTACATAATCACAATTACAGCCCCAAGGAAATTATTGATAATTTTCTATTATCTGATAATATCTACTTCCTATTCAAGTTTCCGCAGTTGTTCCAAAGGTGTCTTTTAATTACTTCTTTAGGGGAAGATTGCAATATGCTTGCCTTGTTTGGGTAGAGATTTGAGCTCCATTTGGTTTTAAATACACATGTAGATACTGACATTGAAATTACACCAAAATTTAATATGAATCACACCAAAGCTTAATATGGTGATGATTACAAACCCAATAGTTATGACTAATAAACAGTTCATGGAAAAACGTGAGAAAGGGAAGGAAGGACCCCAGAAAAAGAGACTGAGTCGCTTGTAAACTGAATGTTTGTGTCTTCCCAAAATTTGTACCTTGAAATCCTAATCCCTAATGTGATGTTATTAGGGAGTGGAGGCTTTGGGAGATAATTAGATATGGGAATGGAGCCCCCGTGATATAATTCGTACCTTTAAAAAAAAATGAGAGGGCTTCCCTGGTGGTGCAGCGGTTGAGAGTCCACCTGCCGATGCAGGGGACACGGGTTCGTGCCCCGGTCCGGGAAGATCCCACATGCCGTGGAGCAGCTGGGCCTGCACGTCCGGAGCCTGTGCTCCACAGCAGGAGAGGCCACAACAGTGAGAGGCCCGTGTTAAAAAAAAAAAAAAAATGAGAGAGCTTGAAATCTGAAAAAGAGGGGATATATGTATACATATAACTGATTTACTTTGCTGTACAGCAGAAACTACCACAACATTGTAAAGCAACTAGATTCCAATAAAAATTAATTTTAAAAAACTGAGAGAGCTTGTTTCCTTTCTCTATCTTTTCCTCTCCCTCTCTGTCTCTGTCTCTCTGTCTCTCTCTCTCTCCAGACATCTGAGAATACAGCAAGAAATCAACCAACTATAAACCAGAAATCGGGCCCTCACCAAATACCAGATCTGCCAGCACCTTGAAGTTCAGCCTCCAGAACTGTGAGAAAGAAAAGTTTGCCGTTTAATCCACTCAGTCTGTGATCATTTGTTACAGCAGCCCAAGCTGACTGAGACAGAGGCTGAATGTATTCATTCATCTATTCAGCCAGTAGGCTTGCCCTTGGACATGGGGTGATGTGCAAACCGCACTACCCTGTGATCTAGGGGTCAGCTGGGCCAGTACGGGAGGAGGGCAGGAGAAATGGCTGCCCCGTGAGGAGGATTCCTTCCTTGGCTCGGGACTACCCATCACCTACCTGTTTCAGCTCACTGCCATACATGAAAAATCCTTTTTGTTAACTTCTAATATGGGATTTTAACTTTGCAGTGGACTCACTCATGGTCTCCAGGGGCCCTTTGTCTCGGGGAGGTAAGCTGGGCTACTGCGATCAGAGTGCCAAGCAGGGGGTGCTGGATGACCCTAGTCAGTGGACCAATAAGTAAAGGTGCTGGATGACCACCTTTATCCAAGGTCGTCTTGGATAGAGGCTCAAACAGAAGAGCCAACGGAGTAGGATGCCAGGTCAAGGGGTGTCTGGGCCACGGGGGATGATTCTTTGGCTACTTGAGCGTGTGTGCGGATGGGGGAAGGAAGACATCTCTCTGCATCCCTTTCTGGAGGGATCTGTCTAAAAATGGGCACACAAGAGACATAAAGCTTGACTCTCAGGGACAAAAGTCATCTGTAATACCATAATCATTGAACAGAATGCTAGAAATGTAAGAGAATATGAGGTCTGTTCATTGAACAAATATTTATGGAACATCTGTTAAAAGACTCAGGAATCTGTTAGACAGTTTAGGAGACTCAGGCAATCAATGCTGGCTGGCTCTGCCCTTCAGAAGGTTACAGAACAGCAGGAAGGAAAGTATCAGTGACTTTCTGAGGACACATAGCTATGGTGGTGGTACAGTAACACTTAAAGCATAAGTTTCTTAACTTCCCACCCAAGGCCGTGTCCACCAGCTCACACTGGCCTTGGTGAGATTTCATTTTACATCAGTTCTTTGTTAGTGTCATTCCATGTAAGTTTCAGGAGGTCAGAAACTTAGATTCGTTCCCTATTTTATCCCTCACCCAGTGGGGAACACACATGCTGTGTGTCTGACGCACGATAGGTGTGCACAATACACTTTTTAACTACACGAACATGCAATTCTAAGGTCATGCAGTATATTACAATGTCTCCTTGCCTGCTGTACTAAACACTTTCAATTTGTATTTAACTTGTTTTTTCCCTACCACCCTTTACACAGAGGTAGAAGAGATGATGATCATGATTTTAAATAGCTAAGGATATTTTGTTCTCAGATCTGGCCTTACTGTTCAGAAGTGACTTTATTCTCATGTTAGTCTTAAATAATGAAAACCATACAGGCAGAAGCTATCTGATCCAACTCTTTGGGGTAAAAAATCAACACTACTGCAACATTAATGCAAGTTATCGGTGTAGCTTAAATACTAATCCATTGATCCTCCTCCCGTTTTATTAAAGCAAGAAAAATCACATCATAGATTTTCTGTGACTTGACAAGAAACCAAAGCAATGTCTAGATAACTTGAAGAGTTCATGTATCACTTGGACAGTAGCCTAATCGGCATTTAACCCAAGCAGTATTCTCCATAGTAAACACAATTTAGAAATATAATTTCCATTGTTGCTGAAAGCCTCTTCTGGGCTTAATTTTTAACTCTGATTGAATTTTCCAAGGCAGTAAATGCTTTTTCAGTCTCCTCTCAGTTAGAAATATGCCAGTCATTTGGGATAAAGAGTTAATAGTTATCGAGACTTTGGAATTCTTCAGTCTGTGAGGTCATTTTTTATAATAAGCTTAATAACCAGGCAGATAGCTCCCATCTACGTTCTTAGTATTTCACAGTAACAGGAGAGGCATTGTCCAAACCCTGCCGTTTACTTTTTTTATTCTATTTGCAATTATTTCAAACACTCTCCGGAGAGGTTAGGGCATCTTTCTGTGGAGGTGGGATATCTATCAGCAATGACCCAAATCTTATACCTGGTGTTTCTCAGGCTCAGTTAGAAACTCAAGCTGAGCTTCTGGTCCTGGCTGGACGTCAGCGGAACAGACTTCCACGGTGCCATTTTATTAACTCACTCCAGGAGACAATGCGGTCTGCAAGGAGACTTTGTTTTCTCCGTGTCTGCTGATCAGCTGCGGTGAGAAGGGAATGATCCCTTGGCTCCAGTTTCACTGGGCCTCATCCTTTCCTCAAGCCTTTTAACACAGGTCACCACATATCCTATTTTCTGTTCAGTGTGGTGAGGAGGGTGAAAGGACCGGAAGGGGTGGGTGAAAGCTCGGACCCTCGGTATCTGGACGGGGTCCCTCTGAGCCCTGGTTCCCTTTGCACGCTGCGCTCCTACCCGCCAACATCAGCCACTGGCTTTGCTGTCCCAGCGCCCACGGATCAGTTACCTCTCACAGTCACGGGCTTTTAAGAGGGAGCAAAGCTGGGGGCAGGATGTAGGCGAAGACACTAGCCTCACCTTCCATCCTTTGCCCAACAGCCCCAGGCTCAACCTCGAATTTCACCTGCTACCCCCGGACCCTCTTGACCTAAGAGGCATTTTTACCCAAATTCTGAGCCCTCTCTTGCCTCAAGGGCCAGGAGCCCTTATCCGGGAAGAATGACCAGCTCACCTTCTCACTCTCTAAAGCTTCCCATGCTGGGCTTCCCTGTTGGCGCACTGGTTAAGAAGCCGCCTGCCAATGCAGGGGACGCAGGTTCGAGCCCTGGTCCGGGAAGATCCCACGTGCCACAGAGCAGCTAAGCCCGTGCGCCACAACTACTGAGCCTGCGCTCTAGAGCCCGCGAGCCACAACTACTGAGCCCGCGTGCCACAACTACTGAGCCCGCGCACCTAGAGCCCATGCTACGCAACGAGAGAAGCCACCACGATGAGAAGCCCACACAGCACAACGAAGACCCAACGCAGCCAAAAGTAAATAAATAAATTTATTAAAAAATAAACTTCCCTGTGCTGAGAGAAGCTGACGGCCTTGGGTTCACCTGAGAGGAAGCAGCAGGCCTGCACCCCTGGGAGCCGTGCACAGTGGGACGGGGCACCCGGCCTGGCTGGAACTGCTGGAGCTGGTAGGAAGGGAGTTTCAGAGAAGAACACTTCCTGCCCCCAAGATGCCTTTCTGTGTGTACTACAGCAGTGCCCCAAGAGGATTATAGTCAAGTGTTTCTGAATTGTCCGGTTGGTACTTAATGCTGGAAGATTCCTCAGAAGTGATGAGTACACACCAAGGAACTAGTCTCACATTCTGATTCCTTATCTGGGCAGATCGCTTTGAATCACTCAGTGGCCCCTTACCTTGACAAGCATGGCCCGGTCATCTGGTCCCGGCCTCACTCTCCAGCCTGGGCTCACAAGCTTCTTGCCCTGGAAACTCTGTACTCTTTGCAGTTCCTTGTATACTAGGCCAGGAGTCCAAAGATTTTATCTGTAAAGGTCCAAATATAAATATTTTAGGTTTTGCAGGCCCTACAGACTCTGCAACTTGCATATCTTGCATATATACCTAATGCTATATTTCTATTTGGTTTTATAATCATCTGTTTTTATATACATTTCCCCATCAGACTCTGATTTTGCAGGCAAAGATTATTCATCTTTATATCTTTGTATCTCTAGAATCCAGCAAGTATCTGCCATATCTAGTGTTAAATGAATAATTTTTAGTGAATGAACCGAACAACAATACCAATGAAAGTCAAGCTATATCCCCTCCCAAACTACCTCTAAAAGAAAACTGAAAGAAAAATGAAAGAAAGAAAATGAAAGAAAGAAAGAAAGAAAGGGAGAGAAGAGAAAAGAAAAGAAAAGGAAAAAAAAGAAAAACTAAGACAGACAACAGCCAAATGCCAGAACCTGGGAGTAATTTACACTAACTGTAAGTCATACAGAACTGAATGAAGAAAAACAATCAGCTGCTCACGTGTGCTACAGATAGAGAGTCATCTAGACCTGCCAGGAGAAAAGAGCTTGAACTCATTCTATCTGCCTCTGGACTCAGAGACTCAGGGTCTGTAACGTCTGGAACAATCATTTCTTACACATGTAGATTCTGCTTTGGGGGCAGTGAGCTGTCATAAATTCTCCCATCGCCCTTTATTCCTCCCCATTTTCTCCCTAACTTATAGCCTCCCAATCTTCCTGTCCATTCAGATATCAGACAGAATTCCCAGAAAGTGGGGAGAAGACGTGGTCCTCCTACAGATCACAGTGAATGCAAGGAAGGTGCTGCAGTGCACAATCTCCCCTGGGTTAGTTTTTCAGAGGATGGGGCAGTGAGCAGAGTAGGAAATAACTTCACCTCAGCTCATCAGAATCACAGCAAGTGTGTGCCATGCTCAGTTCAAAATTGAACAATACAGAGAAAACCAGCAAAGTCCCTGTGCAAGGATGACACGTAAATTCCTGAAGCATACTTTAAGAGTTTATGCTGTGTGAATTTTACCTCTCTCTCTCCCTATATCTATCTATCTATCTAATATGTGTGTGTGTGTGTGTGTGTGTGTGTGTGTGTGTGTGTATAAACTAATAAATGAATAGATGTCTCCTCGACCCTGGAAACTGAGCTGGGAGTTATACACACTAAGCAGTCCTTTGGCTGTAAACCTCAGGATGTGCCAAAACCAGCATGTGAGTGGACAGTAAATGTAGCCAAGAGCAATCTTCACTCTCTATAGCTATTGTTCTAGAATAGAAAACAAGGAAAAGGCAAAAGAAAGTGAGTAGAACAAGAGAAAGGGAATTGTTTCAGAAAGAACATCTCAAAAAATAATATAGTAAATGAAGGAAATGAATCTCACAGAATGCAGAGTCAAGTTGAAAAGAAAGAGATAAATGACAGCTGTGACAGTGTTCCAACCTAAGAATGACACTAGTTTTTGAGAAAGAAACCATAATATTTGAGACAGAAGCAATAACTTAAGCACATTTCCCTGAGCTAGGGCAAAGAATCAAGCCTGTGGATCAAAAGAATCCTCCACCAAAATCACTTAAAATAAATCCACAATTAGATATCCTTCGGGGAAGAAGTAAAGCTGTCACTGTTTGCAGATGACATGATACTATACATAGAGAATCCTAAAGATGCTACCAGAAAACTACTAGAGCTAATCAATGAATTTGGTAAAGTAGCAGGATACAAAATTAATGCACAGAAATCTCTGGCATTCCTATATACTAAGGATGAAAAATCTGAAAGTGAAATCAAGAAAACACTCCCATTTACCACTGCAACAAAAAGAATAAAATATCTAGGAATAAACCTACCTAAGGAGACAAAAGACCTGTATGCAGAAAATTATAAGACACTGATGAAAGAAATTAAAGATGATACAAATAGATGGAGAGATATACCATGTTCTTGGATGGGAAGAATCAACATTGTGAAAATGACTCTACTACCCAAAGCAAACTACAGATTCAATGCAATCCCTATCAAACTACCACTGGCATTTTTCACAGAACTAGAACAAAACATTTCACAATTTGTATGGAAACACAAAAGACCCTGAATAGCCAAAGCAATCTTGAGAACGAAAAAAGGAGCTGGAGGAAATCAGGCTCCCTGACTTCAGACTATACTACAAAGCTACAGTCATCAAGACAGTATGGGACTGGCACAAAAACAGAAAGATAGATCAATGGAACAGGATAGAAAGCCCAGAGATAAACCCACGCACATGTGGACACCTTATCTTTGATAAAGGTGGCAGGAATGTACAGTGGAGAAAGGACAGCCTCTCCAATAAGTGGTGCTGGGAAAACTGGACAGGTACATGTAAAAGTATGAGATTAGATCACTCCCTAACACCATACACAAAAATAAGCTCAAAATGGATTAAAGACCTAAATGTAAGGCCAGAAACTATCAAACTCTTAGAGGAAAACACAGGCAGAACACTCTATGACATAAATCACAGCAAGATCCTTTCTGACCCACCTCCTAGAGTAATGGAAATAAAAACAAAAATAAACAAATGGGACCTAATGAAACTTCAAAGCTTTTGCACAGCAAAGGAAACCATAAACAAGACCAAAAGACAACCCTCAGAATGGGAGAAAATATTTGCAAATGAAGCAACTGACAAAGGATTAATCTCCAAAATTTACAAGCAGCTCATGCAGCTCAATAACAAAAAAACAAACAACCCAATCCAAAAATAGGCAGAAGACCTAAATAGACATTTCTCCAAAGAAGATATACAGACTGCCAACAAACACATGAAAGAATGCTCAACATCATTAATCATTAGAGAAATGCAAATCAAAACTACAATGAGATATCATCTCACACCAGTCAGAATGGCCATCATCAAAAAATCTAGAAACAATAAATGCTGGAGAAGGTGTGGAGAAAAGGGAACACTCTTGCACTGCTGGTGGGAATGTGAATTGGTTCAGCCACTATGGAGAACAGTATGGAGGTTCCTTAAAAAACTACAAATAGAACTACCATATGACCCAGCAATCCCACTACTGGGCAGATACCCTGAGAAAACCAAAATTCAAAAAGAGTCATGTACCAAAATGTTCATTGCAGCTCTATTTACAATAGCCCAGAGATGGAAACAACCTAAGTGCCCATCGTCGGATGAATGGATAAAGAAGATGTGGCACATATATACAATGGAATATTACTCAACCATAAAAAGAAACGAAATTGAGCTATTTGTAATGAGGTGGATAGACCTAGAATCTGTCATACAGAGTGAAGTAAGTCAGAAAGAAAAAGACAAATACCGTATGCTAACACATATATATGGAATTTAAGAAAAAAAAATGTCATGAAGAAGCTAGGGGTAAGACAGCAATAAAGATGCAGACCTACTGGAGAACGGACTTGAGGATATGGGAGGGGGAAGGGTGAGCTGTGACAGGGCGAGAGAGAGTTATGGACATATACACACTAACAAACGTAGTAAGGTAGATAGCTAGTGGGAAGCAGCCGCATGGCACAGGGATATCGGCTTGGTGCTTTGTGACCACCTAGAGGGGTGGTATAGGGAGGGTGGGAGGGAGGGAGACGCAAGAGGGAAGACATATGGGAACATATGTATATGTATAACTGATTCACTTTGTTATAAAGCAGAAACTAACACACCATTGTAAAGCAATTATACCCCAATAAAGATGTTAAAAAAAAAAAAACTATAGATATCCTTCTGGGGAAAAAAAAGTGGATTATGAGAATGTCTCAAGTCAATGCTTTGACAGGAACAATAACCTCTACAAATCAGTTAACCACATAGCTGTGGGGAGGATGCAGGAGAATCTCATAGAAGTCAACCAATGGAAGTAGAGCTGGGCTTAATGGGAAAAAATAACTATCGTTCTCTCCCCGCTCTCCTTCTGCTTTCCCCCTCCAGCCCCATCTCACTTTTACTCCATGACTGCTTCATCCAAATTTCTCTACAAACTGACTTCTCTGCTTAGTTATTTGCTTATACATGGCTCATAATGGCTTCCTTCAAATGAAACATCAGAACTGGAGTCTGCATTTTCTTTGAGCTTAATGGCCTACAGGTAACAAACTCAGTCTCTGCTCCCCACTTACAAATTTCTGGATAAGATTACTGATAGTCAAGTGAGCCAAACAACAATACCAATGACGGTCAAGCTATAACCACTCCAGCTTTGGAGAGTTGTCACCCGTGGCCCAATTAGCTGTGCCCCAAAGAACAGGGTCATATCATAATTAGAGCTGCTCCACCTGGACTAAGTTCTTGATGAAGGGGTTATGGGATTGGAGGAAATTATTGAAATCTCTGGCTCAGTGAATTAAGAAAAAATTCTTATAAGCACCCAGGCAGGAAAAATGTTTATTGAAAATGGAATAAAAACAAGCGTGGTCTTCAATGACTCTGCAGCATTCAATACCAGATGACAAAGACGCATAGTCCTTTGGGTTTTGAGTGGAGAAAAGTTGTGACCCAAGAATTTTGTATGCAACCAATAAAAATATATTCTTTGCACCTGAAAAATGTTCTCAGATCTGCATGAGATTTTTTTTTTAAATACCATCCGTAAGACATAGTCCAGCTAACCAAAAGGAGAGGCAGGACCTACCAACAGCACTTGAGCTGTGGCACCAACCTCATGCCACATGGAAGTCATGAATGAAGCAACAGACGAGTATAGCCATGGAGCTCTGCCATGAATGGAAGTACTTTTCACTGAATGTATCAATAAGGAATGCCACCCACCTCACTGCAGATAGGACAAGATGCCACTCTAGCTACTGCAGAAGTGCACCCCAACTACTATGCTTCAACCTCACAGGCTAAGGCCAGCTTCTGCCCAGAGGCCAAGCCCTCCTAGCACCGAGGCAGAATTGGATGGGACAGGACCTCTCACTCTATCACCAGAGTCTGGTGAACACAAAGGATTCCTACACATGTGAAAAGAAGTGAGTTAGAGCCCAGAAGTGGGTTAAACTAGAGCTTCTGCTGTTACCTGTACTGGTAATCCAACTTTGAGATTGAGGCACATTATTTTATACACAAAGCTATAAACAAATGCTCCCCAGTTACAGGAGACACTGGTCACGTATTGACACTGGTCAATACTTAATAATTCAGGTATTGATAAGTCATAGGCTGAATGCTCAGGGTTTTACTCTAAAAATTTCTGTGTATTTACAGTAATAAACCATAGCCAGTTGATTGATGATGAGCCTGTCAAATGGAAAATAGGTCCCGGCAAAACTACTCTGTCAATGTCATTGACAAGGAAAGGAAACGTCTGGGTTTACTGCAAGAACGAGATATGCCATTCTGGTTAAACCATTGATAGACTAAAAATTAATAATAAATAAAACATTTACAAACTAAAGCCTAAGACAATAGTAGTGGTGATTTTATTCAGTACTCATCTGCATACAAGATCCGTGTGAAGGATTTTCCTTGCATTACATCCTTGTGATCTTTACAGAAACCAAGTGAGATATATTTTATTATTTCCATTTCATAGATCATTAAACAGAAGCTCACAGAGATTAAAGAATTTATCCAAAGTTGCACGACCAGGATCAAGATAAGGTCCACACCCATATCTCTCTAATTCCAAAGCTTGCACTTTTAACCACTTTGAGCTCACCCTTTCCTGAAATTCACAGAATTACTAGTAAGGGTTCTGTTCACTAGGAAGGATTCTCTTACACCAGGTCAATTAATCTGAAAAATGCAAACCAATTTTCAACTTTCAAAAAGCTAATGAAACAAAATAAAGCAAAAATTCCAAACCATGGATAGGTGGATACAAATACCTCAAAATAGTAGAGAACAGGAAAAATGTCCTTCTCATCAAAACATAGCATTCTGAAGTTTACAAAGTCGGTCTAATTTTTTTCTTTAAAAGCCAGAGAAAGGATATTTCAAGGAATGAACTAGAAGGGTTACTGTAAATTTTGCACACCTGATAAATATCCCACACTCAAACAGTAAGTTTCAGAAACTTTTCTTTGAAAGTTTATGCTCAACCTAAATGTTCTTAAATTTTCCTTTGTTTTCTCACGTAGTTCATGATAACTGAATCAAAGATGAATGAGTTATTTAAGTTAATGAAATTTTTTTAGCATGGGAAATGCCTGTATCATGATGCCACATGAAAAAAACTAAGATACAAATTTTCTACAGTATGAACTTCAATAGATTAAAAAAATGTATAGAAAAGAACTGTAAGGGAATAATACACCAAAAGGTTAAGAATTTGGGGGCTTGGTTGGGCAAGTTATGAGTAATATGTTTCCTTCTTATTACTTCTCTTTATTTTCCAAATTTTCTAGAATGTGCACAATTTCATCATCAGAAATATAAACTTTACTTTTTTAAGAATTGTGATCTAGCCCACAACCTTGGTAGTGTCATTGGCTCAGTAGAAAGAACATGAGAATAAGAACATGAGAGTCAGAAAAGTGGAACTTTCTAAGAAAATCAGATCCACCTCCCATAATGCCCCATACTGAAAGGCATCCATCCGCATGAACCCAAG
Organism: Stenella coeruleoalba; assembly: GCF_951394435.1. NCBI lineage: Eukaryota > Metazoa > Chordata > Mammalia > Artiodactyla > Delphinidae > Stenella > Stenella coeruleoalba. Next base: position 175,992,222 of record NC_137147.1, on the reverse strand, counting down.
TCATGGGCAAAACAAGAGGGCTGAACAATGACCTTCAAGTTTCCCTCCAACTCCACAGAAGATCATACTGCTATTATGAATACTCCATTGAGTAACTGTTGTGGCCATGGGAATTCATGGTGCAAACTTCCAACTACAGGAAGTGCAATCGACCCAGAGGTCCAGCTGCATGCTCTGAAATCCATCATCACGTACGCATGAAGGTCACGTTTCCCATAGGTTGCTCCCAGCCAACAACTGAGCACAGCTGGGCACACTTGGAAGACACGGAACTCCTTTCAGACATGGAACCTGGCTTTGGCTCAAGGACTCCCCAGTGGCCTTGCTGAGACTTCCTTGAATGGCACGGCAATCTTGCACATTTCCATCCGAACTTCCTTCCTTGTCTCCTTCACTCAGGGTCAATGTTGCATTGTGGTCTCGTGGCTCTCCATCCCTTCCTGGCTCTTTCTCATTTTTTTCACGCAGGTGTTTCCCCTGTAGAAATCTTTGCACATTAATCTCATCTTGGCATCTACTGCTCAGAGAACCCAGATTAACCCAGCATATTGGTAGATCCACAAACTATACCTGTGCATAGAAAGACTGAACAGGAGGCTGCCCAGGTGGCACAGCTCCTCATAGGATTGCACACCTGGTTTATATTTTGTCTTATTGTCATTGTCATTTTCTTCCTTTTTATTTTTTTCTGAGATTTAAAACTTTTTTTATTTTATATTACAATATAGTTGATTTAAAATATTGTTAGTTTCAGATGTACAGCAAAGTGATTCATTTATACATACACATATATACATTCTTTTTCAGATTCTTTTCCCAAATAGGTTATTACAGAATACTGAGTATAGTTCCCTGTGCTATACAGTAGGTCTTTGTTGATTATTTATTTTATGTATAGTAGTGTGTATATGTTAATCCCAAACTCCCGGTTTATCCCTCCCTCCCACTTTTTCCCTTTGGCAACCATAAATTTGTTTTCAAAGTCTGTCAGTCTGTTTCTGCTTCGTAAATAGGTTCATTTGTAATGTATCTTTTTTTTAGATTTCACATATAAGTCATATCATATGATATTTGTCTTTCTCTCTCTGACTTCACTTGGTATGATCATCTCTAGGCCCATTCATGTTGCTGCAAATGGCTTTATTTCATTCTTTTTTATGGCTGAGTAACAGTCCATTGTATACATGTACCATATCTTCTTTATCCATTCCTCTGTCGATGGGCACTTAGGTTGCTTCCATGTCCTGGCTATTGTAAATAGTGCTGCAATGAACACTGGGGTGCATGTATCTTTTCGAGTTATAGTTTTCTCTGGCTATACACCCAGGAGTGGGATTGCTGGGTCATACAGTAGTTCTATTTTTAGTTTTTTAAGGAGCCTCCATGCTGTTGTTCTCTTTTCTTCTTTTTTAAAACAAATGTCAATTACAGTACGAAAAGACTAGTATTCTATTGCTTACAGACCAAAAAAAAATTTTTTTTTATTTCAATAAGCCTTTCCTGGGTTTATTTTCAACTTGTTCTTGTTTCTTCTGCCCCATCAGCCATATGCATCTCTTCAGCAACTTCTGACTCCCTATTTCAGATCAGATAATAAGGTTCATTCTTCATTTCTGTCAACTACAACATTAGAGGAATCTTCCTCTGAGATTTAAAGTATAATTAATCACTTTCATCCAGCATGACCCTCTTTGGATGGCTAAGGGACCGTTTTGTGCTAAAATCCTTTATTTTCAATACAGTGGCTTCCACCTCCCATGGTTATTTGTCAGTCTCTGTCTATCTTAACCACTCCTTTGAAAATGTCAGCAAGCCAGCATCCCCTGACTCCTGCCCACCTCTCCCAGGTCGAGGATATTGGAATCCAAAGGTCTTCCTGCTGTGCTGTTTAGAATCCCTTTTGCAAGCTAAATGAGGCACAAATTTAAATTCAGAATCTCCAAATCAACATTTCAGAAAAGACACCCTTATTCTTTGGTAATTAGAAGGAAAAATAAGCAACTCTGCAGGAAAGTACCATCCTTTCTTTGATGAGCTCTGAGTAATTTAGGGACTCCTTGGGAGACATTTCCTCTTCTGAGTGAGGGGCAGCAGGTCCTTGGGAGGGTCACTGCCCAGGACGCAGCCGGTGCCCCCCTTCTGTCCCCTGAGCAAGTAGTTCTGTGTCTGCGGCCTTGCATAAGCAGTGTTTCATCTTCTTGGTGATGTAAGATTTGGCTCTGGTTCATGGATTCTTGTGGCTATTGTACCAGTGCCAAAACCCTTACAGAGCAGTACTCAAAAGAGATTGGGAGGAGAGAGCCCCAAGCATGTGCACGGACAAGATCGTGCCTTTGTGACAAAAGGTACTTTGATTTTGACCCTTTCTCTCCCTTAGATGGGACAACAAAGCTGTCTCCAAACTCATGCTACACCAGAAACCCTCATGGTGCAGCAGATGACATGGAACAGAGACATAGTCGATGCAGGACAGCCCCGCCGGTAACACAGAGAAAGAACTGGTCCAGGCTTGGAGGCGTGGGAGTGGGTCTCACACACTGGATATAACTGTCTAACTCCTGGGTCCCCGGGCACTGAATCAGCTCAGGACCAAATGTCCCTATTCCCTTGTTTGACCAAAATGACCCAAGGAGAAGGCTGACTCAGAGAACCAATAAGATTTTTTTTCCTACTTCGTGTTCCTGTTTCTGTTTTATTGTCCTCAGGGAACGTAGAAAAAGCAAATGTTATCAGAAGTGATTTCCTCTTCACCAAGGCCATATGCATGAGGTTTTATGTCCCCAAATAATTTGTAGCCTTCCCCGAGGAGACCTTCCCTAACAGCCTCTCTTCAGTTATTTATTGTGACATTTCCAAAACAAACAACTGGACAATTGAAACCCAGTCTTGGATGGAGAGGCTCAGGGATGCGAGATTATTGGTCTTAGGCGGCAGGCAGGACTCCTGCCTGCGGAACAAAGGAGCCCATCTCGTCAACCTCTTGAACCCTGTTCAGTTTCTCCAGTCACCCATGAAGCCTTCAGCAACAACACCAGCTCCCTTTCTCCTCCCTGCTAAAAGGAGACCACTTTGCAACAGAGAAACTCTGATTTATGAACATAAATCTCTTGCTAATACCTACATTTCCTACACACCATTCAGACAAGATTCGGGATTTTCTTAGCAAACTTAGACTGAAACTTGAACACTTGCTGTTAATCAAGTTTAATCCCAGGTTACAAATATCCTCACTAAGAAGGAAGGAATTCTATCCCCATTGGTATGGGTGCAATTCCCTTTCTTCCAAAAACATTCTTTCTAAATTTAAACTCTACAGCAAATCTCCTAAAATGGAAGAAGTCAAGTGGTGGGTGTCAGAGAAGGGGAAGTTCTAGAGTTTGCAGCTAAAAGCATAATGAAACAGACCAGGTTTGGGGGACTATGAAAATGTCCTGGATTTAGCAAAGGAATAATAAAGGAGAAAGAAGACACTCCTAACCAAGTCTGGGGATTTGGGATACATTCTATATTATGCACGGTGCCACAAAAGGAACTCTCTTTAAATACATTTATCTCACTCATGTATATCTCCAGAGAATATTTCAGAAATGATTAGCTGTTTTACAGGTGAATGAAAAGCAATACCCATCCCTAAGAAATTAACGTGAAGCTAAATTCTTTAACCTGGACAATAAAATGAAATCAGATGGTCCAGTGCTGTAAGTTAGTGTGAAATTATTATGTCAACAGCTCAAACTCTGTTTAAAAAACAAAACAAAACAAAAACAAAAAACTTCACTGAAGGTAAATGCAAAATGGGTAAGAAAATACATCATGCAATTTTCTTGAGAAATTGGGTGGGTGACACATTAACAGTAAGTTCATTTGAGGACTTTTTTGATCATTGGGCATCTTTGTTAATGACCTGGAAGATGAAGAATGGAGAAAGTAAACAAAAATGGAAGGAAACCTGGAACGAAACAAAATGGAATTGGAGATGTGAAGTTTTAACCCAAGAAAAATTCTACTTCCAGCAGAAAATTACTCAAAACGTGTACCTCTGAAAGTGTGGGTGAGAGTGGAACAGAGTAAAGAAATCTGAGCAGGCTGTTGGAAATACATGACTGAATTCATGCTGTGTAATATGGAAATCAAAACCCAGTGTTCTTTAGAGATCAATGACACTCTTCCTTCTAAGAAAAGAAGGAAGTACAACCAACTTGTACTCCCTACAAGTTGATTAATTTTCACCTCTAATTCTATAAAATAGAATAACTAAAATCCAGTGACCTGAGGAAAATAGAAGTTTGGGCTGTATTTAGTATAATGGGTATTGGGACCAAGATTCTCACTTACCTTCGGAACAATAACCCATGTGATACCAGAATGCTGTGGTTATGTTTCAGGGTTCACAATGTTTGTACATTTGCATGGCTAGCATGAATCCACACAGAATGACAATGCTTAGAGAAAATTTTTTTAAAACTCGGTGTACATGTTTTGACTGAAATGGCAGTGGCGAAAGAATGAAGTAACACCTTAAGTGGAAATCCTTACATATGAGAGGTCTTAGCACTCCTAGCAGACAGGGAATAGGATAAAGGGGGACATTTCAGTGGCATTTAAAGGAAACAAAAGAACCCTGCTCACATGAGTGATTGTGTTACGAAAAAGGATTTCCAGGGGAGTAGCCTAAGCCACTTTATCCTGCCCCTTAAATGCCAAAACAGACAGTGCCCTAAGGAAGTTAAAAATATCTTGGAGTAACTGTGAAGAAAGGAACAAGTGCTACATTTGTGGAACTGACCACAGTCTTCATCAGTGCTGGAAAGTGCAGAATGAATCAAGCAAAGACTACTTATTGAGAATTAGTATGGTCCCAGGACTGCTGGGAACACATTAAACACACTGGAGAAATATGTAATAAAATTATTATCATTTAAAAAGATTTTTTAATTTGGAAAACCAAGATTTGAAAACAATCAGTGGGTAATAGGAGTCAATGCAAAATTCATTGAGTTATTCGGATAGTCATGAAACCCAAGAGAAGTTCATAGGAGAGCGAGCACAGGAGCATCCACGGAGGCTCCCTGGAGGACAGAGGACTGAAGGCTAAATAAGATGTGAATATGCAGAAGAGAAGGAAAAGTACACTCCGTAAAATAAAATAACATAAAATAAATAAAATATTAAATTAAAGTAAAATAACATATGACAGCAAGCAAGCTTCAGGGAAAATGTTCTGGAGACAGTGCGGATCAGAGGGTCTGTGATGAAGAGCACAGACAGATACGATACATCCTTGGAGGGCTAGTGTGGGATCAGCTGCGGAAGCAGGTTAGACCAAGGCAGGAAGATGTGCTCCTCATAGTAAGAAAACAGGGAGCCTCTTAGTTTCTAAGCAGGGAGTGAGGCTGATTTGCTAGTAAGACTCATGCCAAAAAGCCAAGCATGGGTAATTAGTCTAGAGAAAATGTGGTGGTCATGGCAACACAGAGAGGGGAAGAGAAGAGAAACATTCCAAAGAAAAAATGAGACATTTCAAAGGCACAGTCCTGAGGACTTTGTGGCTAACCAAATCTCCAGGGAGGCAGCCCCCGCAATGCCTGCCACCAAGAGTCAACTGAGATCATCAGAGCAGGACACCCAGTGCAACTCATTTTCCCAAAATGCTCTTTGCAGAGGGTAGATGTAGAGAAAGATCTGGACTCTGTCAACCCAAAAGGCAATGTTTGAGGATCCGGAATAAAGACCAGAGCATATGTTGCAAAAAAGAAAACAACTGAAGGTTAAACCCTAAGACCACATACTGCAAAGAAGATGGAATGAGGTACAACATAGCTTGTTATATGAGCCAGAAGCCCCGAAATGTCCACACTGAGGTCCCCCCGGTCAGCAACGTCACTGGTTCCTAAGAAGAAAGTAATGAGACAAATGGGTGATAGAGCCCCTTTACCAAGGAAAAAAAAAGTTACACAGGTAAGAAGGATGGCTGGTGTTATCATATTCCTACCCTTCCCCAATCCAGCCCCCATAACCAAATTTGTTGGAATCTCAGGCTCTGGGATTTAGAATGGCGCCCCCTCCCCAGTAGTCTCTATCTACACCACTCCTACGCTTTTCTATACAGGAGACCCTTGTAGACTAACTCTCTATCTTATGCTTCAGCTCTGCTCACATATTCTGAGTAAGGATGAAGCAGTTTAATGCTCTATCTCCTCTGCCTGTAACCAATTACAGCAAATCGAGAGGGAAGGCTGGTTAGGACACCTCACTGATTTTAAGATTACCCTGTGTCTCTGCTTTCATGACTTCCTGATCATCTGTTCTAGAACATTAACCAGAAAGCAATAAATGTTATTCTAACTGCAGTCAGATGACTAACAGAGATGGAGAAGGAGAAATTACTGGAAGACAGTGGCAGTACAGATTTCCCCTCTCAGTCCCTGCTTAAGGCTATTTGGCAATGCTTCCAAGGTCTCTTGGAGTATAATTTTTCATTTAATCAAAGTTCACCAGACTGTTCTGAACACACTTCCCTAAACTCCTTATTTTTTTTATTTTTATTATTTATTCGTGTTTTTTTTTTGCGGTACGCGGGCCTCTCACTGTTGTGGCCTCTCCCGCTGCGGAGCACAGGCTCCGGACGCACAGGCCCAGCGGCCATGGCTCACGGGCCCAGCTGCTCCGCGGCATGTGGGACATTCCCAGACCAGGGCACGAACCCGTATCCCCTGCATCGGCAGACGGACTCTCAACCACCCCCCGCGCCACCAGGGAAGCCCCCCTAAACTCCTTATTTTTATTACTTATTTTAATAGTCAACTGTGTCAGTAAAATCTCATCTAAGTGAACAGACTAAACATATAACAATTTGGTAGGGCAAAAAAACAAAACAAAAGCAATACATATAGTAATTGTATAGGAAATGTTAGAGAAGTCATCTCTGCCAATGTGTGCTTCATAGAGATTTCATAATAAAATGTCAGTGCAAACATCATTCAGTTATCCCTGGGAATGGCTCTTTTAGAATATTATCTGTGAACATTTTAACCTTAGGCTGACTTACCTCACCACGTAGCCTATCTGGGGGTCTCTTTCCCTCATGCTTGGTTGCCATGTGATCAAAGCAAACAGTTCTTCACTGAGGCTGCTCCCTTCTCTCCTCACTTCCCAATCCCTAAACTACTTAAGTACAACCAGGTCAGGCTAGACCATGGAAACCAGCAGCTTTACTCTTACCATTATAGTGGGCTTACTTGACCTGGAACATTACCAGTTAAAGTGGTCATGTCAACAGCAAGTGAAAGGAAGAGCCAGCCACTCCAGTAGACTAAGATTGATGTCCTGTTTGGAGGAAGGAACAGATTGGCAAACTACCTAGGAATTTAAGAGGCAGTTCCAAGAGGAAAAACAGCTCTGGGAACTTGGTAAATTTTCCAAATATCCTGGGTTGACTGGAAGCTGTGTGCCTGTACAGCAGAGACCAAAACAAGTCCAAGTCACCCACACACCCCTGGTCAACAGACCCTGTGCACAAGCACAAAGAAGACATAAAAGAGCCTGAAGGAAATAAGAGCCCAGGTAGACTTGAAAATGGCCTGAATTTTGAATTTTTCTCCACAGCCGCCCTCCCCTAGAGCTATCAGCAGAGAGTAGAAGCCTTAAAACCTTGTGGTATTAGAACACAACCCATGATGTGTCTTCACCTGAACAATAAGCTGAATGCAAACACAGGAGCAACTCCTCAGAAACCAGACTTAAAGATAAAGCAAGAAGAAAACATTAGTGTCTGCACAGTGCAGGAGAGACAGAATTCACAGATTCAATCCACGTTAGTTACCAAAGAAAAAACAAAAACAGCTCTTAGAAGGAAATAAAGTCAGACTCGGTAGTTGCTACAGTATACTATCTAAAATGTCAGGTATTCAAAAAAATGAGACATACAAAGAAACAAGAAAGTATGATCCATACTCAGGAAAACGCGGGTCAGAAGAAACTGCCTTAAAATGACCCCTGATGTTGTATTTAGCAGGGAAAGATTTCAAAACAGTTGTTATAAATATGTTCAAAGAACTAAAGAAAAATTGTGTTTAAAAAAATTAAAGGAAAGTACAATGACAATGATTCAGTGCGTAGGAAATCTCAATAAGGATATAAAATTATAAGAAAGAATCAAATGGAAGCTGTGAAGTTGAAAAGTAGAATTACAGGCTTCCCTGGTGGCTCAGTGGTTAAGAATCTGCCTGCCAATGCAGGGGACACGGGTTCAAGCTCTGATCTGGGAAGATCCCACATGCCACGGGGCAACTAAGCCCATGCACCACAACTACTGAGCCTGCACTCTAGAGCCCATGAGCCACAACAACTGAGCCCCGTGCCACAACTACTGAAGATTGTGTGCCTAGAGCCCATGCTCCACAACAAGAGAAGCCACCGCAACGAGAAGCCCACACACCACAATGAAGAGTAGCCCCTGCTCACTGCCACTAGAAGAAAGCCCGCGCGCAGCAACAAAGATCCAACACAGCCAAAAATAAATAATTTTTTAAAAATTTTTTAATTAAAAAATAAAATAACTATTAAAAAAATGAAAAGTAGAATTACTGAAATGAAAAAACTTCACTAGAGGGTCTCAGCAGCATATTTGAGATGGCAGAAGAAATAATCAATAAACTTGAAGATTGAGCATTATAAATTACCCCATCTAAAGGACAGAGAGAAAAAAGATTAAAGAAAAATATATAGAGGCCCAGAAATTTGGGGGGCAGTATCAACTGCATCAGCATACTTGTAATGGAAGTCTAAGACAGAGAAAGAGAGAGAAAGGGGCAGAAAAAATATTTGAAGAAATAATGGCTGAAAACTTTACAAATTTGATGAAAAACATTAATCTACAGGCCCAAGAAGCTCAATAAAGCCAAGTAACATAAACTCAAAGAGGTCCACATCTATACCGATCATAATCAAACTATTGGGGAAAAAAAAAAACAGAGAGAAAATCTTGAAAACGGCAAGAGAAAAACAAATTCTATATAGGGGCAAACAAATATTAATGACTGATTTCTCAATATACAAATATATGTAAAGAGAAACAGGAGACCTCTGGATTCAGGAAAAGGCGTTTTGTTTGCAGAGCAGCTTATGTCAATTTCCCAGTTTCCCACAGAACAACGCAATGAGCACCAGATATTACCTGCACTTCCAATAAGATTTATAGCTCAGGAGAGGAATCCACAAAATTATGAAACTCAGGGCTAATAGTGGCACATCTGTAACTCTGAGGGGTTGGGGGGGAAGCCTTTAGTGTGGAAGGTAAACCAATCTTCTCTGAGGGGATAAGAAGTTTGTTCTCTGAGGGGATAAGGAGAAGTTTGTATTACCCTTTGATCTGGGGATGGGGGAGGTGTTTGGTTTTTGTTTTAAGATTAAGATGCTTTATTTTCCCTTCCAGTTTCATTGAGATGTAATTGACACATAGCACTGTATAAATTTAAGGTGTAAAGCTAATGGTGTGACATACATACATCATGAAATGATTGCCTCAATAGGTTTAGTGAACATCCATCATTTCATATAGATATAAAGTAAACGAAAAAAAATTGTTGAAAATTTTCCTTGTCATGAGAACTCTTAGGATGCACTCTCTTAACAATTTTCATGTATAACATACAGCAGTGTTGATTATATTTATCATGGTGTACATTACATCCCTAGTACTTATTTATTTTACAACTGGAAGTTTGTACCTTTTGACTACCTTCATACAATTCCCTCTTTGGAATACAAACAAAAATAATCTCCAGGGGATGTGTCTCCAAATCTCTCTGGAAGCTTCTACATTGAACTTTCAAAGCTTGTGGGCATTAAGTGTCTTTTAACTTAAGTTCCAGTGCCCTTTGTCTGGAAAGCCCTGACCATGGCGAAACATAAAGATATCCATGGAGCATTATCTCTTGACAGCCAGAAGACAGTGAAATAACATATTCAAATTGTTTAAATTAAAGAACTGTCAACCGAAAATTCTGTATCTAGCAAAACTGCTATTCAAAAACATAGGTGAGATACAGAAAAGCCCAGATAACCAAAGACTGCAAGAGTCTGTTGTTAGCAATTATGGCTTGCAAGAAATATTAAAGGAAATATTTTAAGCAAAAGAAAAGTGACACCAGATGATAAATTGAAGCCACAAGAAGAAATTAATTATGCTGCAAATGGTAAATATGTGAGTAAATCTAGAAGACTCTATAAATACATTTTTCTTCAATACATCTCTTAACTTCTTTAGAATGCATAAGACTGTATAAACCAACAATTATGACACTGTGTTGTCATGCTTATAACAAATATAAATGTATTATATATGATAATAGTGGCACAAAGAAGGGGGAATGGAGTTATATTGAAGCAGTGTTTCTGAATTTTACTGGAACTCAGTTAGTATTATTCTGAAATAGATTGTGATACATTAAGATGCATATTGTAATCTCTGGAGCAACCACTAAGAAAATTAATAGAACCAAAAGCCTGTTCTTTGAAAAGATTAACCAAGTGGACAAAAACTTAGCTACATTAACGAAGAAAATGAGAGAAGACACAAATTACCAAAATCAGGAAGGAAAGAAGGGGCATCACTGTCAAACCTACAAAAATGAGAGGATTATAAGAAAATTTTACAACAACCTAATGCCAACAATTAGACAACTTAGATGAAATGCACAAATTCCTAGAATGATACAAACTGACTCAAGGAGAAATGAAAAATCTGAAGCAGCCTACGACAAGTACATAATTTGAATCAGCAATTTTAAATCCTCCTACAAAGAAAGACCCAGAACCAGATGGCTTTGCTGGTAATTTCCTTCAAATATTTAAAGAGAAAACTAATGCCAATTCTTCATAAATTCTTTCAGAAAAGAAAGGAGCGAAAAGTACCAGCTCATTCTATGAGGTCAGCATCACCCTGATACCAAAGCCACAAACAGATACCACAAGAAAAAAAAAAGCCTTAACGAATAAACACACTAAAATCCTTAACAAAATTAGCAAAGTGAACTCAGCTACATATTGGAAGAATTATACACCGTGACCAAATGAGATTTACTCCAGGAATGCAAGGTTGGTTTAACATCCAAAAATAATGTAATATATTAGTAAAGGAAAAGATTCACATGATCCTCACAACAGGTGCAGAAAAAGCATTAAAATGACTATAATCATGGATAAAATACTAAGTATTGGCAAGGATGTGGAACAACTGGAACCCTCATACATTGCTGATGGGAATGTAAAATGGTGCATCCACTTTGGAAATCAGTTTGGTAGTTTCTTAAAAAGTTAACAGTTCCCCATAGGAGCTATTCCTACTCTTAGGAATGTAGCCAAGAAAAGTGAAAATGTGGGTCCATAGAAAGGCTTGTATGTAACTATTCATAGCAGCATTATTCATAATAGTCAGAAACTGGAGGCAATCCTTATGCCCAACAAGAGGTGAATGGATAAACAAAATGTGATACATCTATACAATGGGATTTTATTCAGAAATAAAAAGAATGATATGGTGATGCAGGTCACAACATGGATGAAACTTAAAGACACGATGCTCAATGAAAGAAACCAGATGCAAAAGACTGTATATTTTATGACTCCATTTATACAAACTATCCATAAGAGGTAAATTATAGAGATAGAAAGTAGACCTGTACTTTACTGGAGGGAGGAATAGAGATGGACAGTAAATGGTCTCATGATAATTTTTTTATATGATAAAAATGTTCTAAAAATGGATTACAATGATGGTTGCAAATATAATAAATTTATTAAAACTCAAAACATTAAATTTTTTTTAAAAAGGGAAGTCAGAGGGAGAAGCAGGGGCTAGCTCAGGTAAGACCTTGTAACCATGGTAAAGAATCTGGATTGAAGTGTAGTGGAGCACCATGGGGCAGTTTCAAGAAAGGGAATTCCATAATCCAATTTCCTGGGGCTTTGGTGCTTTGTTTTTTAATTTCTCATGCTACTATGTGGAGAAAGGACTATAAGGGAATCAGAGTAAAACCAATGAGACCACTTCTTATAAGGACTCATTCATTCAGGTAAGAAACAATGATTGCATATATAGATACACTACCAAATGTAAAATAGCTAGTGGGAAGCAGCCGCATAGCACAGGGAGATCAGCTCAGTGCTTTGTGACCCCCTAGAGGAGTGGGATAGGGAGGGTGGGAGGGAGGGAGACACAAGAGGGAAGAGGTATGGGGACATATGTATATGTATAGCTGATTCACTTTGTTATAAAGCAGAAACTAACACACCATTGTAAAGCAATTATACTCCAATAAAGATGTTAAAAAAAAAACCATTCTTCTATGCAAAAAAAAAAAAAAAAAAAACGATATGAGGACGGAAGCAGTGGGAACATCCCGAATAAATTTTAAACTCAAGAGAATGGAATCATTGCCATTTAGTTCAGATAACATGAACCAGGAGATCAGAGGATGAAAAAAAATACCAGATTTCCCCTATCTCTGGGCACACACATATAGTGAAATAGCAAAAGTCACCTAGATCACTTTCAAAGAGAAGGCTGGATAAGTATACGACTTACTTAGAGGTTTCTAAGTGATGAACTTGGAGTAAACAAGAAAACAGAATGATTTCTAATCATGCAGCAGCCAGGCTGGTATGTGAAGTGTTATTTACATTGTAGGAATTTTTTTCCTCCAAGCACCTTATGTTTGTTTGTCCTAAAGAAATCATCATTATCAAAAGTCCGGGGGTCTGTCAGTAGTTAAGGAATTGCATGTTTTAAGAGGACATGCATGCAGGTAGCCCTTGATGGAGTCAGTAACTCGGAAAACAGAACAGAGGCATCGCTAATGAGAGACGTCGACTTTATATTCCTGAGCTGGCGTTCAGAAGTCTTGATATTTCTGCATGTATTTGAATCTCCTGCTTGTTTTAATTATGTTCATCCAATTCTAAGTGATGCATGGTATCAAGCATGACCAGGAATGGAAATATTTCTCTGTGGAATTTTTAAAATCTTGATTGCTGCAAGGAAAAGACCTCTAAGAAAACAGAATCTTTCCAAAAACAGATGAGATCCCTGTAACTAAGACCATTCCCAAAATGGAATAATATGAACCTTGTGGCCTATTTGCCCCACTCCTATTAGTCACGACGATACACTCCCCCAAAAGACAGAAATCTGAGAGAATGCAAGAAAGGGGAGCAGAAAACAGAATCGGGCAAGCAGCGAGTGGGACCCCAGAAGATTTTTCACATCTTGGTTTGTGAGAGGAAAGAGCCGTTTATTCAAAATGCTGCTTCAGGGGACCGGAAGACACAGAGGAGAACGCCGACCTAGTGACCTCCACGAATTGCTGGCTGTAGTTCAGCCCTCCAGCCCCGCCTGCAGGAAGCCAGCCATCCAGGCTCCCAACTTCCTGTCCTAATCAGGGCGGGTGATGGGGCAGCCCTCTGGTGAGAAAGTCCTGAGAATGCCATTAGCCACATTCAAAGTTCAGGGCAACGGTTTCCTCCTCAAAGCCTTCTGACAGCAGGAGGCAAGAAGCCCTGAGGCCAAAGGGCTAGGCTGCTGCTTGGAGGGTTGGGAGGTGGAGAACGTTGCTCTTCTCCCCCGGGCAGTTTGATGACAGTGGGTGGTCGGCTTTGGCCCAGAGGCCTGCCTTAACAGGGAATCCTCGTTTCTTCCGGGTCACTGAGTCACTGTCTTGGAATCACGACTTTACAGTCTTTGAGTCCATCTTTTAAGCCTCAGGTAAGACCACCTTGACCAATCTATGATGTCAGCATCACGTGACAGCCTCTCTGAACTGGGCTGCATGACCCCTGGCTGACCATCCAGGTGACTCCCCCAGGAAAATGGCTTCGACACAGAGACTGTCCTGGTCTCAGCATGATGAAACGTTGAGTCCCCGTCAGGAGGACGGGTGTTTCATTAGACATTCCTGTGGCTGAGACTGTTTCACCCGTATCCACTGTCATCCTCTTTTAATAACCAAGATGACCTGCCCATGAGAACCTGGCTGGGTTATGTGGCACCAGCTATAATCTGGGAACAGAGGACATATCTCACATGCCTTTAGCTATAGCAAGAATCCCAGACCCTAAGGATTAAAAAAACCTTAAAAGACATTGAATTCCAAGTCCTCAAATTGCCTCTAAACCTTCCCTGGCAAGTGTCCATTCAATCTGCATTCAAATATCTCCAGGGTCACAAACAGTCCTTTTCCTTTTGGGGAAGTTACGTCCTTCTGCTTAAAGAGTCTTCATGTCAATCTGAAAACAATTTCCCTATGACTTCCACTCAACTTTAAGTTCTGCAGTAGGGAAACCATGTCTCTCTCATTAGGGTTGTATTTCGCCAGCTTCTTCCATCTCATCCATGAGAATATCATGAGCAATCTCATCAAATGCCTCGTGAAAATCTAAAAATGCTGTACGATTCCCTGAGTCAGAAGCCCACAAAGCCTGCCGCTGAAAGAAGTTAGTTCAACATGTGCCATCTTACGTACGTTGTGCATTTCAAAATACGTGATTACCTTGTCCTTAGAAAACTGAAGCTGATGAAGACCAGTTCCTTACTGGAGAACTCACAAGTCATTCTTTTAATAATTCACTCTAAAATCTTACCCAGAGTTCACCTAAAGCTCACTGGCTATAATCTCAGGATATTTGAGAATGAGGAATCGTTCCTAATACACACCTCAAAATCATCATTTTATTGAGAAGACAGTTTTCCATTAGAGTCATTCCTTTGGTGTAATTTGGTGTCAGTTCTCTGGAAAGCAATCTGGAAAGATCTAGCAAGAGTCTCTTGTTTACTATCCTTGTACTCAGGTCAGGACACAGAGACAGTCACGTGAATCTACATTTTCAGGGCTCCAACTCATCCCAAAGAAGAATATTTCCTACATTTTTCAATTTTGCTTTCATATCAGATTTTATTATCTTTTAAAGTCATTTCTTAAGGTTACAGTGCTTTAGGATTATATGGATATGGCTATATCAATGGGGACTAGAGTCCAATAGCACCTCTTGTTAAAAACCATATGAAATAGCTGAAAGTTGTAAGTATTTGTTTCTGTAAAGGGGTTTGGGGAGGAAAAAATGAAGGCAGAGGCACAGGCCTACTCACTCTTTTGTTACCAGTTTATTTAGCTTTCAAACTATGCATATATTACATCTAAGAACAATAAATTTGATGTTAAATTATCTTTAAAAATGTGACACTGTGCTTTGTGAAAATCATTTTTAAAAGAAAGGAAAGGAAGGAATAAAGTCTCTTCAAGGATACTGGCAGTTTCATAAAGTGCCAAAAGAGAAAGGGAGAATTTCATTTAAGGAATAATTTTTGAGTACTGGGTGCTTAGCATTCTACCAGAATCTTCCTTACGATGGAAATAAGAGTAAAGCCCTCTTCATGCCCTCATAGACCTTATATACAGTCAGAGGAAGGTGAGAATAAGTAAGTATACAAAATAAAATACAAGTTAGAATATGATCTTATCATAAATGACACCTTTTTGACAGTGTTATAGGCTTCAAATTAAAAGGAAAGCGCATATTGGAGGGAGCTGGAACACTGTTATAGGGGAATCACGTTGGAAGTTGAAAGATGTCTAAGACTTTGGCAGGAAGAGAAGTGGGCTAGAGTACCTCCACTGTACTCTGAGGGCACAGCATGAGCTAAGACGTGAGGACAAGAATGAAAGGACCCACGTGGAGAATGACCTTAGTCTTTGGGGTGGGAGCAGTGGATGCCAACAGAGTCAGGCTGACAGGGCACCACCCTTGCTGGGTCCAGGAAATAATGGGAGACAGTGAATGTCTGAGCCAGAGCATAGTGTGATCAGAGTTGCGCATTAGGAAGACTAGTCTGGCAACCTCTACCGGAAGAATAAAGAGGAGTCATCAGAGACTAACTGCAAATGAAGAGCATGAAATAGAAAAGGCTGGACGTGCAGAGCGGCTGCATCTTAGCCCCTCAACGGGAGGAGTGTCACAGAACGCACAGATACGTTTCAAAACCACCCTAACTTCTTTCTGTTTCGTTTCTCCACTCCACAACTTCTTCCTCTCTTTGACTTCTCTGTTCATTTCCCCCTCTCCTTCCTTTTCTCCAGAGGATTCCCTTAACTTCTGTTAGCCAAACTATTCAATCAGTCTATGCACATTCCTTTTGCAATTATGAGACATGGCCGTTTCCTCCAAGAGCTTTAATGAGATCCTGCAGCCCTTGAAGAGGTCTTCCCTCAATCAGGGGCAACCAGGATGGCAAGGCTTTGGCCAGGCCATTGTGTATAACCTTCAGACATCGGTTCATCATTTCATAGACCCCATTTTAAATAGTACATCTTTCAGAAGAGGAACAAGGAGTTCAAGTGACTCCAGTGAGTCTCTTAAGAACTTCAAGTTTAGGGGCTTCCCTGGTGGCGCAGTGGCCAATGCAGGGGACGTGGGTTCGAGCCCCCATCCGGGAAGATCCCACATGCCGCAGAGCAACTAAGCCCGTGCGCCACAACTACTGAGCCCACGTGCCACAACTACTGAAGCCTGCGTGCCTAGAGCCCGTGGTCCGCAACAAGAGAAGCCACAGAATGAGAAGCACACACACCACAATGAAGAGCAGCCCCCGCTCGCCGCAGCTGGAGAAAGCCCGTGCACAACAATGAAGACCCAACACAGCCAAAAATAAATAAATAAAATAATAAATAAAATACAGAATTATGAACTTCCTTAATTTTAACAAATATAAACTGAATGGCCTCGTGGACTCCAGACATAATCTGTCATCTGACCTCACATGACTCACTTCTGTTGACGTTAGGATCCCTCACAAAATGAAGGATTGTTAAATGTTAACATGGAAAGTGACATAAAAAGCATGCTAAGAAACGGTAAAGGAAATTCTTTTTAGTTAAATGAACACGGGGAAATGTTTCCCTTAATGAGGTCAATCACAAACTTTATAATGCAATTTAACTGGAGTGGAAAGTAACTAAGGCAAGATTCACAGTTAACGTCCTTCCATCCCTAACAGTGTGTGGTTCTCTGGTGGCTTGACATTGAGCCTGTGATAATAACCTGAGGAATATTTCAAACCATTGCTTTGATGTGAGGCACCAACTGAGCCCCCTGTTAAATGGAACTCTTCTTTCCTACTCTACATGTTTCTGTGTGGAGGGACCTCCATCAGAGGAACACTCCTGTCTTTTGCCCCATCTTTTGTTCACTCTCTTCCAGAGGACAGGGTGCACACTTACGTGTGACAAACATTGGTCCACATTTCCCAAATGGACGGACATCAGAAGCACAGAAGATGCCGTCTCTTTTCTTCTCTCTGTCCCTCACTATTTCTCACCTGCGTGAAGTAACTTATCAGTGCATTTGGAAGAAGGAACTAAACATTCCACCACAGGCCCTTCATTTTCTCTCTAGAGACTTGTGTTCTGACCTGCTCTCTGGTAAGGGGAAGCAGTCTACCTTGTGTGGGAGGTCTGTGGTTACGGAGCTGTGCCAATAGCCCTGTAAAGAATTACCCAGAATTCCTGGTGAAGACTTAGTAATCCATTAGGCTACAGACCCAAGCTACCTTCTCCCCAAATCTCCCTCACAACGAAGGGGAATTATTTCCTACACATCCTCCTGACTTCTGGGTCTACCTTCCAACTGAGATTCATCACCAACAAAGTGTTCATGCTTAGAACAATAGTAGGATATTAGCTGTTTTTCTTCTCAAAAGATCCTCTGCAAAGGAAGCGAGTCTTTACAGATCCAGGCGTATCTCAATCTACCTGTACAAGCAACTATCATTCAGGCAATTCAAAAACATATACTGTCATAATATAAATATAATTCACAGAATACAAATTGTAACTTACACAATAGAAGTCTAGTTGGATCACACGTAATGTGTGTGCTCTTCTGGCCACTTGCACCCTGTCACACTTTGTATAACAATAACTTCCACCCCAGAACTGTCTAGGGCTGTGTGCTTTACAGAGTGCCTTTCTACTCATCTTCCCATTGAATCCTCACCATAAATCTGGAAAGCAGGCACGATGGTATCAATCTTCCCATTTTACAGAGGAGAAAATCAAATCTCAGGAAAGGTACAGTGCTTTGCCCAATGCCACACGGCCAAATGGCAGAGCCATGACTATAAGTTAAGTCTTCTAACTCCTAGACTGGTGCTTTGGCAGGGCTCCAGCCAGATCGCATTTCCTGGGATAAGCTCTCTGCATTATCCATTTAGTCGGGCCATTTCCAGATTGGCTGGTCAAGAAAGTAGCCACTGACTAGACTCACACACCACAGATGGCAGAAGAACTCCTTCAATCTGTCTACGGTCAAATTCCCTTACAATGCCCCCCACACAATCCAACCTGAAATCAAAAGGCCCTGAAGTGTCTAGCGAGCAGACATAAGAGGAGAAGAGTATAGTCTACATTGGACCATGGGAAATGACACTCTTTGGGCATCCCTGATTTTTTTTGCTGACTATTCTTCCCATTCAGAAAAAAAATGCAAGACATAAAAGGAAAACAATTACATCACTACAGTGACAGGGCGTTGAGAGAAAGTATGAAAAATTCAACTCTTTACTTCTTTAAATTATTCACATGAATTCCACAAATATTTTAAAATGTCTAGAGAGTCTCTTTTTAAATCTCCAAAATCTGTACAGTAGCGTGAATTTCTGTTTTTCATCCAGATAATTTAACTTCGTTTAAAATAAGGAAATCTAAAAAGGAAATTTTCTCAAATAAATTCTATGAGATATATATATATATAATACAAATGTCTGCTGTATAGAACAGCTTGGTCAAATGTTTCATTTTCTGCCATCTTTTTAGAGGAAAAACAACAAAAAAGATCTTTCCCAGCTGGGGGACGCTTTATAGAGACGTGAGAGCCCTGATACCAGATAAGCTGCAGAATATTCTACTGCACTTAAACAGACAGCCCAGAAGCTAAATACCATGTTGTTCATACGAGTAAGAGAAAGTAAGTAATGACGGAACTCTCAAAACACTCGCTAGAATTCCTGGAGATTACTAAGCACTGGACAGTGGCTGATATAAGCCCATGGTTCTTAAAGAGTCAAGAACCAGGAGAGTAAAGGTTAGTAAAGTAAGAGCAGTGGTGGAAGAAACCTTGACACATATGTATGATTAGTTGATGGGAATAGTTCAACTTTAAATAATGTAGAATAAAGAAGTAGAAAGGAATGTAGACCAATCTACTAGAACATAGGTATTCTCTCATCCAACCCCTAATTCCCAAAAGGATCTTGAAAATTAAGTAATAATTGAAAAGCACTACAAGGTTGTGAAAACTATAGGACACAAAAGCATATATAAGGTATGGGCTAAATTTTGTAATTATATATAAATACATATTTATTACATATGTATAATACATATATAAATAATATACATATATATATTAAACATATGTAAAAACTGAAAGGAAGTATACCAAAATTTTAGTATTTCTTATCATCTCTGGAAATTGGGATTGTTAGGGATATTTATTCTCTTCTTGTTATTTTCTGAATATTTTAAATGTTCTACAGAGAGTGCATGCTGTTACAGTAAATACATACAAGTAAAGTATAAAAAAGAAAGTAGCCTGTGGGTTCCTGCTACTAAGTTTAACCTCACATTCGGGACGTTTATAAAGCTAATGATCTTTCTTCCTGGAATCTATCAGATTTTCCACTGTTCGTGTACAGTGATTTCTTCAAATCTAGATACTTTTACTGAAAGCAGGGAAATAGTCTACAGTGAAGATGCAGGAATAAAGAGGCAGATGTAGAGAATGGGCTTGAGGACACGGGGAGGGGGAAGGGTAAGCTGAGACGAAGTGAGAGAGTGGCTTTGACATAGATACACCACCAAACGTAAAACAGACAGCTAGTGGGAAGCAGCCGCATAGCACAGGGAGATCAGCTCAGTGCTTTGTGACCACCTAGAGGGATGGGGTAGGGAGGGTGGGAGGGAGACGGAAGAGGGAGGGGATATGGGGATATATGTATACGTATAGCTGATTCACTTTGTTATATAGCAGCAACGAACACAACAATGTAAGGCAATTATACTCCAATAAAGATGTTAAAAAAAAAAAGATGCAGTGAATATTGGGTTCATAAGATTTTTTCTTTCTGTTTACCAGGGATTGAGGAAAAGGGACACCTCGATACTTCACTTAAACATTATTTATTTTATTAAACTAGATATTAGATGTACTTATAGAGATACATTTCTATACAATACTCAAAGAAAAATGCAATGTTAGGGTAATTAAATAATAGAGGATATTTAAAACTATCCAACAGTAATCCTATTCATCAATAATCCTCCAGTATCTCTTAAAGGAGTTTCCCTTATAGGAATCATTCACCTTCAATTCCAATTCAAGCCACCTTACTCCAGGTTCAGCAATTTGCACCTTTTTCATTTAAGACAGAGAACCACAGGGGAAAAAAATCCTCTAGCTCTACTTGCAGTGTCAACTTGTCCAGACACAGGAAAATGATCACCCAACCAAACTAGATCACAGAAAAGAGCAGCTCATAATTTTAAATCAGAGGTGAGTGATGGGAGGCATAGAATCTGCACATCACCTTCCCAGGATAGCAAATACTTCCCAAAGAAAGACTTCCTTAGAATCAGGTGTTTGCAGTTTAAGCTTTGTCACAGAGAAAACAAACTTACAGATGAGACCTGATTTGAAAGCAAAATGTCCACCCATCTGTATGCCCCAAAGACAAGGTGGTCCCATTGTCCAGTGAACAGATGGCCGGCTGAGAGCCAGGAGCCAGGCCCTTTGGTGCACGTGCACAGGATTTCAGTTCCATTTCACGGGAAGGAGGTTACAGGGCTACCCTTCACTCCGGGAGACAGGCAGAGAGATTTTCCTGTTGATTTATATAAGGCGATGCTCTCTAAACAAGACACGAGGCAGCTGTTTGGGAGAAGGCACTGTCTAAAGTACATCCCTAATCACAGTGTTGGTGTTGGCTCTGCAAAGACTGAGACATGAGTCCAGTTTAGTTATCACAACAAGCAGGGAATCAGGAACTGGAAACGGTGCCAATGAGAAAGGCAAATCCTTTGACTTCCGTCCACCCTTCCCCTAGCCATCAGACAATCTCATAAAAGTAACTCATCTTGGGTCACGCAATCTTCCTGATAGTATTTCTAGTGCCTATGAAAGATGAGATTTGGGGATTTTCAGACCTTTCAAGAGTGTCGTTTTTTGAATTACCTTTTCCAGATTTCTGCGCCACTCTGCTCTGTGGCATACCTGTTCGTGTTTGAATGTTCTCCCTGCCCACTTGGGGTCCTCTAAAATAAATATGACTTGCCCCAACTCCGCCTTGCTTCTTCCTTCCGGGATGTGGCTGGCTGCCATAAAGTCAAGGGTCGAGATCAGAGGGAGGTTTGTCCTATGCAAGAAAAAACAGACATTGTCAGCTGTACTCTCTCCCACTCTACGAGACCTTCTGGTTCCCAAGAAGGGGGCAGCGAAGGTTCGGGGATGCTTTCCACCTCTCAATGGTCTGAGTAAACGAGGCTGGCTGCCAGCAGAGGGAAGGAAACAAGTTTCTATTGAGATTTATGACCACAGCCCAGTGTAGCGTGCTGGAAAATTACTAAAAGATTGGGTATGAATCTCCCCCTCTGAGATTTCTGTTCCCTTTTGATAAACCAAAATTGGATCAGAAATCCAATCTCACAGGATCCCCTCAGCCCACCTTGTAGCAAAACGAGAAGGAATAAAGCCACTCCAAATAGTCTTTCCCAAAGCCAATCTTGTGTTTAACTACTAGAAAAAGTTCACTTATCTACAGGAGTTCCACGCTCTACAAAAGGACCTCATCCCAAGATCACTTCTAAATCACAGGTGTCTTCATTTTAGGAGCTGAGAGACCACACCCATTACAGGCAAATTTGCCTTAAATAGTTTTTTCTGTCCTACATCTAAGGCACAACATTTATTTCCCCCCAGGTTTGTTCAGTTTATACAAATCTGGAGAAGGAAACAGAGAGACAGAGACAGAAAGGTGAGACTTAATCAATACAGCAAAAAAATGAACAAAGGTAACCCTTGTGCACTCAAAATTAATCCACATTTAGGAAGCCACAACATACACCCTTTGAGAGAGGGATTGTTAAAACCAAGTACACATTTGAGGGTATGACATAAAACCTACTCATGCTTCCAGCCCAATTTGGAAGCCCAATTCTCCAAGCAGTGTCTCCACTTATTGACTTACTTTAAGTCAATTGTCAGTTGTGTTCTAAAAGAAATGTTTCGGGGAAATAAAATTATTAGTCCTCATTGAAAAGTAAGTAAGAAACAGTAACTGCTTCAAATATGTAATGTGTCTCAGTTAAATAACTTAATGATAGTTCAGCCTATTCAACTGTTTAACTGACAGCTGCAATACTCAAGAGTATCAGGGATATTAGTAATGACACTTGCTGTCACATATAGTGAAAGGACAGCTTATCTTCAGCTAAGTGTCTTGGACTGTCCTCTATTGAACAACCAAACTGAATTGGAACTGACACTATAGCTTTACCCTAACCATTTTCTGCAAGTTGCAGAAAACTCAACTAATGGTACATTAAACAATATGGGGTTTATTATCCCATATAATAAAAAAAAGCCAAAGGCAAGGTGGTTCCACGACAATTCAGCCCTTCAATGTATGCGTTTCTGTTAACATTCCATCCTCGACGTGTTGGAACTGCCATCCACACTTCTTTTCCCACCGAAAGTGTCAAGATGGGTGCAGCAGCTTCCAACGTCACCTCATCATAGATGCTTATCCAGAGGCAGAAAAGAACAGTTATTCCTCCCAATATGGACTTTTCACAGAGCAGAAAACTTTCTCCAAACTTCCCAGCCAATTCCCCCTCCAGCTCTTTGACTAGTTATCTCACAAGCCTGAACCTGTATAAACCTGGACTGGGCAAGGGAAGTGGACTTGCTGTGTCAATGTTCACTCCTTGGGCTGGGAGGACCCACCAAGCCCATCACCACCAAATACCCCAATCTACCGGGGTTCTGTGAGTGTGGAAGGCTAAGTTGATAGGCTACCTACATTGTTTGCTATGGCATTTGTGTTGGTTTTAAATCAATTACTTTTCCAACCTGAGTGTTTCCCTAAGGTTGGATAGCCTATGACATCATATCTGAAAACCTTGGTTGACCAGGCATTCATTAACAGGGGTTGTTATGACTGAACTCCCAAAACTCACATTTTACTGACCCACACAGCTGGTTAACAGAAAATAATAGACAGATAGTTATACGAGAACATTGACTTGGCAGAAACAAGACTAGAATTGCTACGCCATAGCAGCATGTGGTGCAGAAGGCATCAATCACATCAAGGAG
Source organism: Stenella coeruleoalba (assembly GCF_951394435.1). Lineage (NCBI taxonomy): Eukaryota > Metazoa > Chordata > Mammalia > Artiodactyla > Delphinidae > Stenella > Stenella coeruleoalba. The sequence goes on along the minus strand of NC_137147.1, from coordinate 175,968,801 downwards.
ATATTCTGTAAAGGTTCCAGATTTCTTGTCCATAGCACCGTCACAGAATATTCCCTGGGTTATTTACTCACAGTTCAGGGGCTACTCTGACGGGCTCTAGTCAGTTGATCAGCAGTCAGATCAATTTTTTCATCACCCAATTCACTGCTTCCATCAGGAACTAGACCAAACCCACCAGTTAGTGTCATGTAGACACAGCCTTAATTGAACCAATAAATCTAGGGACCCATCAATTATAGCAATGGCTGACGAGGGCAAAGAGCAGAGATCACTCACAATTCAAAGGAAAAAGCAAAGCACAATGCAGAATGGGAGTCGTCCTCTTCCTCCTCATCCTGTGGGAAGAGGGAAACCTTATGAAATCTGAGGAACTCTTTAGCCAAGAGGATAATGAGGCATAAATCCTGCCGATAGTGAGAAGCCCGGCTCAGGAAGTCACGCCATTAACCAAAGGATCCTCCGGCGCTAGGAAGAGTGATTAACGATCTTGACGTGACACTGCTCTGTGACTTGGAAAGAGTTTGGTTTTCACTCTTAGGGAGAGTGATTGGCAGAAACCAGGAGCGATTTGGGTGACCAACGTCACTGCTTTGCCAGTTCCCTTTGCACAGCAGCTAGCTCAAGGAGAAAGAAGAGACTTATTTATAACCTTTTCCCTCCAGACTGGAGAATCTGAGACTGTTATCTATGCGGTGGGTATAGCTGGCTTCCCTCTGAAACTGGAGGATGGGTTGTTCATGTTACAATGTATGGAGCGCTTATCAACAGACTTCAGCTGGCAGATGGCTCCGGGCAATCAACTTCGTTCTTATCGGACTCAAGCCTCTTGGGCTGTCATTTGTCGGTCTTGGATATTCACGTGGGCAGACGGCACCGCTGTCACACATGTGGAATAAGAGTAACAAAAGTTCTGCACTGTGCCCTTTGGAAACTGAGCTTCTGTCACCTCTTCAGATGCCTGTCACATCCCTTTATCACTAAGTTCTAAATCTCACGTATTTCTCAGAACAGAGGGGAGTTAAACAGGAAGACCAGTAACTTTTCAGGATGCACAGAGCCTTCCTGTGAAGATTGCCGGATTTTTTTTTTTTTAAGCCTAAAATAGAGAAGTAGAGAAAGGGCAGCTTTCCACTGGTTATTCAGTAACCAGTTGGGTCACAAACAGATAAGCAATTTGGTTGCTGGAAGAATTTTAGCCAAAGAGAAAGCTATCAGTTTCTCCAGCCATACTGTCAAATGAATACATTTTCTGCTATTTGTTACTTTTTAAAAATAAGTATCTTGGGGACTTCCCTAGTGGCACAGTGGTTAAGAATCCACTTGCCAATGCAGGGTCACGGGTTCGAGCCCTGGTCTGGGAAGGTCTCACATGCCGCAGAGCAACTAAGCCCGTGCGCCACAATTACTGAGCCTGCGCTCTACAGCCCGCGAGCCACAACTCCTGAGCCCACGTGCCAGTTACTGTACTGAAGCCCATGCACCCAGAGCCCGTGCTCCACAACAAGAGAAGCCACCACAATGAGAAGCCCGCGCACCGCAACAAAGAGTAGCCCCTGCTCGCTGCAGTTAGAGAAAACCTGTATGCAGCAACGAAGACCTAACACAGCCAAAAATAAATAAATAAATTTATTTAAAAATAAAAAAGCATCCCAAAGGCCCACTGTGTCCCAATGATTCCTTTAAAGTAGTTATCAAAGAACTATACAATTGGGAACTATGCTCAGTATTTTATAATGACCTATAAGGGAATAAAATCTGAATAAACTAGATGTATTATTTGTATAACTGAATCACTTTGCTGTACACCTGAAACTAACACAACACTGTAAATCAGCTATACTTCAATTACAAAAGAACAATGGTGGGGGGAATAAAAATTTGAAAATTTAAATTTAAATTAAAAAAACTATACTATTATTCTACTCTTACTGTCATACTTAAAACCTTTATGCAACTGTGCCCTCAGAGCTACTCACACATGAGAAAATTAGACTCATTACTTTAAACCTATGTTTCATATAGGGAATAAAATAGAATTCTTTAGCTTATACACTCACTTTGTTCACTAGTCTTTTTCCTGAATGCTATTGTTCCAAAAGGATGCCTTAGGAAGACCAATATTTGGCCCATAAAGAATATTCATTCGATTAGCATTGTCACTGAGGGCTTTTTTTATTTAGAAATGAGAGTTCTAAAGATGTTCTCATCAACAGGAGCCCAGGCATAATAACACAATGTTAATTTTTTCATATATTTGTTTCAAAAAAATTAATTCATTGCTGTATCGTGATGTCACTTAGTTATAGTGAGGCTAATTGCTGTTAAAATCTCTCTCTCAGCGCTATCAATTATCTCCCACTGTCAGAAACAACCAAAGTCAAATATTTCTACGTATTGACAACACTGATGTAATCATTCTACTATTAGAATTTTTTCCTGGCTTCTTGCCTATGAACTTCTTTACATTAGCAACAAGACATTCACAAGTGCCATGTAAAAACAGTGTAACGATCGCTGAGCCAGAGAAAAAAGCTATTAGGAACACCACAAAAATTCCATTGGTTTAAGCGTGTGCATAAATACGTAGGACGGAGTCAGGTTAAGAGTTTGGAGTCTAGAAGTCAGACCAGGATTCAAGTCCTGACTGTGCCACCACTAGGTGTGTAAACTTTACCAAGTCCCTCACCCTCTCTGAGTGTCAGTTTCCTCATCCACGACATGGAGATAACAGCAAGGTGTACTACCCACCTCATATTGTGAGGACTCACCAGCTTACACATGTAAAACGCTTGCATACTTCTGGGTTCATGAACACACAGAAATCTTAGTTATGTCTCTAATGGTCCACATAAAGCTGAATTTCTGAATGAAACATCCTTCTGGTGCAAGACTATGTTCCTTACTTGCCTATATTATAGTAAGCTGAGTTTAAAAATGGAAATTTGAGAAAGTTGGAAAGAAATTTTGAAATCTTACATGGGACTATCTTTTCCTCCTAGAAATTCCCTTTCAACCAACTTAAGTGCTTGTCAGTACAAAACAGAATTTTCCTTAGAGCTAACATATGACCCTGAAATCCTACTCCTGAGCATATATCCAGAGAAAAACATGGTCGGAAAGGATATATGCACCCCGATGTTCACTGCAGCACTGTTTACAATAGCCAAGACCTAGTAGCAACCTAAATGTCCACTGACAGAGGAATGGATAAAGAAGATGTGGTGCATATACACAATGGAATATGACTCAGCCATAAAAAGAATGAAATAATGCCATTTGCAGCAACATAGATGGACCTAGAGACTGTCATCCTGAGTGAAGTAAGTCAGACAGAGAGAGAGAAATATATGATATCCCTTATATGTGGAATCTAAAAAGAAATGATACAAATGAACTTATTTACAAAACAGAAACAGACTCACAGACTTAGAGAACGAACCTGTGGTTACCAGGGGGGAAGGATGGGAGGAAGGGATAGTTAGGGAGCTTGGGATTGACATGTACACACTGCTATATTTAAAATGGTTAACAAACAAGGACCTACTGTATAGCACAGGAAACTCTGCTCAATGTTATGTGGCAGACTGGATGGGAGGAGAGTCTGGGGGACAATGGATACGTGTATATGTATGGCTGAGTCCCTTTGCTGTGCACCCAAAACTATCATAACATTGTTAATCAGGTATACTCCAATATAAAATAAAAAGTTAAAAAACGAAGAGCATTTTCTTTGCATGTCATGCACCGTTTGTCATAAATCTGAGACTCAGTCTAGTTTAGAACATGCACTCAACAAACATCTGAAGATGAATCCACAGGGTCATCTGTTTCATCACAGAAGAATAAAAACATAGCTTTCTATGGGTGCCTGGCTTCCTAGAAAGCCACAAATCAAAAAACACTGAAATAATATGACATTAAAACCTACCATTTGTGTTGAAATTGCCATAGGAATACACATGGAACACGTGTTGAGAAGGAAAGCAAGAGAGGACACAGGGCTTCCCTGGTGGCGCACTGGTTAAGAATCTACCTGCCAATGCAGGGGACATGGGTTCGAGCCCTGGTCCGGGAAGATCCCACATGCCGCGGAGCAACTAAGCCCATGTGCCACAACTACTCGGCCCACTGCTGCAACTACTGAAGCCCACATGCCTAGAGCCTGTGCTCCGCAACAAGAGAAGCCACCGCAATGAGAAGTCCTCACACCACAACGAAGAGTGGCCCTTGCTCGACACAACTAGGGAAAGCCTGCACGCAGCAACAAAGACCGAACACAGCCAAAAAATAAATAAAAATTAAAAATAAATAAATAAAATAATTAATTAAAAAAAGAAAGGACACAGTCTTCTCTTGAGCCAAATAACCGCAGTTTGCATCCATTGTAAGCCCAAGATGTGAATATACAGGTTAGGACAGGGGTTTGGCTCCTGTAAGAGAGAGATCAAAACAACTATGGCTTTAAAAAGCTGGTAGGTTATTTCTCTTTCACATAAAAGTCCGGGAAGGCAATCCAGGGTTGGAATGGAAGCCACATAATCATCAAAGATCCAGGTTATTCTTCTGTGTGCTCTGTCAACCTCAAAACAGTTTCTATCTCATGTTTCAAGCTGGTTGCTCTATCACACCTTCCTATTAGCTTGCAGAACAGAGGGCAAGAGAAGGTCATGCCCTTGCCCTTTAAGGACATAACCAGGAAGCACAAAGGAGGAAGTTGTACGCCTCACTTCACTTGTAAACTGCTGGCCTGTCTTGGCCACATGGCCACACCCAGCTAACCAGGTCTCCAGTTCAGCCAGTAATTCATCAGTACGAAAGAAGGGGAGAAGAGACAGTGGGAGAAAACTCGCAGTCTAGTTCAGGGTGGAGAATTTACCATTCTTTAAGGATACCATGAAGCACTGGTTCAAATGCTGCTGCATAAAAAAGTAGCAAACAGCATTGTTTCTGGGCCTTCCATAGTTTATTAAGCAGGCATTAAACCGGAAGTCATCTCTCATTCTAGAGTAGTCTGGTTGCTGCATATCCAAGTTGCCTCTGCATTTTTAGATGCTCTCCCTGCAAATACTTTAAGTATAGCTTAATTTCCTCTGGCTTCTAAGTATCAGGTGTTTCCAGGGGCTATTACAGGAAAGTCAGCTTTGGCTGGGACAGCCCTCTGGGTCATAGCAATCACTGAGTCCCCAGTAAAGATTTTCATCATGGAATCATCCAAACATACAAACCCTTCAGCCTTTAAAATCAATATTGAAAATGAGATTAATTTGAGTATTAGTAACAGAATGCTATACCAAACTCAGGTGGAGTCTGGCTTTCATTCTAAAATACATATATCCTTGTTTTGTTTTTGTAAAACCCCTTTATTTTTTAACTTCTACAGCATTACTCCCAACTATTGCTGAAACCACGGGCACCCCGGCAAAGCCCTTATGTGAGTCCCACACTCCCTTTCACCCTCTCAATAGACTACGTTTCAGGCTACCCCTTCCCCAGGTTTCTACTTAATTTCTGTCCCATTCACAGCTCATCCCAAGAGTTCGTGAACTGTTTGCCCTGGATTTGGAAAGAAGGGAGTTGTTTCCGAAAGCGAGTGTGGAGCCAGCTGCTACCCCGGTATCTGTGAGTGACTCGAATTTGCTCTCAGTACATGCAGCTGACTGAGAATGATGTCAAAGCCAGGACTCTGCACAATCACGTCACGCTGAAATAGACAAGAGGCTAAGTGCCCTGTTCTCTTCTTCCTGGAAGGAGTGGGGGGAGCTGAATTAGTTTCAATAATCTTTCTCTGTGCTAATCTCTTTTAAAAAGGATTTCAAATCCACATGGCAGAGGTAAGAGATTAATGGCCTGAGCCAGTCTGGCAGTGGGGGGAGGGAGGGGGGAGGGAGGCTCCACAGAAGATAGAGCCTTGGGGATGAGGGAGATGCAACTCAGTCTCCAAGAGTGACTGCCTTTTCTAATCGTTATTTAGATTAGGTTGATTTCAAACGTAGAAACGCATTTCCAGGGAGGATTAACCCCAAGTTGACCTCCATTTTTCACACCTTGTGTCTGCACTTTGATCACCCATGGAAATCCAGATCTCCCATGGACTTCAATGGGGGAATCCTTGCATTCACATCGAAATAATTACAGCAGTAGTAATAATAACATACCTGGGCTTGACCCACCCCTGGGGGGCTGGAGAGAGGAAGGGGAAGGTGTGGCTCTAGCTCAGATGCTCACACTCACATGGGGGACAGAAAAATGCAGGAAATGGTCTTTTAAGTCCAATTTAAAGTGCGTTTTCTCCTATTACGTAGTCCACGAGGGGAGGTGGGATATCTGAGAATACCTTCCTTACCGCTTCCCATAAGCCTCCCCTCCCCATGCCTTTTCACTGGGGGGTGTGCGTGTGTGTGTGGACACGCACACACATGCAGACAAACATGCATGCTATGTGTTGGGAGTGGGGGGGAATGGCTAACCCCTGTCAGAAGAAAACCCTCTTTCTCCTTAGATTTCCAGTCTCTTCTTGCCCACCCCCCAGATCCCTCGGCCTTTCCTTCCTCTCCTCCTCACCTTCGCATCCCACTTCTTGCTCTAGCAAAGGGATCCTTCAGCTCCATGAACACTCCCTGCTAAAGGGGCATCAATCCAGGCAAGTAAAGGAGAGACAAGGGGAAGGAGACCTCTGCGCAGTAAAAGGCCTTTTCACAACTCCCAGAGTAACGATCCTGCGGGCAGCCCCTGCATGCTATTATGTTGAAAGAATATCTGTAGCACTCCTATTATTTTTTTATTGAAGTATAGCTGATTTACAATGTTGTGTTAGTTTCAGGTGTACAGCAAAGTGATTCGGTTATATATATATATTCTTTTTCAGATTCTTTTCCATTATAGTTTATTGTAAGATATTGAATATAGTTCTCTGTGCTATGCAGTAGGTCCTTGTTGTCTATCTATTTTATACTTAGTAGTGTATATCTGTTAATCCCAAACTCCTAATTTATCCTTCCCCTACTGTTTCCCCTTTGGTAACCATAAGTATATTTTCTATATCTGTGAGTCTATTTCTGTTTTGTAAATAAGTTCCTTTGTATTGTTTTTTTAGATTCTGCATATAAGTAATACTATATATTTGTCTTTCTCTGCCTGTCTTATTTCACTTAGTATGATAATCTCTAGGTCCATCCATGTTGCTGCAAATGGCTTTCATTCTTTTTTTATGGCTGAGTACTATTCCATTGTATACATGTGCCACATCTTCTTTATCCATTCATCTGTTGACGGACATCTAGGTTGCTTCCATGTCTTGGCTATTGTAAATAGTGCTGCTATAAACATTGGGGTGCACGTACCTTTTTGAATTAGAGTTTTCTCCAGATATACGCCCAGGAGTAGGATTGCTGGATCATATGGTAATTCTAGTTTTAGTTGTTGTTTTTTTTAATTTATTTCTTTTTGGCTGTGTTGGGTCTTCATTGCTGCACGCGGGCTTTCTCTAGTTGCGGCAAGCAGGGGCTACTCTTTGCTGCTGTGTGCGGGCTTCTCATTGTGGTGGCTTCTCTTGTTGTGGAGCACAGGCTCTAGGTGTGTGGGCTTTAGTGGTTGTGGCACATGGGCTCAGGAGTTGTGGCTCACGGGCTCTAGAGCGCAGGCTCAGTAGTTGTGGCACACGGGATTAGTTGCTCCGCGGCATGTGGGATCTTGCTGGACCAGGGCTTGAACCTGTGACCCCTGCATTGGCAGGCAGATTCTTAACCACTGTGCCACCAGGGAAGCCCTATTTTTAGTTTTTTAAAGAATCTCCATACTGTTCTCTGTATTGGTTGTGCCAGTTTACATTCCCACCAACAATGTAGGAGGGTTCCCTTTTCTCCACACCCTCTCCAGTATTTATTATTTGTAGACTATTTGACGATGGCCATTCCGATTGGTGTGAGGTGATACCTCATTGTATTTTTGATCTGCATTTCTCTAATAATTAATGATGTTGAGCATATTTTCATGGGTAGCACTCCTATTATTACTAGTACTGTTACTGTTACTAACCACTGTCATTATAATTTACTTCCATATTCTGTTCTAGTCCCTGCGTTTTTTATCTCCTTTAATTCTCACAAATCCGGGTTAGTAGGTCCTGTTACCGTTCCTGTTATTTCTATGACGATATTGACATTTGGAGAACTGAACTAACTTGTGTAAGGTCGCACAGCTGGTGAGGGGCAGAGCCGGGATATGATGAATCTGAGTGAGTCTGAAAGCTGAGGCTTCCCAATACCCTGGAGGAAAAGAAGCTCATTAGGGTTGGACCGTGCAGTTAAGATGTGTGTAATTGTTTTGTCGTGGTTAGCTTTGAGGAAAGCCAATCTCCCTCACTTAAAACTCTTCTTTGTCACCTACTGTGCTCGATGACTCCAAACTCTTTCATCTCGCTTACAAAGGCCTTTGTGATTGGCCCCCTACTTGCTTCCCCAGCCTTGGCTCTCAACACTCCCTGTCTTCTGTGATCTCGCTAACTTTGGGCAAAATCTTCCTTGAAACCCACTCACTGGAGAGACTCACTGAACTGTTGACTTTGCAGTTGTGTGTGTGTTCAGTGTAATCTTCAGCCCTCCCATCAAACAGACTGTAAACTCCTGGAAAACAAAGAACATGCCTTCAATCAACAAACTCATCAGTTGCTACTCTGATTGCCACTGATGGTCCAGTGAGATGAGGAACATTCGATGAGGGACTCAGACCTCTCTGAGTCACAACCTAATACTGTCAGTGATGGGGGAAGTGACAGTTGCTAAGGCAGCACCTAAAAGGGGCCCCTAACCCAGACTTGGAAGACCTGAGAGGGCCGCCCTGAAGAACAAATGAGTAAATGGAAACTTTTAGGATGAATTAGGGTTGGTCAGGTAAAGGACAACAGGGGATGGGGGACAGGGGGCAGTGCTCCAGGCTGAGGAACAGCACACAGCAGAAGTGGAGGCCAGGGAATTCCCTGGCGGTCCAGTGGTTAAGACTCCGCACTTCCACTGTAGGGGGCACGGGTTTGATCCCTGGTCTGGGAACTAAGATCCCGCATGCTGCGGGATCCAAAAAAAAAAAAAAAAAAACAAGTGGAGGCCAGAAAGAGCTTGGCTGGCTGCAGAAACTGGAGCCGTGGGGCTGGAATTACAGGGGAGAACTATGGAGTGTAGATCAATGATGCTGGAAAGGTAAGTAGGGGCCGAGCATGAATGTTCTCAAGCTGGAGTTTGCACTTCATCCAGGAAGCAATGGGCCACTTTTAATATTAAAATGTCTTAAGCAGAGGATATGGGCATGACCAGCTGGGCATTTTTGAACAATCACCATGTTCTCTATTTCTTTTGCGTATTCCTTCAAGCTATAGAATTCTCTGCATAGGGACTTAAAGACATAGGTGCTTAATGTAACTAGATTTCTGAAGGAAGATTAAACTTGTAATCTTTCGCCCTCAGCTCTAGGTAGAAAGACACCAGAAAGTTGCATCCATCCCTGTGGAAGAAATCCTCTCCAAGAGTCAGTGAAGGCTGCCAGAAGTCATAGCATCTGCCCTTGTGCCTTTCACTGTATTGTCTGGGAAGTGGAAACATTCAGCCCTTTCACGTGTGGGTTCAGTAACGAGAGCTGCAGGCAGGGGCCACGGTACGCCCTGAAGACACTGGCTTCGGCAGGGTAGAATCATGCCCTTATTGTAGGTGGTGTTTAATCAACTTTTTGAGTAAGAGTGTGGGAAAAGCAGGGAGAGCTCTGGGTCCCTCAGGAAGGTGATATGTTAATAACAGCCATATGTGCATAGAATGTATTATGTGCCAGGCACTGTCCTAACAACCCTAAATATATATTTGCTCAGTTAATCCTAACAATGACCTTATGACAGAGGGACATTTTTAACCCCATTCTCCAGGTAAATAAACTGATGCACAGAGAGGTTAAATAACTTGCCCAGGTCACCCAGCTGATGAGAGACAATGCTAGAATTCATGCCCTATCTCTCCAGAGTCAACTATGCCCCTTATACCCCGAGTCCAATTGTAGCTTGAGCTGTAGCTCTATGGGAACTGGAGGTATTGCTACCCCTTCACCCCATCTCAGATCCAGCTCTCCCAGCCAAGCCACACTCTGACATTGGTCCCCTCCACTCCAGTGGCTGTAGAAGATCTCTAATTCCCTGGTCTCTTTGTGATTCCAAAAGTGGGGCTGTGGTCCCAGCTCTGTGGACAACCCCCATCCTGAGCTGGAGGAAAAGGATGCCCCAGTTTAGTACTAAATCGTTCACATGGCTTCTTCACCCCTCATTCCACGTACTCTGTTGAAATGTCACCTCCTCCTAGAAGCCTCCCCTGACTGCTTATCAGAAAAGCACATATAGGTTAGTCTTTATACCCTGCTTTATTTTATTTCACAGCATCTATCACTAGTTGAACTTACATGGTCTATTTCTTTGTTTAATGAGATACATCATTATTAGCCATCTCTACTGCTGGAATATCACATATAAATATATAATTTTTAAAACTGTATTGAAGTTTAGTTGATTTACAGTGTTAATTTCTGCTGTACAGCAAAGTGACTCAGTTATACATATATTCTTTTTCATATTATTTTCTGTTATGGTTTATCGCAGAATATTAAATACAGTCCCCTGTGCTATACAGTAGGACCTTGCTATTTATCCATCCTATATATTACAGTTTGCATCTGTTAATCCCAAACTCCCAATCCTTCCCTCCCCCTCCCACCTCCCCCCTTGGCAACCACAAGTCTGTTCTCTATGTCTGTGAGTCTGCTTGTTTTGTAAATAAGTTCATTTGTATCATATTTTAGATTCCACATATAAATCATATTAAATATTTGTCTTAGTCTGACTGACTTCACTTAGTATGATAATCTCTAGGTCCATCCATGGTGCTGCAAATGGCATCATTTCATTCCTTTTTATGGCTGAGTAATATTCCATTGTACATATATGCCACATCTTTTTTATCCATTCTAGATATATAATTTATATATTATATAAGATAATATATACTATTGTATATAAATAATAATATATTTATGTAAATATATATGTGTGTATAGCAGGGACTTGGTCTTTCACAGCTGAAGTCCTAGCTCCCAGACAATTGTCTGGCAACAAAAGGGAGCCCCTCAAGAAATGTGTTTTTTTTTTTTTAAATTCAGTCATTGAAAGGCGAATAAAATTATTATTGACTGATTTCCCAGCCTCACCTCTGCTAGGACTGCTTTTCTCCATGGAAGTATGTGCCTCTCCCTTCTTACCTCCTTTTTTCCTCCTTCCACTTCTACAAGGTCTAAAACCACAAGTCCTTTGGAGTTCCTGGTATGTGATGTACCTCCTCACCCTCTGTTTCCAGGAGCCTGTGCTGGGTTCCCCAGATCGCCTTCTTTCTATGTCAGGAGAGGCCGCTGTCTATTCCGGCAGGGACCTTCTCTGAGACAGTCTGCACATCTCGGGGAAACCGACTCCCAGCACGTGTCAGGTTTCCTTCCCTCGCTCCCTCGCAGAAGGGAGCTCCGTCATCCCAGTACCACCACGTGGGGTGGGGAACCCTGTCCTTTGGAGTTCTGTCCAACTCATTGCTGGGAGTTTGTCTAACGCGTAGTGTAGAGATTTGGAGAGGACACAAATGAGTGCAAACCCCCAAGGGAAAGGAAATCTTCTGACATCTGTGAGAATTAAAACAGCCCTGCTGCAGGATCTGCCCGGAGCAGGCTCCGCATCCTGTGGTGAAAGGAAGGCAGCTTCCCTGAACAGGAGAGGACCTCCACCCTGCTTCACCCTACTGCTGTCTTCCAACCCAGCTCTTTGTCAACCGTCTTCTCCATTCCTTCACCCCAAACAAAATCACAGGAGGCAAAACAGGGTAAGAAAGCTTGGCCAGCTAGACTCTGGCAGCAAAGGAAATCCAGTGCAAAGTCCTCAAATAAAAGAGGATGCATTTCAAATTGTCTTTGTTTTTCTCATTCTGGACTCCCCTCCAACAAACTCTGCTCACTTAAAATGGAAAAACAGCCAGGCATTATCTTTGTGTAAATATTGGAACAAAAGGGATGTTCCCTGGAAGAAAGGAATCCCAGTGAAAGAATCTAACTTGGAAATGGTTCTTCAAGAGTAGTCAACATGTGAGCTTCAGAAACCATAGTAAATATTTAGTACAGAGTCTGTATGATTATCTATAACACATGCTTTTACCAGGTTTAGGTGAATCACTGAACATTGTATGTCAAGAAAAGTTTATTGAAATTCAATTTTTATTTCTACCTGAAATGTTTTAGGGCAGAATGAACTAAATTATTTGCTCAGATCATCACTTCAAATTTGTATTGTGTACTTGAAGAACATATTTTACTCAGTTACCTATATTTCTTTTTAAATATTTTTATTGAAGTATAGTTGATTTACAATGTTTCAGGTGTACAGCGAAGTGATTCAGTTATACATTTTTTTCTTTTTCAGATTCTTTTCCATTATAGGTAGTTAGAAGAATCAGTTATATACACTGCAAAAATGTTCTAAAGTTACTTAAGATATGTGGATGTGTTGCCTTACAAATTTATTTTTCTTCATCCACAAAATTCCCTTTTTCTCCATAATAAACTTTTCATCACCAGCAACAATATTTACTGAGCCTCCCTCTGCACACAGCAGCACACCGGACACTTTCATCTTGAATGATAACTGTACAGGTCAACGTGCCATGAAACCTTCAAATTGTCATAAAAATCCCCTTATGCATTGGGTTCTCTTGGTTTGTGTCTCAAAATATTTTCTCTTGATTCTTTTCATCACACAACGTTGAAACACTGGATTTTCCCTAAAGCTTTAGCATGCCTTTAGTCTGGAATCCTTTTTCCATTTCCACAGCTTTTTTAAACAATGAAATAGGGACCACATTAAGAAATACTTAAACTGTCAACACCCTTTAAAACTTTATATCTTCAAAATGGAGTCAGTATTAAATAATCATCAGATCCAAAATATAGAAGTCTCTTCATAATACATCTTTGCAATATCAACATTCCATGAAAATATTTTCAAGATCTCCTACAACTGGGACTTATTTAGATATAGCAATAACTTTCACCTATTCTCCTAAACTCAGAGAAGTGTAGGCATAGTTTCCATGTCTAGACAAAACAGAATAATCATCTTGTTCAATCCCAGATTTTTTCTTTTTTTCACCCTGGACATCATTTGCCAGCAAGATGTGGGAAAGAAGATTGCAAACTCAGACAAACTATTCTGAAGGTTTCAATCCATCTTTCATTTCACAACAAATGGGTGCAAAGATTGGGCATCTGATTCCCCAGGACACTCATTTCTAGCCAGCTGCTGATGGAGGTAAGTGTGCTGATGAGTTCTGTAAACCCAGAGTTGAGAAGAATGTATATAAATATGAATAACTGCATTTTAGATAGTACCTCTTTAAAACTCTGATCAGGAAGTTTATAAAACTACAATGATTATCGACCAACCCTTTTGAAAATAAAATAGTTTCAAGCAGTGGGGAGGGGGCGTATTTTCAATGAGGAAAAAGAAAAACTAAGGAAGACGAAATAGACAAAATAAGAGATTTTTGCTTGCCCTTTTTAAAACAAATTTTATTTTATCCTTTTGTACTATTTGAGTTTCTTTTTTATCATGCGCGTGCATGTACCCAGGTAAAAAGGAACCAGAACTTTTTTCATCGGCCATTTATCTTAACTGATTTGTTCAAGGGTTAGCAAAACAGAGCACTGTTATCAAAATGGTGAAGGATAGGGTGCTTCTGGTGCAACCAAGGCCAGCGCTGCCTTGATCGCGAGGTCTAAGCATTTCGTTGGAAACCTCCCCTGGGACACCTTGTTTGTTCCCTCCTGATGTCCCCCAGGCACCCCACTCCTCACGTGCCTCAGTCTCTGGTCCAGATCTCCTTCTTGCTCTCAGCTGTCAGCAAATCCCTGTTAAGGTGTTCAGGTTTTAAAACATGTAAACGTATGTTTCAAGCAATGGTGAACTCCAGAGCCCTCTTTAAGGGGCTATACCGAGGGACATCCCCGTTGAGGCAGCATTTCAGACCCCTCCTTGGTCTCCTAGTGTATGAATCAGAGGCAAGGCGAAGAGAGCGAGTGAACTTCTACGTGTGTGTCCAAACACTATAGGGATGCTAGAGTTTCTCAGTGACGATGGACTCTTCATTTAATCAGGCTAGGAATCCAGGCTACCAAAAATAAAGAATGGAGCTAAGATCCCATCCTAGAGAATGCTCGTGTGGAAGGTGGGCACAGAAATAAATCACTGCAGTTTCCTGTGATAAATGGCTAAAATAGAGGCGTGTACAAAACGCCATGGAATCCCCTAAGAGACGATGCCCTTGAAGAATTTTAAACAGGAAAGCTATGTAGTCATAAATACCTCTCTGGCAGCACCATGGAAGGCTGGAAACCAGGAGACCAGAGGGAATGCTCTGACACAGCCCAGACCCAAGCAGCTGAGGACAGGGGGTAACACAGGGGCAGGGGGAGCAAGCAGACAGGGGCCCAATCCTCCCCCACAGTATGTTATCTCAACAACAGATCAGATAATGTTCATCCTATGTGGAGAAAGAGAGAATGTGTGCCACCCTCTGGTGGCTGACCCGCCAAACAGAAGAATTCCTATTGTCATATATGTATATACAGCAAGTCCCCTACATACAAACGAGCTCTGTTCCAAGATCGCGTTCGTAAGTCCAACTAAGTCAGCCTAGGTACCCAGCTAACACAATCGGCTATATACCACTGCTTTTAGGCTTGCTTCAGAACCATCCTGGGCTTGAAATAAAGATACTGTACTACTGTACTCTATACAGTACTGTAAAGTACACAAAAGCACAACCACTTGTAGAGGATGCACGCGCGTGACAGTGTACGCCAGACACATGAATTAACTTCCGTGATTGGACGTGCAAATGCATGTTCCCATCTTTGGAAGTTTGCAACTTGAAGGTTCGTATGTAGGGGACTTACTGTACTTGTGTATTGTTTACCACCATTCTAAAAGATGACTTTGCTGAAGATGCTGTTAATCTTCAAGTGTGTAATTGGAAACGCATGAAAAAAAACATTATTTTAACACAACCTTCGATCTGAAGTCTGTGTTCTAGTCTGTGGCCTTAAACATTACGGCGTTCATTTAAAAACCACCCTTGTCTGGGGACTTCCCTGGTGGTCCAGTGGTTAAGACTCTGTGCTTCCACTGCAGAGGGCATGGGTTCGACCCCTGGTCGGGGGACTAAGATCCTGCATGCTGCATGGCGAGGCCAAAAAAATAAATAAAATAAAAAATAAAAGACACCACAAAACTGAGTGGCTTAAAACAACCATTTATTAAAAAATAAAATAAATAAAACCACAACTGTCTGGTTGTAACACATGGTTTTCCCTGCTGCCCTTCACATTTACTAAGGCACCAGGATGTATTGAAAGGGACTCAGAATCAGGATTTCTTGATTCTACTTCTTGCTCTGCCTCTAACAAGGTATGAGATGTTGAACTGATCAGTTATCCCCTCTATGCCTGGTTTTCCCATCATGAAATGATTCTAGGGGTCCCTCCCAGTTCTAACATGCTGTGTGTCATCTGGTGCATCTCCTCCTTTGCCTGGTGGAAATGGACCCATTCAGTAAGTGTGCCCTTGGTCTCCTAATTTCCCTATACCTCTCCGTCGTGTATAAGATAAATCGCTTACCTGCTAGCGAACCCTTTGTGTTATGGTGCATAATTGTCCAAGACACTCTTCAATAGTCTAGCTATATACAGCTTTAGAAAGCCCAACATTTAGTCATAAAGCAAGTTAGTTAACACCTCCATCCTGCAAAACACATTCTCTGTGTGTCCACACATACTTTTATCAGTCTCACAGTATAAAAAAACAATTTATTTTAATCCATCAAGCATCTAATTATTTACTGATCAATATTTCACTGAACTGAATTTAAACAAGAATAATAAAGATGATCAAAAATGATTAGTTTTTAAGGGAGATAGGGTGGGGGATTGGGAGAAATAGGTGAAAGGGATTAAGAGATACAAACTTCCAGTTACAAAATAAATGTCATGGAGCTGTAATTAATACACAGCATAAGGAGTATAGTCAATAACACTGTAATAATTTTGTATGGTGACAGATGGTTACTGGACTTGTTGTGGTGATCATTTGGTAATGTATTTGATTGTCAGACCTGAAACTAACATACTATTGTATGTACACTATACTTCAATTCTAAAAAAGAAAAAAAAAGATTATTTTTTTAAAGACCGTGACAAACAATGACTCAACTGATGTCCCTACCCCAAAAAATGTATTTACATCTAGGAAAATTTGCCATAATATGGTAAAAGCAAGAAGGATGCTAGCATTAACACAGCCCCCCCAACCACCACACCATGCCTTATAAAGGGAATTTGTAGTACATGTCGTTATTATTCCAAAACTCCAACCCAAGGCTTAGAAATGTAATAGAGAGCTTTTCCCCTTTTCTATTTGTGTTTGCAGTGATAATTTGAAGTCCCTTAGATGCTTAGATGAAGCATGAAAATGCCAGATCCCAGTCTAGCCTTATGATCTTTGTATCAAATTAAACCAGAAGGCTCCTCTTTTCTCCTTTATGTTTTATCCAGTTTCTCAGGTTTAGTTCCTCAACTGAGAATTTAAAGAGAAAAAGGGATAAATAAGAAATTAAATGTCAACAATATTATAGACCTGGGGTTTTTTCTCCCCTGTAACATATTATTCACCAGGACTGTGAATTTTAGAGAAAACGTCGTTTCACTTACTTTTCTCTGGGTTTTGGAGAAAAGTTTTCACACTGTTTTGCCTTCCCCTAATTCAGCCAAATGGCCTGGAAACATGGAAGGTTATCAGGTTTACTTTTTAGTAATTAAACAGAACAATGAAAGTGAATTTTTAAGTTTTCTGGACTCCAACCCTGAAAGCCCTGTGTGCATAAAAAATAAAATTAGATTACCAAGTGGAGAAGAAGCTTGGGTTTGCAGGATTCGAAGTATGAGGAGTTGTTTGGGGCACAGAAGTTATTATTTGGATGCAGTAAATGTTTCAATCTAAGGACACCCCTCCCAGATTGTCATCAAATTTAGGTGTAGAAAGAAGGGAAGAACCACTTACAACATGTACGTGAATAACTGGGAATTGCTGCCTCTCATTGTCTGAAACGTGACCTTAGTCCTTGCAGAGAAGCCAATCTCCTTGGCTGGAAAGAGATCCTGAAAGGATGGACTGGAGCACTTTGCAAACTGTGGGACCAAAAAATTGCACATAAATCCCCTCTAAATATGGCATCAGTTTTCAGAAAATATGGAGACAGAAGGAGCAAATGAAACAACCTGGAACGCAATCAGCAGAATCCAGGTTGTGGGAAACCTGTAGGACAAGCAGTCCAGTTTTTTTGTCTTTAATAAATAAATATCAAAGGTGGGGGAAGGAATCCATAGATTCAAAGACTTTTAAGAAACACACCAACAATTGCATTTTATGCATTTTACTTTGAATCCTGAGTCAAATGAACCACAAAATGTTATGGGACAACTGTGAATATCTGAACCTTGACTGGTTATTTTATGTGATTAAGGAATGATTAGTGATTTTTTTAAAGTGTGATCATGGTATTGAGGTTGTGTTTAAAAGAAAGAATCCTTATCTTTCACAGTAATATCCTGAGATGATAAGAGTTGCTTCAAATAATCTGGGGGAGAAGGATGGGTATATATGAGTCAAGATGGGCAATGTATTAATAATTGTTAAAACTGAATGATAGGAACATAAAAGTTTATTCTTCTACTCTCTTTATTTTTATATATGCTTGAAATTTTCAATAAGAAAAAAATTTGTTTAAAAGGAGACTGACAAAGAGAGAGGATGAAGAACAACCAGAGTTTCCACACGGACACAGAGCACAGACTCGCGGTCCCGAAGAGGGAGGGGGTGGGGGAGGGGGTGGATGGGGAGTTTGGGGTCAGCAGATGCAGACTATTATATAGAGAATGCATAAACAACAAGGTCCTCCTGTAGAGCACCTGGAACTATATTCGATATCCTGTGATAAACCATAATGGAAAAGAATATGAAAAACAACATATATATATACATATATAACTGAATCATTTTGCTACACAGCAGTAATTAGCACAAAACTGTAAATCAACTATACTTCAATAAAATACATTTTTAAAAAGGAGCAACCAGAGTTTCCAAACAATAGAAACAGGAATTGCTGCCATTAATTTGAAGAGCTATTTGTCAGTTGCAAGTACAGTGGAATGAACCTGTGCACACGGTACCACCCATCGGTCCACTCCTAGGTATTTAGAAAACAAACTCAAGAGAGGCTGAATTACTCTCTAAATGGCTTTTTAACTTCCAGTCTACTGCCTTCTAATATTTTAAAATCATCAACTCCTATAAGAAATAACACAAACTACACTGAATGAGGGAACATGAAACTAATCTGGCTGCAATGACTGTAGATGCTGCTTTTTTATGTTTTGTGGTTGTTATGAAATATTTAAGGTGCATAAAATATAAAGGTTTATAGGACTCTCTCACACATAAACAAGAACTCATGTTGTCTGCAATAATTTAGAAATTGGAAGGGATATAAATATGCATCCGCAGAAGAATGGTTTAAGCAAAGTGTGGAGAATTCACTCACTGTGCAAATGTCAAAATGAATAAACTAGGTGTTAACGCGGATAGTTTTCCAAAGCATAATGTTGAACGAGAAAAAGCAACTTGCAAAAAGACAAGAGGGTAGATAACAAAGACACAAACGGAAAAACTGAAGTCTAAATACCGCTGGGGAAGAGAGCAGCGAATGCCAGGTGGGAATAATACATAGAGTGTTTGAGTGTGCCCATGATCTTTTCTCTATTTAGCTGAGTGGTAGGTGCGTGTATGTATATTATTATCTCTCCTATTTCGTGTCCCTGAAAATTTAACAATAAGACAAAAGAAAAAATTAAATTGGATGATTCAATTAGTCCAGCCCCAGTGATGGGCCTTGCGGATGGCTGCTGCAGGCAGCTTGTTACATATTCGTTCACTCATCCCAGAGAGCTTGCCTCATTTCTTACAGCGTCAGTGATATTTCAAAAATCAAAACACAGGGGACTTCCCTGGTGGAGCGGTGGTTAAGAATCTGCCTGCCAAGGCAGGGGACACGGGTTCGATCCCTAGTCTGGGAAGATCCCACATGCCATGGAGCAACTAAGCCCGTGCGCCACAACTACTGAGCCTGAGCTCTAGAGCCCGCGAGCCATAACTACTGAGCCCATGCGCCACAACTACTGAAGCCCGTGTGCCTAGAGCCCTTGCTCTGCAACAAGAGAAGCCACCGCAATGAGAAGCCCGCGCACCACAGCGAAGAGTAGCCCCCACTCACCGCAATTAGAGAAAGCCCGTGTGCAGCAACGAAGACCCAACGCAGCCAAAAATAAATAAATAAATTTATAAAAAATAAATTTTTTAAAAAATCAAAAGGCAGCTTTCTGGAAGTAAGAATTTAATTTGTCAAGAAACACGAATTCTCTGGACCTTGTTGTTTTATGTGCGAAAAGAACAGTAAAGGATTTGTGAGGGGATTCGTCTCCCCACCTAAATTAAGACCTGGAGAGAAAATATTGGCAGAGTCCCTTCAGATTCTCAGATAAAAGATATCAAAGATAAGTACCCAAGGATGAGCAGAGACAAACTAACATACGGAGAATGGACAAACAGCAAGGTCCTCCTGTAGAGTACAGGGAACTATATTCAATGTCCTGTGATAAACCATAATGGAAAAGAATATGAAAAAGAATGTATGTGTGTGTATATATATATATATATATATATATGAATCACTTTGCTGTACCATAGAAATTAACACATTGTAAATCAACCAGACGTCAATAAAAATTGTTTTAAAGATAAATACCCAAGGAATGAATGTTTTCACGATATCTCTATTTACTCGAGGTGCAGAATTTTCAAGGGTTTGGAAAAAAATGAGACTTAGAATCTTGGTATCTGCCTAGAACTAGGTTAAGAAATCTGGGTTTCCCTCCCAACTCCTGTTCCAATCATATTGCGCGTTTTTCATTAGTGTCCCAGAAAGTAAATCTGACCAAAAAGACAGTGTAGCAGCGCCATCTACTGAGCCCTAGATAATTTAACACAGAAACTTGGGAAATGTCTTAATGCACAGAAAAAGTAGGCTGAAGTCCAGCACAAACACAATGCCTCAGAAGAACCTGTACAATGATCTCATTTTCTTTTATTTATTCTTTAATTAAAATACGAAGGTGGACCATGTAACAAAGCAATACTGTAAAGGTCGTACATCAAATGGTGAGGTTTTGTCTTGTTTCGGGTTTAACTACCACACTACTGTAATACTCCTCGTAACAAGACAGCCGTAAATGTATTTTACTTCACACTTGTGCGGCATAAAGTGGGATTAAGGCATCAGGCAGGCAGACAGCTTTCCAGGGAGGGGAGAGCCCAGGTAAGCAGCCTTTGCCAGGGGCAGTGGTGTAAACTCTCCCACCTGAGCCCATCCCAACAAGGCCCCGCGGAGCTGACAGACGCTGGGAAGCGGCGGCAGTAGCTCAGGCTCCAGGACACAACTCAGACCTGGCTTTACCACCTCACCTCCTCCCACATTCATTTTTCCACCTCTGAAAGGGATGCTAAGTCATCACTAACATGTTTCTTATGGCGACTTGAGAACAGCAGCATCACTTCTGAAAGCCCTGGGGGAGGAAGGGCAGGGATGGGGGTTCCCTGCAGCCCCTCCCTCCTCTCCCACGCCTGAGCCAAGTTGGGGAACATCCTCCTCTCCGCCCGGGGGGCCAACAGAGGATGCTGATGCCGTGGTTTTGTCACTAGTAAGTGTGAGGGAAGGAGTCGTGTTTGAAGTCGGGAAAGAGAATACGAGTCATTTGGTGAGGAAAATTTAAGTTCTTCCTTGCAAGCCTGTCTTAATCCTTTTATTTACTGAGCTGGTCCCTAGGGATGTCAAAATGCTAAAGCACAGTACCAGCTGCCCCCCAAGGACGGAAGCGGAATCTGGCCTGGCCACATGTCTCATTGCAAAACTGCGTCTTTCGTGGTTCAGAAAAGGACTGTAAAGAGAGGGGAAACCACAGCAATGACTGCTCAGAAAATTGAGTTGGCACTCAGCTTTATGTCTGGGGCTCCATCTGGACGAGGAAGAGGCAAGAAGAAGGCACGGACCTCGGGTTCTCATAACTTCCAAAGGAAGGTGTGAGCCGTGTGCCTTAGAGACTGAGGGAGGAATCCTTGGAAATGTGGTCTGAATGTGGAGCCATAGGTGAGACCTAATCTATTTATTCATTCTGCTTTTAATTATTTGGTTGTTTCTACCTTTTGGTTATTATAAATAATGCTGCTATGAATATTGGTATACAAGTGCCTACTTGAGTCCATGCTTTCAGTTCTTTTGGGTATGTACCCAGAAGTGGAATTGCTGGATCACATGGTAAATTCTTATTTAATTTTTTTGAACAACTGCCATACTGTTCTCCACAACCACGGTACCATTTTACTTTCTCATGAGCAATGCACGGCGTTCCAATTTCTCCACATCTTCACCAACACTCGTTATCCTCCATTTTATTTTTTTATAATAGCCATCCTAGTGGGTGTGAAATGGTATCTCACTGTGGTTTTTATCTGTGTTTCTCTAATGACTAGTGATTTTGAGAATGTCTTTATGTGCTTATTGGCTATGTATACATCTTCTTTGAGAAATGTAAGACTTTTGCCCATTTTTTAACTGGGTTGTTTTGTTGTTGTTAAGTTGTAGGAGTTCTTTATATATTTTGCATATTAATCTCTTATCAGATATGTGATTTGCAAATATTTTCTCCCTCTCCGTGGGTCGTCTTTTCACTCTTTTGATGGTGTCCTTTGACGCACAAAAGGCCATTTTTTGACACATTAACAAAATGTATGTGCA
Source organism: Stenella coeruleoalba (assembly GCF_951394435.1). Lineage (NCBI taxonomy): Eukaryota > Metazoa > Chordata > Mammalia > Artiodactyla > Delphinidae > Stenella > Stenella coeruleoalba. The sequence goes on along the minus strand of NC_137147.1, from coordinate 175,946,785 downwards.
CTACAACCAATTCCAAATACATTTCTACTCCATAGGTTTCTTACTTTAATATGCTTTTACCTCAATGCAATATTCTATCAAAATTCATATTTGTATTATCACCACAGAAATATGATCTTTAGTGTTGAATGTTTGAAATGAATCTATAGTAGCATTCACCATCACGTCATACATCTTCCCTTTGATGGAATGAATTTTAAAAGTTTCACTTTGACTCGATGAATTAGAGATGAAAATTCAGCCACTTCTGTAATCTCTTTGAGGCATCAATAGCACTGCTATAAAACTGTTATTTAACCTTTTGAAAAGTTCTTGTTCTGCTCATGCAGCAAACACACCGACAGCTATCACTCTGCATTTTGTGTCTGCACAAGAAAATGTGAAGTTTAATGAGCAAAATTAATTTGCAATGGCCATTTCATCTTAATGAAAAGCCATGCTTTATGAAATGACATGTAAAGTCCCCCTTTGTGGCTGCTTACATATTTCCTCAAATAACTACTGCCTCAATGTATGTGCAGACATTTTGTAGGTCCATTTGCGTCTTCTGGTTCTCATGTGGGCAGTGATATCACTTTGCCCCAGGATGGATAACTGATGTCAACAAATATTTTGGAAAATAATACATATATCAACACCTTCCTTGAGAAACTGAAGAAGTACTTAATTTCTTATTAAATATGCACTACCATTCATTTGAGCTCACTACTACCAAGAAAATTATTGTGAAATAAAAAACACATTACCAAATAATGGCATAAACAATGAACAATCGTAGATTTATATCATACAATACATAGTAAAACCACAATAGTAAGAGTATTTAGACTATTCTTGATTCACTCTATTTTCTCCGCCTCTACTCTCTGCACCTAAATTCAAATACATCTAACCTATAGCTTGTCAACTTTCCCACTGACCATACCAACTGGCAGCTTACTGGCCCCATGCTTCTTTCAGGCCAATGCCTAAGGCTCCTGCAACAATTGGCTGGTATTACACCAAACAGCCAGCAGGGGCAGCAGTGTCAAGAGCTTTCACTACAAGTTAAAACTGGAAAGAGCCATCCCTGGGACTTTTGTGTCCCAGAAAGTGTATTATCTCTGGTTGCCTTAAAGATTCAACACTATGTTTCAGAATGAACTCTCTTTGCTGCATATGTGTCCCACACTACTAGACAAGGTTCTGGCGACAGCTGGAAGAATCAAGTAGAAGTCCACCAAACTTTCCCTGCCTTATTTGAGTACGGCAATTAGTGACAAAATTTTGTTAAAAAATGAAAAAGTACAGGACAAGTGCTAAACTAAAAGCATTGAGAAAATATGCATAACCCCAAACTGTTCACGGAAAACCAGAACATGGTCACCTAGTCACAGGGGATGACCACGTTTCACTTTAGAAGATGCTGGTGGTTTCCCAAAGCGACTGTTGGAATTTATATCCCCACCGACAGCATAGGAGACACGAGAGAAGCAATGGCTCCACTTCCTCACCAACATTTGACACCATTTGCCTTTTTAGTTTTGACCATTTGGGCATTTATCCAATGGTACCACATTGTGGTTTTGATTTTACTTTCCCTGCTTACTGATGAAATGAGCACGTTTATTTGGATATAATCTTTTCGGAGGTGCCTGTTCAAGCCCGTTTGTCTATTGCCATATCCTGTTGAAGAAATTTTTCCTTATTCAAAGGTCATGAAGATATTATCCTATGTTGTTGTCTCAAAGCTTTTTCTTTAACCTGTCATATTTAGGTATACAATCCTGCTGGAATTGATTTGGGGATATAGTACAAGATAGGGATGATACTTTTTTTCATGTTGATATAGATTTGATCGAGCATTATTGTTTCAAAAGACTGTCCTTTTCCTATTGAGTTTCAGTGGAGATCCTTCAGAAATCAGGTAATAGTATGTTTAGGTCTGATTATAGAGTCTATTCTGTTCCACTGATCTGTTTGACTTTCCCTATGCCAATACCACCCCTCTATCTTGATATTATAACCTTATAATAAATTGATTTCTGGTGGTATTAGTGTTCATTTACATACTTCTTTTTAAAGATTGACTTGGAGATTCTAGATTCTTTGCATTTCCACATAAATTTTAGAATCAGCTTGTCAATTTTCACCAAAACCAAATTCTGTTCGGATTTTTATTGGGTTGCAGTGCATCTGTGGATCAACTTGGGAGGAACTGACAACATATTGAGTCTTCAAGCCATGAACGTGGCATATTCCTCTATTTCTTTAGACCTTCTTTAATTTCTCTCAGTAATAATTTGTAGTTTTCAGTGCAGACATCTTGAGCATCTTTTAGATTTATTCCTATGTATTCTACATTTTTGTGTTAGTGTAAATTCTATTCTTAATATCCTTTTCTAATTGCTTATTGCTATCATGTAGAAATGCGACTGATGTTTATATTCTGAATTTACATCCAACAACCTTGTTAAATTCACATAAATCCAATGGGTTGCTTAGATACTCTTATAGATTTTTTTGATACACATAACCATGTAATATGTGAATAATGGCAGCTTACTTCTTCCTTTATAATCTTTATACAGTTATTCCTTTTTTATACTCAATCTATTCCTTGTTGCACTGGCCATGACCTCCAGTACAATGTTGAATAGAAATGGGGTAGTGGATAGGTCACCACAGGGGGAAGGCATTCACCATTTCACCCTTTAGTATGTTAGCTATTGAGTTTTGTAGATACCCTTTACCAGATGAAGGAAGTCCTCTTCTGTTTTTATGTTACCGAGGGATTTTCAACTCATAAATTTTATCAAATGTCTTTTCTGTACATATTATAACCATATGGTTTTTCTTCTTAATTGTGTTGATTTGTTGAGTTATTTGGATTGATTTTTAAATTTCTTGCTCATTTTGCAATCCAGAAATAAACCTCACTTGGTCAGGATTCAGTATGCTTCTTTTTATAATTGGATTTAATTCGCTAGAGTTTTCTTTTGGATTTTTTTGCTCCTGTGTTCATGAAAGGGATCAGTCTCTAATTGTTTTTTCTTCTATAGTCCTTGTCATATTTTGCATCAAGTTTATACTGGCCTCATTATTTTAAAACAGATGGAAAGCATTCCCTCTTTTTCTATTCTCTGGTAGAATTTCTGTAAGATTAGTATTATCTCTTCCTTAAATGTTTAGAATAAGTCACTAGTAAAACCGTATGGCCTGCATCTCGAATAAACAACCTAACCTTGCACCTCAAGCAATTAGAGAAAGAAGAACAAAAAAACCCCAAAGTTAGCAGGAGGAAAGAAATCATAAAAATCAGATCAGAAATAAATGAAAAAGAAATGAAGGAAACGATAGCAAAGATCAATAAAACTAAAAGCTGGTTCTTTGAAAGGATAAACAAAATTGATAAACCATTAGCTAGACTCATCAAGAAAAAAAGGGAGAAGACTCAAATCAATAGAATTAGAAATGAAAAAGGAGAAGTAACAACTGACACTGCAGAAATACAAAAGATCATGAGAGATTACTACAAGCAACTCTATGCCAATAAAATGGACAACCTGGAAGAAATGGACAAATTCTTAGAAAGGCACAACCTGCCAAGACTGAATCAGGAAGAAATAGAAAATATGAACAGACCAATCACAAGCACTGAAATTGAAACTGTGATTAAAAATCTTCCAACAAGCAAAAGCCCAGGACCAGATGGCTTCACAGGCGAATTCTATCAAACATTTAGAGAAGAGCTATCACCTATCCTTCTCACACTCTTCCAAAATATAGCAGAGGGAGGAACACTCCCCAACTCATTCTACGAGGCCACCATCACCCTGATACCAAAACCAGACAAGGATGTCACAAAGAAAGAAAACTACAGGCCAATATCACTGATGAACATAGATGCAAAGATCCTCAACAAAATACTAGCAAACAGAATCCAACAGCACATTAAACGGATCATACACCATGATCAAGTGGGGTTTATTCCAGGAATGCAAGGATTCTTCAATATACGCAAATCAATCAACGTGATACACCATATTAACAAATTGAAGGAGAAAAACCATATGATCATCTCAATAGATGCAGAGAAAGCTTTTGACAAAATTCAACACCCATTTATGATAAAAACCCTGCAGAAAGTAGGCATAGAGGGAACTTTCCTCAACATAATAAAGGCCATATATGACAAGCCCACAGCAAACATCATCCTCAATGGTGAAAAACTGAAAGCATTTCCACTAAGATCAGGAACAAGACAAGGTTGCCCACTCTCACCACTCTTATTCAACATAGTTTTGGAAGTTTTAGCCACAGCAATCAGAGAAGAAAAGGAAATAAAAGGAATCCAAATCGGAAAAGAAGAAGTAAAGCTGTCACTGTTTGCAGATGACATGATCCTATACATAGAGAACCCTAAAGATGCTACCAGAAAACTACTAGAGCTAATCAATGAATTTGGTAAAGTGGCAGGATACAAAATTAATGCACAGAAATCTCTGGCATTCCTATATACTAATGATGAAAAATCTGAAAGTGAAATCAAGAAAACACTCCCATTTACTATTGCAACAAAAAGAATAAAATACCTAGGAATAAACCTACCTAAGGAGACAAAAGACCTGTATGCAGAAAATTATAAGACACTGATGAAAGAAATTAAAGATGATACAAATAGATGGAGAGATATACCATGTTCTTGGATTGGAAGAATCAACATTGTGAAAATGACTCTACTACCCAAAGCAATCTACAGATTCAATGCAATCCCTATGAAACTACCACTGGCATTTTTCACAGAACTAGAACAAAAAATTTCACAATTTGTATGGAAACACAAAAGACCCCGAATAGCCAAAGCAATCTTGAGAACGAAAAATGGAGCTGGAGGAATCAGGCTTCCTGACTTCAGACTATACTACAAAGCTACAGTAATCAAGACAGTATGGTACTGGCACAAAAACAGAAAGATAGATCAATGGAACAGGATAGAAAGCCCAGAGATAAACCCAAGCACATATGGTCACCTTATCTTTGACAAAGGAGGCAGAAATGTACAGTGGAGAAAGGACAGCCTATTCAATAAGTGGTGCTGGGAAAACTGGACAGCTACATGTAAAAGTATGAGATTAGATCACTCCCTAACACCACACACAAAAATAAGCTCAAAATGGATTAAAGACCTAAATGTAAGGCCAGAAACTATCAAACTCTTAGAGGAAAACATAGGCAGAACACTCTATGACATAAATCACAGCAAGGTCCTTTTTGACCCACCTCCTAGAGAAATGGAAATAAAAACAAAAGTAAACAAATGGGACCTAATGAAACTTAAAAGCTTTTGCACAGCAAAGGAAACCATAAAGAAGACAAAAAGACAACCCTCAGAATGGGAGAAAATATTTGCAAATGAAGCAACTGACAAAGGATTAATCTCCAAAATTTACAAGCAGCTCATGCAGCTTAATAACAAAAAAACAAACAACCCAATCCAAAAATGGGCAGAAGACCTAAATAGACATTTCTCCAAAAAAGATATACAGAGTGCCAACAAACACATGAAAGAATGCTCAACATCACTAATCATTAGAGAAATGCAAATCAAAACGACAATGAGATATCATCTCACACCAGTCAGAATGGCCATCATCAAAAAATCTAGAAACAACAAATGCTGGAGAGGGTGTGGAGAAAAGGGAACCCTCTTACACTGTTGGTGGGAATGTAAATTGATACAGCCACTGTGGAGAACAGTATGGAGGTTCCTTAAAAAGCTACAAATAGAACTACCATATGACCCAGCAATCCCACTACTGGGCATATACCCTGAGAAAACCATAATTCAAAAAGAGTCATGTACCAAAATGTTCATTGCAGCTCTATTTACAATAGCCCAGAGATGGAAACAACCTAAGTGTCCATCACCGGATGAATGGATAAAGAAGATGTGGCACATATATACAATGGAATATTACTCAGCCATAAAAAGAGATGAAATTGAGCTATTTGTAATGAGGTGGATAGACCTAGAGTCTGTCATACAGAGTGAAGTAAGTCAGAAAGAGAGAGACAAATACCGTATGCTAACACATATATATGGAATTTAAGAAAAAAAAAAATGTCATGAAAAACCTAGGGGTGAAACAGGAATAAAGACACAGACCTACTAGAGAATGGACTTGAGGCTATGGGGAGGGGGAAGGGTAAACGGTGACAAAGCGATAAAGAGGCATGGACATATATACACTACTAAACGTAAGGTAGATAGCTAGTGGGAAGCAGCTGCATAGCACAGAGAGATCAGCTCGGTGCTTTGTGACCGCCTGGAGGGGTGGGATACGGAGGGTGGGAGGGAGGGAGACGCAAGCGGAAAGAGATATGGGAACATATGTGTATATATAACTGATTCATTTTGTTGTGAAGCTGAAACTAACATACCATTGTAAAGCAATTATACTCCAATAAAGATGTTTAAAAAAAAAAAAAAAACCGTATGGCCTGGATTTTTCTTTGTTGGAAAGTTTTAAATGATAGATTCCATAGATTCCAATTACTTAACATGTATAATACTATTTAGTTTTTCTATTGCTTATTCCATCAGTTTGGGTAAGCTCTGTTTTTCAAGGTATTTGTCTTATTTGTTGAATTTATTGGTAGAAAGTTGTTCATAATGGTCTCTTAGCATCTTTTTATACTTTATAAGACTATAGTTAGATTTCCTTTTTATTTCTCATATTGGTTGTGCCTTCTTCTCTTTCTTTCTCTCTCCCATTTTTTTTTCTTGCTCTTGCCAGAGAGTAATACATTTTATTAGTCTTGTTTTTTATTTTAGTGCAGTTCTGCTGATAATAAGTTCTCTCCAAAAGTATCTTTATTCCATAATAATTTGAAAAGGATTTTTTTTTTACAGCATATAGTGTTGAAGGTTTCCAGTTATTTTCTTTCATCACCAAGAAGATGTTGTTCATTGAATTACGGCTTCCATTGTTTCTGCTTTGAGGTCAGCTGTCATTCTTATTGTTCCTTCTTTGAGGTTATGTTTTATCACCTCCAGCTGCTTTTTGGTATTTCCCTTTAGCTTTGTTTTTTTCAGCAGTTTTACTGCGTTGTGCCTACATATGGTTTCCTTTATATTTACCCTGATCAGGGATCACAATGCCTCTTGAACCTGATGTCTTTTTTAATAGAGGCATAGAAATTTGTTTGCTTTCTTTTAAATTGTTCTGGTTTTAAGGGTGATAAATAATCAAACGGTTTCCCCGATACATAAATTCAGGCAGAAATTAAGAATGCATATAGTAATTAGAGACATGAGATCAAAATATTAACTTTATTCCTAATAAGATTAGAGTGGAAGAAAAAGAAAACTAACCTAAGATGATAAGCAGATCTCTAATAATCCACCCGAAGACTAGACCTCAGGACAACTTCCCAAGGGGGAGTTTTCATCTGCAGAACAGGTATCTTTCCTCCGAATTGCAGCCTAACACTTACTGGACCACAATAGTGAGGAAAGAGGGAAATGATCCCATAATCTAGAAGGTGGAGCATGTGTGCTTACCTCATGGAAAACTGGGGCAGAAACCAATAAACCTTCTCTGTGGACAAGTAAGCCAGAAAAACAAGAGGGAGCCAAGTTATACATGCTTGGTTCTTTCTTCTTATCTCATTGATCAGATAAATCAATACCTCCCGCAGGTGAAGGGACAGAGAGTGGTTCCTCCCATATTTTTCCCTCCTGGGGAATCAAATTAAAATTCCCCCCACTCCATGGGAATAAACTGCCTGAGATAAGCATTTCCTATGAGGTAAATAATACGTACACTAAGGAGCATTTTTTTTCTATCTGGTCCCCGATCCAAAAGTTTAATGAATTTTTTAGTGTATACCTTAGGTTGTCTAGAAATTCCTGAAGACTTGATCCAAAATCCTTTAGCTTGTGAAAATTTACAAAAGTAAATACAAATATCCAAATTTCAGTGAAAAATAACTCACGGTCGGGGAGCTAGCACAAAGTGACAAACTATGTGATCTAGTCAGAAAAAGGAATCATGGAAAGTAAGAATGACTGAGTTGAATTATGAAAAATAAAATATTCAAAATCCCAGTAGTGGAAACAGAGCTGTAACAGGGTGAACTAAGGCAATTCATAATTTTTTACTGCTATATACTACTTATCAATACAGTGAGAGTAGATTAAATAGTCTAACATTTCTCCTAGCTCTAACCGTTCATATTCCTGAAGTAATAAGCCAAAGTATGCCCTAGAATTCTATGAACTACATATTCCTTCCATAGATGATGTTATGGACTGAACTTTGTTTCCCCAATATTCATATGTTGAAGTTCTAAGCCCCTAGTACCTCAGAATGTGAGTGTTTTGGGAGCTAGCATCTTAAAAGAGGTAATAAAAGTTAAAACGAGGCTGTTATGGTGAGCCCTAATCAAATCTGGTAAGTGTCCTCATGAGAAGTGGAGATTAGCATTTACAGGGAGACAACAGGGGCGTGCTCTGCCACAGCCATATAAAGAAACAGCAGGACCACGGCCATATGCAAGCCAAAAAGAGAGACCTCAGTGGAACCCAACCCTACTGGCACCTTGATCTTGGACTTGTAGCCTCTAGAAAATAGAGAAAATAAATTTCCGTTGTTTAGCCGACCATCCAGGGTATTTTGTTATGGCAGCCTCAACAGACTAATACACAGGAGGACCCCAATCAAAAACTCATTAAATCAGGCTACCTTGGACCTGGTCTTAGCAGGATGACACAGTGAGAAGGAGTGTTTCCAACTCCAAAGAGCCTAGAAAAGTAAGATACGTCTTTCTTGAATGACTCATGAGGAGACAGGAAAGGAGAAATTACATTGTACGACACACATAAAAACTTCCTAAAACTTTTAAGCCACTGCCTTCCCTAAAATTCCACACCTCATGGCAACTGCTTACCACCTCTCCATTTCCTCCTCTCCCTCCCTCAAAATAAAAAATGAAAAGCTCCTCCAAACTCTTCTGAGATATTTTAATCTTACCAAGTTTCTATGTCTTTTCTTATGTATCTAAATTTAAACTTCTCTAGACTTTTCCCAATCCTCTATAACTCCCCTGCCATCCACATAACAAAAATCCATTAGTTAATCCAAGCAATCCTTAAATCCTTTCTCCTTCAAAGCGGGGAAAGAATAGAGAAACTCTAACTCCTATAAGTGAATATATTTAATGTGTCTTTTGTTATTCGTAACAGGTCCATTTCAATCACACTGGAGTTTTTGTTAATGTAGTGATTTTTGGAAGGCCCCTAAAGATGGGGGCTGGTTGCCAGGGGAACCAACCACAAATAGAAGGTTGGAACTTTCGCTCCCACTCTCTGGTTTCTGAGGAGCAGAGAAGAGCTGGAGGTTGAATCAATCACCAATGGCCCACGACTTAATTGATTATATCTGTGTAATGAAGCTTCCATAAAAACTCAAAAGGACAGTTTGGAGGGCTTCTGGGTGGAGGTTCTGGAAGAGTGCTGAGCCTGGAGAAGGCATGGAAGCTTCAGGCCCTGCCCCATACTTTCTCCTCTGCATCTTTTCCATTTGGCTGCTCCTGAGTTATATCCTTTTATAATAAACTGGTGATCGAGTAAGTAAAATGTTTCTGAGTTCTGTGAGCTGCTCTAGCAAATCTATCAAACCCAAGGAGGAGGTTGGTGGGACCTCCAATTTATCGCCAATCAGAAGCACAGGTGATAACCTAGGCCTATGACTGGTGTCTGAAAGGGGCTGGTTGGGGGGATCTTGTAGGACTGAGCCTTTAACCTGAGAGACCTATCTTTCGGCAGATAATGTCAGAATTGAACTCAATTATAGGATACTAGTACCCTCAGGCCACTCAAGATGGCTGCTCTCTTGCAATCTGTACAACCTGCTTCACCTACCCCTGCTCACATGACTGACCTTCCTGGTGCTTGCCCCAGGCCCAGCTGATGATTGTTAGCAAAGGGGCCGTGAGGGGCGTGCTCCTAAACCGGTTTCCCTGGTAACTAATGAGCCCACCTGAGGTCAATTCCCCTGTAACTGGTAATCTCCCCTTCACCCCAGGAGCGAAGACTGACACCATATTCTGCCCACCTTCCCCGCACAAGGTAGGGTGTTGCTCCAGGATCTTGCTTCAGACGTGTAAGATCCCTCCCCCATCCATTAAACCATTGATGACTCTGTTGCTAATTCCAGGCTCTTTCATCAGCCTTGAAGCTGGGCAAGCCCAGGCCTCATAGGCCTGTGGGGTGCAGCCCAAGAGATACACAATTGGGGTCTGAGAATTTGTAGTGGCTGGGGAAATCCCTATGTCAGAATTGGGTGCAGAACCTTCTTTATGTCCCATTTAGGAAAACTCAGTGTTATCTGGAAAGTGAAAATTTTAAGAAGCCAGGTTTGGGGGATGGTGGCAAAAACTGCCAAAACAATTGTGTGTTTCTTTGGTTTGGTTTGTTTTCTAATTTGCTTTCTTTCATTCACAGATTACCATTTGTGTGAGTGAATCAAAGCAGTTGTTTTGATTTCATTCAGAAAGAACTTAAAGTAAATACTGAATCATCTAACAACAGAAGAAATACTATTTCATAATTAAATTAAATGAAAAAACTTGAGTACGTTACTGGTTTAAGAGGAAAACCCATGCTTTAATTTAGGGAAAAAACAGGAAATTCCCTGTAATAAAAAATGTGTTTTGAGGAACACGCTGAATTCCTGTGAGGCAATAGAAACATTCCATGTTTTACAGTTTTCCAAAGATGAATTCTACAATTCCAGGGCAAGCTCTGTGCTCTTTAATTCTTAGGTGCAAAAAGGAAGGAGATCAGCAGAAAGTTCCCTTCCAAGTGGAATAAGGAATTATCCTAATGTTAACAAGTAATTTTGCTTGTAACAGACTCTCCAAAGATAATAAAGGTGGTTTACATAAGGAGAGCCATCAAAACAAAAGGATCCACTCAGGAGAAATCAGCCAGAATTTGAGCAGCTACTGAAATTACTGTCAGTCAATTCCAGCAGGAAATATAAACAACATTTTCCATTTCAGAGGAACACATCTTATCTCAATAATCATTCATCAAGACATGTGAAGCGAAGGAACTCTTAAATATTCTATTTTATGGAGGATAGCACAAGGGGAATTCCTGGAGTACTTAATGATTCTCTGTAGGCCATCCTAAATTCCTTCAATTTTGCTTACCCAAGAACCCTGTCAGTTAACGATGGGGCAGGGGCCAGGGTGGGTGTACAAGGAAATCTAAATCCACATCACCAGCCCCCTGGACTCCTTGAAAATCAGGGCATTGTCTTATTCATCCTCAAGTATTCAGCCTAGTAGGTCTTCAAGATTTGTTTGTGTAATTATATTACACTAAGTCAAATAGTATTTCCAAAGCTAAGATTTCATTCAGAAAAGGACAGAAACTAATAATGACAATCTCCCTGGACTTTTTCTTTGATCCAACTGGAAGCTTCTTTTGTATATTCCTTTGTTCCTTTCCTCTACTTGACACTAAGCATCTTGAGGAAAAGGAACCTGTCTTGTCTTCCTACTCTCAGTCTAGCATAGTAAGAGTTCAACAACTACTTTTTTTCTAATAAATTCATTTATTTTATTTATTTATTTTTGGCCGCGTTGGGTCTTCGTTACTGCGTGTGGGCTTTCTCTAGTTGCGGTGAGTGGGGGCTACTCTTCGTTGTGGTGCGCGGGCTTCTCACTGCGGTGGCTTCTCTTGTTGCAGAGCATGGGCTCTAGGCACGCGGACTCAGTAGTTGTGGCACACAGGCTTAGTTGCTGTTAGTTGTTAGTTGCTGCCTAGTTGCTCCGCAGCATGTGGGATCTTCCCGGACCAGGGCTCGAACCCGTGTCCCCTGCATTGACAGGAGGATTTTTAACCACTGCGCCACCAGGGAAGTCTCAACAACTACTTTTTAAATGAATGAATGAATAAATCAATAAATAGTTCTTTAAATTCCCTTTTATTAGAAATTACAGTACTATCCTCCTGCAGAGAATCTGGTTAAAGGAAATTGTGACTCAGGAACACTGAAAAATAAAACCCTATACAATAAGAAAGTAAAGTAAGCTTGCACGTCTTATCTCTGTCCAGTAAAAACGTCAAATCTAAAACAGATATTCTGGGATCAACAGAAATGCAAAGGACCGATAGAATAATACCAATAATCAATGGAGTATGTGCATCAACATACGGTCCAGACTTCACAAGTTTTAGCATTAGGAGAAAGCATAAAAGAAAAAGCAGTTTAAGTGCTGAGGGCAAAGCAAATGGCCAAGAAAAGCAATGACAAAAGGAACATAGAAGCAAAGTGATGAAAATCTTGCTCTAGCTGCCACCTTAAACCAATACCTTGCATTTTCATCATTGATTCCTGAATTTCCACCAACTTGAAAAAGATGATAAAAGATCCTTTTTTAAAATTATTAACAGTTTGGCAGTCGTCGTGTGAATCCTCATAATACCCTAAGAGGGAGAGATCATTAATCCAGTTTTATAGATGAGCAAATTGAAGTTCAGGTCCGCCTGACTCCAAAACCCATGCTCTTCTTTTTTTAAGTGAGATATAATTATATGTAACATTGTCTAAGTTTAAGGTACACAGCATGTTGATTTGATACATTTGTGTATTGCAATATGATTACCACCTGTGTTAGCTAACACCTGTAGCATGTCATGTGATTATCATTTCTTTTTTGGGGTGGGAACAATTAAGATTTGGTCTCTTAGCAACTTTGAAGTTTACAGTACAGTATTGTTGACTATAATCTCTATTCTGTGCATTTGCTCTCCAGGACTGATTTATCTACCAGTTTTAAGGCTGTACCCTTAAAAACCACCTCTTCTGTTCCCCCCATCCCCAGCCCCTGGTAACCACCATTCTACTTTCTGCTTCTATGAGTTATTTTTTTAGATTCCACATGGAAGTGATGTACAATATTTGTCTTTCTCCACCTGACTTATCTCACTTAGCATAATGCCCTCAAATTCCATCCATGTTGTCACAAATGGTAGGATTTCCTTCTTTCTCATGGCTAAATAATATTCATATATATGGATGTATTATATATATATATAATACATCACATCTTCTCTATCTGTTCATCCATTGACGGGCACTTGGGTTGTTTCCACGTCTTGGCTATTGTAAATAATGCTGCAGTGAACGTGGGAGTACAGCCATCTCCTCAGACTCTTGATTTCACTTCCTTTGGATGAATACCAGGGGTGGGATTGCTGGATCATATGGTCATGCTATTTTTAATTTTTGAGGAAATTTCATGCTGTTTTCCAAAGTTAAAGCCCATGTCCTTTATCACCATCCTAAATTACCCTGTAGCCTAGGTAGCTTATTGACATCTGGAGCTCAGCATGATCAATTTTATAAAAATAACAGGGTCTCTTAGACATAGAGAACAGACGTGTGGTTGCCAAGAGGGAGGGGTTGGAGGAGGGAAGGACTGGGAGTTTGGGATTAGCAGATGCAAACTAGTATATATAGAATGTATAAACAACAACGTCCTACTGTATAGCACAGAGAACTATATTCAGTATCCTATGATAGAGACTTCCCTGGTGGCCAGTGATTAAGACTCCACCTTCCAATGCAGGGGGTGCCGGTTCAATGACTGGTCAGGGAGCTAAGATCCCACATGGCTTGCAGCCAAAAAACCAAAACATAAAACAGAAGCAATATTTTAAGATATTCAATAAAGACTTTAAAAATGGTCAACATTTTTAAAAATCTTTAAAAAATCCTATAATAAATCATAATGGAAAATATGAAAAAGAATATGTATAACTGAGTCACTTTGCTGTACAGAAGAAATTAATACAACATTGTAAATCAACTACACTTCAATAAAATTTTAAAAAATAATAATAATAACAGGGTCTCACTAGTTGCAGATCCATGGCTTGAATACACATGTTTTGTTGTCCAATTTGGTATGGTTTCCATGATGCGCTTCTGTCTCTCCATTGCTAGATGCTCTATTGTTCCTTCCTAAACACACTCCCACATCTCCTTCTAAGGTGAGTCATCAAGCCCCTTGTTTTCTTCTTGAGGTTATGGCAGGTTCTACCTCCCTGCCTCCTGAGCATCCATGCCATTTCACTCAGGTGATCGCAGCAAGCCCAGTGGCTGCCTTTTATGGAACAGAGACAATTGCCAGGCTGTCTTCTAAGAACTTGACATCTACTATCTGCTCTCCTGCTGCAAACATCACCCCTCCCCCTACATCACGCCCACACACACACTACATGGCCACCACCCAACTATCCCAACCGCCTAGTAACTGTAGACTCTGTTTCTTGCTCACGTCTCCCTGTGCCTGACCCTTTCTAATCCAACTGCCATCCTTGTTTATTTCCTCAATTCCTAAGGCAGCATTTAAGAAGTCCATGGTGCCCATCACCAAGCAAACATCAGAATTGAAAAAGAATAGATCCACAGAATAGGACTTCAGTTTCTGGAAATATGATGTGGACAAGATAGCCTGAAACCTTCAAACTGAAAATGCTAGGTCAAAAATAAAAATCACCCTCTTGAGTGCACAAATGAACTCACAAGATAATGAGGTCAATTTCTAAGACCAGGAACAAAGCAGGAACACAAGTCCATTTAGGGTAGGTGGACACTGAGACCACCTGCTACCTTGGGGCCCTTACTGATAACAGGTGACCCAGAGTAGGGAAGGTGAATGACAAAGCTGGGAGCTCTTGCAGGGTAGGAAGTCACGTCACAACCTTCCCTTGTCCCTGCTCATAGATCGTGTAGTGCTAGAGCCTCAGAGAAGGCATCAGTGAGAAAAGGCACTGCCCTGGCAGGACGATTGTGAGGGAACATAACTGTGAGTACAAAGGGGTCGATGGCTCCCCGTCATTGTGGCCACAGGAAGCCCTGCACAAAGGTGGGACATAACTCCACTCTCTTTGCAGTCTGGAAAACTGCAAGCCAGGAACTTTCTTCTAGAAAGGCACCAAGAGAAGCAAGTGTAATTCCTCTCTACAGGGCTGAACCCTCAGCCCATGTTGACACCTAAGAGACCACAATCTGAGATTTTATTTTAAAAGCAGGTTAACTCGCTGGAATAGTCTTGCTATGTGGCCTGAACCATGGCAGACCTCATTTGGCCATGGTTGACCATCCTATATCTGCTGGAGAAACACAGCCCCTATAGGCAACTGGACACCGAGATGGAATGGATTTTCTTAATTCCTTGAATTCTGGAAGAATCCCCAGTGGCAATCACCATTTTGCATGCAAATTGCTGTCTCTTGGGGGCTTCACAGTTCTTTTACATCCAGTACACACAGATTCAGATCTATTTATAATCAGCATTTTAAAAATTAAGTTACATCATGAATGTGTCTTATTTTAAGTGTGTACACCTATGAGAGAGAGAGATTAACATCTGCTAAAGAGAGAACAAAGGAAAACAGGTGG